>NC_092711.1:317210379-317837921 GCF_047496885.1 Scyliorhinus torazame
TGATATAGTGCCGTCCCATGATACTTTACAGGAGTGATTGTCAACTAAATTGACACCAAACCAAATTTCTTTGTATTCGCTCATGTGATGTAAGCGTCGTTAACATAGCTGACGTTATTTCCCAGGACTCATTGTCCTGGAGGTGAGGAGCTGCCATCTTGAACTGCTGCAGTCCATGTGGTTCATCCACAGTGCTGTTAGCAAGGGATTTCCAGAACTTTGACCCAGTAACAGTGAAGGAATAGTGACATCTTTCCATGTAAGGATGGTGTGTGATTTGGAGGGGAACTTGTAGGTGACTAGATCCAAGCCATGACTGTACAATAAGAAGGCCAACTCTAATGGAACTGACTATCAGAAAGTACCGATGAGCATCTCGCCTGTCAAGCAATAATATTAGGCATGGGTTCACATAGAATGGAATGGTGTATCAGGTTCATGGAGTGGACTTTATCTCCTATTTCTTATTTAGTGATGGTCTTATCAGTGTATGTTGTGAGCCTTTTCTTCTTTGGAATGCACCCCATGTTATTCAAAGCCCAATGCTGGATCTCATCAAACCAATAATTCTCATGATAATTGTTTGCAGAATGCCCATAGCATTCCTGAAATCTCTCCCCCAGAGATCTGCGGTGGATTCTCCATCCCTGAGACTAAGTGTTGATGCCGGGGCAGGATTCGTAGACTTCCATGAAGGCAAAACTGGCGCCACACCAGGACAGATTCAACGATTAACAAGGGGCTAGCACCGGCTCCACGTTGAACACAGTCGATTCCAATGAGAAACAGTGCGGGATTCACCGAGTCCCTGATTGACACTCAGGAGGCTGACAAGCTGCAGCCGCATATACACACTGCACTCCCCACACACACCATCCTAGACAGCAAGATGTGAGGCCCCACGTTTCACGGATGCCGAGCCGGAAACCCTCCTGGACGCCGTTAACGAGAGGTGGGCCACCCTGTAACACGGCTCGGGAAGGAGGCTGCCAGCCACCGTCGTGTGCCGTCCCTGGGCGCAGGTGGCAGAGGCGATGAGCGCCCCCAGTAACACCGTCCGGGCTAAACTAATGTGCACGACCTCCTCAGGGCGGCCAGGGTGAGTAATCAGCACTGTGCCCCAGGCACCTGTAGTGATCTCTGTATGTGCATGTACAAAGGGGTTACTGTGTAATTAGTAGCACCACATGATCACTAGAGGGCCGGACCAACAGGGGTATAAAAGAAACCACATTGTGCCTCTCTCTCTCTCTCTTTTGGATGGACTGTGACCAGGACAGGAGTATCAGATTAGCTCAGATGGTTAGTGTAGTTACGGATAGTTACTGTAGTTAGATCTTGTTAACCTTATCACTAGTATCAATGTTAAAGTAAAGAAGTCATGCAATTATTGTTATAGTTACTCAATAAGCCTTTTGTTACCACTGGACAAGTTCGAGTCTTCTTCATCGAGATTCAGAAGACCTCATCAGTAACCAAGGTTTGAGTAACACATATTACACTCCGTAATATATCAAAACACCCAGAGAAGTGTAATGAGAGATAATACAGGAGCAGAATAAAAGAGCACCAACCCCTATCCCGAGCTCACACAACATGCCGGCACCCATGCCGGCTGCCATGGCTGGGTGCCCTGGAAACTGAAGCCACCAGCTGGGCTGCATGCGTCGGATTGTCCAACACTGTGGCTTTCTGTTCAATCCCCCAAGAGAAGGCCACTCATATCTGACGGAAGCGGGAGAAAACTGGAGGGGGCCACAGGAGGCAGAACGGCAAGCCCTCTCATGATATGTATATTGACTGGGATGTAAAGAGTTAACAAGTTAATGATAATGATTCTTCCCACCAGAGGGAACCACAGAACAGTCATATATATATCATGTGACTCATGGATTCTGGGATTAGATTAGAAAATGATTAGATGATTAGGTGTTTAAGAGTTAGAAGAGAGCTGGATAAGATAGTCAGGCACAGAGAGCAGTTGTATACTTGAGAGTTCTGTAAGTTAGAGATTGCATAGTTTTATACAATAACCTTCTACTTTAGCAATGAGAACGAAGCTTAGTTAGTAGTGTAATAAATATATAGTTTTGTTTGTTCACAAGGCTTTGTGTTCCTTATTCAACACTACGCATCCGAGCCAGCCAGGTAAAACAGAATAGAGAACACAACAGGCCCTGGATGTGGTTGGTGGCTCAGAGGAGACTTAATGATCTGTCGAGCTGCTCGCAGAAAAATATTTTTCTCTGTACCTTGGTACGCATGGCAATAAACAAAATCCAATCCAATCCTGTAAAGTTGCCAGGGTGGGGATTGGCCATGGGCGAGAAAGTGAGGCCCTGCCGTGTTGCAGGTCCCAGTGATACTTGTGTCAACTTGCCCCAACTCCACTACCCTCGCCCCCACCCCCACCCCCACACCACCCTCATTCACACCCTCACCCCAACCCTCACCCCAGCCCTCACCCCCCGTACCACCCTCACCCCATGCAACCCTCACTACCACCCTCACCCCCACACCACCCTCGCCCCCACCCTCAACCCCACACCACCCTCACTCACACCCTCACCCCAACCCTCACCCCGACCCTCACCCCATACAACCCTCGCCACCACCCTCCACCCTCACCCCACACCACCCTCACCGCCTACACCCCCCCACCCCTCAGCCCGCGGTCTAATCCAGGTCAGACATTGCCTTATCGAATCATGGTGCAGGTATGAAGGGCTAATTGGTCTACTCACTTTCCTCTGTTCATAGAAAGATTTTTTAAAAATATTTTATTCTTTAATGGAACGTGGGCTTCCCTGGCTCGGCCAGCACTTTTAATGACCATCCCCAATTGCTGCTTAGAAGGTGGAGGTGAGCCGCTTCCTTCAACCATTGCAGTCCACGTGGTGTAGATACACCCACCATGCTGTTAGAGAGGGAGCTCCAGGATTTCAATCCAGTCACAGTGAAGGAACGGTGATATATTTCCAAGTCAGGATGACAAATGACTTGGAGGGGAACGTCCAGGTGGTGTTATTCCCATGCACCTGCTGCCCTTGTCCTTCTCGGTGGTAGAGACCTCGGCTTTGGAAGATCCTGTCTGAGGAAACTTGGTGAGTTGCTGCAGTGCATCACCCATGTCCGGGGGGAGTCAGGAGGCAAGTTATTCACCACAGAATTTCCAGCCTTTGCCCTCCTCTTCTGGTCAATGGTAGCGCCCAGAATATTGTGTCGGATTTCAGTGATGGTAATGCCAATGTGTATCGAAGGATGAAGGTTGCATTCTCTCTTGTTGGAGACGGTTATTGCCTCGCACTTGTGCAGCGTAAATGTTACTCCCCAGTTATCAACCCAAGTCTGGATATTGTCCAGGTCTTGCTGCATACGGGCATAGACTGCTTCAAAATCTGTGTCGCAAATGGTGCTGAATATTGGACTGTCATCTGCAGCCATCCCCTCTTCTGGCATTATGATGGAGGAAAAGTCATTCATGAAACAGCTGGGCAGCACGGTGGCACTTCTGCCTCACGGTGCCGAGGTCCCAGGTTCGATTCCGGCTTGGGTCACTGTCTGTGCGGAGTCTGCACATCCTCCCCGTGTGTGCGTGGGTTTCCTCCGGGTGCTCCGGTTTCCTCCCACTGTCCAAAGATGTGCAGGTTAGGTGGATTGGCCATGATAAATTGCCCTTAGTGTCCAAAATTGCCCTTAGTGTTCGGTGGGGTTACTGGGTTATGGGGATAGGGTGGAGGTGTTGACCTTGGGTAGGGTGCTCTTTCCAAGAGCCGGTGCAGACTCGATGGGCCGAATGGCCTCCTTCTGCACTGTAAATTCTATGAAATAAACCCAAAGAGGTGCAGGCTAGGTGGATTGGCCACGCTAAATTGCCCCTTAATTGGAAAAAAGGAATTGGGTACTCTAAATTTATTTTTAAAAATTAAAAAAATTAATGAAACAGCTGAAGATGGTTGGGCTGAGGACACTACCCTGAAGGAACTCTTACATAGGGGGCGATTCTCCGAGCCCCGCGCCGGGCCGGAGAATCGGCGCAACCGCGCCACGACGCCCCGATGCCGGCGCGCGCGATTCTCCGAGGTGCGGAGAATCAGCATCATTTGCGCTGGCACGTTTGGCACGGCGCCGTCCGCGGGCTGCTGGAATCGGCGGGGCTGCCGATTCTCTGGCCCGGATAGACCGTGCGGCCGCGCCGATTCGACAGAGTCCCGCCGGCGCCGTTCCTCACCGCCTTCTGCAGTCCCAGTCTAGCAGCTAGGTCTGTTAGGGCCCACTCGGTAGTGGTGTTCCCGAGCTTCTCTTGCTGATGGACACCTTTTCAAGGGTAATGGTGGACGGACAACAAATGGCAACGACGCCCACATTCCTTGATAGAATAAATTTTAAAGAGGGGAGGCTGGATAAACATATGCGGAAGAAGGGAGAAGGGGTGAGGAAAGGAAGAAGTCGCACATGGGGAACATAAACACCAGCAGGCATTGGTTGGGCCAAATGACCTGTTTCTGTACATTATACACTTTGCATCTAAACTTTTCTTGTACTAAAACTCTTCTTACTTTTAGGGCTGTTTCAAACAGATTGTTTCCTCCATTTCACCAGTGAACCCTCCCCTTCCTCGATCCTAGCCCCCGTGAACTGTTCTCCCTGCACTTTCTCATCACACACTATCTTCAGACCCCAACTCACCCCTACCAATCCTCCAACCCTCCCACAAAACATGAGTTCCTGCCATTATATTCAACTGCATCACTGCCTTCCCAGCACCCACAATCGTTTGGTGCAGAGCTGGGTTTGTTACTCACTCCGCCAGAGACGAGAATCATTTCACCGCAATCCTATTCCCCGCTGACATCAAACTGCCTTCGGCATGGTGTGGTCATAGCTCCGTGGGAGGGCTCTCTCCTCCGAGTTCAACAAGTCATGAGTTCAAGGTGCACCCCTGAAAATTGGGGACATGATTTAGCCTGATTCATAAACGGATGGAGGCCAGCACTGTCAGAGGTACCGTTGTTCAGGTGAGACATTAAACTGTGGGCGGCGCAGTGGCAGTGGTTAGCACTGCTGACTCACAGCATCAGGGACCCGGGTTCAATTCTGGTCTCAGATAACTGTATGCATGGACTTTGCACGTTTTCCCCGTGTCTGTGTGGGTTTCCTCCGGATGCTCCGGTTTCCTCCCACAGGTTTCCTCCTAAAGATGTGTAGGTCGGGTGGTGGCAGAGTATTGATTTATTCAGAGATTATTCATATAGGTGCTAGTTGAATGCATGTCGCTGAGAGGTAAAATTATTAAAAGTGTCTTGACTGTGGCAATCCAGTCATTGTTTCATATAATGAATTAATCATTGTTTTCCAGTACATTCACTAAGAATGTACTGTTCCTGGTTTAATCAACTAATCAGTAACAGCAAGGTCTCCGCCGAGCTGTGTAACATGGCAAGCGTGAGAAACATATCCAGTAACTTTCCTCAGACTGCGCATGCAGACGTTGAGCTTGTTTTAACAGGCACCAATCAATCTGAAGTAATGTCGAATGTTTGATTAACAAATCATCCTCTAAGTAACAGACTTTTATTTGCACAAACCAGCAGGTCTCATCTGAGAATTAGAAGCCAATGAGAGTAAATGAGGGGTTAAACCAGAGATAAGAATGCCCCTAAAAGTGTGACCTCGTGGTTGAGGTCTTCTTTCCGGAGTTCCTGAATTCTTGAATCATCTATCTGCTCATTTGTGTTGAAGTGATTTATTTTATGCCAGGTGCTTGACCTTATTATGTATTGTTTGATATTTTGTTTCTAATTTTGGACTCAGTTCCTATTCTAGTGAATTCGAGTGGGTAATTAGTAATAAAGTTGTAATTTTTATAAAATTTAGAGTACCCAATTAATTATTTGTTCAAATTAAAGGGCAACTTATAATGGCCAATCCACCTACCCTGCACATCTTTGGGTTGTGGGGGCAAAACCCACGCAAACACGGGGAGAATGTGCAAATTCCACACGGACAGTGACCCAGAGCCGGGATCGAACCTGGGACGCTGCGCTGTGAGGCAGCAGTGGCTATCCACTGTGCCACCGTGCTGCCCTATAAAGTCGTATTTTTGACACCTCCAACCAACCGGACTACTGGCTCTTATTAGAAGGTAAAATAAGAGTCCCAACAGGGGATTGGACATGCTAAAAAATTCCCCCTAGATTCCAACGATGTGCAGGTTTGGTGGAGTTACAGAGATAGGACGGGGTCTGGGCCGAGGTGGGGTGCTCTTTCAGAGGGTCAGTGCAGATTCAATGGGCCGAATGGCCTTCTTCTTCACTGTAGTGATTCTATGAAACTGGGGCCCGCCATTTCAAATGGACACAAGAAGGTCCCACGGTACAGTTTTGAAGAACAGGGGCGGGATTCTCCCGCAATTGGCGGGATGGCCCGACGCCAAGAACGGCGCGAACCACTCGGGTGTTGGGCCAACCAGAAGTTGCGGAATCCTCGTCACTTCCGAGGGCTAGGCCGGCACCGGAGGGATTGGCGCTGCGCCAACTGGCGCCTAAGGGCCAGTGTGAGTTGGCGCATGCGCAGAACCGCCGGCGTGGTCCCTATGCATGCACAGGGGGGTTCTTCTCCGTGCTGGCCATGGCGGAGCCCTACAAAGGCCGGCGCGGAAGGAAGCAGTGCCCCCACGGTACTGGCCCGCCCGCAGATCGGTGGGCCCCGGCCAGGCCACCGTGGCCCCCCCCCCCCCAGGCCGGATTCCCCCGTGCCCCCCCCCCCCCCCCGGGGACTTCAGTAGCCGGCCTACAAGCCAGGTCCTGCCGTGTGGGACAATGTCCATTTCACACCAGCGGGACCGGCCAGAATCCGACGGCCGCTCGGCCCATTGGGGCCAGGAGAATTGCCGAGGGGGGCGCTGCCAACGGCCCCCGACCGGCGCGGTGTGATCCCGCCCCCCCCCCAGAAAACCGGCGCCAGCGAATACGGCAGCCGGCTTCGGAGCGGCGGGGCGGGATTCACGCCGGCCCCCGGGGATTTACCGACCCGGCGGGGGGTAAGAGAATCCCACCCCCAGTTGTTTTCTCCCCAGTCACCTGGTCAATATTTATCCCTCAACCAATATCAGTAAAATACAGTTTTGCTGGTGTTTTATCATAGTATTGTTTGTTGATGGCAAGCAAATTGGCTGCTGCACTTCCTGTAACACTCCAAATGTGACTCCACTTCAAAAAGTGATTCAGTGGTTTGAAACCACTTTGTGGTGTCCTGTGGTGCTACATAAATGCAAGTTCTCTCTTCTTTCCTCTCTGTTACCACATGTTCTAACTCAGCGATTTCAAGCTCAGAATGAAATCCAACAGGGATCAAGGTTCTCACCAGTGAGTTGCCCTTAGGTTACCCAGTTGTAGCTTATGTCACGGAAACCGGTGTCTCATGAAGAAAAATAAATGAAGCGAGGAAGAGTGATGAAGGGAAAAGCTGAGGTTAACGCTGTGTCACTGTCTGATTTATTAAGCTGGCATCGATTTCAAAGACAGAAAAGAGTAGATTTGAAGGCAGGCTACTGTTCAGTTCGTTGTTCCTTGTGTATTCGCTGTTACACGCCGGCGTTTAGATCAGTTCTTCCCGGGGATGACAATCAGCGTTGGGGTTGGCCACAACTTAGAGACTCCTTCTAGCAATACTGGCAACCACACGCTGAAGGTCATCGAGGGATCTGCATACCCAGGGTCCACAATTACCCGTAGCCTGTGCCTTGTTGCCAAAGTTAGCACCGGCATTGCCAAGGCCAAGGAATAACATATTTTCTTTTAATGGGATTGCCAAGGCCACAGCTGCCATGTCAAAGATGGGAAATCAAATTTGGACCAACAGAAAACTCACTGAACATACAAAGCTCCGTGTGTACCAGGCTTGTTCTCAGCTCCCTCCTTCACAGTAGTCGAGACGTGGACAGCTAATTAAAGAGAAGGAAGGTGGTTCCACAGCTTCTGCCTCCATTGTTCCAAACGAGCATTAGGAACTCCTGGCAAGAAGGAATGTTGAATATGGAAGTACACCGGTATGCCAGGATTCCCAGCGTGTGTACCCTCTTGATTCAATGGTCACTCCATTGGCTGGGTCACATGATCTGAATGGATGATGGCTACATCCCCAAAGACATGGGGTGGGATTCTCCGTCCCGCCAGCCGGCCAATGGGGTTTCCCTATGTGGGCAGCCCCACGCTGTCGGGAAATCCCCGGGCGTGGATGCACAGCTGGCGCAACGGAGAATCCCGATAGCGGAGAATCCAGCCCATGCTCTATTGCGAGCTTGCTATCAGCAGGAGACCAACAGGTCATCCACATCGACGATACAATGGCGTCTGCAAGCAAGATCTCAAGGTGACCAGGATGAGAGTCAATGCATGGGAGCAGTAAGAAGTCTTACAACACCAGGTTAAAGTTCGACATGTTTATTCGGAATCACGAGGTTTCTGTAGCTCCTTCATCAGGTGACTCACAGTCCAAAGCTGAGCGGGCTAGGTGGACTGGCCATGCTAAAATTGTCCCTTAGTGTCCAAAGGCTGGGTGGGTTACGGGGCTGGGGGGGGGGGAGTGGGCCTAGGTCAGGGTGCTCTTTCTGAGGGTCAGTGTAGACCCGATGGACCAAATGGCCTCCTTCTGCACTGTAGGGATTCTATGTTTCTACGAACCTCAGGACAACACTAGTCACCTGTGCCAGCTGTGGAAGGGACTGCCACTTGCGACTCAGTCTCTACAGCTTCAACTGGCAATGTTTAATCCAGAAGTGACATCCACCTTGACAGACAGATGCCATTGTTCATTTTTAGGCAACTTTCTCTTAACAAAGAATCGGGACACCTCAGACCTGCCTCTTGAGCTAAAAACCTTTCGACCTTCTCAAGTTTCCCAGCTATCAGGTGACCAGTACTGATAGTACAGTACTTGACCATTGTTGAAAAAAGAGACAGATCATGGTTGTTTGTCTTGTATTCAGAGTCCTGATGAGTGCAAAACGAAAAGCTTCAACATGCCTCTTTTTCCAGCAATACTTGAAGACTAGCAGGGGAGCTTCCCAGTGTCCGGGCCAATAGTTATTCCTCCTCCAGCATCATTAAAAACAGGTGACCAGGTCATTTATCTAATTTCAGTCTGTGGGAGCTTGCTGTGCACAAATTGCCTGCTGCGTTTCCGACATTGAAACAATGACTACACTTTAAAAGCACTACATTGGCTGAGGCACCATGAAGGGTGTTATGTAATTGCGAGTTCTTGGGCTGGATTCTGCGATTCTGCAGCTCAGTGCCGACGTCTGCATGGGAACTGGGGGGTTTTACGATGCCCAATTCGCCGTCGAACCCTCACCGATTCCAGGGCTGGTGAGGGGCGAGCAGCCGCGCTGGGTAAAACTCCCGGCTCCCACGGCAAAAACGGCCGGAGAATGGCCGGGTCCGTGGTCGCGCATGCGCACGGCAACAACCTTCAGCGGTCGCGCCGCAAATCATGGCACTGGCCATGTGCGAACTTGAACTGCCAAATATGGCCCCCAAGACCACCCCCTGGCCACCCACTACCAGCCCCCCAGCACGGCTCCCGCCCGACTGTGGCGGCGCTGGACACAGTCCACGGCCGCCACGCAGTGTTCCCGACCGCTCAGACCACACATCAACCGCCCGGTCGGGAACTCGGCCCATCGGGGCGGAGCATCGGGGAGGGCCTTCCGATCACACGCCAACGCCGTTCAACCGGCACACACCGCGATGATGCCGGTTTCGAGGGGACAGAGACTCGAAAACCGCCGTCAGACCGGCGTCGCCCCCGATTTGGGCAGCGGAAGGGATTCTCCGCCCGATCGCCGATTACGATATCGCCGTTGGGCAACGCAGAATCCCGCCCCTTGTCTTCAGCATGATTTTCCTTCCCAAATATTTTTATGTTTCTGTGTTTCTTATTTTGCACAGACAACTGATACATAGGCATGTGCTTAGATTGACATGTATTTCACATTTATGTTTTTGTTTTTGACCGTTTATTTCGTGATAAAGAAGAAGAGATACATAATGGAGAGTCTGGGAAAATAAGAATTCCAGCAGGCCATTAACTCTCCTGTCACTTTACGCCAAACGTGTTGCCTGATTGTGCTCCCATGAAGTGCCTTGGATGGTTTATTTCATTGGAGGCACCAAGTTGTTGTTAGACCCACATCCAAACCTAATTCCCCAGGGACATGGGTCTGATTTGTGCCAAGTGCTGTTTCAAATCACTGTGTTGAGAACGTTTCTGGAGATAAATACCAGTCACTCTGTGGGAGGGATCCAGACTCCGTCTCCCAACACAAATTGGATCATCAGCGAGAATGCGTTTTATTTTTGGTTGCGAAGTTAAGAGGCAAAGTCAGGGAACAATAGAGTGCAGATGCACGGATCATCACGAGTGAACAATGGAGACTGTTGATTATGTTCTTTGACACTCGACAATTGCACATTAATGTGTCATACTTGCGTTATTCGGCAGACATCCTTTTTTTTGCTAAATGTGGCTGACTATTGTTTTTGGATGATATAATAGATGATATAATAGAGGTGAGGAAGACATTGTGTGTTGTAATTGCTGCTCTCTGCAATACAGGACCTGATGCAATTAAATGTTATTTTCGTTGATATCTTGATAATCAGTTTGGTAATGTGAATTTGATGAGCAGGTTGTTATCTCATTCTATATCTGGGTACTTTCAGCTCTGAGAAGACCAGACAGATTTCTGTTGAAATTGGAAAGCATTCTTTAGCGACGCACTTGTCTATAAGTGACGCCTCCAGACAAGGACTCAAACTTCGAGGGAGTGCGGGGGGGGGGGAATTCCAAGAATCATGCCAGGAATGAGGGACTTCAGCTTTGCGGAGAGCCAGGGAAGTTGGGATTGTTCTCCTTCACGCAGTGAAGATTAAGACGGGATTTAATTCAGGCGTTCAAATGTTGAGGGGTTTGAGGAATTAAAAATTACATTGAATTACCTGGAAATTGTACCACAGAAACAAGTCATTCAGCACGACTGGTCCACGTTGATGTTTATGCTCCACACAAGCCTTCCCTAGCCACTTTTCATCTCAGCCCATCAGCAGAACCTTCAATTCCATTCTTCCCTCCGGCACTTCATCTCAACTGCTCCCTGTGATAGCAAATTCCAATCACTATCTGGGTAAAGAAGTCCCTCATGAAAATCTTACTGCAGAAACTGATTTTTATGATTAACTTATATTTATGACATATCCAAATGTTTATTTTTCCATTACATCAATAAAGGGCTTCATTATCTTTCTCATCATCAGCGATCTATAGTTCCTGGAGCTAATAGCTTCAGGAGCTTCTGCTGTATGTGGGTAGACGGGCACATTTCCAGTCCCCGGGACCAGCATGTGTGCAGGAAGTGTGTCCAGCTACAGTGGGAGGTAGGATCAGTAAGTCTGTGGATGACAAAAAAATTGGCCAGGTGGTTAAGAGTGAGGTTGAGTGTCTTGGGTTACAGGGAGATATAGACGGGATGGTCAAATGGGCAGAAAATTGGTAGATGGAGTCTGAAACGTGTGAGGTGATACACATTGGAAGGATGAAAGACCCTCAATTACAACTCAAGAGCAATGATTGGTAATACAAAGGCTTTAATTAGCAAAGAACCAGACAGCTGCTGATCATTCGGGAGGCAGAGGGGGTCATAGATAGCAGCTTCAGGGAATTAGTTACACCAAAGATTGGAGATAGGTGGGTAACTGTAAGAGGGACGGGGAAAAAGCAGTCAGTGCAGGGATCCCCTGCGGTCGTTCCCCTGAGAAACAAGTATACCGCTTTGGATACTTGTTTGGGGGACGACTTACCAGGGGTAAGCCATGGGGTACGGGCCTCTGGCACGGAGTCTGTACCTGTTGCTCAGAAGGGAAGGGGGGAGAGGAGCAGAGCATTAGTAATTGGGGATTCGATAGTCAGGGGCACAGACAGGTTTTGTGGGAGCGTGAGAGACTCACGTTTGGTATGTTGCCTCCCAGGTGCAAGGGTATGTGATGTTTCGGATCGTGTTTTCCGGGTCCTTAAGGGGGAGGGGGAGCAGCCCCAAGTCGTGGTCCACATTGGCACTAACGACATAGGTAGGAAAGGGGATAAGGATGTCAGGCAGGCTTTCAGGGAGCTAGGATGGAAGCTCAGAACTAGAACAAACAGAGTTGTTATCTCTGGGTTGTTGCCCGTGCCACGTGATAGTGAGATGAGGAATAGGGAGAGAGAGCAATTAAACACGTGGCTACAGGGATGGTGCAGGCGGGAGGGATTCAGATTTCTGGATAACTGGGGCTCTTTCTGGGGAAGGTGGTACCTCTACAGACAGGATGGTCTACATCTGAACCTGAGGGGCACAAATATCCTGGGGGGGAGATTTGTTAGTGCTCTTTGGGGGGGTTTAAACTAATGCAGCAGGGGCATGGGAACCTGGATTGTAGTTTTAGGGTAAGGGAGAATGAGAGTATAGAGGTCAGGAGCTCAGATTTGACGTCGCAGGAGGGGGCCAGTGTTCATGTAGGTGGTTTGAAGTGTGTCTACTTCAATGCCAGGAGTATACGAAATAAGGTAGGGGAACTGGCAGCATGGGTTGGTACCTGGGACTTCGATGTTGTGGCCATTTCGGAGACATGGATAGAGCAGGGACAGGAATGGATGTTGCAGGTTCCGGGGTTTAGGTGTTTTAGTAAGCTCAGAGAAGGAGGCAAAAGAGGGGGAGGTGTGGCGCTGCTAGTCAAGAGCAGTATTACGGTGGCGGAGAGAATGCTAGATGAGGACTCATCTTCCGAGGTAGTATGGGCTGAGGTTAGAAACATGAAAGGAGAGGTCACACTGTTGGGAGTCTTCTATAGGCCTCCAAATAGTTCCAGGGATGTAGAGGAAAGGATGGCGAGGATGATCCTGGATAAGAGCGAAAGTAACAGGGTAGTTATTATGGGAGACTTTAACTTTCCAAATATTGACTGGAAAAGATATAGTTCGAGTACATTAGATGGGTCGTTTTTTGTACAGTGTGTGCAGGAGGGTTTCCTGACACAGTTTGTTGACAGGCCAACAAGAGGCGAGGCCACATTGGATTTGGTTTTGGGTAATGAACCAGGCCAGGTGTTGGATTTGGAGGTAGGTGAGCACTTTGGGGACAGTGACCACAATTCGGTGACGTTTACGTTAAGGATGGAAAGGGATAAGTATACACCGCAGGGCAAGAGTTATAGCTGGGGGAAGGGAAATTATGATGCCATTAGACGTGACTTGGGGGGGATAAGGTGGAGAAGTAGGCTGCAAGTGTTGGACACACTGGATAAGTGGAGCTTGTTCAAGGATCAGCTACTGCGTGTTCTTGATAAGTATGTACCGGTCAGGCAGGGAGGAAGGTGCCGAGCGAGGGAACCGTGGTTTACCAAGGAAGTGGAATCTCTTGTTAAGAGGAAGAAGGAGGCCTATGTGAAGATGAGGTGTGAAGTTTCAGTTGGGGCAATGGATAGTTACAAGGTAGCGAGGAAGGATCTAAAGATAGAGCTAAGACGAGAAAGGAGGGGACATGAGAAGTATTTGGCAGGAAGGATCAAGGAAAACCCAAAAGCTTTCTATAGGTATGACAGGCATAAGCAAATGACTAGGGATAGAGTAGGACCAGTCAAGGACAGGGATGGGAAGTTGTGTGTAGAGTCTGAAGAGATAGGCGAGATACTAAATGAATATTTTTCGTCAGTATTCAGTCAGGAAAAAGATAATGTTGTGGAGGAGAATGCTGAGCTCCAGGTAAATAGATTAGATGGCATTGAGGTACGTAGGGAAGAGGTGTTGGCAATTCTGGACAGGCTGAAAATAGATAAGTCCCCGGGACCTGATGGGATTTATCCTAGGATTCTCTGGGAGGCGAGGGAAGAGATTGCTGGACCATTGGCTTTGATTTTTATGTCGTCATTGGCTACAGGAATAGTGCCAGAGGACTGGAGGATAGCAAATGTGGTCCCTTTGTTCAAAAAGGGGAGCAGAGACAACCCCGGCAACTATAGACCGGTGAGCCTCACGTCTGGAGTGGGTAAAATCTTGGAGGGGATTATATGAGACAAGATTTATAATCATCTAGATAGGAATAATATGATCAGGGATAGTATGGCTTTGTGAAGGGTAGGTCATGCCTCACAAACCTTATCGAGTTCTTTGAGAAGGTGACTGAACAGGTAGCTGAGGGTAGAGCAGTTGATGTGGTGTATATGGATTTCAGCAAAGCGTTTGATAAGGTTCCCCACGGTAGGCTATTGCAGAAAATACGGAGGCTGGGGATTGAGGGTGATTTAGAGATGTGGATCAGAAATTGGCTAGCTAAAAGAAGACAGAGGGTGGTGGTTGATGGAAAATGTTCAGAATGGAGTTCAGTCACAAGCGGAGTACCACAAGGATCTGTTATGGGGCCGTTGCTGTTTGTCATTTTTATCAATGACCTAGAGGAAGGCGCAGAAGGGTGGGTGAGTAAATTTGCAGACGATACTAAAGTCGGTGGTGTTGTCGATAGTGTGGAAGGATGTAGCAGGTTACAGAGGGATATAGATAAGCTGCAGAGCTGGGCTGAGAGGTGGCAAATGGAGTTTAATGTAGAGAAGTGTGAGGTGATTCACTTTGGAAGGAATAACAGGAATGTGGAATATTTGGCTAATGGTAAAGTTCTTGAAAGTGTGGATGAGCAGAGGGATCTAGGTGTCCATGTACATAGATCCCTGAAAGTTGCCACCCAGGTTGATAGGGTGGTGAAGAAGGCCTATGGAGTGTTGGCCTTTATTGGTAGAGGGATTGAGTTCCGGAGTCAGGAGGTCATGTTGCAGCTGTACAGAACTCTGGTACGGCCGCATTTGGAGTATTGCGTACAGTTCTGGTCACCGCATTATAGGAAGGACGTGGAGGCTTTGGAGCGGGTGCAGAGGAGATTTACCAGGATGTTGCCTGGTATGGAGGGAAAATCTTATGAGGAAAGGCTGATGGACTTGAGGTTGTTTTCGTTGGAGAGAAGAAGGTTAAGAGGAGACTTAATAGAGGCATACAAAATGATCAGGGGGTTGGATAGGGTGGACAGTGAGAGCCTTCTCCAGCGGATGGAAATGGCTGGCACGAGGGGACATAGCTTTAAACTGAGGGGTAATAGATATAGGACAGAGGTCAGAGGTAGGTTCTTTACGCAAAGAGTGGTGAGGCCGTGGAATGCTCTACCTGCTACAGTAGTGAACTCGCCAACATTGAGGGCATTTAAAAGTTTATTGGATAAACATATGGATGATAATGGTATAGTGTAGGTTAGATGGCTTTTGTTTCGGTGCAACATCGTGGGCCGAAGGGCCTGTACTGCGCTGTATTGTTCTATGTTCTATGTTCTAAGTATGCTCACTGCACACTGCCCACTGAACATTACCTTCTATATGGCTCCCTGGGGGGGCGGAGCTGGAGGCGGAGTCCCCCAGGGTTCCAAACCCGGTCTTAAAGGGATCATGACATTAAAGGTACAGTTAACATTCATCACATTCACACCCTGTTTTAAAAAATACGCATAGTCCATCGGGGGTGAAGTGGAATTACATGTCCAGTCTTTTGGGTGGTCTGATTGTCTGTGTTGACCTTCTCAGCTCCGGCGGTGGTGCGGCAGACACCTTCAGTGGGGGTATATCCGGGAGCACGGTGGTGTTCACTCTGACATCACTGTTTTCTTAAAGGTACATTGCTTACACATCCATTTCTTAAAGGCACTCTTGCATGACAGTGTTCTGAGCCTTTGCCCGTGTTGGAGCAGGGGGGGTATCCGGGGTGACTAAGGTGATTGGTGCCGGCGCCGGTGGGTGGGAAGGGCGCTGGGGCGGGGGGGGGGGGGGGGGGGGGGGGGATGCTGTTGGGGTCGGCAGTAGGTGCGGGGAGGGGAGCATCGGTAGAATGAGGGGGGGCGTCAGTGGGAGAGCCAGCGGGTGCCAGGTCTCGCAGGGAAACTGTGTCTTGCCATCCGTCGAGGTGCTCGACGTAGACGTATTGAGGGTTTGATGCAGCAGCTGGACCCTCTCGACTAGAGGATCCGTCTTATGGCTCCTCGCGTGCCTGGAGTAGAATTGGTCCCGGAGTCGTCAGCCAACGTGGAAGCGAGACCCCAGAGGTGGACTTCCTGGGGAAGACAAACAAACGATTGTGAGGGGTCTCATTCGTGGCCGTGCAGAGGAGTGACCTAATGGAATGTAGGGCATCGGGTAGGACCTCCTGCCAGTGGGTGGTTGGGAGACTTCTTGACCGTAGGGCTAGAAGGACAGCCTTCCACACTGTCGCGTTCTCCCTCTCCACCTGCCCATTTCCCCACGGATTATAGCTGGTCGTTCTGCTCGAGACGATGCCCTTGTTGAGCAGATACCGACGCAGCTCATCGCTCATGAACGATGTACCCCGGTCGCTGTGGATATCGGCGGGGAAACTAAACAGGGTGAAGAAGCTGTGCAGTGCCTTGATCACGGTGGCCGAGGTCATATCGGGACAGGGGACAGCGAATGGGAAGCGGGAGAATTCGTCGATGACAGTGAGGAAATAAATGTTGCTGTTGGTGGACGGGAGGGGCCCTTTGAAGTCCACGCTTAGTCACTCAAAGTGCTCAGAGGCTTTCACCAGGCGAGCCTTGTCTGGTCAGTAGAAGTGCGATTTGCACTCCGCACAGATCTGGCAAGCCTTGGTCATGGCCTTTACCTCCTCGGTGGAGGAAGGGAGGTTGCAGGACTTGATGAAATGAGCAAGCCAGGTGACAGAGGTAATCGTGGATGGCCCGCAGACGGTCTTTCTGCGCGTTGGCGCACGCGCCGCGGGACAGGGCATCTGGGGACTCGTTGAGTTCGATCCTCCACCTCAGAATTTTATCATTCTTTATTTTGCCCCGTTGTGCATTATCAAACATGAAGGCTACCGACTGTTGATCAGTGACGAGGGTGAATCTCCTACCAGCTAGGTAGTGCCTCCAGTGCCGCACAGCCTCCACAATGGCTTGTGCCTCTTCCTGACTTCAGAGTGCTGAATTTCTGAGGCGGTGAGGGTTCGGGAGAAAAAAGCTACTGGCCTGCCTGCCTGGTTGAGGGTAGCAGCCAGGTGATGTCTGATGCATCGCTTTCTACCTGGAAGGGGATGGTTTCGTCCACTGCGTGCATGGCGGCCTAGATGATATTGACCATGTTACGACTGTGTCGGGCTTCGTCCGCATATCTGGGGACCCACTGGGCGTAATAGAAAAGAGCCCCAAGCACCCTTTGAGTGCCCTGAGGCTACGGGGAAGGGGAAGGAGCATGCGGTCGGGGTCTGGGCCTAGGACCCCGTTTTCCACGACGTAGCCGAGGATGGCTAGTCGGGTTGTGTGGAAAACGCATTTCTCTTTGTTGTATGTCAAATTGGGGTCCCGGGCGGTCTGGAGGAACGTTCTCAGGTTTGCGCGTGGTCCTGCTGATCATGGCCGCAGATGGTGACATTGTCCAAGTACGGGTATGTAGCTCATAAGCCGTACTGGTCCACCATTTGATCCATCACCCTTTGAAAAACGGAGACCCCATTTGTGACGCCAAAAGGGACCCTGAGGAAGTGAAAAAGCCGACCGGCTGCTTCGAAGGCCGTGTAGGGGCGGTCCTCCGGGCGGATAGGGAGCTGATGATAGGTGGACTTTTGATCAACCGTGGAGAATACCCGGTACTGGGCGATCGGGTTAACCATTTCTGCTATGCGGGGAAGGGTGTCATGATATTCAAACACACACATCATGATGGACACACCAACAGGCAAATCAGAGCACACAACACCACAACCAATCACAGGCAAGAACACCAACCACATAAAAAGCACGAGCACGACACCTGGTGGTCAGTAGGTCTGGGGACAAAGAAACAAGAAAGAGCTGTTAAAACATCACAAGCAGGGAACCCCCACGTGCAGAGTGCAAAGACAAAACTGTACAGAGTAAGTTTAAATAAAATAGCGTTGTACCATATACAACCGTGTTGGCTCATCTGTGTGTCAGAACACCCAACACCACATGGTACAGGAGTGGATCGATACCTGCCTACTAACCTGCCATTCTGGACATGGACCACACCGACGGACCGCAGCCGATGCAAGTCGCGGGGAACCTAGGTACCAATTGGAAGCTCTACAGGCAGCGATTTGACCTGTACATCCGTGCCACCGAAAAACAGAGTGCCTCGGATGACACGAAGATTGCAATGCTCCTCTTCTACGCAGGTCAGCACGCCACCAACGTCTTGAACTCACTGGTGTTCGAAGAAGGCGAAAACCAATCCAAATATGACACGGTCATCCTCAAGCTGGACCAGCACTTTCAAGTTGAAGTAAATGAAAGTTTTGAAAGATACCTCTTTCAGCAACGCCTGCAAGGTAAGGAGGAGCTTTTTCAACCCTTCTTGACGCACCTCCGGATTCTAGCGCAGTCCTGCGGTTACGGCACCATCACAGAGTCCATGATCAGGGACCAGATTGTTTTTGGCGTTGCCTCTAGTGGCCTACGCCAGCAGCTTCTTAAAATAAAAAGCCTCACCTTAGCGTCTGCTGTGGAAGCCTGTGTCCTCCACGAAAATGCTACCTGCCGTTTTGCCCAATTTCAGGCGTCCGAGTTGGCACGGAGGGGGTCCCCAGCCGTCGAATCGGCAAGCCAGGCCGCCCACGACGTCGAACGCATCCAGGCCGTCGATTACTTCCCGACCCACGGCCCGGACGACAGCGGCCGCTTCCCGCGCTTTTCGCGGTCTCCCGCGCAGGTGCGCGCCAAAAATAACGGCCACAACGAGAGACGCACTGCGCAGGCGCGCCCACCGCAAGATCGCACTGCGCATGCGCAGTGGCGCAACGAACGCCGTGACGTCATGACGTGCGGCAATTGTGGAGCTCTACATTTAAAAGGGCAATGTCCTGCAAAAAACCGACAGTGCCTCAGATGTGGCAAGATGGGCCACTACGCAGCCCACTGTCGTTCGGCTCAACCCATGGATCCGGCGCATCCTCGACAATCTCGCAGACAAGTCAGGACCGTCCAGCCCACGCATCAAGACTTCCAGTTAAGTGATGCAGATGACCAGGATGCCTTCCGCGTTTCCGTCATCGATGTCAACAAGGTCAATGCCATCAATCCAGCCGATGAGTGGTGTGCCACCCTGACGGTCAACCGATCGCGCGTCGCCTTCCGTCTGGACACCGGCGCATCCGCCAACCTGATTGCATATTCTGCAGTCCAGGCCATGAAGGTCAAACCACCCATCACGCCATCTCGGCTCAAGATGGTTGACTATAACGGGAACGTCATCCCGTCCATAGGATCTTGCCAGCTACAGGTGACCCACAAGATGTACACAGCCACACTCCCCTTCGAAGTTGTCGGCTCATCAAAGGACTCGTTACTGGGCGCACAGGCGTGTAAGGTCCTTCACCTGGTACAGCGCATTATGTCTCTCTCTCCAGATGAGATATCCGACTTCCCGGATGCTGAGTTCCACGCAAATCTCCATTCCCTCCTTGCTCACAACCAGGAGGTTTTTGAAGGCATGGGGACATTGCCATACACGTACAAGATTCGACTCAGACCGGACGCCATCCCTGTCGTTCACGCACCTCGCAGGGTTCCTGCGCCACTCAAAGACCGCCTCAAGGCACAACTGCAGATTCTTCAGGACCAAGGGGTCCTATCCAGGGTCACGGAGCCCACGCCATGGGTCAGCTCCATGGTCTGTGTAAAGAAGCCCTCTGGCGAGCTCCGTATATGTATAGATCCTAAAGATCTGAATAACAACATCATGCGGGAACACTATCCCATCCCGAAACGAGAGGACCTCACCAGCGAGATGGCGCGAGCCAAAATATTCACCAAATTGGATGCGTCCAAAGGATTCTGGCAGATCCAACTGGACCCGGCCAGCCGAAGACTATGCACATTCAACACCCCTTTTGGCAGATTCTGCTACAACCGGATGCCATTCGGCATCATTTCAGCATCTGAAGTTTTCCACCGCATTATGGAGCAGATGATGGAAGGCATCGAAGGGGTACGTGTATATGTGGACGATATCATCATTTGGTCCACCACTCCGCAGGAACACATGCATCGTCTACGACGTGTCTTCACCCGCATACGACAAAATGGCCTGCGTCTCAACCGTGCGAAGTGTGCCTTCGGCCAGACGGAGCTGAAATTCCTCGGGGACCACATCTCAAGGTCAGGGGTCCGTCCCGATGCAGACAAGGTTAGCGCCATCACAGCCATGCCACGGCCGGCTGACAAGAAGGCTGTCTTAAGATTCCTGGGCATGGTCAACTTCCTTGGGAAGTTCATTCCCAACCTGGCTTCTCATACAACAAATATGCGCCATCTCGTAAAAAAATCGACAGAATTCAACTGGCACCAATCGCATCAGCGGGAATGGGAGGAGCTCAAGCACAAACTGGTCACGGCACCAGTGCTGGCCTTCTTTGACACGACTCGCCCTACAAAGATCTCAACAGACGCCAGCCAATCTGGTATTGGAGCGGTACTCCTGCAAAAAGACAGCACGTCGTCATGGGCCCCGGTTGCATATGCTTCACGAGCCATGACCCCTACCGAACAGCGCTACGCGCAAATCGAAAAAGAATGCCTGGGCTTGTTAACTGGACTGGACAAGTTCCACGACTATGTGTATGGCCTGCCACGATTTACGGTCGAAACTGACCACCGCCCCCTGGTCAACATCATTAACAAAGACCTGAACGACATGACTCCTCGCCTCCAGCGCATCTTACTTAAACTCAGGAGGTACGATTTCGAACTGATCTACACTCCGGGGAAGGAGCTCATCGTGGCGGACACTCTTTCCCGAGCAGTGAGCACACCACCAGATGCGGAGGGGTTCGTGCGTCAAATTGAGGCACACGTAACTCTGACAGCAGCAAATCTGCCAGCTGATGATCCTAGTCTGGCCCACATACGCGCAGAGACGGCGACTGACCCCCTTCTGCAGCGAGTGATGCGCCACATGACGGAAGGGTGGCTCAAAAGGCAGTGCCCCCAGTTTTATAATGTGCGAGATGATCTTACCAACATAGACGGGGTCCTTATGAAATCACACAGGATCGTTATTCCGCACAGCGTGCGCCAGATGATTCTTCATCAACTACACGAAGGCCACTTGGGCGTCGAAAAATGCAGACGAAGGGCCCGGGAGGCGGTATATTGGCCGGGTATTAATGAAGACATAGCCAACATGGTGCTCAACTGCACAACCTGTCAGAGGTTTCAGCCGGCGCAACCTCCGGAAACACTTCTACCACACGAGATGGTGACGTCCCCCTGGGCGAAGGTGGGTGTTGACCTATTTCACGCGCTCGGCAGAGATTACATCGTTATTATAGACTACTTCTCAAACTACCCGGAAGTCATGCCTCTCCATGATCTGACGTCGTCCGCAGTCATTGGGGCCTGCAAGGAAACATTTGCTCGCTATGGCATTCCAAGGACTGTCATGTCAGACAATGGACCCTGTTTCGCCAGCCGTGAATGGTCGTCCTTTGCCGCAGCATATGGTTTCACTCATGTGACATCCAGCCCTCTGCATCCACAATCGAACGGGAAGGCTGAAAAGGGTGTCCACATCGCCAAGCGGCTCCTGTGCAAGGCGGCTGCTGCCGGATCGGACTTTAACCTTGCCTTGCTGGCCTATCGATCGGCCCCGCTATCCACGGGTCTCTCGCCAGCGCAGCTACTAATGGGTCGCTCCCTCAGGACGACGGTACCTTCCATCCTGGCACCAACAACAGACCATGAGGCGGTTCTTCGGAACATGCAACTGCAGCGTGATCGCCAGAAAAGTCGGTACGACACACGAGCGACGGACCTGCCCCCCCTGTCCTCCGGAGACAAAGTACGCGTCCATCAACCGTATGGTGGCTGGTCAGCACCGGCCGAAGTCCTCCGACAAGTGGCTCCCCGCTCGTTCCTGGTTCGCATGCCGGATGGTTCCGTGCGTCGCCGCAATCGGCGCGCCCTTCGCCGACTTCCACGCTCACAGCCACACAGTACGCACACGCCAGATCCTCAACAGGCTTCCGAGGATGACTTTGTGGAGCTGCCGCACATCACGCCCTTTCCATCGCCACCCATGGCCATGCCTGCACAGCAGCTGGTGGTTCTTGATCCACCCTTGAGGCGATCAACCCGAACTCGTCGCAAGCCCATTAGACTGGACTTATAATACCGTTCATATGTTTAACAAGTTGCACAATTTTACATGATAACCTGTTGTTGTTTATCGTTCCAGATGTCGTCTGACTGGACAACTGTTCAAGTTTTTTTTTTTTCCTTCTTCTCTCGCTCGCATTTATGTTATGTTATGGTACAACTTGGTTCATGTGACGCACCCGACATCGCCCCATGTACATAGTTCCGTCATATGCACATGCTGCACACGACACACACACACTCTTAGATGCACTCACGACACGATCATATTTATTACCACGTAGGCACATATCTTTGTAAAAAGGGGGGATGTCATGATATTCAAACACACACATCATGATGGACACACCAACAGGCAAATCAGAGCACACAACACCACAACCAATCACAGACAAGAACACCAACCACATAAAAAGCACGAGCACGACACCTGGTGGTCAGTAGGTCTGGGGACAAAGAAACAAGAAAGAGCTGTTAAAACATCACAAGCAGGGAACCCCCACGTGCAGAGTGCAAAGACAAAACTGTACATAGTAAGTTTAAATAAAATAGCGTTGTACCATATACAACCGTGTTGGCTCATCTGTGTGTCAGAACACCCAACACCACAAAGGGGGTATGCATCGAGTTGCGTAAAAGTTTTATGATCTGACTATAGTCCACCACCATTCGTTCCTTTTCCCCAGACCGTACTACCAATACTTGATCTCTCCAGGGACTGTTGCTAGCCTCTATGATCCCTTCTTTCAGTAACCGCTGAACCCCTGACTTGATGAAAGTCATATCTTGGGCACTGTACCGCCGACACCTGGTGGAGACGGGCTTACAGTCGGGAGGGAGGTTCGCGAAGAGGGGGGGGTGGTGCAACTTTAAGTGTCGCCAGGCTACATATCGTGAGTGGGGACAGGGGTCCGCCGAACTTCAGTGTCAGGCTTCGGTGGCTACACTAAAAGTTCAGACCGAGCAGCAGGGGCGCAGAGGTGAGGGAGGATATAAAGTTTGAAACGGGCGTATTCGGCGCCCAGGTTCGCGACACAATACCCCGTGATTTGGACCGAGTGGGACCCAGATGCAAGGGCGATAGTTTGGGAGGCGGGATAGGTGTGCAAGGAGCAGCGTCTTACCGTTTCTGGGTGAATAAAGCTCTCCGTGCTCCCGGAGTCGAAAAGGCGGGGGGTGTCGCGCCCGGTTGATTTAGACCTGCATCATGGAGTTCCGCAGGTGCTTTGGCCGTGATTGATTGAGATTGATCGCTCCCAGTTGCGGGTCCTCAGTTGAGTCGGACTCACAAAATGGCTGCCCGGAGTCACAAAATGGCCGCCACCGTCTGTTGCACGTGTCGGATTTTGAAGATGGCCACCGCCAAGATGGCCACCCCATGACATGCACGAGGCCGATGACGCGTCAGAAGGGGGCGTGTCCAGCCAGTGCACAGCCGCGTGGCGGGGCCTGTGGGCCCGGGAGCTCAATTTTTGGGCCCGATGAGACTTTGTTTCTGGACTTTGGGCCCAGCTAGGCAGACCTTTGCGAAATGTCCCTTCTTTCCGCAGTCATTGCAGATAGCGGAGCGGGCTGGGCAACGCTGACGTGGGTGCTGGCCTTGCCCACAGAAATAGCACGGTGTGCCTTCGGTGGGAGCGGGTCGCCGTGCAGCGCAGGCTTGTAGCATGGCCGAGTCAGGAGGGGATCGAGAGGGGTTCACAAGGTCCGCGGAGTACGTGCGGAGATTATATTGGGCCGCTTCCAGAGAAGAGGCGAGCGTTACCGTGCCTTGGAGGTCCTTTGCTCCGTCTCCGTCTTTGCTGCCTGATGTATGTGGATCGTATACCGGACACAAAAGCATCTTGAATGTGCAAGTTCATATGGACTTCTGCCATCACCTCCTTGTGGTCGCAGTTCCTAGCGAGCGCAGTGAGTCTCTCCACGTACTCGTCCAGCGTTTCCCGGAGCGCTGCCGGCAGGTCGAGAGCAAATGCCAGGCGTGTACCTCGTTTATTGGCTTAACGAAGCTCTTCCGCAGGATTTCGACCGCCGTTTCGTACGTGGTGGCCTTTTTGATCGCGGAGGAGAGTCTGTGGCCCACCCAGGCATGTAGCAAGCTCAGCTTGCGAGGTCCGTTGACTGGAGTGTCTGAGGAGTTCGGGTAGGCCTCAAAACACCGGAGCCAGTATTTAAAAATTTCAGCGGCCTCCGGCGACCGAGCGTCCAAATTGAGCTTCTCCGGCATGAGACCGCTGTCCATCTTGATGTAATCTGCTAATTAAATTGAGAGACCCTCAATTACAACTCGAGAGAGATGATTGGTAATACAAAGGCTTTAATTAGCAGAGAACCAGACAGCTGCCGAGAAGTGTGCTCACTGCACGCTGCCCACTGAACATTACCTGATATATGGCTCCCTGGGGGGGGTGGAGCCAGAGGCGGAGTCTCCCAGGGTTCCAAACCCAGTCTTAAAGGGATCATGACATTAAAGGTACAGTTATCATTCATCACAAAGGAGAAAATACAAGTTCCTGTTGTCGTGCAGAGATAAATTAACATCGAAGAATGGTACAAGTGGGAAACAAACTGTTCAGATATCAAGCCTGCCAGTGCATTTGTTCGCAAGACATTAAATCTCACCACATTCTCCTGAGATTACTCCCTGTTCCATTCAACTTTATTTTTGTTTTAATAACATCCTCATGAAAGAATTAATGCGCTCTGCCTTAACAACGGTTTGCCCCAGGCTGTGGTACTGTGTGGCATTACCACCGTACTAAATGGGATAGATTTTGAACAGATCTAGGGAATCAAACTGAGCATCCATGAGTCGGAGTGGGCCATCAGCATTTGTTGCCCACCCCTAATTGCCTTTGGGAAGGTAGCGGTGAGCTTTCTTGCGCCATTGCTGAAGAAGATGTTCTTATGAAGAGAGGTTGAGTAGGTTGACCTTGTACTAATTGGAGTTTAGAACAATGAGAGTCATAAAGGATTCTCAGGGGAGTTGGGGGGGGGGGGGGGGGGCTTGATTGGGTGGATAATGAGAGATTGTTTGCTCTTATGGGAGAGTCAAGGACTAGAGGGCATCATCTCAAAGTAAGGGGTCGTCCATTCAAGACAGAGATGAGGAGGAATTTCTTCTCTCAGAGGGTGGTGAATCTGTGGAATTCTTTACCGCAGAGGACTGTAGAGGCTGGGCCGTCAAGTATGTTCAAGGCTGAGATAGACAGATTTTATTTCAGGAAGGGAATCGAGGGGAATGGGAATAAGGCGGGAAAGTGGAGTTGAGAATCATTACATCATCATATCAGATCACTCGTTGAATACGGGAGCAGACTCGAAGGTCCGAATAGACTACTACGTCTTACGGTCTTGTGGTCTAAGTGTATCAGTACGCCACTGCCTCTCCAAGAGGGGCATCATTCTGAATTAAATGTGGGGCAAGGCGAGGAGTCAGGCCTCCGTTAACAATCGCAAATGGTGTAGAAATTGAACCCAAGCTCTTGGCATCATTATGCACCTCAACGTTTGCCATTCGGTCAACTGAGCCAACCAACCTCTACGAGGATATAAAATTATCTCAATTCCAAAACTGCAGAACTTCAATCTTCTCCAAAATTATATTGCTGATGGATTCGCTCCTTCTAGCTATTCTTGAATATACAACGCCTACTCACATATCATTTATTCTCTCCATGTTATCTTGAGACTGGTAATATCCTTTCACCGATACCATTGCATCGCCACCTCCTGAACGTAAATGGTCA
Organism: Scyliorhinus torazame; assembly: GCF_047496885.1. Taxonomy (NCBI): domain Eukaryota; kingdom Metazoa; phylum Chordata; class Chondrichthyes; order Carcharhiniformes; family Scyliorhinidae; genus Scyliorhinus; species Scyliorhinus torazame. The sequence goes on from NC_092711.1 coordinate 317,236,381, forward strand.
TTTAAAACATTGTCGCAAGATTTATTTCCTGGAAATCTAATTTATTCCGATCCTGTGTTTATTTGAGGAGGCAAATTTCACTGAGTGCGATGGTTCTCCGGCAGTATGTCTGAAACCGCAGTACATAGTCAGCCCACAGCTAGATGGCACTACACCAATTACAATGCTGGAGTCTTGCTATGCTTATCTTATTCAAAGAATGAACTGTTTCAAGCAATTGATTCAAAGACAGTGATTGCTTCGTAGTCTGTTTTGTGTTACATGAGGGAAATCACTCAACCCATTCAATTTCAATGACCAAAGCCTGAAATATTCCCTATTGAATGTGGAAAGATCCCGTAGCACTGTTTGAAGGACAGGGACGTAGATACATAGAAGATAGGAACAGGAGGAGGCCTTTTGGCCCTTCGAGCCTGCTCCGCCATTTATCATGACCATGGCTGATCATCCAACTCAATAGCCTAATCCTGCTTTCTACCCATAACCTTTGGTCCCATTTGCCCCAAGTGCTATATCCAGCCGCCTCTTGAATATATTCAGTGTTTTAGCATCAACTACTTCCTGTGGTAATGAATTCCACAGGCTCACCACTCTTTGTGTGAAGGAATATCTCCTCATCTCTGTCCGAAATGGTTTACCCTGAATCCTCAGACTGTGACCCCTGGTTCTGGACACACCCATCATTGGTAACATCTTCCCTGCCTCTACCCTGTCCAGTCCTGTTAGAATTTTATAAGTCTCTATGAGATCCCCCCCCCCCTCATTCTTCTGAACTCCAGCGAGAACAATCCTAACCTAGTCAATCTCTCCTCATATGACAGTCCCTCCATCCCTGGACTCAGTCTGGTAAACCTTTGCTGCACTCCCTCGAGAGCAAGAACATCCTTCCTCAGAGAAGGAGACCAAAACTGCACACAATATTCTAGGTGTCGCCTCACCAAGGCCCCGTCCAATTGCAGCAACACATCACTCCTGTACTCGAAACATCTCACAATGAAGGCCAACATACCATTACTCCATACCATACATTGGCTAGCTATGGCACTTGGGGCGAATGGGATCAAAGGTTATGGGGAGAAAGGACATTTTTCATTCAGAATTAATCCACAGAACATGGACACCACCAGCTGGACCAGCATTCAATCCTTGATTGCCCTTGAGAAGCTGGTGGTGAACCAGCATTTCGAAGCACAAGTCCCTGTGGTGTAGGTACCAGGGCCAGGAACAGAAATCGCGAGCCCTCGTGCTTCTACTGTTTCTTGGCCTCTTATTCCTCCACACCCCCTGCCCCGCCCCCAACTTTAACCCCCTCAATCATGCATGATATTTTTTCTTCTTGCAGGATTCACCAAACAATCACACAAAGTATAAGTGAAATGACAATGCCCACTGTTGACACCTGGTGACAAATATCGTCCGATATATATGGGATCATTAATATTAAGAGCAGCAAAGGTATAATTTTGTGCTGGTTTGTGTGTGCCCTCTAGGTGACCCCACCACGACTAACAGACAAATCAGAATGTATAAACTATACTTTAACATCATTGTGCAATATTGTTAATTTGACAAGAAAGTATCCCATTAGTTATTTAGAACACTGTGCAGACAACAACACTGATTTCAGTGACTGTCTCAGCCCTCATTAACAAGTTGTGCACATTACACCGTAAGGACATGGTGACAGTAAATTCATATTTGGGGGAAAGATTCGACACTTGCAACCCAGATAAACTGCACAAGATATTTTCCAGAAGATTCTCTTTTGCCTGGGTGCATGATATTATTCCATATAATTATTTCATACAAAGGGTGTAGTTGGATTCAGTTTTGTCCGTAATCTCACAGGTAAATGTAAATATTGCCACAGTTCCAGAGGACCAGAGACTTCTCTCCCCATTTGAGAGAGAACTGACCGATGGTGATTTAATGTGCAGTTGCGCTGTCCACACATACCACCTGCCATGGAGACCCTGATTCACCAAGCGTACGGTTCACAATGCCTCCTCTTTGTCTCTGCAGGAGACGATAGCCCATAATAGGCGAGAAAGGGCTGAGGCAGGGGACGGGATTCCTGAGTTCCGTGTGCTCACACCCCATGAGCAAAAGGCCCTGGGGGCTGTGGGGTTGACAGAGGAGAATTCAGTTACTGACAGCGAGGTTGTTCTGTGGCATAGAGGTGAGGTTCCATTGCCCCTTCACCCAGTGGACCTGACTCAAGTGAGTTGTTCATTTCAGACAAAATGATCCTTCTCTCTTATTGACCAAATGTCCATTATCTCACAGGATCGCCATCTGATGGGACCAGACCATGTGGCATCATTCCCACCCCTGCCACCTCAGAGACAGCATCACACCACGCACCCCCACCTTCCACCAGCGCAGAGACACACACCTCGGTGAGCAATAGTCGTGGACAGTCTTCTGGGACACAATCTGGTGAGCAAGCTGCTGATCAGATGTAGGCAGGAACGTCCAAGGAAGTCAGCAGTCGGATCCCAGGACTCAGCTGGGTCCCAGTCAGATGTCAAGTCTCTGGACAAGGTTGTCCCACAGCTGGTGCAGATGTTGGGATATGACCGTGAGGTTCAGTGACATTCGAACAAGTGCATGGCCGATTGGAGGAGCCCCAAAGGCTACAGGCGCAGGAGATCATGCTGTTGATGCGTGGCACCGAGGCTAACACTACTAGGGTGCCGAGCGCAGTGCAAAGTCTGCAGCACGAGGGGAGCGCCATAAGTGGTGGTGTCCAAGGTATGGCTCAGTTTGGGGTGACCACGACTGAGGGCCTCGACATCATGTCCCAGTTGCTGAGGGACATGTCCCAAATGCAGGTGGATATTGCTGGGGAATTTTAAAGCATGGCCCAGTCACTGAGGAACATTGCTGAGGACGTCAGCACCATGGTGCAGACAGTCAGGAGGCGCCAGCACCGGCGGAGCCAGATGACGCAGTGCTCACTCCAGCTGCCCCTCCATCTAACGGGGTCCCCCAGAGCCCTGCCGATACTGTCAGGGAGGAGGAATATAGAAACTGATGGTTTGAAAAGACCAAGGTCTATCCAGTGCACATTCTAACATCCAGATTATTCACATGAAGCAATGATGTTGGAATTATTGACAAACCATAGCAAAAAATCTTTGTCAATTCGTCGCCATCAGACCCAAACATTGCTTCCTCAGTAGAATACATCAGCCTATCACCGAAACACAAGGAGCTATTAACATAAAGACACGTGAACTAACTAATCCACTGATATACCACAAATATTGAAGTAGTTGATAAACTAATGAGGCACCTGTCTACTTTAATCTAGGGAAAGGGTTAGATATACTATTCTCTACATCATACTTAAATAGGGAGGTTTCCTGGCCACAGTAACTTTATTCCCAGTGATTTATAGATGCTTACATTGCCTTTAAGGATGGTGAACTCACCTACACTTTCAATATTGTCTTGGTATTAGTTTTTCTAAAGTTGTGAAAGATAAAAATCCAGCATTTTGAAAGTTTGAGCTAGATCCACGATTACCAAATACAGCTTCTGGCAAAATTCTCCCATTGTTAATCTTGTAGGCGGTGCCATTCATTTCAGGAACTTAAACACTTTCATGGGTCATTTTTCATTGCCTTGGACTGCTGACCACATCTTTGAGATAGTCCGGCACCGATTGTCCAGAATGGTGTAGGTTACCAGAGGAATTTGAAGCTGCAAGGGGGGGAAATGAGGGTAAATGGAGTGCATGCCCCCTGTTTGAAGAAGCAAGGAAATGCTGAAATATCAGGAACCCAGCAGAAAGACACAAACTTCTACATTGAACTGGTGTGTGTTTCTCAGCACACAGGAAACCCCCACCGGACAGGCCAATCTGAGATTGGCAAAAAGCCAATTGACTGCAGCTTCATTCCTGCATTTCGACTTTAACTGACAGCGTACAAGTTTCCCAGTCTGTCGGAAACTCAACAGGATCAGCAAGGCAGGAACACAGTGGGGATTGATAGGCCTGTGAAATTGACAGGCTGGAAAGCCTTTAAATACTGAACCACGACACCAGCTGCCTTACCCAAGTGAAAGGTTTTGCTCACTGGGCTTGCTCTGAGACTGTACGTTCTACTGCTCTGGAGGTCATTTCCAAAATCTTTGGTGATCATTGTTGCTACCTATTGGCGTTGATCCAGCCATCACAGATGCCAGTCTTCATTGACAACTCACACAGCTCGACCAAGAGCAGGAGGAGCAGCAGCAGCCCCGCCAGCATAAAGAACGCTCCAGCATAACAAAGCCATCAGGAGCACAGAAAGCCCTCTCCTTGTGGTAATCACCACTGTTGTATATATTAGGAGATGTGTGGTAAGGCCCTGTACTACAGGTGCGGGGGTAGCCGCTGCCTGCTGGCTCCGCCCAGTAGGCGGAGTATAAATATGTGTGCTCACTATACAGCAACCATTTCGCCAGCTGCTGTAGGAGGCAACACATCTTAGAGTAATAAAGCCTCAGTTGTATTCAACTCTCGTCTCTGTGCAATTGATTGTGCATCACTCCTCCAGCGTTTGCACAGGACAAAGAGGATGTGCTCTGAGTTCCATTTCACAAGAGGCCTCCAACACATGATGCACAGACTTCTTCAGCACATGATTCATGGAGCAACATTTCCTCAGGAAGTTCAGCTCTTCACGGTGAATTGGAAGTCGTTGCTCACAATAAGCAGGGCTGGCGAACACGCGATCACTCGGGGAAGCACTTGCGTGGTTGTGGAATCCTGCAGATGTCACAAGCAGATACCTGGAAGAAGTTGAAGATGAGGAAACGTAAGGGGAATTGTTATTGCCGAGAGCCAGGAGAGTCACAACAGCTCGAGTGTCCTCCTAGCTGCAACTATCTATGATTCTGTCCTTCAACGATTTTCTGCTGTTGTTCCAGAATTGCCCTCTTGCTTGATGAACCCCGGGACTCAGTGAGTGCATCCAGCTAAGGAGGGCCCTATGCACCCCATTAGGGACCGTCCATTGCTAACCCCTCTTCTCCAACACCTGTTTCGAGGCACTTGTGAAACATGGGTCACTATGTGACAACCAACTTCCTGTCGTGCAGGCCACAACATTGTGTGTGTACCTGAGCTGGTGGAAGGTGTGAATGAGTGATCGAAGGAGCTTTCTTTCAGCCTGGATCTGCCTCGGTTTTGCGTGGAGCTCAGTGGACCATCTGGAGGTGAAAGCTATGAATTCGAATGGACAGGGGGAAATGGATCAAAGTCATATTTCAGCACCATGTGAGGTCAGGTCAACTTTTATGAGTGTCATGTACATTGTGACTGTGCCATATCTAATTCTGTCACCAGTTATTTGGAAGTCACCAATCTCGCCATCTCCGGTGGCCTTGCATGTGAGGACTCTGCTGATCTCTATCGCCGCCCCAGGTTCTCTGATTGTCCGCGGTGATCTGCGCTGTCTTCTCCTGCAAGGAGAGAAAGAAGAGAGCTGTGAGTGTGAGAAATGGAATTGAAAGGATGGAAGAACACCATGTGTGAAGGGTGACTGTGTGGGGAATGGGTGTAATTTGGCGATCAGGTGAAGGTGTCAGTGGTGGCATTTCAGATGGGGATGTGCATCAAGAGAGAGGGCTGTGTGGAGTTGGGAGGTGTGTGGGTCGGAGGACAGTGCTAATGAAGTCAGAATGAGGGGCTTGAGACTTGAGTGTGCATGGTGGTGCTTATCCTTCCTTCTCTGATGAGACCATTTAATCTCTTGTCACATTGTATTCACGGAGGAAGAATATTTCTCTTCAGTCCCTTATGATCTGCAGCATCATCTCCAAAGAATACATCGCAGGTGGGGAAGGATTGGGTGAAATTAGTGAGGGTAGATTTCTTATTCTATCTTCTAATAAGAGTCAATTGTCTGATTGATTGGAAGTGTCCAATAGAGAACTTTATTGCTAATTATTCACTTCAACACACTTACATAAGAATTAAATCAAAACTTAAAACAAAATGTTCAAATGCATGGCAAAGAGTTCATTAATCAGAAAACATAAAGAAATCACTTTAAAATAAACAAATGGAATGACTCAAGAATTCGGGAAGGCAGAAAATCAGGACTGAAACCTTAATCACGAGGTCTTACTTTTAATGGAATCCTTATCGATGGTTTAATCCCCATTTACTCTCATTGGTTTCTAATTCTCAGCTGAGACCCCCCCTGGTTCATTCAAATAGATGTCTATTACAAGATTGACTGGTATCCGTCAGGAATAATTTAGTGTCTACATGTGCCGCCTTACGAGAAGGGCATTCTCACGCCACAACTAGCCATCAACCTTGCTGTAACTACTTATTTGATACATTCTTATTACTACTTGCACTGGAATACAATGGTTTATTCATTATGTGAAACATTCGTTGAAACAAATGTCTGAATTTCTGCAGACAAGACCCCAAAGTTCATTAGTTTGTTCATTATCTGAAGCAATGACAATCCTTTCACAGTAATGGTCTTTTGAATAATTCCATTCTCTAGCTATGCACTCAATCAGTAACCAAAGACACCAATAAATAGATGAATCAACCAATCAATAACCCATCAAGAGGAGAGATGGGGAAGGAAATGGCAGCCCTCCCAAACTGAGACTCCATTAGCAAAGTTGCTGCTTCTCTGTCCTCATAATCGTCGGATGAATCCATTCTGACACATCCTGGAGTCCCGGTGAATGTTGAAGTGAACAGTTAAGTCGACAATTAATTGTGATTGCGTTCATCCACACCAATGGTCAGGAAACATAAATGCGGAATACTGATGCCATGGTTGAGTTAAAGAAACAGGACAAAACATATTCCACAAACTTTCCGATCTGAATTCATTTCCACCCCCGACCCCTGACCCCCAATCCCTGACCCACTCCCCCTCCCCAACTCCCCCTCTCCCCAACCTCCCATCTCCCGATCCCTCCACCCCTCCGCCCGAACTGCATGAAGCAGCAAAAGTTAAAACTCAGTCCACGATCCTTCGCCAATACTATTATCATGGCAATCAACCTTCTCCTGAATTTGTTCTACCTCTACTGTTGACAGCTCGTCCTCTGACTCATTTTCCATCAACTTACCGAGGTCTGCAACCTCTCTCCCACTCTAACATCCCTTCCGTATCAATCGCCCTTTCTTAATTATTAGCCAAACCTGCCCACTGTTTCAGTGCACATTTCACTCCATATTCATCAGCTTCCTTCAGATTCTACAGTCTTCAATCCCCTCAGAAGCAAATGTGGAATCAATACATCCACACCATGGTCTTTGATAAAATATTAAAAATCTGCCTTTTTTTTTCAAACCTTCAGAGATCCAGTTCCTTCATGACTGTTGCATCTTAAGTTTTGTTATTCTGCGATTCTTTACTTATTGAGATTTTTGCAGTTTGATTTTCACTTTGTAGTTGAGAACCCCATGGCCAGAATTTTACGCTTCCCACAGACCCTGCGCTCGGTGGGTTCTGAGGCGGGTGGGGGTGAGAGTAAAGGATGGGATTTCCTCCAGGAACTTGTCCGCCTTGATGTGGTAGTGGTTTTACACCGGGGCAGGCAGGCCCTTGATGTGTTCCGTGTTCTTGTCTTGCACTGAAACTCCAGAACTGTTGTTGACTGAGCCAGAGCGATGATGTACACGTGCTAAGGTGACGATCAGGTACAGACCAAGTTATCATAGAGTTACATTAGACTCTCCTGGAACTATCCTTACATACAACTGTCCTCATGTACGCCTTACAACCTTCTGTTGGTAGCCAGAAGTCACCTGACTTATATCGGACGCCACCTGCTGGTGGGAGGTCACCCTGCTGAGTACATGTAATATTGACTGCAGGCAGATCACCACAGACCTCAGACAAGACGCCCACCCGTCCACCAATGAAGGTCCTTAAATGGCCACTTCAGAGCTGTTTCCTGCCAGACTCAATTTATAGGCTTCTGGGCAGATGATAGATCGCAGAGGGGAAAATGCTGAAATTGAACAAAGGGCTTCTGCCAACAGAAGCCCCCATCTGACCGTGGGTGCCTTCCCCTTAGGGCCCGGTGACCTCCAGACCTCCTCCCTCAACCTATCCCCTGGGTCTCTGACCTCCCCCTAATAACCCAGCCAGGTCTTCCCTACCTACCCCCCTCAACCCGCTGCCACATACTTTTTCCTTCAGTCACCGGCACTAAGTTCTTCGCCCATCGACGCCTTCTTTCAGATGCTTTCACCAGGAACCCATCATTGTTGCCATCTGCCGACAATGCTCGTCAGGGTGTGAAATGGCATCGGGCCACCTGGAAATGTGTTCTCCGCCGACTTCTTGGATTGCGGGGGCATTTCCTGAAAAGTCTGGCCCAGGTCTGGATATTATCCGGGCCTGGACCTCCTGTCACAACTGTGTCACTTGTGCAGCGCTACGTTCAATGTAAAAGCCCTCATTGGGCAGGAGGCAAAGTTGATGTTGAAATAGTGATGTTGAGCGTAACCAGGAGCTGCCTGAGGGGCATAGACGCCAAAGGCAGATGGCAGCCAGAGTGGAGCTGAATAAAGAAAAAGAATATCCAATGTTGCTTTAAAGACTTGCAGTTTCCTTGTTTATGTCAAATTCTTCATCTCTCAATAAGAACAAAGTCACCCCCACTTTCCTTCTCAGACAACCACTCGCTAATGATTATCATTGTCCATCTAAGATGCTCCGTGTTACTGGTCATGTGTTCCGTGGGTTCACCCCATTAACCCAATTTGCTTTCAGAATTTTTGTAATCCTTTGAAGGGGAGTGCGTGTTGCTGGCAAGGCCAGCGTTTGTTACTCACCCCCAATTGCTCGTCAACTGAAAGGCTTGCTCGACCGTTTTCGAGGGCAGTTCAGAGTCAACTGCGGGTGTAGAGTCACGTGGAGGTCAGAGGGCAGATTTCCGTCCCTGAAGGACATCAATGAACCAATTGAGTTGTTACAATCATCGATGATGGTTCTCATGGTCATTGTTACAGAGACCAGTTGCATATTCCAGACTTATTAATTGAATTAAAATTTCACCGGCCGTCCTGGTGGGTATTTGAACCCATGTCACCAGAACATTCAGCTGGTCATCTGCCTGAAGTACTTTCCCAGTGTACAAGAACATTTTCCCTGAATCTCTTTCACACTCAGAGAAAAGATGCACTTTAAACAATGGGAGGGATTCTCCGTCTTGCCAACCGGCCAATGGGGTTTCCGTCGGGAAATCCCCGGGATGCCAGTGAAACGGAGAATCCCGACAGCGGAGAATCCAGCCCAATGTTCTTTTTAATCTGACAGGCAACCCCTCAGTTGCATCAAGCCTCCAAGCTCCTTCTTTCAAAGCTTCCTCTTCTTCTTACCAAGTTGCATCATCCCACATGGAGTTCATTCTCCCTCATTCCAAACTGCATTCAACCGAATCACTCATTCTGTTTAATTATTTCCCAAGATATTACACCGATGGAATTTCTTGTTTTTTTGTTCCTCTTTGTTTGATGTGTGGGCTTTTAAGCGCCTGGTTTGGATCAACGACATCCATTCATTCCATGTGACTCAACTTTGCTAGTGCGCTTTGCATACTATGTGCATACTCCTGTTATGGGAGAGGCATTTTCAGAACCCCAAAATGTATCATGGAGTTCAACCAACCTCCCTCTTTAATGGATTGCTTGCTTTTCCGAGCACACGGCTTGTTCCCTAGGTGTGGGATTACAATTATGGACACGTGGGTTTTTGAACACAACACAATGTTTATTCCATGAACTCAACTTAACCTCTCAAATAAACATTGGATCTCTTAACACCCCTTACTTCGAAGATAACCCCGAAAACAATTACAACACTAAATAACCCTTTAGCTATTCCTTTAAACATCCAAGAGAGACTTAACACCTTTAAACAGAAACACATCAGGTTAAATGCTTTACGATTATGCGTTTAAATCACCCAAATGATCTAGAGATAGTCTTTCATGGCAGAGATCACAGCTCACTGCAAACACAGACACACACCAAGCTCTTTTCCAACTGCAAAACTAAAAAAAACTGCAACTTCAAAATGGCTGAACTGAGCTCAGCTCCACCCACTCTCTGACATCACTGTTTTCTTAAAGGTACATTGCTTAAACATCCATTTCTTAAAGGTACTCTCACATGACATTCCACATTGACCTGGGGCCGGGATCGGACCCGGGTCCTCGGCGCCATGAGGCAGCAGTGCACCACCATGCTGACCCTTTCAACAAAAGAATAAAACGTTTATTAAGCAAGAAAATAAAATTCACTGCTGCCTCCTTCTCACCACACCTTTACAGGTATATGCAGATTCCTAAGGATTACACAAGTTATGAAATATCTTAAATTCTAATATTCTTGGTAAGTGCACAGCCCAGGTCAACCAACAGGCAAAATGTGGTCAGACACACCACACTCTGAAACCAGATGCCACCCGATACAACTTCTATGGATTTCTCTACATATCCTCCCAAATGCTAATCACATTGTGAGCCAACTGGTGCCACTGGAACTTTGACTTCCACACGGGTGTTTCCAAACTTCACTCTTAAAAAAGAAAACATGTACAGTGGCGCAGTGGGTTAGCCCTGATGCTTCACGCCGCCGAGGTCCCAGGTTCAATCCTGGCTCTGGGTCACTGAGTTTGCACATTCTCCTCTTGTTTGTGTGGGTTTTGGCCCCACAACCCAAGATGTGCAGGGTTGGTGGATTGGACTTGCTAAATTGCCCCTTAATTGGAAAAAAAATGACTGGATACTCTAAATGTTTTCTTTTTTATAAAGAATATTCTCCCAACAATGCTTTCTCTCGAAATCCTTCACCAAGGATCCCTTTCCAGGATTTCAATCTCTCCTTTTGGTACTCCTCTGACCTGGATTGCCACATGCATTCAAGCCTCCACAAAGTTTTTCAGGTGTGCAGCCCTGCCAACAGAACATTGCTGCATCACAGCCTGTATTAACATGTCACCAAATGTTTCATTTACCTCTGAAGTCTGATGGCTCCCTTTAAATCTGATTCCTGAAGTGGTCTCCAATTCAGAGCATTCCTCTGCTTTTTGCTTTAACTTCACCCAACAGGACCTTGCTTAACTTCTTGTTCTTTGTTACGTTAACTTAACTGCCTTCCTGAGACATACATTTTGTCCCAACTCCCTGATTTCTGGATTTTCTTTTGTTCCTTAGGGAAGTCTGCTCGTACAGATTCCTTGTGCAGCTTGTCCTCCCCAGCTTAAAACTAAACTCAAAGGTTACTTCTCACCTCGGGTGGCTCTGGTTGCTCAGCAACAGCCGAGGTTTCCTTTAAACCCTATCTACTTTCAGGTTGGAAACAATTTAATTGCAATGCAGGCACACTTTAAAGTGACCAAAACACACAGACATGCAGGCACCTTTGTTTTACAGGAAGCAAATTAAAAATTCCAACCCTTTCGTATGCAGGAACACAAAATTAAACTTACTTATAGGTATGCATTGTTTCTAATGCCCACACATACAAATGTGGATTATTTAAAACTTCCTCTGTTGCCTGACACTATGATGTTTCAATTTTTAGCTTGCAAACATAAATAATTGGGCCAGTGTGGACGCTGTGGACTCCTCCTGGCCCAACAAAGTAACCCCAAAATTCCTCTGCTACATCAAGTCACATACCCCCCACTGTTCCGACTGTGATCATCTCAGACAGCCTAATACCCATTCCTTGATCACCTTGCCAGAGAACATTCCCTTGGGTCCCCAGTGGTATATTGCAATTGAGAACTTTCCCACTCCCACCAACGTACTGGAATTAAAGTCTAATGATAAAACCATTGTTGATTTTTGTTAAAAATCAATCTGGTTCACTGATGTTCTTTAGGGAAGGAAATCTGCCACCCTTACATGGTCTGGCTTGCATGTGACTCCAGGGGCGAGATTCTCCGACCCCCCGCCGGGTCGGAGAATCGCCGGGGGCTGGCGTGAATCCCGCCCCCGCCGGTTGCCGAAGTCTCCGGCACCAGATATTCGGCGGGGGCGGGAATCGCGCCGCGCCGGTTGGCGGGCCACCCCGCGCGTTTCTCTGGCCCGGATGGGCCGAAGTCCCGCCGCTAAAATGCCTGTCCCGCCGGCGTAGATTAAACCACCTACCTTACCGGCGGGACAAGGCGGCGCGGGCGGGCTCCGGGGTCCTGGGAGGGGCGCGGGGCGATCTGGCCCCGGGGGGGTGACCCCACGGTGGCCTGGCCCGCAATCGGGGCCCACCGATCCACGGGCGGGCCTGTGCCGTGGGGGCACTCTTTCCCTTCCGCCTCCGCCACGGTTTCCACCATGGCGGAGGCGGAAGAGAATCCCTCCAATGCGCATGCGCGGGAATGCCGTCAGCGGCTGCTAGCGTTCCCGCGCATGCATCGCCTGGAGATGTCATTTCCGCGCCAGCTGGCGGGGCACCAAAGGCCTTTTCCGCCAGCTGGCGGGGCGGAAATTTGTCCGGCGCCAACCTAGCCCCTTAAGGTTGGGGCTCGGCCCCCAAAGATGCGGAGCATTCCGCACCTTTGGGGCGGCGCGATGCCCGACTGATTTGCACCGTTTTGGGCACCAGTCGGCGGACATTGTGCCGTTTCCGGAGAATTTCGCCCCAGATCCACAATAATGTGGCTGGCTCTTAATTTCCCACTGAAATGGCCCAACAAGCCAGTCAGTTCAAGGGCAATTAGGGATGAGCAATAAATGCTGGGTCATCAAGCGACGCCCACATTTCATTAATCAATCAGAAAAATGTCGTCCACACCCATCTTCGGGCGTGAGTTAGTAAAGTACCATTAGATTAAGGCCAGTGAGTTAAAATTGCTTCAAGAATGTTGATCCCATCTAATCTTCCAATACCGTGTAACAGTTCTGAGTTCACCTCAGAGTATCCACCACTGTGAAAGTTTGAGCATGATCCATGATTACCAATACAGCCCCTGGCACAAGTGTTCTACTGTTAATCCTGCAGATGATGCCATTCATTTCACTCTTAAACATTTTCATGGGACACTTGTCATGTCCTCGGACCTCTTCCCAAAACATTTGAGATAGGCTGGCACAGATTGTATAGTCCCAGACATGTTACAACGCCTCTCACCTCGAGTATTCCCATGGCAATCAAATCTCCCCTCAATTCGTTCTGTCTGTATTATCGACAGTTCATCCGCTGATTCATTTCCCATTAACCTGGGAGTTGTCCACAGCTGTTTCCTCTCTCCCACTCAGTTTTTATTTCATTGTAACGAGCTCTTTCATTTGCCAACCGAGTCTGCCCACTCTCGACTGGATATTTCTCTCCACGCTCATCACCTTCCTCCAGATGTAAGTCTTCCTTCTGGCCAGAGGACAATGCAGAATCTGGTGTCCTTCAATCAAGTACTGAAAATGTGCTTGCTTTGAAAGTTTCAAATTCACAGTTTATAATTGACTAAGATCCTCAGCACCTCTTGTTAAAATTCTCACCCTTGTATTTAAATCGCTGCATGGCCTGATGTCTCCCTGTTTATGTAACCTCCTCCAGCCCTACCGCCCCTCCAAGAAATCTGCAACTTTTACAATTCTGCACCTCTTACGCTAACGTAAGCGCCTTCAGCCACTCGACCCCCCACCCCGACCCTCTCTACCTTTCATTCTCTTTTTAAGACCCTCTTTAAAACCCACCTCTTTGACCACATTTATTTCCCCCCCCCCACCCAATATCACCTTCTTGAGCGTGACATCTATTTTGTCTGCCTACACGTCGATGAAGCGCCGTGATGCATTTTTTCTGGACTAATCTTCATTTTTTTTATCCCTTTGTGGGATGCGGCCATCGCTGACAAGACCAACATGTGATGCCCATCCTGAATTGCCCTTGAACTCAGTGGCTTGCCAGGCCATTTCAGAGGGTTTCTGTGAGTCAGCTACATTGCTGTGGGTCTGGAGTCACATGTAGGGAACCTGCGTACCCCTGTACCTCGAGATTACTAGTCGGGGAGAAGGCAGGAGAATGGAGATGAGAAACTTCTCAGCCTTGATTGAATGGCGGAGCAGACTCTTTTTTTTTTAGAAATATTTTTATTCAAATTTTTACATATTTTCAACAAACATGTACACGTACAGAAAAAAGAAAAACAAAGAACACATAAATAAACATCTTACAACGAATTGCCCAATATACAAATCCCCCATTAAGCAATAATAAACACAGTAGAAAACACAAAGTACACCCCCACCCCCCGCACCCCCCACCCCCCCACCCCACTGGGTTGCTGCTGCTGACCACCTCCTAACGCTCCGCTAGAAAGTCTAGGAATGGTTGCCACTGCCTGAAGACCCCTTGCACAGACCCTCTCAAGGCAAATTGGACCCTCTCCAATTTAATGAACCCTGCCATGTCGCTGATCCAGGCTTCCACGCTTGGGGGCCTCGCATCTTTCCACTGTCGCAGAATCCTCCGCCGGGCTACCAGGGACGCAAAGGCCAGAATACCGGCCTCTTTCACCTCCTGCACTCCCGGCTTGTCTGATACCCCAAATAGTGCTAACCCCCAGCTCGGCTTAACCCGGGTTTTCACCACCTTAGACACTGTCCTCGCAATACCCCTCCGGAACCCATCCAGCGCCGGGCACACCCAGAACATGTGGGTGTGATTTGCTGGGCTCCCCGGGCACCTCCCACACCTGTCTTCCACCCCAAAGAACCTGCTCAACCTCGCCCCCGTCATATGCGTTCTGTGGAGAACCTTAAATTGTATCAGGCTAAGCCTGGCGCAAGAGGAGGAAGAATTAACCCTACCCAGGGCGTCCGCCCACACACCCTCGTCTATCTCCTCCCCAAGCTCCTCCTCTCATTTACCCTTTAGCTCCTCCACCGAGGTCTCCTCCTCCTCCTGCATCTCCTGGTAGATCGCCGAGACCCTGCCCTCTCCAACCCACACCCCCGAGAGCACCCTATCCTGGATCCTGAGTGCTGGAAGCAGCGGGAACTCGCTCACCTGCCGTCTTACAAATGCCCTTACCTGCATGTACCTGAAGGCATTTCCGGGGGGAAGCCTGAATTTTTCCTCCAGCGTCCCAAGGCTCGCAAACGTCCCATCTAAAAACAGGAACCCCATCCTTCTAATTCCTGCCCTGTGCCAGCTCAGAAACCCTCCATCCATTCTCCCCGAAACGAACCGATGGTTCTCCCGGATTGGGGACCAAACCAAAGCCTCTACCTCACCCCTGTGGCGCCTCCACTGCCCCCAAATTTTCAAAGGTCGCTGCCACCACGGGACTCGTGGTGTATCTAGTCGGCGGGAGCGGCAGCGTGCTGTCACCAGTGCTCCCAGACTCGTGCCCACACAGGTCGCCATCTCCAGCCTCTTCCACGCTGCCCCCTCCCCCTCCATTACCCACTTGCGTATCATCGCCACATTGGCAGCCCAGTAATACCCACACAGATTAGGTAACGCTAACCTTCCTCTGTCCCTACTCCGCTCCAGAAACACTTCTCACCCTCGGGGTCTTTTTCGCCCACACGAATCCCATGATGCTCCTACTGACCCGCTTAAAAAAGGCCTTAGGGATCAGGATGGGGAGGCACTGGAATATAAAAAGGAACCTCGGGAGCATCGTCATCTTCACCGACTGTACCCTACCCGCCAGGGAGAGTGGCAGCAAATCCCACCTTTTAAACTCCTCCTCCATCTGCTCCACCAGCCTTGTCAAGTTGAGCTTGTGTAGGGCCCCCCAGCTCCTGGCCACCTGGATCCCCAGGTACCGAAAACTCCTTTCCGCCCTCTTCAGTGGAAGCTCGTCTATCCCCCTTCCTTGGTCCCCTGGGTGTACCACGAAGAGCTCACTCTTCCCCACGTTGAGCTTATACCCGGAAAAGTCCCCAAACTACCTGAGAATCCGCAACACCTCCGGCATCCTCCCCACTGGGTCCGCCACATACAGTAACAGGTCATCGGCATACAATGAAACCCGGTGTTCCTCCCCCACCCCCGGAACCAGCCCCTCCAGTTCCTGGACTCCCTTAGAGCCATAGCCAAAGGCTCAAATGCCAATGCAAATAGCAAGGGGGCAGCCCTGCCTCATCCCAAGGTACAGCCGGAAGTATTCGACCTCCTCCGATTCATGGCCACACTCGCCACCGGGGCTTCGTAAAGTAACCTAACCCAACTAATGAACCCCTCCCCGAACCCAAACCTCCTCAACACTTCCCAGAGGTACCCCCACTCCACCCTATCGAAGGCCTTCTCCGCGTCCATCGCCGCCACTATCTCCGCCTCCCCCTCCACTGCAGGCATCATGATTACGTTAAGGAGCCTCCGCACATTGGTATTCAGCTGCCTTCCCTTGACAAAACCCCTCTGGTCCTCGTGAATCACTCCCGGGACACAGTCCTCAATTCTGGTAGCCAAAACCTTCGCTAACAGCTTCGCATCCACGTTGAGGAGAGAGATTGGCCTATACGACCCACACTGTAATGGGCCCTTTTCCCACTTCAAGATCAGCGCCCTGGACATCGTCGGAGGTAGGGCCCCCCCCCCCTCGCCTCATTGAAAGTCCTCACTAATAGAGGGCCCAGCAGATCCATGTACTTCTGGTAAAATTCCACCGGGAACCCATCTGGCCCCAGTGCCTTCCCCGCCTGCATACTCCCCAGCCCCTTAATCAGCTCCTCCAGCCCTACCGGTGCCCCAAGCCCAACCACCTGCTCCTCCTCCACCCTCGGGAACCTCAGTCGATCCAAAAATCAACGCATCCCCCCCTCCTCCGTCGGGGGCTCAGACCTATACAGCCCCTCATAAAAGTCTCTAAATACCCCATTTACTCCCACCGCACTCGGCACCGTGTTCCCCCCTTTATCCCTAGCTCCCCCAATCTCCCTCGCTGCCCCTCACTTCCGAAGCTGGTGTGCCAACATCCGGCTAGCCTTCTCCCCGTACTCCTACACCGCCCCTTGCGCTTTCCTCCACTGCACCTCTGCCTTCTTGGTGGTCAACAGTGTGGGCGGCACGGTAGCATTGTGGATAGCACAAATGCTTCACAGCTCCAGGGTCCCAGGTTCGATTCCGGCTTGGGTCACTGTCTGTGCGGAGTCTGCACATCCTCCCCGTGTGTGCGTGGGTTTCCTCCGGGTACTCCGGTTTCCTCCCACAGTCCAAAGATGTGCAGGTTAGGTGGATTGGCCATGCTAAATTGCCCATAGTGTCCAAAAATTGCCCTTAGTGTTGGGTGGGGTTACTGGGTTATGGGGTTAGGGTGGAGGTGTTGACCTTGGGTAGGGTGCTCTTTCCAAGAGCCGGTGCAGACTCGATGGGCCGAATGGCCTCCTTCTGCACTGTAAATTCTATGATTCTATGAACAGGTCGAACTCGGCCTGGAGGCTTCGTCGCTCCTTGAGTAGTCCCTCCTCGGGGACCTCTGCATCCCTCCTATCCACCCTTAAAATCTCCCCCACCAATCTCTCCCTCTCTCTCCTCTCCATCTTCTCCTTGTGGGCACTAGTGGAGATTAGCTCTCCCCTAATCGCCGCCTTCAGCGCCTCCCAGACCACCCCCACATGCACCTCCCCATTATCGTTAGCCTCTAGATAGCTTTCAATGTACCCCCGGATCCGCCGCTCACCTTCTCATCCACCAGCAAGCCCACATTAGGCGCCACAGCGGGCGCTGGTCCCTCTCCTCCCCTAGCTCCAGCTCCACCCAATGCGGGGCATGGTCTGAGATGGCTATGGCTGAATACTCCGTGTCCTCCACCCTCGGAATTAGTGCCCTGCTCATAACGAAGAAGTCTATCCGAGAGTAGGCTTTATGGACGTGGGAAAAAAAAGAATATCCCCTGGCCCCCGGCCTGACAAACCTCCATGGGTCCACTCCTCCCATCTGGTCCATTAACCCCCTCAGCACCTTGGCCGCCGCCAGCCTCTTACCCATCCTGGACCTGGAGCAGTCCAATGCTGGATCCAGCACCGTGTTGAAGTCCCTCCCCATTATCAAGCGCCCTGCCTCCAGGTCCGGAATCCGGCCCAACATGCGCTGCATAAATCCGGCATCGTCCCAATTCGGGGCATATACATTCACTAATACCACCCGCACCCCCTGCAGCTTACCACTCACCATCACATACCTACCTCCATTGTCTGCCACGATGTTCAGCGCCTCAAACGACACCCGCTTCCCCACCAAAATCTCCACCCCCTGATTCTTTGCGTCCAACCCCGAATGGAAAACCTGCCCTACCCACCCCTTTCTCAGCCTAACCTGGTCTGCCACCCTCAAATGCGTCTCCTGGAGCATAACCACATCTGTCTTTGTTGATCTCCAAATTTCTTTCCCTGTCAGTCTGGCCTCAATAAAAGTTGAGACGGATTCGCACGTAAACAGAAGTTATTTATTTAGCTTGCAAGCTTGAATCATCTTACAGAAATGTAACAGGACATCCAGCCTCTTACACTCCAGAAAACGACTGAACTAAAAGACAAAGGGATCTCTGCAAAATCAATTCAAATGGTATCAAGTTTCACATACTCGACGGACATAGGTCAGCCTATGTCCCTCCTGACCTGTTCGATCTATTCTGATTGGCTCACTTCCAATCCCTTTCTCTGGCCCCTATCAATGAAGCATCACTCTCATAGACACACCTCTTCCTGCTTTTTCCATGCGGTCTCAAATTCCTTTGTCCCTAACTGCAAGAATCAAAGTGGCTTATTTCTACATTACATTAACTAGTAACTCTAAAGTAACTATTTTATATCACATTCGTCATTCCCTCCTTTTATCATTCCATGATAACCGAACTATCCAATCTATAGCTACGGTTCCTCATCTAAAAAGATCCGTCGCTGCATTTCCAATTCCTGTCTTAGCCCCCCTTCATCTGCCTCACCCTCATGGATTTTAACAGTTAAATTTTTTTTCTCGGTGATTGGGGCGGTGATCTGATCTAGTGCACCCCGCATTCTACCCATCACACATTTAAGGATGGCCAGGCCCACAAAGATGCAGCCGATAGCTACCACTAGATACATGGCCATATTTATCAACCAGTCCTTCCATCCTCCAGATCCCCAGTTACCCCAAGAGTCAGGATCCTGCATCCCGTCCAAGTGATCCCGTATGCGATCCATAAATGTAGTAATGTTAGCGGTCAAGTCCTGAACACCCATGATCCACTTGCCCTGTACTATGGCGCATACCCCACCCTCACGGGCCAGAAGATAGCCAAGAGCATACCGGTTCTGCATTGCAAACAACCGTAGCTGAGACAACTCCTTGGTTATTGCCCCGAGGGCTCCCAAGGTTTCATTTCCCAAGATGGTAAGGCCGCAAATAAAATAATTCCGATCACTAACAGCCAAGGAACCCCCCACACCTCCCAGTGTCAATACGCTCAGAATGCCCCACCCGGCTGAGTGGCCCCGGTTGGGTGCAAGAACCTGAGGTTTTTTCCAGTTCTCGCAAAATTCAGCAGAGACTGCCCGGCGTGCTAACTGATTATGCAGGTTCCACGCCGAAGGGCAGGGGACTGTGGTAGGGACTAGAGTCCCTATAGCAATTCGGCGGGGAAATGGGGTGACAAAACGTTGGTCGCCGTACCATTAAATAAAAAGTAGTATCCTTGTTCCGTGTGGAGACTAGCATCACAATCAGCATATCGGTTGCGTAAGGACCTCCCAGTAGCCCAGTTTATCCAATTTTGAAATGCCCATTCGGGCCGCCCAGCAATGCAGAAAGCCCTATTCCCAACAGTGATATGAGAGACATTCGCCCAGCCACAAAGGAGCTGGAGGCCAGCGTTCAATGGAACGCAAGTGGTGTTATAACAAACGCATTGGCCAGACGCCTGGGTGATATGGCACCTCCTGTCCGTACAGGTGGGAAACAGACATGTTATATTTGTCCACCTCTACCAGCAAACAGCCGTACCCTTCACTGCTGAAGCAATTCTCGTACGACCGGGAATCCCTATTGGGAGTGAAGTGGCTAGGTATGTACGCCCTCCACCGTCGCAGCCTATCGTACTGTGAGTGGGGATTACCCCGAGGAAGGGGAAGGCAAATAGCCGGTGGTGCTGAATCCGGATCGTAAGGAAGAGTGACTTGCTCGGGCAATGGCTCGGAACGCTGACAATGAACCACCGTTTGGGGAGTGCCCCAAAGCGGTGAAACAGAAAATAACCTAGACACCGCTGCGGGGTTTGGGTAGCAGACAACCCGTCCCTGGCCATACAGACGGTGGTAAATCTGGTAGAAGAGATTCATACTACCCGGGTTTTCCTCAGTTTGGCCTTTAATTAACTTAAGTGCATCTCCCGGTAACCTACGTTCTAGCTGTACTTCCCTTCTCACACGCCCCGTCCTCTCTCTAGTCCCTTTCTCTTTCTCATGGTCTCTTCCTACACTCTTCTGACAGCCTGATATTACCTTTATTGTACCACTTTTAACACATCCAAAATCAAATTTACATGTATTCCAAAAACAAGGCAATGTCCATATAATGTTCCCTTCCCATCGCCGGGACCGGTGCAGCTGCTTCATGACTCCCGCATTCTCCTTAACTTTGATGACCTTCCATGAGTCGATACCATGTCCTCGTATATGGAGGCAGTGAAGAACATCACCTTTGCATAGGTGATGTATCCTTGTAGATTGGTTGGGGCTACACAGATACATAATATTCCCCTTTTCCATGTCCATCGCCAATAACACGCCAAGCGAAGTGAGGCCAAATATCAGACAGACGATGCGTAGCCACTCCATCATGCTCCACACCTGTAAAATAGCACTGGAGAAGGGAGGCAGGTTAGTATCCGACCTTTTACAGTAGTGGAGATGGACTCAATTTACAGTGATGTAGGTGGACCCAAGCACTTCGCCCCTCCACTTTAACTGCTGTGGGGGTGGTAAGGAGAACTTGGAAGGGCCCGTCCCATCGCGGCTCCGACCCCTTCCTAGTCCAATTTTTTGACCATGACATAACTACCGGGCTGGACTGAAAGTGAGCTAGGTACTGGGGCAATGGCTGGTGAGCCGCACGGACTGGGCCATGGAGTTCCTTGAGCACTTGCGTAAAGGCTAGAACATAGGTGGTCATTTCTTCAGTCATCTGATGAAACTGAACCCGTCTGGGAACCTGCAGGCTCCAAGGAATTCTAAGAGGCCTGCCATAAAGAATCTCGGCGGGAGAGAGCCGGGCTGGTCCCGCAGGTGTAACCCGCAGCTGGAAGAGGGCAACGGGGAGCAACTTAAGCCATGTCAGTCCCGTGTCTGCTCTTAAGTTAGCCAATTTAGTTTTGAGGGTCTGATTGTGTCTCTCAACCACCCCGGCTGCCTGCGGTCTGTAAGCACAGTGTAACTGCTGGCGTATGCCCAACTGGGAGCAAAACTCCTTGTTAATTTGTCCAATAAAATGAGGCCCATTATCAGAACTTAACTGAGCTGGTATACCGTACCGGGGAATGATTTCCCTCATCAAGACTTTAACCACAGGAGCAGCTTTACTATAGATAGTCGGATACGCCTCAACCCATCTGCTGAACACATCCACAATGACCAAAACATATTTGTAACATTGACACCTTTCCAACTCAATGTAATCCATTTGGAGCGTCTCAAAGGGACCACTGGGCAACGGGGTTTGCCCCTTCCCACAAGGGATACCTTTTCCGGTGTTATATTGCTGACAAATCAAACACCGATTACTGATACTTTGGGCCAACCCCTGCATTTTAGGGTGCCACCAAGTGTCCAGCAACAAATCACTAGTCCCTCGAGCCCCACAATGAGTTGCAAAGTGTACACATTCGATGACCCATAAAGCCAGTACATCAGACATACAAGTCTGATGTGCAGGCGTGGTCCATAAAGAGGAAACAGAATCATATGTACAACCTAACCGTTTCCACATTTGTTTATCACTCTCAGGAGCGTCCTCCTGTAACCTTATGACGTCTGGCATTGGCTTGTCAGAAGCAGACACATTCATAGTAGATCGTTTAGTCTGACTTAACATTTTAGGCACCATCACTTGCTGAATTTGTGCGGCTGTGCGCGCTGCACAATCTGCTCGTTCATTACCAACGTCAACTGGGGTTGTACCATTCGTGTGGGCAGCGCATTTAATAATGGAAATCTGCGCTGGCAGAAGGAGGGCCTGCAGTAGGTCATTAACTAAACCCCGGTGGGATATTTGACCACACATAATCATGTCAGGTTGTTCTGACGAAATGTCACTCAAATCGCCCCTTATTGTGGTAGTTTCCTGAATCAAGGCTAAACAGTCGTGGCCAGGTGCGTCTTCATGGACAGGGGGACCACTAAGAAAACAGGCTGGATTGATAGTGGTACAGTATTTAAATGTCAGACGTGGATTGTTCAAAAGGTATATCTCATACCTATTCTGACGAGCTGCGGTAAGATGCTGACCATTCGCCCCATATCCCTGGCATGGTACTGGTCATGGACCTGACGTGTAATATGAGGGCTTACCGAAGCTGACTGTTGCCATAAATGTGGTGGTATTGTAACAAAATCGGCTGTACCTTCTTTTCCCGTGACTGTGGCTGTAACCTTGACTGGCCATTCGGTCTCAAGTAATGGCCGGTATTTGTCCTCCAACTCCCTGTTTCGTCCAGTTCTGTCATAGGCCAGGGTAACGTGATGCAGTGACTGTTCAATGTCTAACGTCCACCACTGGGGGGTGATAGAAATATAGCACTGTTGTCTCATCCTCCTCTTCGCTGATCCACCCACCCAAAGTCACTATATTGGAGCTCCTGCTGGTAAACTACCATTTCTGCCGCTTGTTGGGATCGCAGATCATCCTTTTTCATTACATACTCAGTCTTAACCTTTGTAACTGAGCCTCCTTCTTGGCCTACACCCTCCTTCCAGTAAAATCTGACTGCCCTTGCCATCTGGGAAGGGTCGTTCTCTGTCCAATTCATGTTATTACATTTCACAGCAGTAACCACAGAAGGTGGTAGGCAATGCATTAACATAGCACAGTATTGAGGGGAATTCTGACCATTCTGATACAGCAAATCGCCTGACTGCCCCCGGTAGATTTCATTAAAACGCCCCAGACATTCCTATGGCTCGTCAATCTTCCTAGGTTTTAGGTCTAAGATAACAGAAAGATTTATGGGCCTTTGAAATGTGCTATTCAACGCATTCAAGAACTGTGTCCTTCTTTTCTCTATTTGCTCTCTTTTTTTTAAAACTTAAAAATGTTTGAAAATTCAAATTGAATTACTGCAACTTGCAAGCTTAGCTCTGATCTCAACTCAGAACTAAATTTACAATTTGCTTAACACAAACTTGTATAACATTTACAACTTAATTATTTCTTTATCTTAACAATTTTTCTTTTAACAAGTTTTTTTCTGTTACATACACATAAGTATTAGCAAAATCAACTATCATAAGTATTAGCAAAATCAATTATCATCTCCAGATTGACACTTTTTAAAATGGTGTCCATGATCTTCTTTAAGTTTCTATTAATCTCCAGATAAAATGAGATAAACCTTATTTCAAGTAAGTAAAATTTAAGATTCTGGCAATTTCAATCAATTGCTTTCGAAAATAATAACTTTTATCAAAGAGGTGGAGAAACCCACTGGTTTCCTTTAATTAATTCAAAACGTAACTTTGCTGGTGTTCACTGACTCAAAGGAAAGGTATCCGATTACACTGCAGACTGGTGCTGTTATCTCAAGGCCTGAGTGAGAAGCACTGTCTGTTTTCAACTCCGCCTGCTGCTGTTAACCCTTTGAGAGACTTCTGCTTCAACCTCACAATCTCAACTAGACCTCGGAACTTTACAGTCCAAGGAGACAATTTTAGCTTAATCAACTATATATTTAAAACACTCACACATAGAGTTGAACCATCTTCAGATTTAAAAACAGTTATACTGGACTGAACCTTCATTAATTAAGTCACATCAGCCTCTGAACCCTAATAATAGACTGAACCTTTATTATTTAAGTCACATCAGCCTCTGAACCCTGATAATAGACTGAACCTTTATTATTTAAGTCACATCAGCCTCTGAACCCTGATAATAGACTGAACCTTTATTATTTAAAGTCCCATCAGCCCAAAACCCTAACCCAAGCCGAAACAACAATATGAAATCCCATCAATTAAAGTGCTAATCCCCAGACTGACCTGTGATTTCGTCGAGGCGGTCTTTCTGTGCCAACCGCGAGTGACCAGACTAATCAGACGATAAGAAGAGGGGAACAATCAATGCTGGTCGTTTTCCATTTCTACATTGAGGGCCCTTTGTTCCCGTCCTCCTGTTCATAATCAGTCTAATTCTGATTTCGCAGTTGGATCAGGATCGCCCAGAGAAATCCCGGGTTTCGGCACCAAATGTTGATCTCCAAATTTCTTTCCCTGTCCGTCTGGCCTCAATAAAAGTTGAGACGGATTCGCACGTAAACAAAAGTTATTTATTTAGCTTGCAAGCTTGAATCATCTTACAGAAATGTAACAGGACATCCAGCCTCTTACACTCCAGAAAACGACTGAACTAAAAGACAAAGGGATCTCTGCAAAATCAATTCAAATGGTATCAAGTTTCACATACTCGACGGACATAGGTCAGCCTATGTCCCTCCTGACCTGTTCGATCTATTCTGATTGGCTCACTTCCAATCCCTTTCTCTGGCCCCTATCAATGAAGCATCACTCTCATAGACACACCTCTTCCTGCTTTTTCCATGCGGTCTCAAATTCCTTTGTCCCTAACTGCAAGAATCAAAGTGGCTTATTTCTACATTACATTAACTAGTAACTCTAAAGTAACTATTTTATATCACATTCGTCATCTTCAGTCCCTTCAGGTGCGCGAACACACGGGCCCTCTTGACCAGCCCGTTCAGGCCTCTCACATTCCAAGTTATCAGCCGGATCAGGGGGCTTCCCCCCCCCCACCCCCCCTGCCCCCCCTGCCGATTAGCCATCCCCTTTTCTAGGCCAGCCACGTGCCCGCGCCTCCCGCACTCTCCATTCCCCCCAGCGGCAGACCCCCGCCCCGACTCTCTCTCCGAGCTCCAGCTCCCCTTTGGCCAATGCAGCAGCAACCCAGTTCCCCCCCCCCAGCTAGGTCGCCCCCTAGCTGCGTTGCTCCCCCCATAGCACCCCCGTAAGTCAGCTGACTCCTGCTGACCCTGGCCACTCCCGCCACTTCATCGACCCCCCAGTGTGGTAGTCTACCCCCCCCCTCCTGTCCATCAGCGGGCGCTCCTCTCCAACACCGCCCTTCCCCCCCGGCCCTGCCCCCTTCCTTCCCTAGCGCGGGAAAAAGCCCTCGCTTTCTATCAGACCGGCCCCGCCCTCTCTGGCACAGTTCCCTTTTGCAGCTTAATCCCAGCTCCCCACCTTGGGCCTCCCATCTCCCTTCCCCCTAACGGGGCCCCGTCCTTCCAACCATCGATGCCCATACTCTCACAAAACCCCCACTTTGAACCATTTCACCCTACCCCACCCAGCACTCAAGGAAACAATACAGAACAGAACAGAACATCCCCCAACATCCCCAAAGCACAGTAACCACAGTAGCCCTTCGCGAACCCCCCCTCACAACCGACCCTCAGTCCGTGTCCAACTTTTCGGCCTGAATAAAGGTCCACGCGTCCTCCGGCGTCTCAAAGTAATGGCGCCGGTCCTTAAACGTGACCCACAGTCGCGCCGGCTGCAGAATCCCAAATTTCATCCCCTTCCAATCCACCTTAGCCCGATTGTACCCGGCCCTCTTCTTGGCCACCTCCGCGTTCCAGTCCTGGTATATACGGACCTCTGCATTCTCCCACCTGCTGCTCCGCTCCTTTTTTGCCCATCTTAGGACACTCTCCCTGTCCACCAAGCGATGGAACCGCACAAATACCGCCCACAGCGGCTCGTTAGACTTGGGCCTCCTCGCCAGGACTCGGTGGGCCCCATCCAGCTCCAGGGGCCCCGGGAAGGCACCCGCACCCATCAACGTGTTCAGCATCGTGACCACATATGCTCCAGCATCCGACCCCTCCACTCCCTTCGGGGGACCCAGAATCCGCAGATTCTTCCTCCTCAACCGATTCTTCATGTCCTCAAACTTCTCCTGCCATTTCTTATGCAGCTTCCACCTTCACCGCCAGGCCCAATATCTCGTCCTCATTCTCCGAGGCCTTCTGCCGCACCTCCCGGATCGCCGCCCCTTGCGCCTACTGGGTCTCGACCAACTTGTCGATTGAAGCCTTCATCAGCTACAGCAGCTCTGCTTTCAATTCCGTGAAGCAGCGCTTGAGAAACTCCTGCTGCTCCTGCGCCCACTGCGCCCACGCTGCCTGGTCTCCACCCGCCGCCATCTTGGCTTTCCTCCCTCGCACTTTTCGCTGCACCAGAATTACATTTTTCACCGCTCCACTCCTGGTCCAATCCATACAGTGCCGGGGAAATCATACTGTCACCTTCCCACACTGGGAACCGTCGAACAAATGCCGCGGGGGCCCCTAATAAGAGCCCAAAAGTCCATTTCTGGCGGGAGCTGCCGAACGTGCGACTTAGCTCAGCATAGCCGCAACCGGAAGTCACGGCGGAGCAGACTCGATGGGCCGAATGGCCTAATTCTGCTCCTATATTTTCTGGTCTTATGGACTAACATTACCACTGTGACACTTCCTCCCCATCATTTGTATTAATATACAAACAAGCACAAACACATGAAAAGGTACACACAACTAATAAAACTTTCTGTATTTTTCAATCTTGTGTGTGTACAGGATTTCTTTCTCAATCTTAGGCTAACCCATAATTTACTGCCTACACCCTCTAAGATTGTTTCCCTCTCACCAGCCTATTGCTTCTTTTCACTGTTTATATTCGGTCTTTTTGATCTCTGCTGTTTGAATTTCTATTTCTCAACAGGTGAACCTTCTCAGCCCTGGCACTGCGGGGGTGGGGCTGTTCAAAAACCCCATTGGTTTTGGTGGGATGAGAAGCTCCTGCCGGCGGAAGGGGGCATAAAACATTCCGCCCTCCGAATCAGTAAACCTTCAAGTGTAGCAGGAGATGATTCAGCCGCCTGTGTTTGTGTCTCTTTCTCTTCTTTCCCACAGTACTTTTCTCGTTCCCTCCTCCTGAGTTTGTCTCTGTTTAATTTTACATTGCTTTCGTAACCCGAGTCCTGATGCCTGAATATGGGGGAATTGGTGGGTGGTTTGTTCTGTTCATTTATCTCAGGTCTCCATCCCATACCCGTCCCACTCATTCTGAATGCCTCATATAGCCTGTGACCGACCTCACGGGCTTTCTCCCTCTTTCACAGCCCAATAAGGTTAGAGTTAGACAAGGGGACAACTGAATTGGAAGAAGGAGAGCAAAGAAGAGCTGGAATCTTACAGATACCCTGTTGATTCATTTTCTTTCCCACATCCCTTCACTCAGGCAGAGATGAGGGGTAAGGGATAAGGTGGGAAGGTTGGGGGTGGATGACAGGAGCTCGACTCTTGGCGACATAAACTTATTCACTGTGGGTTTGAAAGCATTTTGGAAGGGATGTTTGGACCAAGACTTCTAAAAGATATCAGCCGATTCGAAGGAACATTTAGTCTCTCTTGATCGACCGGAATTAAAAGTGGGAGAAAAAGCATTCTCAAGGCAGGAACAGGCCAAAATTAACCGTTTCGAAAAACAAGCAGAACAATTTCTCAATGCCGTCTTTCAGAGTATGGGAGGGAGGAACGGGGAAGATGGGGGGAGGATGGAGGGGAAGGTTGGGGAGGATGAGGGGGGAAGAATGAGATCCTTGAACTTCGACTTTTACCTCCCTGCATCTGAACTCTCATGACTGAGGGAAGGTGGGACATGTCCCAAAAAAGAGTGGGCAGAATGTAATACTCCCCCTGGGGGCTGTCTGGGGGCAGTGGGCGGGAGGAGTGGAAGTGTAAGGATCTCACCTCCTTGAGGGAAAAAAATTAGTTGAGACCCATTGGAAATATCAGCTGCTCATAACTGATCGCTACAGGAATTTACAGGCCGCATTTGAACTAGGTGAGATCAGACCGTCTGGAACATAGAACATACGATGCAGAAGGAAGCCATTTGGCCCATTTAAGCCCTCACTTACACCCTATCCCCATAACCCAACAACCCCTCCTAACCTTTTTGGACACAATTTAGAGTGGCCAATCCACCTAACCTGCACGTCTTTGGACTGTGGGAGGAAACCGGAGCACCCGGAGGAAACCCACGCAGACACGGGGAGAAGGCAGTGACCCAGTAGGGAATCGAACCTGGGACCCTGGAGCTGTGAAGCCATAGTCCTAACCACTGTGCTACCGTGCTGCCCCCCTTTTAATGGGAAACCAGTTGGTGCCCCACCCCCTTGCCCAGTTTGCATTGACTGAACCCACCTTCTCTTAATGGGACCAGTTGGTGTGTTAACTGGTTTGACTGCATACAAACGGAATGATGGACACTGACCATGGGAACCCCAATTGTGATCCCACTTTCCCAGTTTATTTCAACTGTAGTCTTTAGAACCCCAGTTGTAACTAGTTGACTTCTGCTGGAACAAGTTTGCAGGCAAACTGGAACCAATGGGAATTAGGTTGCTAAGTAACTGCTTCAGTGAGTATTACAACAGCAGACTGTGCCAGTTGAAACCAACTGGATGAGTGAAATCAAAAGAGAGCCTGAGTAAAGTTTCAAGACAAAGAGCATTTACGGGCAGTACACATTTCCGCATCAGGTTTGTAATGGTTTAGGAAGAGCACAATGATATTTACCTCCTCATCTCACACGTATGAGTGTGTTACCCACAATCAAGTTTTTTTTTTTTTGCTTTTATAAATTTAGGGTCCCCAATTTAGGGCCGCACAGCAGCACAGTGGTTAGTCCTGCTGCCTCACAGCTCCAGGGTCCCAGGTTCGATTCCTGGCTTGGGTCACTATCTGTGCAGAGTCTGCATGTTCTCGCCGTGGCTGCGTGGGTTTCCTCCGGGTGCTCCGGTTTCCTCCCACAGTCCAAAGATGTGCAGGTTAGGTGGATTGGCCATGGTAAATTGCCCTTAGTGTCCAAAATTGCCCTTAGTGTTGGGTGGGGTTTACTGGGTTATGGGGATAGGGTGGAGGTGTTGACCTTGGGAAGAGCGCTCTTTCCAAGAGCCGGTGCAGACTCGATGGGCCGAATGGCCTCCTTCTGCACTGTAAATTCTATGAAAAAAAAGTTTGGTGGGATTACTGGGTTATGGGGATAGGGTGGAGGCGTGGGCTTGGGTAGGGTGCTCTTTCCAAGGACTGGTGCAGACACAATGGGCCGAATGGCTTCCTTCTGCACTGTAAATTCTACGATTCTCTGGGTTAGGTGGATTGGCCACGCTAAATTGCCCCTTAATTGGAAAAAAAATAATTGGGTACTCTGAATTTTTGTTTTAAAAATTGTTTTTAAGTGATTCTATGATAATTAATTATTTTTCCTAATTAAGGGGCAATTTAGCGTGGCCAATCCACCTAACCTGCACATCTTTGGGTTGTGGAGTGAGACTCACGCAAGCTCAGGGAGAATGTGCAAACTCCACATGGACAGTGACCCAGGGCCAGGATCGAACCCAGGGCCTCGGCAGTGTGAGGCAGCAGTGCTAAGCACTGCACCACCGTGCTGCCCTCAAACAAGTTTATTAATGTTGATGCATTTAATCGTTTTACGTAATTCCAAATTTTTCTGATTTTGAGTACAGCCATATTAGGCTCACATAATGACAAAATATAAATTTTTAATATTGAAACCTTCTCAGGATAGTCAAAGAAACAAAATGATGTTTATTCTCTTGGAAAAGCATGAAGAAAGCCATTTTAGAGTTAGCTACAGTCATTATAAGTACGTTTAGCTGCCATGTAGTTCGCTCATAAACGTTCTACCTTAAAGTGTTGGTGGCCAGTCTGTTTGATATCGGGAGGAATTCCAGAGGTATGTTCGTGAAAGTGGCTGACAGGAAAATCCCCTTAACAGGTGAGGGGGGCAGATCAGGGACAGAGAAAACATAGATAGTGAGAGTTAAACAGCAGAACATTAATCCCCTCACTCAGTAAGGGAGCGTCAGTGGAGGTCCTAACATCTGACTCTGATTTTACTCACACTCAGTATTTCATACACATGTGCGCCATGTAAGCAAATGGCCAGGTAATCCCAGGCGTGTATCCGCATCGTGGGGCAGGGAGGGGGTGGGACCTTCCTTCTCGGGCATCCTGTCTCTAACTGAGAGCTGGGCCAGCAGCAAGGGAGGGATCCGTTCACAATGACCTTCACCACCATCTCCCCCCTGCAGAGGTGAGCTGGCAAAATGGATGCAGAACTGGCTAGGTCATAGAAGGCAGACAGTAGCAATGGAAGGGTGCTTTTCTGATTGAAGGTCTGTGACTAGTGGTGTTCCGCAGGGATCAGTGCTGGGACCTTTGCTGTTTACAGTATATATAAATGATTTGGAGGAAAATGTAACTGGTCTGATTAGTAAGTTTGCAGATGACACAAAGGTTGGTGGAATTGCGGATAGCGATGAGGACTGTCAGAGGATACAGCAGGACTTAGATCGTTTGGAGACTTGGGCGGCGAGATGGCAGATAGAGTTTAATCCGGACAAATGTGAGGCAATGCATTTTGGAAGGTCTAATGCAGGTAGGGAATATACAGTGAATGGTAGAACCCTCAAGAGTATTGAAAGTCAGAGAGATCTAGGAGTACAGGTCCACAGGTCACTGAAAGGGGCAACACAGGTGGAGAAGGTAGTCAAGAAGGTATACGGCATGCTTGCCTTCATTGGTCGGGGCATTGAGTATAAGAATTGGCAAGTCATGTTGGAGCTGTATAGAACCTTAGTTAGGCCACACTTGGAGTATAGTTTTCAATTCTGGTCGCCACACTACCAGAAGGATGTGGAGGCTTTAGAGAGGGTGCAGAAGAGATTTACCAGGATGTTGCCTGGTATAGAGGGCACTAGCTATGAGGAGAGGTTGAATAAACTTGGTTTGTTCTCACTGGAATGACGGAGGTTGAGGGGCGACCTGATAGAGGTCTACAAAATTATGAGGGGCATAGACAGAGTGGATAGTCAGAGACTTTTTCCCAGGGTAGAGGGGTCAATTATTGGGGGGCATAGGTTTAAGGTGCGAGGGGCAAGGTTTAGAGTAGATGTACGAGGCAAGTTTTTTACACAGAGGGTAGTGGGTGCCTGGAACAGGCTGCTGGAGGAGGTGGTGGAAGCAGGGACAATAGTGACATTTAAGGGGCATCCTGACAAATACATGAATAGGATGGGAATAGAGGGATACGGACCCCGGAAGTATAGAAGATTTTAGTTTAGATGGGCATGGTCGGCGCAGGCTTGGAGGGCCGTAGGGCCTGTTCCTGTGCTGTACTTTTCTTTGTTCTTTGTTCTTCCCTCTGCACCCTCGTTAGGCCTCACAGACTAACTCTGATCATTCCTCCCAACTCACCTGAATACACGGGGCTCCAGTGATGACAATCACCCTTGGGCCTACTGCAATACCGGTAGTGACCAGTGGGCACTGCTCTCAGCAACACTACAGGCAGTGGGCACTACAGGCCACTGATTGGTTGGCAGATCTTGGAAGTGGGCCAATCACTCCCACCAGAGGGTGCAGCTGGAAATTGTCCCTGGTGGCTCAAGGAACCACCATGATGCCGGCCAGTGGGCTGCCTAACTGGGGCTTAATCCTGATAGGGCTCCTGCAAATGGCCCTGGCAGGGTCGTCACCAGCTCTCTGTAAGGTGCACAGGTCCCCCACTATGGCCATTAAATTCCATCCAGGAAGTGTATTCCAAGGGTTTTCTGTATTCATTCTCAGGATGTGGATACATAAGAACATAGAACATACACTGCAGAAGGAGGCCATTCGGCCCATCGATTCTGCACCGACCCACGTAAGCCCCCACTTCCACCCATCCCTGTAACCCAACAATCCCTCCTAATCTTTTTTGGACACTAAGGGCAATTTTAGCATGTCCAATCCACCTAACCTGCACGTCTTTGGACTGTGGGATGAAACTGGAGCACCCGAAGGAAACCCACGCAGGCATGGGGAGAACGTGCAGACTCCGCACAGACTGTGACCCAGTGGGGAATCGAACCTGGGACCCTGGCGCTGTGAAGCCACAGTGCTAGCCACTTGTGCTACAGTGCTGCCCTTTTTCACTGGCAAAGCCAGCATTATTACCCTAATGGCTGTTAATGTTGATTGATAATGCACTTTATTGCATGGATGGTGATGGTTTTGAGGCATGCTAACTCACTTAAGAAGGCCGATGGGATTCTTGCTTTTAGTCACCAATGCATTGAATATAAGAGCAGGGAGGTTATATTGGAGCTGTATAAAACACTGGTCAGGCCCCAGCTGGAGTACTGTGTGCAGTTCTGGTCACCACACTATAGGCAGCACGGTGGCACAGTGGTTAGCACTGCTGCATCCAGGGATGCAGGTCCAATTCCAGCCTTGGGTGACTGTGTGTGTGTGGAGTCTGCATGTTCTCCCCGTGTTTGCATGGGTTTCCTCTGGATGCTCCGGTTTCCTCCGACAGTCAAAAGATGTGCGGGTTAGGTGGTTTGGCCTTGCTAAATTGCCCCTTAGTGTCCAGGGATGGCAGGTTAGGTGGGGTAGGAGGATAAGGCAGGGGAGTGGGCCTTGGTAGAGTGTTCGGAGGATCGATGCAGACTCGATTGGCCAAATGACCTCCTTCTGCACTGTGGGAATTCTATGATTCTATGGAGAGCGTGCAGAGGAGATTCACCAGGATGTTGTCCTGGGCTGGAGCGTTTCAGGTATCGAGAGAGTCTGGATAGGCTGGGGTTGTTTTCCCTGGAGCAGAGAAGGCTGAGGGGGAACCTGATTGAGGTGCATAAAATTATAGATAGGGGATATAGGGAGTTTCTTTTCGCCTTAGCAGAGGGGACAATAAGCAGGGGGTATAGATTTAAGATAATGGACAGGGGGTTTAGAGATGTGAGGGAAAACCTTTTCACCCAGAGGGTAGTGGGAATCTGGAACTCGTTGCCTGAAAAGGTGAAGAGGCGGGAAGCCTCACAACTTTTAAGAAGTATTTAGATGAGCACTTGAAATGCTATTGCATACCAGTTTATGGTCCAAGTGCTGGAAACGGGATTAGAATAGTTAGGTAATTGATTGCTGGCGTGGACGCGATGGGTAGAAGGGACTCTTCCTGTGCTCTAAGACTTGACTCTACTATACCAAGGGAATGCTGCACTTTCGGAGGTGACATTTTATAAATGAGACATTAAACTGAGACGCTGACTGTCCTCTCAGGCAAAGGCAAAAGATCCCATGGCCGTCATTTTAAAGAGTAGGCTTGTTTATCATCATTGACCTGAGTCAATAGTTATTCTTAAACAATATCATTAAAAGAAGTGGCCTGCTCATGTCTCTCATTGCTCTTTATGGGATCTTGCTGTGGACCAAATGTTGCTGTTTTTCCTACATTACAAAAGTGATTATACTTCGCATCTATTTAATGGACTGTGAAATATCCTCATGTCCTGAAAGACACAATGCAAGTTTTTCTCTTTTTTTAAGGAGTCACACCAATGCTGAGTTTAGGCTATGCAAAACCAGGTACTCTCGTCTATTCTTGCTGGCCCCCATAAAGCTACTGATGGGTATTAGATTCACTGACTTTGCACGATAATCGCACAATCCAGATTGCAAAGCAGCCTTCTTTATGGATTGAATCAGTCACACATCAAGTGTGGGGAAACAATAGCTTATTAAAATTCAAGATAGCATGTGGTTATATTCCTGGAAAAGCATGAATCAGACGCAACAACAGAACTAAGGGAAAAAAGGATTGTTCTTTTGTGTCATTCTATACGCCTACCAGGTAATCAGAAAAAAACAGCAGCAATGTGCGGTAGCAAGGTACAAGAAACAATAGTTATTAACGGACCTTGAGTCAGTAACAATAGCTTTTCAAGAGCTATTGTGTGAAATGACTCCATCAACAATGGAAAAAGATGTCTATTATCTAAAGGCATTGGGGACAGAACATCTAGATGCCAATGTGATGAAGTGTGCCAATCAATCCAATATTTATTTAGTACAGTTTCTACACTCAGGACAGCACTTGAAACATTACCAGTCATAAATTCCGTTTTATTTTTGGGAGGGTTTTAGTGCAGAGAGGGATGTGGATTAGACAGCAATGAGTCATTACAAGCATTGAAACCATAATTGCAACCTGACTAATACTGGTACGTTGCAACTTTGCAGGGCCCAGGAGGAGTGTGGATTACTATTAACCTTTGCGGCTTCTAGCGGTGCAATGACTGTTAAAGATGTTGGTATGTCCGTAACAGATGGCGTAGGTCAGTGATTTCATCACTGCCGAGGTGATGACCATGTGTGACTGGTTCTGTCACTGTCAGATAAGTAGCTATTGACCTGTGACCCCTCAGAAAAGGGCCATCCTCCCATTCTCCTGTTTATTTTCCGCTGCTGGGCAGTTATTGGTGTCATTGGGCCGACTGTTGCAAATCATCCAAGCAATTGAAGCAATTAGAGGGTGAGAGAAGCGTTTAACACCCCTTTGATGGTGATTTACAGCCCCTGTGAGGTGTGGTGGCATTTCATGTCGAAAATATTTGGCTCCATTGTGTCAGGTCTACCTCACAGCATTTGATCTTTTTCTTTTTCTTTTGTGCCTGACATTTGCGCAAATGCACCAATTGGGGTTAAATTGGGGCACCAGGCCCGAGTTTTCCAGGCGCTGTGTGGCCTTCTACAACGCCAAGATGGTGGGCAAAAGGTGCGTGCAAACATCCGACAGGAAGAGTGTCCCTGCTATAGAGTACGAAGTCTTACAACACCAGGTTAAAGTCCAACAGGTTTGTCATTCACCTGAGGAAGGAGCAGTGCTCCGAAAGCCGGTGTTCCAAACAAACCTGCTGGACTTTAACCTGGTGTTGTAAGACTTCTTACTGTGCCCACCCCAGTCCAACGCCGGCATCTCCTCATCCCTGCTGTAAAGGCTGAGGGAAAATGAGAGGCGTTCTTTACCCAACGCCTGAAGCAGGTAGAAGGACCATTTGATTAAAGGGGCAAAGTCTGCCTCTGCACTGCCAGTTTGATTTACCCAAAGGCTTCAGCATTGTATTCGTTAAAAAAACGGGTGAGTACTTACCACAACTAGTTCTGATCCTGAGTTTCCTGGCCTCTGTAACCACTGCACGTGCCTTTAGCTTCCAGCCTGCCCCCACCCCCCCGAGCATGACCTCTCTGCACTCGCCTGATCTTTGACCCTTTTCTACCTTCCAACCCTGCAATTGTACCCCATCTTCCGAGGAGTACTTAACTGCTCCCAACAAGATAATACAATCCAAGGTCGAATATTCAGGGAATATCTCAAACACCAGAATTCACACGTGGAGGACTACTGCTGTGCCAGGATTTGGTGGGTGGTGTTATCAGGTCCCAAAATTAACCCCAACGTGTTTTGTGAACTTTTAGCCAAACCATGGGGAATCCTCTTCCTTTGCGAAGTGAAGGGTGTGGTGGTGCGGTCGTTACGTTACCGAACGAATGAATCTGTAATTAAATCAGTCTAGTTTGAGTTTAATTTGTGTGATCTCGAACCAATTAATACTTTTGAAAGGCATGAGAATTACTCGCCAAAACAGACAGCCAATTCCAGCTAAAGAAGTAACAGGTAGCATAAAACTATATAAAAGGACATAAAAATGTGTGTGTGGGTGGAGAGGGGGGGTGGCACACAATCCTGGAAAATAGGGAAGGTACAAAAGAGCAGGAAAGATTGACAAAACAAACAGTAAGGGTGACATAAAGGGAGCATGAGGGTAAACTTGCAAAGCATATCAAAATCAAGATGGAAAACACATTATTTTTAGATTAGTGAAGAGAGAGTGATCAGGAGCAAGGTGGACCCTTGGAAACTGGTAGCATTTATGGTGGAGGAAGAGGTCAGCCTGCAAATTTCAACAAACGTATTATTGAATCAGGGACAAGTACTCGAAAGGATTAACTATATCAAGACAACAGTAATGGGGAGGTTAATGGTACTAACGAGAGACAAATCCTACTGATATCAAAACAACAGTAATGGACAAGTTAATGGTTCTAATGAGAGACAAATCCTCTGGACCAGTTGGTTTCAACCCCTAGGTTTTAAAGCAAGAACGATATGACGACAAATGGAGTGGAAGTGTACTGAGTTAGAAAAAAAATTACATTTGAAATGAAATGAAAGTCGCTTATTGTCACAAGTAGGCTTCACATGAAGTTAATATGAAAAGCCCCTAGTCACCACATTCCATCGCCTGTTCGGGGAGGCTGGTACGGGAATTGAACCGTGCTGCTGGCCTGCCTTGGTCTACTTTAAAAGCCAGCGATTTAGCCCTGTGCTAAACCAGCATTTCTATAATGCTTTTCATGATGTGAGGATATTCCAAAGCACTTTACAGCCAATAAAATAGTTTTAAAGTGCAGTGATCGTTTTAATACAGGAAACACAGGAGTCAATTTGCACCCAGTAAGCTTCTACAAATAGATCGGCAGCGGGATTCTCGGTCCTGCTGCACCCGTTTTCGGGGTGCGCTGCACCCCTGCCGGCAGAGGGATCCTCTGTCCCGGCAGCCGGCCAATGGGGTTCCAATTGTGGACACTCCCACACCGTTGGGAACCCCGCGGGCGTGCGTGCACTGCCGGCGAAGTGGAGGATCCCGCCGACGGAGAATCCAGCCCAATTTAGTTTAGGTGTTGGCTGACAGATAAATAGTAATGAGGATATAAGGAAAAACCCCTTTCCCTTTGATGAAATAATGTTGTGGGATATTTCACACCCACTTGAGGAGATAGGTGGGAATTTAACAGGTCATCAAGAATACGGCACCAACAGTGCAGAACCCACGTGGTGCTGGAGTAGACTTAGAGCAGATTGTGGGGCAATTGTGAATGAGAGGTCATAGTTTTAGATAAGGAGTAAAACAGAAATGAGGAGAAATGACATTACCCCAGGGAGCAGCAGATGCCGGGACATTGACTAACTTTAAGGAAGAGATAGACAGATTTTTAATCAGTAATGGGTTGAAAGGTTATGGGGTTGAATGGTTATGGGGAACGGGCAGGAAAGTGGAGTTGAGGCCGAGAGGAGCCATGATCGCATTGAATGGCAGAGTGGGATCGAGGGGCTGAATTGCCCACTCCTGCTCTGACTTCTTATGTTGTTATGTTCACAGCTTCTGTGCTCAAGTCTTTGGAGGTCGACTTTAATCCACAACCATTTGACCAAGAGGGAAGAACCCAAAAATCATTGCTTTGTGCCCAACGTTATTCCAGAAATCCTTCACAAGTGGATCAGGGATGCCTTCCAGCAACCTCGGAGGACAAGGATAATAGTGGTATGGTGACACCATCACCTCCATTTTTTTCTTCCCAGTCACACACAATGCCAACTTGGAAATCTATTGGTTTCTCATCAAAGAACAAGAACAAAGGACAAAGAAAAGTACAGCACAGGAACAGGCCCTTCAGCCCTCCAAGCCTGTGTCGACCATGCTGCCTGTCTAAACTAAAATCTTCTGCACTTCCGGGGTCCGTGTCCCTCTATTCCCATCCTATTCATGTATTTGTCAAGATGCCCCTTAAACGTCACTATCATCCCTGCTTCCACCACCCCCTCCGGCAGCGAGTTCCAGACACCCACTACCCTCTGTCAGAAAGGCAGATTGCTGGAAATCCCTTCCTCATCGCACGGTGAGCGTACCTGCCCCACACAATCTGCAACAATACAAGGAGGTGGTTCTGCACCAATTTGTCAAGGGTAATTATGGAGAGGCAATAAATACTAGCCTTGCCAGTGACACCCTGAGAATGAGCAAAATAAGAAAGCACAAGCGATGAATCCCATCCAACCAGACACAGAACAAATTTGATCCTGTCAGATGCTTGCTGGGAGCATTCACTCAATGAACGAGTAGATGACCTATGAAATGGTATTGTTCAGGTTCTATGGAAGTCAGAGCAACATCACTTTGTGGTACCTCTTTCAATTTGTCTATTAATTCCAGCATAAAAGGTTATTATCCCTGGCTCATTGCTGCTCTAATGTATGTATGTTCTTTGAACACAAGATGAAGAGGGCACAAAGGAGTTTTGAATCATTTGGCAGTAGACAGTGAAAGCTACCATATGTTGCTCAAGCACTGAAAAACTGCCACATTTC
The DNA here is from genome assembly GCF_047496885.1 of Scyliorhinus torazame. Classification (NCBI taxonomy): domain Eukaryota; kingdom Metazoa; phylum Chordata; class Chondrichthyes; order Carcharhiniformes; family Scyliorhinidae; genus Scyliorhinus; species Scyliorhinus torazame. The sequence goes on from NC_092711.1 coordinate 317,274,628, forward strand.
CAATTAGTGCGCTATGCATTTGTGTCTATACTACATCTGGAGCCACAGTTGGGCTTGTTAATCCTTAATACTAAATATAATCACATCAAGAGAGGAGAGTGTGTAAGTGGAATAAATAAATAAAAGCCAGGGTCGAAGTCAAACACGACAGCACATGATGCCGCGATGTAACCGCAATTCAGCTTTGTAGATAGACAGTGAATATAACGCCTAAGAACCAACAATAACTCACATTTGTTAAAGCTCATTTCACATGATAAAGCATCCCAAGTTGCTGCACAGGAGAAGTATCATTTAAGTAAAATTACACGGGGGGTTCACGTGATGTGAGCGGGAGTGGCTGCATTTTCGCAAGCTCTGGCTCCACTCATCTTTCAATCCTTTATTTTGTCCCAATGCACGTTTCATAATGATCTTTCTTTTGGATATATATGTCTTGGGCAATGTCGCTGGAGTACCCTGGGTAGAGTTTGGTGATCAGCAGTCGAGTTGAATCGCGAGAATCCTCGCTTGATTCTACGGTTGGAGGTGGCTGGGGTGGAGTCCGGCTTGTGGTGGGGGTTTTTATGGTGAGTGGGCCTACACCTCGGCGGTGATGTCTGCATCGCGATAATGGTTGCCGTTGCAAATAATGTTCTGGAAGATGATCTTGGCTCCGTGGTGCAGGTCTTTGGTGCTGACTTTGAGGAAGTGCAAAGTATCCTTGGGAGAATGATGGAACCGCAGAAGATAATGTTGGTATTTTGTGGAGCAGTTTCACTGGTGGGGACCCGCCTTTGGTTTGTAGAGATTCTTGCTGCTTGGTGTGTCGTCTATCCTGACTGACTGAACAAGTAGTGTTCGTGAGCCGGTCTCCTAAGAGATGTGGTTGATTTGGAGGCTGGGCTCATCAGGTTTGATGACGCATATTGTATCCGGTATCTGAGGCCTGACGTCGGTTTGAGCCCCGATCACTGGTGTTACATTATCCTGTTCTCAATGCTCAGCGTGAGGGATTGGAGTTGGCTGGTTGTGTTGAATCATCCTCCCGGAAGGGGCCAAGATTTTAGTTGCCTAGACGTCGGGATGATGGAATGGGGGTGGTGAAGACGCTTCATTCGATGGAATTTTTGAGAGATGCTGAGGGTTGTCGATGATCCTGTCACAGTTTTAGCCTTTCCAAGCGACATAGATGGTTTTATTATCCTCCAGTTCAACCATAATCCTAGACTTTATTCCCTTATGATTATGTTGTTGATGTTTTGTTGTTATCGTTTCTCCTCGCAAAGGTGTGAGCACGAGGACACGGGTCGATTGTTATTCTGTTTTAGCAAAAACAATATTGAGTCGGTGATGTGATTTGCGGTGTGTACACAATCTCACGCCTGGTTTATTTTGATGTGCTGTAATCATTGCGGTTATCAGATGGGAATGCATTTTAGAATGCACTTATCTGGCTTAGAGAGAAGATTGGTGGAGCCACAGAGGGCTGATGGGTGGGTGGTTAGTGTGGAGGTGGGTGGTAGAGTTAGTGAAATCCTCACTTGGATTGAGGATAGCCCCGAATTATAGCCAATTGTATCAGGGGTTTTTTTGCTTTTTTTAATTGCTTTTAATTTTGGGAATCTCTGTTTCTCCTTCGAAGGCCTGGGATCATATATCCTGAAGAGGATGGGGTCCTGCCGATTTCTCTGAAGGTTTGGTGTTTTTAAACTATCAGAGTTGGGGGAAGTGAGTTGGGTGCTCGCCGGGGTGTGGTTGGTTAATCCTTGTTGCTGGACTAGTTTGGACATTAATCCCTTGGGGGGGGGGGTCTTCCTCCCTTCACCTGAGTGAGTAGTGTGCTGTTATAAACCCTGGCTTTGTTCAATGAGTTGGGAGGGGTTCCCTTTATCATTCCGAGGCGAGTCAATGGGCCCCCTTCCAAGATGCCCAATTATTGGGTTTCTTGACAATTCTTCTTCTCTTCGGTGGTGGGGCCTCCCTGGTTGAGGCTGAGATGATGTTTCTAGCATCAGTGGAGTAGGTGCACTGCCCTTGGTGAGATAAGTGAGGTGCGGGGCTGGCTGGGTGTGGGGTCTTGGTGTGTACTGGGTGTCCAAGGGGTACTGGCCCTTTGAGAGTGACTAGGCTAGACCAGGTCCACTGCTGTGGTTGGCATCCTGTTGCCCCTTATGTTTGGGACATCCCTTCCCAAGCCCAAAACCTTCATGGCACTCCCTCGGTTGACGGGCTGGCTCTTGGGCAACAGGGGTTATCCACTGTGGTCGGGGCTCATGACGCCTGTCCAGATGCCCCAGGCTGACATGGAGACCCGGTATTCCATGGAGCATCCAGAAGTATCACTGTCAGGCGGGGCCCTCCAATATAGCACTTGGAGGGTCTCCCACATTGTACTGGCGTGCTGTGTCCTCCACAACATCACACCTGAGAGGAGGTCATACTGGAGGAGGAGGAAGAGGAACGGCAGGCCTCATCCAGCGAGGAGGATGCGGACGATGGCCAAGCTGGGCAGGGCATGGGGCCTCCGCCAGGGCTGCTGCACATGGGAGCACCTCATAAACTCCAGGTTCGCCGACTTGGAGGGTTGGATACTGGGGAAGCCCAGCTTTGCTGTCCCAACTCCCCATTACACCCCCCAGAGCCGCCCACCCCCTCCTCTGTCCCTCCTTCCTGCACTCCATTCCCTCCCCTACCCCCAGAAACCCAACCCCCTCCAAGCTACCCACCAACATCACGACAGTGATGGCAGCATCAATGGTTCTGGTCAATAGGATGGAGGATGATGGCGACCCATTGTGAGATGAGCGATGGTGCTCCACATATTTGACAGAGTCTGAATCCTGTCTTCGGTAAGACATTCCACTAACTGCCCAGCTGATCGCTGCATGCGTGCTGACCATTCCATATCACGGGCCCATAGACCTTGTGGGGATGCAGGTGTGGGGTTAGGGTTTTGGGTGAGAGATGTCATTGTGGGGTGGTGAGCGGTGACGAGTCACTCATTGGGTAGTGTCATGTGAGAGTACCTTTAAGAAATGGATGTTTAAGCAATGCACCTTTAAGAAATGGAGCTGATCATATTACTGAAGTGATGTCAGAGGGTGGGGGAGCTGAGCTCACTTCTGCTTTTTCTGAGTTTCAGTTTGAGAAGGCAGCTGGGAGTGTCTGTGTGTTTTGCTGTGAGCTGCAGGAAGAAACACAGAGCTGGTCTGTTGATGTCTGCAGTCCAAAGACTAAAAATATATTGAATGTAACCTAGTGTGTTCTTACTTTTGAAGGTTTGAAGTCTTTTGGATGTTTAAAGGAACAGTTTGAATGATTATTTAGTGTCGTAGTCTTTTGGGGTTATCTTTGAAGTAATGGGTGTTAAGGTATTCAATGTTTGTTTTTAAAAGGATAACTTGAGTTCATAGAATAAATATTGTTTTGTTTTAAAAACCATTTGTCCATTTCTGCTGTGTCACACCTGGAGTGTACGCCGTGTGCTTCCCACACCAAAATCTATTAAAAGCTGTGGGTCGGTTGAACTCCATGAAACACTATGGGGTTCTGTGAACCCAGACCCATAACAATTGGGGGCTCGAGGGGGATAAAAGTCTATTGATTGGATTGGCTTAACGAACTTAAAGACAGTGAGGAGTGAGCATATTGTGATTGCTTTTCAGGTGTGGTATTTTAGTTTACGTGGGGAATGTGTTGTGGACAATGGCTCTTTCAGAGGCTCAGGAGTTTTTGGGGGTGGACACGGTAACACGCAATACCTTACGGACAGAGACTAAAAGCAGACTGTTAGATTTGGCAAAAGCATTGCAGTTAACATTGCCTGGCAAAATGTGAAAAGATGAGGTACTTATCGCGGTAGCTGAGCATTTAATATTGCCTGAGGCACATTCTGACTCAATAGAAATGGCAAAGCTCCAGTTGCAGATTAAGCAATTTGAACATGAAAAAGAAACCCACGGGGAGGATGTGCGGACCCTGCACAGACAGTGACCCAAGCCGGAATTGAACCTGGGACCCTGGAGCTGTGAAGCAATTGTGCTAACCACTGCTACCGTGCTGCCCTGAGGTGAGCCGTCTGGTAGAGAGTTCCACAAGTTCACCACCCTCTGAATGAAGGTGTTTCTCCTCATCTCAGTCCAGCTTGTCAGAGTTCTGTTTCAATGAGATCCCCTCTCATTCTAAACGTATGAAATAGGAAATTGCAATTCAGCCCTCCAGCCTGCCCCACCATTCACTATGATCATGCCCATTGAGTTTGCACCCACCCTCCTGAAGAGCCTGCCATCCAATTCCAAACATCCCTGGACACTAGGGTCAATTTTAGCACGACAAATCCACCTCACCTTCACATGATTGGACTGGGAGGAAACCGGAGCACCCGGAGGAAACCCACGCAGACACGGGAGAAAGTGCAAACTCCACACAGTCACCCGAGGCCGGAATTGAATGAGAATGGTGTCGCTAGATGATCAGCCATGATCGTATTGAATGGAGGGGTGGAATGCCTACTCCGCCTACTTGTGTTCTCTAACTCTAGAATCACACACTACAGGAAAGGCCGTTCGGCCCATCAAGCCTGCACTGACAAAAGGCAACTCTAAATCTACACGCCTACCACTTGCCAGCACTTGGTCCTTGGCCATGAATGTTTCCTGTCTCAACTACCCTCCCATTCACACCACCGTAAAATTATGCCCTAATTGTTATGAACCCTTCAACTAAGAGGAACAGCTGCTTCCTATCCACCCTTCCTAAACACCAGGTTAAAGTCCAACAGGTTTGTTTCAAACACTAGCTTTCGGAGCACTGCTCCTTCCTCAGCCCTCATAATCTTGTACACCTCAATCAGGCCCCCTCCGCCTTCTCTGCTCCAAAAAAAAAAAAAAAAAGTGGGCAGCACGGTAGCACAAGTGATTAGCACTGTGGCTTCACAGCGCCAGGGTCCCAGGTTCGATTCCCCGCTGGGTCACTGTCTGTGCGGAGTTTGCACGTTCTCCCCGTGTCCGCGTGGGTTTCCTCCGGGTGCTCCGGTTTCCTCCCACAGTCCAAAGACGTGCAGGTTAGGTGGATTGGCCATGATAAATTGCCCTTAGTGTCCATAAGGGTTGGGATGGGTTATTGGGTTGCGGGGATAAGGTGGAAGTGAGGGATTAATGTGGGTCGGTGCAGACTCGATGGGCCGAATGGCCTCCTTCTGCACTGTATGTTCTATGTAATCTATGTAATTAAAGCAGCTTGAATATGCAATGAGAGAAAAAGAAAAGGAGAGAGAAGAGAAAACAAAGAAAGAGATAGAGAGGAAAACGAAAATGGGAGAGAAGAAAGAAACAAAGAAAGAGATAGAGATAGAAAGGAAAAAGAAATGGAGAGAGAATAAAGAAACAAAGAAAAAGAAAGAGATAGAGAGGAAAGGGAAAAAGAGAGAGAGTTTGAACTTCATAAAATGGCTATGAAACATGAAAATCAGTTAAAATTGGGAGACGCAAAGACAAACATACAGTTGGATCAGATTAGTGAGGATAGTGAGATAGCGCGTCATAGTCGAAGATGTGGTGGGGATCTATTTAAATATGTCCAAGCATTGCCAAGCTTTGACGAGAAGGAGGTAGAAGCCTTTTTCATTTCATTTGAGAAGGTCGCTAAACAAATGAAATGGCCACAGAATGATATAGCTGGATTGCAAGTGGGAGTGATGCCTCCTGTCGTTGATAAGCCAGTGGAAAATCAGACAACGGAAGTATTGAAGGCGAATATCCTGGGATTTTTCCGCATTGTGTAGTAACAAGGTCGCAAAGTCACAGGTTAAGACAAGAGGGGAAATGAAAGAGTGAAAATGAAGTTGAAGTGCAATTATCAGAAACAATTTTTGATCAGGTGGTTGAAAAAGAACAATAAGAAGTTTTACAACACCAGGTTAAAGTCCAACAGGTTTGTTTCGATGTCACTAGCTTTCGGAGCGCTGCTCCTTCCTCATGTGAATGAAGAGGTATGTTCCAGAAACATACGTATGTTCCAGAAAGAACAAAGAACAAGAACAGGTGGAGGATGAGGTGGATATTTTTACTTCAGAAAAATTGGCGGAGTTACAACAGAAAGATGTAGAAATAAAATGGATATATCAGAAAGCATATATGGAAGAGGAATCTGAGAGTATACCAGAGTGTTATTATCGCAAAAGTGATGTCTTGATGAGAAAATGGAGACCTGTACATTTGCAGGCGGATGAAAAGTGGGCAGAAGTTCATCAAGTAGTATTGCCGGTAGGGTATAGAAAGGAGGTGTTGCGAGTGGCACATGAGGTACCAGTGGGAGGTCATTTGGGGATAAGGAAAACTCAAGCTAAAATCCAGAAACACTTTTATTGGCCTGGACTACATAAAGTTTAGCACAGGGCTAAATTGCTGGCTTTGAAAGCAGACCAAGGCAGGCCAGCAGCACGGTTCAATTCCCGTAACAGCCTCCCCGAACAGGCGCCGGAATGTGGCGACTAGGGGCTTTTCACAGTAACTTCATTGAAGCCTACTTGTGACAATAAGCGATTTTCATTTCATTTCATTTCAAGATGTAGTTAAATTTTGTCAATCATGTCACACATGTCAAGTGATAGGGAAACCTCAAGCAGTGATAAGACCAGTACCCTTAAAGCCATTCCAGCATTTGAGGAACCTTTTACAAGGGTCCTAATTGATTGTGTAGGACCACTTCCGAAAACAAATCGTGTGAATCAATATCTTTTGACTGTAATGGATGTGTCTACTAGGTTTCCAGAGGCCATTCCAGTCCATAATATTACACCTAAAAAGATTGTGGAGGAGTTACTTAAATTCTTTACTCGCTATGGACTACCCACAGAAATTCAATTAGATCAAGTATCAAACTTCACCTCAAAGTTATTTCAAAGAAGTTATGGATAGTTTAGGAATAAAACAATTTAAATCAACTGTGTACCATCCAGAATCACAGGGAGCGTTAGAAAGGTGGCATCAGACAGTAAGGACAATGTTGAGGGCTTATTGTCAAGATTATCCAGAGGATTGGGATAAAGGAATTCCATTCGTACTCTTTTAGGGGTGCACCTAATGAGTCAACCAAATTTAGTCCTTTTGAACAAATTTTTGGTCATGAGGTAAGAGGACCACTTAAATTGATTAAAGAAAAATTGTTGGGTGAGAAATCGGAAATTACACTATTGGATTATGAGTCAAATTTAGGGAACGATTAAATAGAGCAGGTGAATTGGCGAGACAACATTTGAAAGTTGCACAAAATGTGATGAAACTGGTAGTGGACAAGAACTCCAAAGTTCGTAGTTTTGCCAGTGGGGATAAAGTTTTAGTGTTGTTACCAGTGGTAGGTGAGCCTTTAAAAGCTAGGTTTTGTGGACCTTATCAGATTGAAAGGAAATTAAGTGAGGTGAATTATGTTGTTAAAAACACCAGATGGAAGGAAGACTCACCGAGTGTGTCATGTGAATATGTCTAAAAGGTACTTTGAAAGGGAAGGAGAGAAAAAGGAGGTTTTAATGATTCTAACTCAAAGTGACGAACCAAATCCAGATGACTGTGAATTTGACATACCTCAAATTAAATTGGAAAATGAGGATGTTCTTAAAAATTGGGATAAATTGTTGAGTTATCTTCCAGAGGAAAAATGAACTGACCTGGAAGAGTTATTGATATCACAGGGGCAAGTTTGTAGAGATAAATTGGGAAGTACTAAAATTGCTATACATGATGTAGATGTGGGAAATGCTGTTCCTATCAAACCACATCCATATAGACTTAATCCTTTAAAATTGGCACAGGTTAACAGAGAGATTGAGAGTATGCTTAAAAATGGCATAATTGAAGTGGGTTGCAGCCAATGGAGCTCACCCATAGTGATGGTACCTAAACCAGATGGTACCCAACGGTTTTGTGTGGACTATAGAAAGGTGAATGCAGTTACAAGAATGGACTCTTATCCTAGCCAACGTTTGGAGGATTGTATTGAGAAAGTGGGACAATCAACTTTTATTTCTAATTTGATTTACTTAAAGGCTATTGGCAGGTACCTTTATCTGAAAGGGCGAAGGAGATTTCAGCTTTTGTGACTCCAGATGGTATATACCAATTCAAAGTTATGCCATTTGGCATGAAAAACGCCCCAGCATCATTTCTAATACAGTTGTTTCAGGATCACCCAATTGTGCGGTATACATCGACGATCTGGTAGTTTTCAGCCAGACATGGAAAGAACATTCACATCATCTGATGGAGTTATTCAATTGACTTCAGGAGGCGGGTTTGGTGATTAACCTAGCCAAAAGTGAATTTGGAAAAGCCCAAATCACTTTCCTTGAGGAGTTTCCGATACCCTCGAGACAAAGGGAAATAATGCGATTTCTTGGCATGAATGGATTTGATCGAACCTTTGTGCAAAAGATTTGTAGCGTGGTTGCTCCACTGATGGACTTGCTGATGAAACGTCAAAAATTTCAATGAACAGTGGACTTTACACAGGCATTTGACTGCTTGAAAGCTGTGGTAACCGATGCTCCTGTAATGGAGAATTGCAAGGGACTCTGTGATCAGATTGAACTGAAGTATCTAACTTTAAAGAGAACTTCCGAGGCATAGAGGAATAGATGGATCGTGCAGACTTTCTTGTTCAAAGAGACTGTCAATCGAGAAGGATTTCGGTTGGGAGGAAGAAGAACAAAAAAAAAGGACTATGTTATTGTACCTGTTTGCGTCTGTTGTTTGTTTTGAACCGGTAAAGTGTTTTTACTGTGTGCATTTCTTAATTGGTGCAAAGGTGAAAAATGAAACCATATTGAAGTTGATGGTTTCTTTTTTTTTCTTGGGGGGAGGTGTCATGTGAGAGTACCTTTAAAAAATGGATGTTTAAGCAATGTACCTTTGGGAAATGGAGCTGATCATATTACTGAAGTGATATCAGCGGGTAGGGGGAGCTGAGCTCACTTCTGCTTTTTTGAGTTTCAGTTTGAGAAGGCAGCTGGGAGTGTCTGTGTGTTTTGCTGTGAGCTGCAGGGAGAAACACAGAGCTGGTCTGTTGATGTCTGCAATCCAAAGACTATAAATATATTGAATGTAACCTAATGTGTTCTTATTTTTGAAGGTTTGAAGTCTTTTGGATGTTTAAAGGAACAGTTTGAAGGATTATTTAGTGTTGTAGTCTTTTGGGGTTATCTTTGAAGTAATGGGTGTTAAGATATTCAATGTTTGTTTTTAAAAGGTTAACTTGAGTTCATAGAATAAACATTGTTTTGTTTTAAAAATCATTTGCCCATTTCTGCTGTATCACACCTGGAGAGTACGCCGTGTGTTTCCCACACCACATTCTATTAAAAGTTGTGGGTCGGTTGAACTCCATGAAACACTTTGGGGTTCTGTAAACCCGGACCCATAACAGTAGGCCCTGCCACATGGCACCCACTGGCACCCCACTGATCCCGTCCCCTGCCGCCTCTGAGGGCGGCCCCGGGAGGAATGTCGGACTGTCCTGGGGGTCTTGCCCCTTGCCTCTCTCCAAAACTCACACCACCGGCCTCCCCCCTGCCCATCGCACCCGGCACAACCTCCCCACTCATCCCAGCCCATCCCTCACACTCTTCAGATAGAGGACCAAGACAGTTTGGAACTCCAATCAACAGGTGTTTACTGTGCTTTATTGTACCCTAACCTGTAATGCTAGACACAGGTAACATTCTACTCATACGTGCCCTCATGCTCCTTCCAGATGGGTCCCCAGACGGTACATCAGATGAGGAGGCGGCTTGTTGCTTATCCCACCCTGTGACCTGGGTCCCCTTTGGCGGCCGACCTCTGCGCCGACCAGGCCTAGATGGGCCCAGCAGTCCTCCGGATATCACAGGTGATGTAGTGCCAGCCGGTTTTGCCCGCTGCCCATCGGATGCGGCAGTGACAGGTTGGGGCGATTCAGAGGCGCTGTGGTGTTCCAGTAACTACCCTGCAGTAGTTAATGATATGGGCCCCATTACCTCCTCCTCCCTTGGGGTGCCCGATGGTGCCCCTCGGGCTACTCCTTGGGATGGGGGCGTATCCGGGGCGAGCTCCGGGGGCTTCGCTGCAATGTGTAGCTGCCAGTCCTGGAGACCCGCTCTTGTCTCGATCAGGGACTCAATGATAGCGGCCATGGAGCACAGGGACTGGGGCCACGTCCCCCTGTGACTGGCTCAGGTCTGCCAGTGCCCGGCCAGTGCTCTTGGCTCCCACATCCATGGCCCTCTCGCCCGGGCCACGCTCTGGAGCACTGCTGCAATGTCAGGTACGTGGCTGCCTGTGGCATGTCTGTCCTGTCCTGTGCCTCAGCCACCACCCGCTGTGCCCCAGGCCTTGGACACCCTGACCCATGGTCATGACGCTCACACACAATGCTTCCACCGCGGACACCACCTGTTTGGCGTTGGCCTTGGTGGCACGCATGATCAGCTCCTGCTCCTGCAGACGGCTGAACTCCTCCAACTGCACCTGCAGGCGCTGGATGGTTGCTGCACCCTCTCATGCAGTCCCTGGCTCTCTGTCTGCATCTCCAACATTGATGGGACCTCCCTTTCCAGAAGCCGAGACCTGTCTGGGCTGCAGCGAGTCCCTGGGGTCAGGCCGCCCGCTGACAGTCCGCCACTCACACCAGGTGGTGACCCTGCAAGACACAAGACAAGGCGTATGGTGAGACTGTGGGTAGATGTGGTTTGGGGGCGAAGGACATTTGCAATGCATTTGGGGCACATTTGGTTGTCCCATGCCAACCTCCGATTCTGCGACTGCCCACGCTCCCACCCCACGAACCGGGTCCATCACCCTCTGCTCCGCAATGATGAGGGGCTGTTGGTCCTGCCAACACCCTCCGGTCCTCTCCCGCTCCCAGTGGTTGTGGGCAGCCTTCTCCTGAGGGGGCAGATAATTCACAGTGTGAGACACTTGGACGTGGGCAGCGAAGGGGTCCAAAGCTAGTGACCTGCACATGGTGCCCGGCCATTGTGGGCGGTATGGTCGTTGGCTTGCGGTGCAAGTTGGGGTGCAAGCAGACTGCCAGCGGGTGAGGCCCTTGAGGGGGTGGGTGGTTACGTGAGTGTAGAAGGGGGGTGGTGCCAGGGGCACGATGGTGGTCACTCACCCTGGTTGCCCAACCTCTTGCAGCACAGCGTACTGGTGTACTGGTCCATCTGGTGGAGGCTGCCCGGGTGGGCGGGGGATGGGGGGGGGGGGGGGGGGATTGGTGTGGGGTATATGGGTCAGGGGTGGTGTCTGGGGCACGGAGCTGGTGCCTTGGCCAGGCTGCCCTGAGTTCATCATGCAGCTTCTTACGGCACTGCTGCCCCGCCCTCGCGGTGGGGTCCATGACGCTCGCAGCCTCTGCCACGTTCGCCCAGGCCTGGTTGACATCGGCAGGTGGCAGCCTCCTTCCGACCCTGGGGAACGTGGTGTCCTGCCCCTTCTCCACAGCACCAGCAATATCCCCCGCTCTGCCTCCACCACCCTCGGGGCTGCTCTCCCGGGTACCACCTGCTTGGCTGTGGTGACAGTGTGTGGGGAGTGGAGTGTTTCTCTGCAGCTGCAGCTCGTGAGACAGTCCAGTACCATTCCTGTGCCCCAGCGAATCACACTCCGACCTGCGTTGGAACTGCACTATTCCACGTGGCGCGATGCATGTCCTGAAGGGCTCCAGGAGCCCTCCCCCCATCGGGATCGTGGAACACCGCCCTCCCCCCATTCTGTCCCGGTGTCAGCATTTAGTCTCTCAAATGGAGACTCACGCCCATTTTCTTTATTCTCATAGACAGTAACTACTTTGGACTTGCTGGGTGGGATACATCTCGGCAGATGCTCATTCTGTATCTGAACTGGATTCCCTTTGCTCCATGATCTCCAGTTGTCTCTTGAGTGTGATGGTTACTGCATTGCCTCCCAGGCGAATGGTCCTCGGTTGGGAATATCAGTCACACCAACTCCATTCTGGAACTGTCGCTGCTGTGAGCTGTGACTGAGCCCTGCAGAAAAGTGGTCATGGTCTCTGATTTAAGTTTGGATATTTTGGGTCATAAAGTTTCCAGCATGGCAACAGGCCCTTCGGCCCAACTTGTCCGTGCCGATCAGTTTTTACCACTAAGCTATCCCAATTGCCGGCATTTAGTCATATCCCTCCATACCCAGCTTGCCCATATAACTGTCTAAATGCTTTTTAAAGGACAAAATTGTACCCGCCTCTACCACTGCCTCCGGCAGCTCGTTCCAGACACTCACTACCCTCTGTGTGAAAAAATTGCCCCACAGGACCCTTTTGCATCTCTCCCCTCTCACCTTAAACCTATGCCCTCTAGTTCTAGACTCCTCTACCTCAGGTCCTGGGGATTTACCTACCTTGATGTAGAACATAGAAAATACAGCACAGAACAGGCCCTTCGGCCCACGATGTTGTGCCAAACCTTTGTCCTAGATTAATCATAGATTATCATTGAATTTACAGTGCAGAAGGAGGCCATTCGGCCCATTGAGTCCGCACCGGCTCTTGGAAAGAGCACCCTACCCAAAGTCAACACCTCCACCCAACACTAAGGGCAATTTTGGACACTAAGGGCAATTTATCACGGCCAATCCACCTAACCTGCACATCTTTGGACTGTGGGAGGAAACCGGAGCACCCGGAGGAAACCCACGCAGGCAGGGGGAGGATGTGCAGACTCCGCACAGACAGTGACCCAAGCCGGAATCGAACCTGGGACCCTGGAGCTGTGAAGCAATTGTGCTATCCACAATGCTACCGTGCTGCCCTTAAGAACGAATAAATCTACACTATATCATTTTACCGTAATCCATGTACCTATCCAATAGCTGCTTGAAGGTTCCTAATGTTTCCGACTCAACTACTTCCACAGGCAGTGCATTCCATGCCCCCACTACTCTTTGGGTAAAGAACCTACCTCTGATATCCCTCCTATATCTTCCACCTTTCACCTTAAATTTATGTCCCCTTGTAATGGTTTGTTCCACCCGGGGAAAAAGTCTCTGACTGTCTACTCTATCTATTCCCCTGATCATCTTATAAACCTCTATCAAATCGCCCCTCATCCTTCTCCGTTCTAATGAGAAAAGGCCTAGCACCCTCAACCTTTATTCGTAAGACCTACTCTCCATTCCAGGCAACATCCTGGTAAATCTCCTTTGCACCTTTTCCAAAGCTGCCACATCCTTCCTAAAATGAGCCGACCAGAACTGTACACAGTACTCCAAATGTGGCCTTACCAAAGTTTTGTACAGCTCCATCATCACCTCACGGCTCTTAAATTCAATCCCTCTGTTAATGAACGCGAGCACACCATAGGCCTTCTTCACAGCTCTATCCACTTGAGTGGCAACTTTCAAAGATGTATGAACATAGACCCCAAGATCTCTCTGCTCCTCCACATTGCCAAGAACTCTACCGTTAACCCTGTATTCCGCATTCATATTTGTCCTTCCAAAATGGACAACCTCACACTTTTCAGGGTTAAAGTCCATGTGCCACTTCTCAGCCCAGCTCTACATCCTATCCATGTCTCCTTGCAGCCGACAACAGCCCCCCTCACTATCCACAACTCCACCAATCTTCGTATCGTCTGCAAATTTACTGACCCACTCTTCAACTCCCTCATCCAAGTCATTAATGAAAATCACAAACAGCAGAAGACCCAGAACTGATCCCTGCGGTACGCCACTGGTAACTGGGATCCAGGCTGAATATTTGCCATCCACCACCACTCTCTGACTTCTTTCGGTTAGCCAGTTCGTTATCCAACTATCCCATGCCTCCTTACTTTCTGCAGAAGCCTACCATGGGGAACCTTATCAAATGCCTTACTAAAATCCATGTACACTACATCCGCTGCTTTACCTTCATCCACATGCTTGGTCACCTCCTCAAAGAATTCAATAAGACTTGTAAGGCAAGACCTACCCCTCACAAATCCGTGCTGACTATCCCTAATCAAGCAGTGTCTTTCCAGATGCTCAGAAATCCTATCCTTCAGTACCCTTTCCATGACTTTGCCTACCACCGAAGTAAGACTAACTGGCCTGTAATTCCCAGGGTTATCCCTATTCCCTTTTTTGAACAGGGGCACGACATTCACCACTCTCCAATCCCCTGGTACCACCCCTGTTGACAGTGAGGACGAAAAGATCATTGCAACGGCTCTGCAATTTCATCTCTTGCTTTCCATTGATTCCTTGGATATTTCCCGTCAGGCCCGGGGGACTTGTCTATCCGCATGTTTTTCAAAATGCCCAACACATCGTCCTTCCTAACAAGTATTTCCTCGAGCTTACCAGTCTGTTTCACACCGTCCTCTCCAACAATATGGCCCCTCTCATTTGTAAATACAGAAGAAAAGTACTCGTTCAAGACCTCTCCTTTCTCTTCAGACTCAATACACAATCTCCCGCTACTGTCCTTGATCGGACCTACCCTCGCTCTCGTCATTCTCATATTTCTCACATATGTGTAAAAGGCCTTGGGTTTTCCTTGATCCTACCCACCAAAGATTGTTCATGCCCTCTCTTAGCTCTCCTAATCCCTTTCTTCAGTTCCCTCCTGACTATCTTGTATCCCTCCAGCGCCCTGTCTGAAATTTGTTTCCTCAGCCTTACATAAGTCTCCTTCTTCCTCTTAACAAGACATTCAACCTCTCTTGTCAACCATGGTTCCCTCACTCGACCATCTCTTCCCTGCCTGACAGGGACATACATATCAAGGACACATAGTACCTGTTCCTTGAACAAGTTCCACATTTCACTTGTGTCCTTCCCTGACAGCCTATGTTCCTAACTTATGCACTTCAATTCTTGTCTGACAACATCGTATTTACCCTTCCCCCAATTGTAAACCTTGCCCTGTTGCACGCACCTATCCCTCTCCATTACTAAAGTGAAAGTCACAGAATTGTGGTCACTATCTCCAAAATGCTCCCCCACTGACAAATCTATCACTTGCCCTGGTTCATTACCAAGTACTAAATCCAATATTGCCCCTCCTCTGGTCAGACAATCTACATACTGTGTTCGAAAAGCTTCCTGGACACACTGCACAAACACCACCCCATCCAAACTATTTGATCTAAAGAGTTTCCACTCAATGTTTGGGAAGTTAAAGTCACCCATGACTACTACCCTGTGACTTCTGCACCTTTCCAAAATCTGTTTCCCAATCTGTTCCTCCACATCTCTGCTACTATTGGGGGGCCTATAGAAAACTCCTAACAAGGTGACTGCTCCTTTCCTATTTCTGACTTCAACCCATACTACCTCAATAGGCTGATACTCCTCGAACTACCTTTCTGCAGCTGTTATACTATCTCTAATTAACAATGCCACCCCCCCCCCCCACCCACCTCTTTTACCTCCCTCCCTAATCTTATTGAAACATCTATAACCAAGGACCTCCAACAACCATTTCTGGCCCTCTTCTATCCAAGTTTCCGTGATGGCCACCACATCGTAGTCCCAAGTACCGATCCATGCCTTAAGTTCACCCACCTTATTCCTGATGCTTCTTGCGTTGAAGTATACACACTTCAACCCATCTCCGTGCCTGCAAGTACTCTCCTTTGTCAGTGTTCCCTTCCCCACTGCCTCATTACACGCTTTGGCGTCCTGAATATTGGCTACCTTAGTGGCTGGACTACAAATCCGGTTCCGTTTCCACAGCCAAATTAGTTTAAACCCTCCCGAAGAGTACTAGAAAACCTCCCTCCCAGGATATTGGTGCCCCTCTGGTTCAGATGCAACCCGTCCTGCTTGTACAGGTCCCACCTTCCCCAGAATGCGTTCCAATTATCCAAATACCTGAAGCCCTCCCTCCTACACCATTCCTGCAGCCTCGTGTTCAGCTGCACTCTCTCCCGATTCCTAGCCTCGCTATCACGTGGCACCGGCAACAAACCAGAGATGACAACTCTGTCTGTCCTGGCTTTTAACTTCCAGCCTAACTCCCTAAACTCATTTATTACCTCCACTCCCCTTTTCCTACTTACGTCGTTGGTACCAATGTGCACCCCCTCCCCCTTAAGGATCCTGAAGACACGATCCGAGACATCCCTGGCCCTGGATGTGCTTTAAAACTTCCGTCATCTCCTTCTCTGCAATATGTACACTACTCCTGATATCATTATTTATTTCCCCACGTTCCCTAACGTCCATGCATTTCTCAGCAATAAATACTGATGAGAAATGTTCACTTAGGATCTCAACCATCTCTTGTGGATCCGCACAGAGGTGACCTTGTAGATCCTGAAGAGGCCCTTCTCTCTCCCTTGTTACTCTTTTGCACTTTATGTATTTGTAGAAGCTCTTTGGATTCTCCTTTGCTTTATCTGCCAAAGCAATCTCATGTCCCCTTTTTGTTCTCCTGATTTATCTCTTAATTCTACCCTGACAACCTCTATATTCTTCAAGGGATCAAATGCATGTCACATGCTTCCTTCTTCTTTTTGACCAGGGCCTCAATATCCTGAGTCATCCAAAGTTCCCTACTTCTACCAGCCTTGCCCTTCACTCCAGAAGGAATGTGCTTACCCTGAACCCTGGTTAGCACATTTTTGAAAGCCTTCCACTTACCAGCCGTCCCTTTGCCTGTCCACAGACTCCCCCAATCAACTTTTGAAAGCTCCTGTCTAATACCATTAAAATTGTCCTTGCCCCAATTTAGAATTTTATCTTTTGGGCCAGATCTATCGATCTCCAGAGCTATCTTAAAACTATTGGAATTCTGGTCACTGGTCCCAAAGTGATCCCTCACTAACACTTCTTATTTCCCAAGAGGAGGTCAAGTTTTGCCCCCTCTCCAGTCGGGTCATGCACATACTGAATGAGAAATTCCTCCTGAATACACTCAACAAATTTCCCTCCATCCAAGCCCCTAATGCTATGGCTGTCCCAGTCAATGTTGGGAAAGTTAAAGTCCCAATTATTAACACCCTATTTTACTTGCAGCTTTCTGAAATTTCCTTACATATTTGCTTCTCAAATTCCCGCTGACTATTTGGGAGCCTGTAGTACAATCCTATCAAAGTGAACTCTCCCTTTTTATTTTTGAGTTCTACCCATGTGGACACAGTGGGTGGACCCTCGGCTATATCCCCTCTTGTACTGCCGTGACATTTTCCCAAATCAAAAAAACAACTCCCCCTCCCCTCTCTTACCTCCTGATGTATCTTTCCTATCGCATCTCTGCCCTGGAACATTGAGCTGCCAGTCCTGCATCATGAATTCAGGGAGTTAGGTAGTAGACTAAAAGGCAGGACCTCTCCGGTTGTAATCTCTGGATGAATCCCAGTGCCACGTGCTAGCGAGTACAGCAATGCATGGTTTAAGAGACGGTGCAGAAGGAAGGGTTTTAGACTCCTGGACCATTGGGACCGTTTCTGGGGAAGGTGGGACCTTGCCAAATGGGACGGTCTCCATCTGAACCAGCGCGGGATTAACATCCTTTTATAAAAATAAATTTAGAGTACCCAATTAAGGGGCTATTTAACATGGCCCACCCACCACATCTTTACACAGCTTTGGGTTGTGGGGGTGAGGCCCAGGCAGACACGGGGAGAATGTGCAAACTCCACACGGGCAGTGACCTGGGGCCGGGAATCGAACCTGGGACCTCAGCGGGGACTAACATCCTTGCTGCGGGTTTGTTGGGAGAAGTTTAGACTAATTTGGCAGGAGAAGGGGATGCAGACTGTCAGCAGAATAGGGACACAGCATAACACAGAAAAGCAATCAAGTCAGAGGGATTACAGCGGTAGTAAGTTTCAAGGGAGTAAGACCAGGCTGGATGGCCTCTACTTTAATGCCAGGAGTATTACAGGTAAAACGGATGAGTTAAGGGCGAGGATTGACACGTGGATTTGCGATATAGTAGCAATCACGGAAACATGGTTAAGGGAGGGTCAAGATCGGCAGCTCACCACCCTGGGATATAAAATCTTCAGGCGAGACAGAGGAGGGGGAAAAAAAGGAGGTGACTTTGCATTATTAGTTAAGGAGTTAGTTATTGCAGTGAGGAGAGATGATATCATGGAGGGGAATCAAGTTTTGTGGGTAGAGCTTAGGACCAAAGTTGCTGCTGTCCTTCTTGCAGTTCCTTTTCCGGTATTTAGAATTCTAAGTTAAATTCAAAATGTTTTCCGTTTTAGATTTGTTGACCGACTTGGGGGATGCTACACTGTAAAGAGTGCTGTTTTACATATGGGGCTGGATTCTCCATTGGCGGGATGCTCTGCTTCGCCGGAGGCGCACTCACGCCCGCGGATTTGTGGGGGTGCCCACAGTGGGAATTCCCATTGGCCGGCTGCCGGGACGCAGGATCCCTCTGCCGGCGGAGGCGCGCCACACCGGAAAACAGGCGCTGCGGGATGGAGAACCCTGCCCTCGGTTACTGGAGTTAGATTTGGTGCTCCATTCTCTGGGTTGGTGCTGGAACCCACAAACAATCACCCCCTCCGCCACCATGTTGCCACAATGGCAACATTGTGTCCCGCCTACAAGATGCACTGCAGGCCCTCACCAAGGCTCCTTAGACAGCACCTTCCAAAACCATGGCCACTGCCATCTAGAACGACAAGAGCAGCAGATACATTGGAACACCAACTCCTGTAAATTCTCCTCCCAGGCACATTCCATCCTGACATGGAAATATATCGCTTTTCCTTCACTGTCGGCTGGTCAAACTCCTGGAACTCCCTCCCTAAGAGCACGATGAGTGTACCTACACCACATGGACTGCAGCGGTTCAAGAAGGCAGCTCACCTCCAACTCCTCAGGGGAAATTAGTGATGGGCAACAAATATTGGCCTCGCCAGCGACACCCACATTCCAAAAATGAACGTGATTTTTTTTTCTAATCTTTCGGACCCAGAAGTGAAGGTGCTACAATTGAATCGCAGCCAACATAAACTTGCAGCTTGCTGTTGAGGCTAAAAGGCTTCCCTTCCATTATCACTGCACATTAATATTTGAATTGAGAACAGTCATTATTTTGTGAGGAATGGATAGTTTCTGAACACTGATTACAGTTCAAAACAATGAAATGCCTCGATTCAATCCCTTTGGCTACCAATCCTACACCACAGAACTTGCTCAAGCTCTTGTTGGTTTCATTAATTGGATCCACAAACTTTGGATTAAGAAGGGAAACTACAAACAATAAATTTATTCAAAATTGATCGAATCGAAGCGGAGCTAAATTTTGAAATCATCTCTGATCCGTAAAGATGCACAGCAATATTCCCAGCACTGTTTTTCTATTTGGAGTTGACAATTTAGCGATAGTATAATCCTGACGGTATAATTGGTTACAAATGCATAGTTTCACATTGATTTTGACCTTAGCTCAAGGTCCAATGTTCGTAGCACTGAACATTGGCAAGATAGAAAAAATTGCTCATTATTATGTTTTGTGCCTTGGAGATATGCAGAGAGGACACACACCATGTTCTATGTATTTCAAATGGATTTAAAATGTCGACAGCACACAGCTCAATGAACAGTCAACAGACGCAGATGACCAAGAATGGAAATCAACACTCTTAAATTTATCCCTATCCTTCAAAACACGTGTTCACGAGTTGCAATCCCGTTCAGGTACAAATCCACCAAATGCAAGACATTTCTTTCAATTGTCATCTTTTCGCTAACCCAAGTAGATGTTGCATTTTCTAAGGTTAAACGGCTCTAATCTTAACTATTTTCCATCCATCAAATCTCCCAGAAACAAATGGATTTTCAATAATATTAGTAATAATATTCTTTTTTGTCACAAGTAGGCTCACATTAACACTGCAATTAAGTTACTGTGAAAAGCCCATAGTCGGCACATTCTGGACCTTGTTCAGGTACACAGAGGGAGAATTCAGAATGTCCAAATTACCTACCAGCACATCTTTCGGGACTTGTGGGAGGAGATCGGAGCACCCAGATGAAAACCACGCAGACACGGGGAGAACGTGCAGACTCTGCACAGACGGTGACCCAATGCGGGAATTGAACCTGGGACGGGCAGCATGGTAGCATTGTGGTCCGCACAATTGCTTCACAGCTCCAGGGTCCCAGGTTCGATTCCTGGCTTGGGTCACTGTCTGTGCGGAGTCTGCACGTTCTCCCTGTGTGTGCGTGGGTTTCCTCCGGGTGCTCCGTTTTCCTCCCACAGTCCAAAGATATGCGGGGTAGGTGGATTGGCCCTGATAAATTGTCCTTAGTGTCCAAAATTGCCCTTAGTGTTGGGTGGGGTTACTGGGTAATGGGGATAGCGTGGGGGGGTGGGCTTGGGCGGGGTGCTCTTTCCAAGAGCCGGTGCAGGCACAATGGGCCGAATGGCCTCCTTCTGCACTGTAAATTCTATGATTCTATGACCCTGGAGCTGTGAAACACCAGTGCTAACCACTGTGCCACCGTGCCACCTGCCCGCCATTGTCAAAGCTGCCTCCAACTACCTTTGATAAAAAGTTACTTTAAAACTACTGGACATTCCCCTCTTTCAGACCCGAAAATTCCCAATGCTCCCCATATCTCAAGAAGCTGTTTTCATGTCTTAATCGTGGATACAATGGGTGGGATTTTCCCACCCTTCTCACCGACGGGATCTGCTGGTCCCGTCGTAGGGCCCCTGCCCTCGGCGGGTTGCCTTGCAGTGGGATGGACAAGCCACGCAAATATCCGACGATGGCAATGGGACCAGAAGATCCCGCTGGTGTCCAACGCTGTGCCGCCTCCATCACTGGGACACGGAAAATCCGGCCCAACATGTACGGCAAAAATATGTATTTTTTATTCAATGGTGAAGAAGCCACTGAAATAACATTTAGTTTCTTTTTATTCATTTACGGGATGTGCGTGTCGCTGGTCAGGCCAGCATTTGTTGCCCATGCCTAGTTGCCCTTCAGAAGGTGGCGGTGAGCTGTCTTCCTGAACCGCTGCAGTCCTTCAGGTGTAGGTACACCCACTATGCTGTTAGGGAGGGAGTTCCAAGGTTTTGCCCCCAGCGACAGTGAAGGTGGTGGTAAGTGACTTGCAGGGGAACCTGCAGGTGGTGGGGTCCACAGGTATCTGCTGCTCTTGTCCTTCTCAATGGCAGTGGTCGAGGGTTTGGAAAGTGCTGTCTGAGGAACCTTAGTAAATTCTAACACACTGTAGATATTCGAAAAGCAGAAGGAAATCTGTTGGCCTTGGAGACCCCCTCAAAGGTCAACACCCAGCCACAGGTCAGGGACAGCAGTTTGAAAACCCATTTGCATTTTTGGAGTGGTTGATAAATAAAAACTCCTTTTTTCACAAGGGTCGTTAGGGATGAACAATACATTCCAACATTGCCTGTGATGCCAGCACACCAAGACCGAACTTAAAAAATTATAAAGGTGATTGTCAGGTAGAATGCATCCAGAAACTTATGCTGTGCTTACTCCCACTACTTGCACACTTCATTGATTACTATCCTGTATTCGCTCTGGAAATTTATTTCCAGCATAAAATTCAAGCAAGCCATTAGCTTTCTAATAATGTAGAATGCACCCTGCATTTTATCATAACCAAGGTAGAAAGGAAAGACTGGATGTTATACAACGTCGCTCATGAGCACAAGATGTCTCAAAGAATTTTACAGTTAATTTTTGAAAAAATAAATTTAGAAAAAATTAAATAGCAGTGGTTGGCGGTTTGGAAGTTGCTGCTGAAGGAGCCTTGGTGGGTTACAACAGTGCATCTTGTAGCGGGTACACATGCTGCCACGACTGTGCTTCAGTTGTGCAGGAATTGAATGGTGAAATAGGTGTTTGGGGTGGCGATCAAGCGGGCTGCTTTCTCCAGAATGGTATCGAGCTTCTTGAGTGTTGTTGGAGCTGCACTCATCCAGGCAAGTCGGGAGTATTCCATCACACTATTGATTTGTGCCTTGCAGGTGGTGGACAGGCTTTGGAGAGTGAGGAAATGAGTTACTCAGCCCAGGATTCCTAGCCTCTGACCTGCTCTTGTAGGCACAGTCTTTATATGGCTGAACAGTTTAGTCTTCGATCAATGGTAACCTCCAGGATGTTGATAGTGGGAGATTCAACGATGGTGATTCCGCTGAATATCATGGGGCGAAGGTTGGATTCTATCTTGTTGGATCATTGACAGGCACTTGTATGGCACAAATGTAATTTGTCACTTATCGGCCCAAGCCTGGTTATTGTTCAGGGCTTGCTGCATATAGACACTGTCATGTGAGTGTACCCTTAAGAAATGGGTGTTTATAAATGGGTGTGTATATAAATATCTGTAGTGAGAGTACCTTTAAAAAATAGGTGTTTACTACTGCAGTGATGTCAGCGAGTGGGTGGAGCTGGGCTGTCTGTCAGCTTTTTTACTTTTGTTTTAGGCTGTTTGCTGCAGGGTGTGTTTTAGTTTCCTTTTCAGTGTTGGAGCTGAAGCCAGACAGAGCAGGTGTACTGTTGATCTCTCTGCCATGAAAATACTATCTCTTGATCATTTGGTGAATTCAGAGTTTTCAATGTTTTCAGTAATGACTTTAACCTGACGTACGTCTGTTAAAGGTTATGTTTTTTGTAAATCTTCTGGATGTAAAAAGGACAGTGTAAGCATTACTTAGTGTTGTATTCTTTGGGGGTTGTATTTGAATTAATGGTTGCTAAGATGTTCACTGTATGTTTTAAAAAGGTTAACTTGACTTCATAGAATAAACATTGTTTTGCTTTAAAAAATACTTTTCCATTTCTGCTGTACCACACCTGCAGAGTGGGCCGTGTGCTCCCCGTACCACAATCTATTAAAAGTTGTGGGTCAGGTGAACTCCATGATACACTTTGGGGTTATCTAAACCCTAAGCCCATATATACATGGATACACGGACTAATTTAGTGTCTGAGGAGTCAAGAATGGGACTGAACATAATGCAATCATCAGTGAACATCCTCGTTCTGACCTTACGATGGAGGGAATGCCATTGATGAAGCACCTGAAGATGGTTTGGCCTAGGACACTACGCTAAGGAACTCCTGCAGTGATATCTCGGGACTGAGAAACTGACCTCCAACAATCACGACCATCCTCTGTCGGGTTAGTTGTGACTCCTACCAGCAGAGTTTTTTTTCCCCCCCTGATTCCTATTGATCTCAGCTTTCCTAGGCTACTTGATGCCAAACGTGACCAAATGCTGCCTTGATGTCACGGCAG
The DNA here is from genome assembly GCF_047496885.1 of Scyliorhinus torazame. Classification (NCBI taxonomy): domain Eukaryota; kingdom Metazoa; phylum Chordata; class Chondrichthyes; order Carcharhiniformes; family Scyliorhinidae; genus Scyliorhinus; species Scyliorhinus torazame. The sequence continues at coordinate 317,297,829 of NC_092711.1, forward strand.
TAACTCTCACGGCACTTCCTGAATTCAGCTCTTGTCCATGTTTGGACTGAGGCTGTAGTGAGGTCAGAGGCTGAGTGACCCTGGCGGAACCCAAACTGAGCATCAGTGAGCAGGTTATTGCTGAATAGGTGTCATTTCATTGCACTGTCGATGAACCCCGCCCCCCCCCAATCACCTTGCTGATGATCAAGAGTAAATTGATGGGGCCGTAATTGGCCAGGTCGCTTTTTCCTGGTTTTGTGGACAGGAGATTCCTGGGATATTTTCCACAGTGCCGGGTAGCTGCACTGGAAGAGCTTGGCTAGGGGCATGGTTAGTTCTGGAGCACAGTTTTCAGTACTATTGCCAGAATTTTGCCAGGCCCCGTAACCTTTTCAGTATCCAGTGCCTTCAGCTGTTTCTTGATATTGGATGGAGGGAACCAAATTGCCGTTTTTTGGCCTCGGGGAATTTCTCTCCGTGAAGGCTGCATTTAGAATGATTTCCTGCTGGTAAGCTGATCCCACCGGCAGCAGCGGCTGTTCGCAGCTCGGGGTGCCATTTAGATTGGTAGCACGGATCTTCCTGCACCCTTCCAGGCCCTCCCTGCCTTATCGACTCCTCCCCTTATCTGCCAACCTTGGCGAGGCCCCTGGGAACCTGGGGCCCACCTGGGCCATACCCCCAGCATTGCCAACCTAGCACCTGGGCACCCGGGTGACAGTGCCCGTGTGCCTGAGGAGCTGGCAGGGGGGTCACCCTGCCCTGTCCCCCGACCACAGGGGGGGGGGGGTCTCCAATGGCCTGCCTGACCCTCGATGTGCCATTACGCCTGGTCCACATTTTTGCGGGCCAGTACTAAGCAGCACTTTGGCAAGGTCGCCCAGTCTCAGCCATTGAGTCCAAGGCACTGGGTGAATCCAGTGTGTGGCATTCAAATGAGCTGTTAGTCTCATTCAAATATGAAGGTCTCGCCTCACTGGGCGAGATCCAGGTGGCTCCGGGCGGAGCAAGTCGAGTAACCCGCGATTGGCCCTGCGAGATTCACCCATTGCGCCTGGATCTGAGCTGGCCACGATGGTGGGTCACTGAATCACACCCAAGCTGTTTTTTCTAATTGGTGTTCAACATGGAAGAATACTGATTCATCAGCTGGTTGGAGGGGGGGGGGTGGGGGGCTGTGCGGAGGGGATAGGGTGCCCCTCCAGCAGGAGGCAGCTTGGCCAACTGGGGATAGGCAACAAATGGTGGCCTGACCAGTGATGCCCACATCCCTTGGAAGAATGCATTTTTAAGAATCTGGTTGTAATAAACGAGAACTAGAATTAGATCAAACGGAACGCAGAGAGGATCTGGACTCCGGAAGGGGAGTCGTGCGGACGTGGGTGTCTGTTTGTATGGGTGCTTTGTGTCGCATCTGCATTAGTGAGGGAGTTGTAAACCATATGTATTGTACCTTTGTGTTATGCTGAAGGAGTGTTGTGTGATATTACTGATATTAAAAACAGTTGTTTAGACTAAAACATCATGCAGATGTTCCTTCAAATAGTAAATTATTATTGCTGTATATTTTCACCATCTGTTGTAATTAAAGTTAATTATGTGCAAGCTTCAGATTTTCGAACTGAGTAAAGCAGGTTTGGTTGTGTTTTCAATCCAGGGACCTTGGCTGCACACTGAATAAACTTCCATTCAGAGACAAGCCCACTCGTCAGTGATTTCTTAAAATTTGATTCATGTTCTGGTGAGCGCCCCGAACAGGCGCCGGAGTGTGGCGACTTGGTGCTTTTCACAGGAACTTCATTTGAAGCCGACTTGTGACAGTGAGCGATTTTTCATTTCATTTTCACAACAATTCCAACATTAATTGCCTCTCCCTAATTGCCCTTGAGGAGGGGGCGGTGAGCTTCTGCGGAGACACTTGTCACACTTCACTTTAAACAGAAATGTGAAAGACTAAGATTGATAGATTTACGATGAACAGGAGATGCGAAGGAAAGATGGGCCAGGGAAGTCGAGGTACAGATGAAACATTGTGGGCTGCATTCTCCGGTCCGCCAGCTGCGTGTTCCTCGGTGGCCCGCCCTCGCTGTCAGCGGGATTCTCCTTTCCCTTCACCCGGCGATGGGATTGCCCATTGTGGCAACCCCACGCTGCCGAGAAACCCGCGGGCGTGGGTGCACTGCCGGCGCAACGGAGAATCCCGCCGGCAGAGAATCCCACCTCGTATCATTGCATGGTGGAAGACATTGGGACGGACTCATGAGTGTTCCCTGAAGGACATCAGTCTCGGTAGAAGATGAAAGAGAGGGGATTAAATGCTCAGCTTTTCCAGGATCCACCGAAATAATCTGGGACACATCCCCACCTCTGTGATTCCCCCCCGGCTCCTCCCCTAAACCAGTGAGTGGGATAGGAAGAGGCCCCGAGAAGACAATTAAGGTAAGGGGCAAGGACAGGAATCTGAACCAGCTGCTGTTAAGTGAAGTTAAAAATGAGGAGTAGAGAAAAGGACTCCAAATGACAGAGGCCGACGTGGAACAATGTGGGCGTTAGAGAAGCGTGAGGATGTGAGGAGGCAGGGGAAGGTTGCTGGTGACTCTGTGCTGTGGGCCTTTGGAGCAGTGATTTCCTGCTTAGCATCGGCGAATGAGGGGGAGAGTGCGTGTGTGGAAGGTGAATCTTGGATGTCGCTAGATACACAAGTGAAATGAACATTAGAAGAGGAGGTTTAGGCCCTGGAGAGGACCTTCGTTGAAGACATCCATGCAGTAGCGACGTTGGGAGTTCTTTGTATGCGCAGATTGGAAACTCTTGTGAAAAAAACAGATTTCCAGTGAGACCAGAGGTATGACGAGCATCGAGGGGTGTAGCTGAGAAATCCACAGACTCGGTTTTGGTCGCATCTGTCGCTTGGTTTTGGGATGTTGTATGTCCGACCACAGTTCACCAATTGGTTTAAGTGTGCGGAATGCTCACCGTATATATTTGAGTATAACCTAGATATTATAAATTGTATTACCTTTACAAAGATGTTAATAACTGTAAAGGTATAGTTCAGGTGAAGCTATAGTGTGGTTTGACTCATTTCCTGGTGATTGTATTGAAATCTTTCCAACCTTTTTGTCCAGTGGAATATAATTCAATTTTTTCTTGTTTAGTACATGTTTTATTCTTTTGGTAAAGGTTCATCAGCAGACTCCTGTGAACCCCCATGTCGTCTAAAAAAATAAAAGTTAGGGGACGGTATTTTCTGATGGCTGACGTCGAAATCAGGAAATGCAAGTGGACGGAGAATAGATTCAGCTCCAATCAGCTGCATGGTGGGCCCGGCCTGCACTGAAACCACTGGACCCGCACGTCCCCCTCGTCTGCCATCCTCACACCTACCGCTGGCCATTCCCCCTGGCACTCTGCCTCCGCACTGCACCACTGGCCCCTTTGCATCCCTACACCACGAGGGCATTTGGCCCAATCACCCGCCCCCAGCGCTGCCCACAGCAGTCCTCCCAGCACTGCCCCCAACAATGCCCCCAGCACTGACCCCCGCACTGCCCCCGCACTGCCACCCGCACTGACCCCGCACTGCCCCCGCACTAACCCAAGCACTGCCCCCAGCACTGCCCCCAACAATGCCCCCAGCACTGACCCCCGCACTGCCCCCGCACTGCCACCCGCACTGACCCCGCACTGCCCCCGCACTAACCCAAGCACTGCCCCCAGCACTGCCCCCAACAATGCCCCCAGCACTGACCCCCGCACTAACCCAAGCACTGCCCCCAGCACTGCCCCCAGCACTACCCCCGCACTAACCCAAGCACTGCCCCCAGCACTGCCCCCAGCACTGACCCCCGCACTGGCCCCAGCACTGCCCCCAACACTGACCCCCGCACTGGCCCAGCACTGCCCCCAGCACTGCCCCCAGCACTGCCCCAGCACTGCCCCAGCACTGCCCCCAGCACTGCCCCCAGCACTGCCCCCGCACTGACCCCCACACTGCCCCCAGCACTGACCCCAGCACTGCCCCCAGCACTGCCCCCGCACTGCCCACCGGCACAGACCCCAGCACAGTCCCAGCACTGCCCCCAGCACTGACCTCCGCACTGCCCCCAGCACTGACCCCAGCACTGCCCCCGCACTGCCCCCAGCACTGCCCCCAGCACTGACCCCCGCACTGCCCCCAGCACTGACCCCAGCACTGCCCCAGCACTGCCCCAGCACTGCCCCCAGCACTGACCCCCGCACTGCCCCCAGCACTGCCCCCAGCACTGACCCCCGCACTGCCCCCAGCACTGCCCCCAGCACTGACCCCCGCACTGCCCCCAGCACTGCCCCCAGCACTGACCCCTGCACTGCCCCCAGCACTGCCCCCAGCATTGACCCCCGCACTGCCCCCAGCAGTGACCCCAGCACTGCCCCAGCACTGCCCCAGCACTGCCCCCAGCACTGACCCCCGCACTGCCCCCAGCACTGCCCCCAGCACTGACCCCCACACTGGCCCCAGCACTGCCCCCAACAATGCCCCCAGCACTGACCCCCGCACTGGCCCCGCATTGCCACCCGCACTGACCGCGCACTGCCCCCAGCACTGCCCCTAGCACTGCCCCCAGCACTGCCCCCAGCACTGCCCCAGCACTGCCCCCGCACTGCCCCCCGCACTGCCCCCGCACTGCCCCCCGCACTGCTCCCGCACTGACCCCGCACTGACCCCGCACTGCCCACCGGCACTGACCCCGCACTGCCCCCCGCACTGCTCCCGCACTGACCCCGCACTGCCCCCGCACTGCCCCCGGCTCTGGCCCCTGCACTGCCCCGGGCACTGAACCCAGCACTGCCACCGCACTGCCCCCAGCACTGACCCCCACACTGGCCCCAGCACTGCCCCCAACAATGCCCCCAGCACTGCCCCCAGCACTGCCCCCGCATTGCCCCCCGCACTGCCCCCCGCACTGCCCCCCGACACTGACCAAAACACTGTCACCAGTACTGACCCCAAAAATCCCCCCGCACTGCCCCCCGGCACTGCCCACGCACTGACCCCGCACTGCCCCCCGCACTGCTCCCGCACTGACCCCGCACTGCCCCCCGCACTGCTCCCGCACTGCTCCTGCACTGACCCCGCACTGCCCCCGGCTCTGGCCCCTGCACTGCCCCGGGCACTGAACCCAGCACTGCCCCGGCACTGGACCCCGGCACAAACCCCGGCAAAGACCCTAGCACTGCCCCCGCACTGCCCCGGCACTGCTCCCCGGCACTGACCAAAACACTGTCACCAGTACTGACCACAGAAAACCCCCCGCACTGCCCCCAGCACTGCCCCAGCACTGCCCCTGCACTGCCCCCCGCACTGCCCCCGCACTGCCCCCCGCACTGCTCCCGCACTGACCCCGCACTGACCCCGCACTGCCCACCGGCACTGACCCCGCACTGCCCCCCGCACTGCTCCCGCACTGACCCCGCACTGCCCCCGCACTGCCCCCGGCTCTGGCCCCTGCACTGCCCCGGGCACTGAACCCAGCACTGCCACCGCACTGCCCCCAGCACTGACCCCCACACTGGCCCCAGCACTGCCCCCAAAAATGCCCCCAGCACTGCCCCCAGCACTGCCCCCGCATTGCCCCCCGCACTGCCCCCCGCACTGCCCCCCGCACTGCCCCCCGACACTGACCAAAACACTGTCACCAGTACTGACCCCAAAAATCCCCCCGCACTGCCCCCCGGCACTGCCCACGCACTGACCCCGCACTGCCCCCCGCACTGCTCCCGCACTGACCCCGCACTGCCCCCCGCACTGCTCCCGCACTGCTCCCGCACTGACCCCGCACTGCCCCCGGCTCTGGCCCCTGCACTGCCCCGGGCACTGAACCCAGCACTGCCCCGGCACTGGACCCCGGCACAAACCCCGGCAAAGACCCCAGCACTGCCCCCGCACTGCCCCGGCACTGCTCCCCGGCACTGACCAAAACACTGTCACCAGTACTGACCACAGAAAACCCCCCGCACTGCCCCTGGCACTGCCCCACACACTGACCCCAGCACTGCCCCCAGCACTGCCCCCAGCACTGCCCCCCGCACTGCCCCGGCACTGCCCCTGGCACGGCCCCATGCACTGACCCCGCACTGACACCAGCAATGCCCCCAGCACTGCCCCCAGCACTGACCCCCGCACTGCCCCCAGCACTGACACCCGCACTGACCCCCGCACTGCCCCCGCACTGCCCCCCGCACTGCTCCCGCACTGACCCCGCACTGACCCCGCACTGACCACCGGCACTGACCCCGCACTGCCCCCCGCACTGCTCCCGCACTGACCCCGCACTGCCCCCGCACTGCCCCCGGCTCTGGCCCCTGCACTGCCCCGGGCACTGAACCCAGCACTGCCACCGCACTGCCCCCAGCACTGACCCCCACACTGGCCCCAGCACTGCCCCCATCAATGCCCCCAGCACTGCCCCCAGCACTGCCCCCGCATTGCCCCCCGCACTGCCCCCCGCACTGCCCCCCGCACTGCCCCCCGACACTGACCAAAACACTGTCACCAGTACTGACCCCAAAAATCCCCCCGCACTGCCCCCCGGCACTGCCCACGCACTGACCCCGCACTGCCCCCCGCACTGCTCCCGCACTGACCCCGCACTGCCCCCGGCTCTGGCCCCTGCACTGCCCCGGGCACTGAACCCAGCACTGCCCCGGCACTGGACCCCGGCACAAACCCCGGCAAAGACCCCAGCACTGCCCCCGCACTGCCCCGGCACTGCTCCCCGGCACTGACCAAAACACTGTCACCAGTACTGACCACAGAAAACCCCCCGCACTGCCCCTGGCACTGCCCCACACACTGACCCCAGCACTGCCCCCAGCACTGCCCCCAGCACTGCCCCCCGCACTGCCCCCCGCACTGCCCCCAGCACTGACCCCCGCACTGCCCCCGCACTGACCCCAGCACTGACCACAGCACAGACCCAGGCACTGACCTCGCACTGACCCCGCAGTGCCCCCAGCACTGCCCCCAGCACTGTTCCCAGCAATCCCCCCCCCGCACTGCCCCCAACAATCCCCCCCGCACTGCCCCCAGCACTGCCCCCAGCACTGCCCCCCGCACTGCCCCCAGGCACTGACCCCTGCACTGCCCCAGCACTGACCCCCGCACTGCCCCCAGCACTGCCCCCAGCACTGCCCCCCTGCACTGCCCCCCGCACTGCCCCCCGCACTGCCCCCAGGCACTGCCCCCAGCACTGCCCCCAGCACTGCCCCCAGCACTGACCCCAACAATCCCCACCGCACTGACCCCCCGCAATGCCCCCAGCACTGCCCCCAGCACTGACCCCGCACTGACCCCAGCACTGCCCCCGCACTGCCCCCAGCACTCCCCCTGCACTGCCCCCCTGCACTGCCCCCCGCACTGCCCCCCGCACTGCCCCCAGCACTGCCCCCGCACTGCCCCCGCACTGCCCCTAGCACTGCCCCCCGCACTGCCCCCAGCACTGCCCCCCGCACTGACCCCAGCACTGCCCCCCGCACTGCCCCTAGCACTGTCCCCAGCACTGACCCCAGCACAGCCCCAGCACTGCCCCCCGCACTGCCCCCAGCACTGACCCCGGCACTGACCCCGTACTGGCCCCTGGCACTGCCCACCGGCACAGACCCCAGCACTGCCCCCGCACTGCCCCCCGCACTGCCCCCTGCACTGCCCTCAGCACTGCCCCCAAACTGACCCCAGCACTGCCCCCAGCACTGACCCCGGCACTGATCCCGCACTGCCCCCTGGCACTGCCCCCGCACTGCCCACCGGCACAGACCCCAGCACTGCCCCAGCACTGACCCCAGCACTGACCCCGCACTGCCCACCGGCACAAACCCCAGCACTGCCCCCGCACTGCCCACCGGCACAAACCCCAGCACTGCCCCCACACTGCCCCAGCACTGACCCCAGCACTGACCCCGGCACTGACCCCAGCACTGCCCCCCGCAATGAACCCACACTGCCCCCAGCACTGCCCCCAGCACTGCCCCCAGCACTGCCCCCAGCACTGCCCCCAGCAATGCCCCCAGCACTGCCCCCAGCAATGCCCCCAGCACTGCCCCAACACTGCCCCCAGCACTGCCCCCAGCACTGCCCCCAGCACTGACCCCAGCACTGCCCCCAGCACTGCCCCCAGCACTGCCCCCAGCACTGCCCCCAGCACTGCCCCCAGCACTGCCCCCAGCAATGCCCCCAGCACTGCCCCAACACTGCCCCCAGCACTGCCCCCAGCACTGCCCCCAGCACTGACCCCAGCACTGCCCCCAGCACTGCCCCAACACTGACCCCAGCACTGCCCCCAGCACTGCCCACGCACTGCGCCCCGCACTGCCCCCGGCACTGCCCCCAGCACTGACCCCGCACTGCCCCCAGCACTGACCCCGCACTGCCTCCAGCACTGCCCCAGCACTGACCCCGCACTGCCCCCAGCACTGCCCCAGCACTGACCCCGCACTGCCCCCAGCACTGACCCCGCACTGCCCCCAGCACAGCCCCAGCACTGCCCCCAGCACTGCCCCCGCACTGACCCCAGCACTGCCCCATGCACTGACCCCGCACTGCCCCCAGCACTGCCCCAGCACTGCCCCACGCACTGACCCCGCACTGCCCCCAGCACTGACCCCAGCACTGCCCCCCGCACTGACCCCAGCACTGCCCCCAGCACTGCCCCCGCACTGCCCTCAGCACTGCCCCCAGCACAGCCCCAGCACTGCCCCCAGCACTGCCCAGCACTGCCCCACGCACTGACCCCGCACTGCCCCCAGCACTGACCCCAGCACTGCCCCCCGCACTGACCCCAGCACTGCCCCCAGCACTACCCCCAGCAATCCCCCAGCACTGACCCCAACAATCCCCACCGCACTGCCCCCCCGCAATGCCCCCAGCACTGCACCCCGCACTGCCCCCCGGCACTGCCCCCGCCAGAGCCTCGGCGATCACAGCGCACAATCCGTGCGCCGGACCGGCTGAACCTATGAACCCGTCACCCCCCGCATGACTTCATTTTTTTAACAGGGGGTGAATGTGGTGAATGTAATATACCAATAATCCACCATTGTATCAGTACCATGCTTTGCCTTTGTATTTGCATCTGTGCTATGCTGTTGCCCTTGTGAGCTCCACCTATGGGCCATTGTATTGCATCATCCATAGGGGAACATGTTGGGACACGTATGGGCTCCGCCCATGGCTCCTCCCCTTGAGGGGGGTATCAAAAGCAGTCGAGCTGTAGGCGGCGCACAGTATTGTATCAGTTGCAGGCAGGCACTGTTCTAAGTTGATTAAAGCCACGGTTTACTTTTACTCTTGTCTCGAGTGAATTGATGGTCGCATCATTCATCTTCATGAACAGAGACAACAAAAGCAAAGAAGCTATGTTAAACTTCTAGAAAACAATTGTTCAACCTCAGCTGGTGTACTGCGCCCAGTTCTAGGTGCCGCACTTTAGGATAGATCTGAAGGCATTGGAGAGGGTGCAGTAAAGATTCACGAGAAAGGTTCCAGGGATGGGGAATTTCAGCTCTTAAGCTAGATTTTGGGAAGTTGGGACTGTTTAACTTGGAGAAGAGAAAGTTGCGAGGCGATTTGGTGGAGGTGTTGGAAATCATGAGGGGTCTGGTCAGAGCAGATAGGGAATAAATGTTCCTATTGGTGGAAAGATCAAGAACAAGACAGCACAGATCGTGGCAGCATGTGGCGCAGTGGTTAGCACTGGGACTGCGGCGCTGAGGACCCGGGTTTGAATCCCGGCCCTGGGTCACTGTCCGTGTGGAGTTTGCACATTCTCCCCGTGTCTGCGTGGGTTTCACCCCCACGACCCAAATATGTGCAGGCAAGGTGGATTGGCCACGCGAACTTGCTCCTTAATTGGGAAAAAAAATAATTGGGTTGTGGGGGTGAAACCCACGCAGACACGGGGAGAATGTGCAAACTCCACACGGACAGTGAACCAGGGCCGGGATTCGAACCCAGGTCTTCAGCGTCGAAGGCAGCAATGCTAACGGCTGCGCGACGTGCCGCCCTCGGTTGAGAGGCGATTTGATGGAGATATTCACAATCCTGAGGGGCCGGGCAGAGTAGGCAGGAAGAAAGTGCTCCCATTGGTGGGAGTTTTGAGATTCAGAGGACACTGATTTCAGCAGAAGAGGAAAAGCATTTTTCAGGCAGCGAGTGGTTTGGAGCTGGAATGCGCTGCCTGAGAGAGCGCTGGAGGCCGATTCAATCGTAACTTTCAAAAGGAATTGCACAATCATCTGAGATGGCAGGGCTGCGGAGAAAAAGGTGAGATTATGGAACTGGCTGAGATGCCCTAACAGCAGGGGGACTCAAACACGATGGACTGAACGCCCTCCTCCTGCGATGTGACCATTTCGTGATAACCTTCAAACAACCTGTGAAGTCAGTGAGTGAAATGCGAATCACCCGCTCACACAACCATTTTTTTCCCTCTGACTTTACTGCAGTTTTCAATAAGCAGTTGTCACTAATGAAGGTTTTTACACTTGTGATAACAAAACTGGCGATGTACCGCTCAGAGCTGTGGCTGATTGTGCTGATTATGGGGAGCTTTCTCACTGAAACAATTGCAGATTGTGATCAAATTAAGGCAGCATCACAGCCCCATCTAGTGGACCCAATCCATTTCACCAATAATCCCGCTGTTCTATCAATGGTTAACAAACCTGAGGAAATTCATTGTAATTCTCAATCACCAGCTAAAGTACCTGGTGACCAGTCTCGTGCAAAGGGAACACCTACATCTGTTATCTCCAACCGCCCATCTTCCAGACCCAATTTAACCTCAGTTCATAGAATCGTTACAGCACAAAGCGAGACCACTTCGCCCAATGAGCTTGTGTTGAGTCTCTGCAGGAGCAATTGAGCTAGTTGCCCTCCCTTGTCCTTTACCCACCGCGCCCTGCATTTTTTTTCCCCCCCTTCAGGTCCTTATCCTTATCCAATGGCCATGATTGAATCTACCTCACGAGCAACCTCCCAGGTAAAGTAAGTAACATTGCCATAATCCCAGGTGGCCATTGGCTGCTTTCCCCTTTGAGGGGGAGAGCTGACTGAAATGAAAAATGAAATGAAAATCGCTTATTGTCACGAGTAGGCTTCAATGAAGTTACTGTGAAAAGCCCCTAGTCGCCACATTCCGGCACCTGTTCGGGGAGGCTGGTACGGGAATTGAACCGTGCTGCTGGCCTGCCTTGGTCTGCTTTAAAAGCCAGCGATTTAGCCCAGTGTGCTAAACCAGCCCCTGGTGGTGATTTAACAAACTTCAGGCACGGGGCAAGGTTAAGAAGGAGGGGCCTTCATGAATAACCTCAGCCGGTAGAGGAAGTGAACCCATTTATCAGCCTGTACGGGAATTGGTCTCACTCTTCATCATGAACCAGCTGTCCAGACAAGTGAGCTAAACCGGCCCCTTCCTTGCAGGTAATGCATTCCAAATCATAACCACTGTCCACTTCAAAAAACTTTTCTTCATGTCATCTTTCATGTGCCGATCACTTGAAATTGGTGTCCCATAGAGTTACAGAATTTACAGTGCAGAAGGAGGCCATTCGGCCCATCGAGTCTGCATCGCCCCTTGGAAATAGCACCACACTTAAACCCACACCCGTAATCCAGTAACTCCACCTAACCTTTTTGGACACTAAGGGCAATTTAGCATGGCCAATCCACCTAACCTGCACATCTTTGGACTGTGGGAGGAAACAATTAAAAAAATCTTGCTCCTTCGCTCCTTGGCAATATCTACTGTTTCTCAACAGTGATTATTTGCTAGTTTGGTGCAGTAAGGTAACCAGGAAAGGTAAGTGGTTAATCTAATCGTGCTGTTTTTCAGTTAAAAGTGCAGGGTAGTGTCTGATTGGCTGAAGCTGTCCCGACCATAAACTTAAATTAAACTAATTAATTAATTAGAGATGGCTGGTCAGGTGATGTGCTTGAGCTGCTTGATGTGGGAGCTGGCAGATCCCATTGCGAGCTGCAGCGACCACATCTGCAGTAAGTGTTGGCTGCTCGAAGAGCTCCGGCTCAGAGTTGATGAGCTGGAGTCTGAGCTTCAAAAACTGAGGCACATCCGGGAGGGGGAGACTTACCTGGACACTGTGTTTCAGGAGGCAGTCACACCTGTCAGAGTAAGTAGTTTAAATCCTGCTAGTGGCCAGGGACAGCAGGGTGTGACTGCAAGTCAGGCAGGTAAAGGGAACCAGCAGTCAGGAACTCAGGAGCCTCAGCCCTTGACTTTGTCCAACAGGTATGAGGCACTTGCTCCCTGTGTGGATGGCGAACAGGGTTGCAGGAAGGATGAGTCAGCTGACCAAGGCACCATGGTTCAGCAGGCCATTCAAGGGGAGGGAGTAAATAGGCAAGTTGTAGTTGTAGGGGATTCTATTATCAGGGGGATAGATAGTATCCTTTGTGAGCAGGATAAAGAGTCCCGCATGGTATGTTGCCTGCCCGGTGCTAGGGTGCGGGACATCTCTGACCGGCTTGAAAGGATACTGGAGAGGGAGGGGGAGGATCCAGTTGTTGTGGTCCATGTCGGTACCAACAACATAGGCAAGTCTAGGAAAGAGGACCTGTTTAGAGATTATAAAGAGCTAGGATTCAAATTAAAAAACAGGTCCTCAAGGGTCATAATCTCCGGATTACTGCCCGAGCCACGTGCAAATTGGCATAGGGAGGCAAGAATAAGGGAAGGTAACACATGGCTGAAAGAGTGGTGTGGGAATGAGGGGTTCCTTTTCATGGGACGCTGGCATCAGTTTTGGGACAGGGGGGACCTATACCGTTGGGATGGTCTCCACCTGAACCGAGCTGGGACCTGTGTTCTGGCGAAAAGAGTAAATAGGGTGGTCAATAGGACTTTAAACTAGAGATTGGGGGGGGAAGGGAAAGTCAGGGAACCAAAAGGTGAAGTAATCAGTGGGAAGCGTAGCTGCTTAGGAATACAAAAAAGCACGAAAAGACAGAACTCAGGAGAGGTTTTGATAGTCCCCATCCCACAAAATATGATACAGTGTATGGAAAGGCTCAGTAAACCAAGGTCCACCACACTAAGAAAACAAAAAGGGACGGTCAATAGAGAATTAAAGGTGCTATATTTAAATGCACGCAGTGTACGGAACAAGGTAGATGAGCTTGTGGCCCAGATTGTGACTGGCAGGTATGATGTGGTAGGCAGCACAGAGACGTGGTTGCAGGGGGTTCAGGACTGGCATTTAAACATCCAGGGATTCACAACCTATCGAAAAGACAGAGAGGTGGGCAGAAGGGGCGGGGTTACCTTGTTAATTAGGAATCAAATTAAATCAATAGCACTAAACGACATGGGGTCGGATGATGTGGAGTCTGTGTGGGTCGAGTTGAGGAACCACAAAGGCAAAAAAACCATAATGGGAGTTATGTACAGGCCTCCTAACAGTGGTCAGGACCAGGGGCACAAGATGCACCACGAAATAGAAAGTGCATGTCAGAAAGGCAAGGTCACAGTGATCATGGGGGACTTTAATATGCAGGTGGACTGGGTAAATAATACTGCCAGTGGACCCATGGAAAGGGAATTCATTGAATGTTTACAGGGGGGCTTTTTGGAACAGCTTGTGATGGAGCCCACGAGGGAACAGGCCATTCTGGACTTAGTATTATGTAATGAGCCAGACTTGATTAAAGATCTTCTCGTAAGGGAGCACTTAAGAGGCAGTGATCATAATATGGTCGAATTCAATCTCCAATTTGAAAGAAAGAAGGTAGAATCAGATGTAAAGGTGTTACAGTTAAATCAAGGTAACTACAGGGGCATGAGGGAGGAACTGACGAAAATCGACTGGGAGCAGAGCCTAGTGGGAAAGACAGTAGAACAGCAATGGCAGGAGTTTCTGGGAGTAATTGAGGACACAGTACAGAGGTTCATCCCAAAGAAAAGAAAGGTTATCAGAGGGGGGATTAGGCAGCCATGGCTGACAAAGGAAGTTAGGGAATGCATCAAAGCAAAAGAGAAAGCCTATAATGTGGCAAAGAGTAGTGGGAAGTCAGAAGATTGGGAAGGCTACAAAAACAAACAGAGGATAACAAAGAGAGAGATAAGGAAAGAGAGGATCAAATTTGAAGGTAGGCTAGCCAGTAACATTAGGAATGATAGTAAAAGTTTCTTTAAATACATTAAAAACAAACGGGAGGCAAATGTTGACATTGGGCCGCTCCAAAATGACGCTGCTAATTTTGTGATGGGAGACAAGGAAATAGCCGAGGAACTGAATGAGTACTTTGCGTCAGTCTTCACAGTAGAAGACATGAGTAATATCCCAACAATTCCGAAGAGTCAGGGGGCAGAGTTGAATATGGTAGCCATCACAAAGGAGAAAGTGCTAGAGAAACTAAGAGGTCTAAATATTGACAAATCTCCGGGCCCAGATGGGCTACATCCTAGAGTTCTAAAGGAGATAGCTGAAGAAATAGTGGAGGCATTGGTGATGATGTTTCAACAGTCACTGGAGTCAGGGAAAGTACCAGAGGATTGGAAAATCGCTGTTGTAACCCCCCTGTTCAAGAAGGGAACAAGGAAAAAGATGGAAAATTATAGGCCAATTAGCCTAACCTCGGTTGTTGCCAAGATTCTAGAATCCATTGTTAAGGATGAGATTTCTAAATTCTTGGAAGTGCAGGTTCGGATTAGGACAAGTCAGCATGGATTTAGTAAGGGGAGGTCATGCCTGACAAACCTGTTAGAGTTCTTTGAAGAGATAACAAATAGGTTAGACCAAGGAGAGCCAATGGATGTTATCTATCTTGACTTCCAAAAGGCCTTTGATAAGGTGCCTCACGGGAGACTGCTGAGTAAAATAAGGGCCCATTCTATTCGAGGCAAGGTACTAACATGGATTGACGATTGGCTGTCAGGCAGAAGGCAGAGAGTTGGGATAAAAGGTTCTTTTTCGGAATGGCAACCGGTGACGAGTGGTGTCCCGCAGGGTTCAGTGTTGGGGCCACAGCTGTTCTCTTTATATATTAACGATCTAGATGACGGGACTGAGGGCATTCTGACTAAGTTTGCCGATGATACGAAGATTGGTGGAGGGGCAGGTAGTATGGAGGAGGTGGGGAGGCTTCAGAAAGATTGAGACAGTTTAGGAGAGTGGTCCAAGAAATGGCTGATGAAATTCAACGTGGGCAAGTGGTCTTGCACTTTGGAAAAAAGAATAGAGGTGTGGACTATTTTCTAAACGGTGACAAAATTCATAATGCTGAAGTGCAAAGGGACTTGGGAGTCCTAGTCCAGGATTCTCTAAAGCTAAACTTGCAGGTTGAGTCCGTAATTAAGAAAGCAAATGCAATGTTGTCATTCATCTCAAGAGGCTTGGAATATAAAAGCAGGGATGTACTTCTGAAGCTTTATAAAGCATTAGTTGGGCCCCATTTAGAATACTGTGAGAAATTTTGGGCCCCACACCTCAGGAAGGACATAATGGCACTGGAGCGGGTCCAGCAGAGATTCACACGGATGATCCCAGGAATGGTAGGCCTAACATACGATGAACGTCTGAGGATCCTGGGATTATATTCATTGGAGTTTAGGAGGTTGAGGGGAGATCTAATAGAAACTTACAAGATAATGAATGGCTTAGATAGGGTGGACGTAGGGAAGTTGTTTCCATTAACAGGGGAGACTAGGACCCGGGGGCACAGCCTTAGAATAAAAGGGAGTCACTTTAGAACAGAGATGAGGAGAAATTTCTTCAGCCAGCGAGTGGTGTGTCTGTGGAACTCATTGCCACAGAGGGCGGTGGAGGCAATTCTGAGGGCACACATTTGGGTTGTGGGTTGAGACCCTCGCAGACAGGGGGAGAATGTGCAAATTCCACACGGACAGTGGCCCGGGGCCGGAAGTGAATATGGGTCCTCAGCGCCATGAGGCAGCAGTGCTAACCACTGAGCCACCATGCCGCCTATGGTATTCTGTGATTATTATAATGCAATCTCATGCTAGAGGCAAAGGAAGAGGAACAGGAGACCATTGAGCCCATACATTCCACGTCTTAATTAGATCATGGCTGATCTATGTGCTGTCCTGACAGAGAACATAGAATCACTACAATGCAGAAGGAGGCCATCAGGCCCATTGGGTCTGTCCCAACCCTCTGAAAAGGCACCCTTTCTGGGCCCATTCCTCCACCCTCACCCCGAGGACCCACCTAAGCTGTACATCCTGAGACAATAAGGGACAATTTAATCGTGGCCAATCCACCTAACCTGTGGGAGGAAACTGGAGCACCCGGAGGAAACCCACTCAGAAACAGGAGAATGTGCAAACTCCACACGGACTGTCACCCAAAGGCTGAATTTATCCCTGGTCCCTGGCGCTGTGAGGCAGCAGTGCTGACCACTGTGCCACTGAGCCACCCTAGTTGTATATAATAGTATTACAAAAGCATTTATAAAAAGAATTGGGCACGTTAAACTACAGTAATGGCCTCATCTACCCATTTGAATTCCACATTCCTCGATGCACTTACCGAATGAAAAAACTATCAATCTCAGCCTTGAAAGGTGGAATTGTCCTGCAACATCTACTGTCCTTTGGGGAGGGGTTACATAGAGCAGGATTTAATGACCCATTTTCATCTATTTAGCTGGCCCAGCACCCTATGCTCTGGCCTCCCGTGATTCTCCCATCCCCATGGCCGCGAATCACGTCGGCGCGGATCACATGTGGTCTCTACCAGTGTGGCCCTGGCCTGGTGGACCTCGCTATGGCCTAAGGGGGAAACGATTGTCCACTTGAGTCATCATGAGGTTCACCACGCCAGGGCTACACTGATAGTGACTACCTGAGGGCCACCCCCCCCCCCAAAGCCCCCCCCCCCCCCAAATGCACTGATTGCCCACACCTCCTTGTCCGTACCAGGCCAGACCAATCGAGGAATAGGTGATGACAACAATGATGACAATGGCCTATACTGGTCACATCAACATTCCAATATCAGCTATCCCAAATGAATAGCTGTGGTGGATGTATTACTGCGACCATTCACCATTGTATTACATTACATTACATTATATCATGTTGGTGCCCTTGTGGACTCCGCCCCTGTCTCTGCCCCCTTGGGGAAGGTATATAGATCTGCAGCCTGTAGGCGGCTCTCAGTACAGAGCAGTCGCAGGCAGGCACAGTTCTAGCTGATTAAAACCATTGTTCACTTCAACTCTCCGTCTCGTGTGAATTGATGGTCGCATCAATGTAATCAGCTACAACATCGCGATGGAAGCAGCCCTCAAACCTGACCGGCTGGAACTCGACCCACAAGCCGCTGAAGCCAAAGGGAGTGTTTCGCACTGGCTCCTCTGTTTTGAGGTCTACCTCGCCGCCTCCTCCTCGCCCACCATCACCGAGGAACAGAAACTAGTCTCCTCCACGCCTGGGTCAGCCACAGAATCTCCGTGCAGATCGAGGAAGCGACCACGTACACAGATGCAGTCGAGATCCTGAAAAGGCAGTACGTGAGGCCGGTGAACGAAGTGTTTGCGCGGCATCTCCTCACCACTCGCTGCCAACGCCCCGGGAAATCGCTAGAGGACTACCTACGCGACCTGAAAGTACTCGCGCGAAACTGCAATTACAAGGACCTCACGGCCTCACAGCATATGGAACTCGCCATCCGGGACACCTATGTGGCTGGAGTCCGGTCCAACTACGTCAAATAGCACCTGCGCCAAAAGGGCACCCTCGGCCTAGAAGAGACGTTAAAACTATCCACCTCCTTAGAGGTAGCTTTTCAGATCCTCAATGCGTTCCCCTCCGACCACACGATCCCCTCGTGTACACCCGACTGGAGGGTGCCCCAGGCCTGTGCCGCGCGGCTTCATCCTGCTATTTCTGCGGCCAGCACCAGCATCCCAGACAGTGCTGCCCGGCTCGGAACGCTACCTATCGCGACTGCGGCAAGAAAGGACACTTTGCCAAAGTCTGCCTGGCCAGATCCAAAACTCTTAAATCACTGGTCCGACTTTCAGACTCTCAGGCCCGCAGACCCCGCAGTATGACTGCGTGCCTGCCGGTACCGCCCCCTTCGGACGCGTCATCTGCCTCGTGCTGTCCGTGGGGGCAGCCATCTTTGACTCTACCCAACACGTGCGACTCATGGGGGCCGCCATCCTGGTCGCCATCTTCATTGCCGCCGATATGTGCGACCAACGGGGGCCGCCACCTTGGCCGCCATCTTCATCGCCGCCCGACACGTGCGACCGACCGGGGCTGCCATCTTGGGACCACCCCACCACCTCCAACCACGCCGGCTACCCGCAACTCGGTGCTGTCGCCCTCGACCAGTCACGGCCCAAGCACCTCAGGAACTCGATGATGACCGCCCGGGTCAATGGGCACGAAACGCCCTGCCTGTTTGACTCTGGGAGCATGGAGAGCTTCGTACATCCAGACACGGTAAGGCGCTGTTCTCTCCAAATTTCCCCCACATTCCAAACAATCTCCCTCGCATCTGGATCACATTCGGTGCAGATCCGGGGGTAGTGTATCGCGAACCTCGCGATACAGGGCGCCGAGTAGGCCAATTGTAAACTATATGTCCTCCCCGATCTCTGCGCTCCTCTCCTATTGGGACTGGACTTCCAGTGCAGCCTCAGGAGCCTGACCCTGAAGTTCAGCGGGCCCCTACCCCCTCTCACCGTATATGTAGCCTCGCGACCCTTAAGGTCGGCCCTCCCACGCTCTTTGCGAAACTCACCCCCGACTGTAAACCCGTCGCCACCAGGAGCAGGCGGTACAGTGCCCACGACAGGACTTTTATCAAGTCGGAGGTCCAGCGGCTCTTGAGGGAGGGGCTCATCGAGGTCAGTAATAGCCCCTGGAGAGCCCAAGTGGTGGTCGTCAGGACCGGGGAGAAGAACCGGATGGTTGTAGACTACAGCCAAACCATAAACTGGTACACGCAACCCGATGCGTACCCCCTTCCCCGGATAGCGGACATGGTGAATCAGATTGCACACAACCGGGTGTTCTCCACGGTAGATCTGAAGTCCGCATACCACCAGCTCCCAATCCGCCCAGGGAACGCCACTACACGGCCTTTGAGGCAGACGGCCGCCTCTTCCACTTCCTCCGGGACCCCTTCGGCGTCACCAATGGGGTCTCGGTCTTCCAAAGAATGATGGACCGAATGGTGGACCAGTACGGGCTGCGGGCCACATTTCCATACTTGGACAACGTCACCATCTGCGGCCACAATCAGCAGGACCACGACGCCAACCTTCAGAAGTTTCTCCAAACCACCCAAGCCCTCAATCTCACCTATAACCAGGAGAAATGCGTTTTCCGCACAACCCGACTGGCCATCCTCGGCTATGTCGTGGAAAACGGAGTCCTAGAGCCCGAACCCGACCACATTCGCCCACTCCTGCAACTCCCCCTCCCCCACTGTCCCAAGGCCTCTTTTCCTATTATGCCCAGTGGGTCCCCATCTATGCGGCCAAAGCCCACCCACTGATCAAAGCTACCATCTTCCCACTGGTGGCTGAGGCCCGCCAGACCTTCAGCCGCATCAAGGCAGATATTGCCAAAGCCGCAATGCGCGCGGTGGACGGGTTCATCCCCTTCCAGGTGGAGAGCCGCTACCCTTAATCGGGCACACAGACCTGTCGCCTTTTTTTCCCGTACCCTCAACGCCTCCGAGATTCGACACTCCTCAGTCGAAAAAGAAGCTCAAGCCATTTTGGAAGCTCTGCGGCATTGGAGGCACTACCTCGCTGGTAGGAGGTTCACTCTCGTCACTGAACAACGGTCGGTTGCCTTCATGTTCAACAATACACAGCGGGGCAAGATCAAGAATGATAAAATCTTGAGGTGGAGGATCGAACTCTCCACCTATAATTACGATATCGTGTATCGTCCTGGGAAGCTCCATCAGCTCCCAGATGCCCTGTCCCGTGGCACATGCACCAGCGCGCAAGATGACCGGCTCCGGGCCATCCACAACGAGCTCTGTCACCCGGGGGTCACCCAGCTTCTCCACTACATCAAGGCCCGCAACCTGCCCTACTCCAACGAGGAGGTCAGGGCCATGACCAGGGACTGCCAGATCTGCGCGGAGTGTAAACCACACTTCTATCGACAAGATAAGGCCCACCTGGTGAAGGCATCCCGGCCCTTTGAGCGCCTCAGTATCGATTTCAAAGGGCCCCTCCCCTCTACTGACCACAACGCGTATTTTCTTAACGTCATTGACGAGTAGTCCCGCTTCCTCTTTGCAACTTTGCAATCCCCTGCCCCGACATGACCGCGTCCACTGTCATTAAGGCCCTGCACAGCATCTTCACCTTTTTCGGTTTCCCCACTTACGTCCACAGTGACCGGGGCTCCTCGTTTATGAGCTACAAGCTGCGTCAGTACCTGCTCGCTAGGAGCATCCCTCGATCAGGACTACCAGTTACAACCCCCGGGGAAACGGGCAGGTGGAGAGGAAGAACGCGACAGTATGGAAGGCCATCCTCCTGGCCCTACAGTCTAGGAGTCTCACAGTTTCCCGCTGGCAGGAGGCCCTCCCCGATGCGCTCCACTCCATTAGGTCACTCCTTTGCACAGCCACGAACGAGACCCCTCATGACCGCCTATTTGTTTTCCCTAGGAAATCCACCTCCGGGGTTTCGCTTCCGTCCTGGCTGACGACACCGGGGCCTGTCCTCCTCCAAAAACACATGATGAGCCATAAGTCCGATCCCCTGGTCGAGAGGGTCCAGCTCCTTCACGCCAACCCCCAGTATGCCCACGTGGCGCACCACGACGACCAACAAGATACAGTCTCCCTCCGGGACCTGGCACCCGCAGGTTCCCCTACGACCATCACCCACTCCCCCCCCCCCCCCACCCTGCACTGAACACTGCCCCTGCCCCTACATGGCCTACACCCCCCTTCCTTCACCCCCTCCCCCCATCGCCGACCTACAGGGATGAAGCTCCAGAAAACACGTTCCCGGAGTCAAGACCCGTGCCCGCAGCGAAACCAGAGCTCAGGCGATCGCAGCGAACGATCAAGACACCCGACAGACTCAACCTGTGAGCCCACGTCACCCCTGCTGGACTTCAATTTTTAACAGGGGGTGAATGTGGTGGATGTATTACTGTGACCATTCACCATTGTATTACATTACATTGTATCATGTTGGTGCACTTGTGGGCTCCGCCCCCTCGGGGGAGGTATATAGATCTGTGACGTGGTGGATGGCCGAGTGGGCCAAGTGGCAACGGTTGCAAAACCTGCATTTGCAGAGTTAACATATGATTAGCGTGATTGGCCCAGTGTTGTCCGGACCTTCACGATGATCCGACACCACCAGGCGGAAGTGACGTCAGCCAGGTTCACTTCTGGTATTTAAAAGCGGGGACCGGGCGCTGTGACTGCCGAGAGAGAGACAGGAGGGAAGAAAAGTTTCCAAAATCGCAATAGTGGGTTGACAATCGTGCCGCTGGCCATGGGAGTGTCTGCCAGAGCTGGGGGTCCGACTCAGAGACGGGCGCTGGGTTCAGGGTGCTCCCCCCGGGTTGGAGTGGCCGGACACAGACCGCGATTGCCGCAGCCTGCAAGGCAGCCATCTGGCTGCACACTCTGCTGACTGCGCAATGTCTGACGTCAATGTGCAGAGTGCTGTCACGTGTGTGGATGCCCGCCCAGGCCACCCCCCTGGGAACCCTCAGACCCCAGCTGACCCATCAACGGGGTGGGCATTGCCAAGCTCACCCAGTGGCCCACCACGTGCTGCCAGTCCTCAGCGCACACATCAGAAGCGCTGCCCCACTGCAGGGGGAGCGGGGTTTGAGCAGAGAGCACGTCGGACAGTGGGAGCATGCACTGTGGCTTTTAGCACCCTCCTTGGCACACTGCCCCTCTCAGGGCAGAGGCCCCCACCAGCCACACTGTCAGCTTGCCCACTCCGCAGGACCACCTGCTGTCTCTAAGCCCTGCCTGCCCATTCCTGCTCCCATCCAACCTGCTCCTCGGTCAGGATGTCACAACCTGTGTGCCGCACACAGTCCCAAAAGAAGCACACACACCCTCGCCTAACCCCATCCATGGGACATGCCCACATGCATGCCACTATGCGTGGAGGCGGTCAGTGGCATACGATGCCCCCCCCCCCCCCCCCCACCCCATGACTCAGAGCCACACTACTGGTGAGTTATCACATGGCTCACCAAGGAGGACACCCTCAGCAGATCTCATAGCGGGGTGCAGAACATTGGGCTGCAGAGTGTGTTACTGGCATGGGGAACGCTACACAGGGGGTCTGCAGTTGGGGGCTGAGGTTGCAAGGCACCCGGCCATGACGGGTGATACAGGTGTTGGCATGTGAGAATGTTTGTAGCTGGGATTCAATCGTGCTGCGGGAGTGGGGGTGGACGTGCAGGGTGCGGGACGGGGATTTGTGGGACGTGGATGGTGCCAGAGGCAAGGAGGTGGTGGCTGCCCCCTGGCTGGCCTGGGGGCGGGGGGGAGGGTTTCCCATCTTCACACAGCACTGCCTACCTGTCAGGCTGGTGGGGGCCGCATGGGGTGGGGGGTGCGGTGCTGAGGGCTGAGGGGTGGCAGGGAGGGGGGGGCGTGGTTACTGAGGTGGTGACTCACCCGGGTCGTTCTGAGGAGATTGTGCTGCATCTTTCGGTACTACTGCCTGATCCTCGAGGTAGGGCCCACGGCACTCACAGCCTCTGCCACCTCCGCTCAGACCTGGTTGACCTCGGCAGGTGGCAGCCCCCTTCCCACCTCGGGGAACAGGGTGTCACGTCCCTACCCATGGCATCCAGCACGGTCTCGAGCTCTGCAACTGTGAACATTGCGACCGCTCTTCGTGGAGCCACCTTCTTGGCTGGATTGAGGAGAGGGCAGGAAGTGTATGTGTAGCTCCAGCTTGTCCGACTTTCCAGTTCCAATCCCGACCCCGGCGATCCGATGCCGGTGGCAGTTGGAATTGCACGTGGCGAAAGCCCTGGCCCATGAGCATGACCTGAATTTCTCCTTTTAAGTTTTAGGTTTGATACCAGGACAATCTTTATCACTAAGCAAATGTTCAAATCCTGGAATAAACCCTGGGGGTGGGAACCTATGGAAGGATTCAGAGCAGGGGGAAATCTGTCTCCAACTTCATGTGCGCAAAGCTTACTGAGAGTGCGCTTATGCCTCCTTCTTATATAGAACTCAGCTGAGCTGAGGTGACTCACACTAGTTAGGCCTCAAAAAGAAGAATGCAATTTACACCTTTTGCTTCTGTGATTATGAATGACTTTAATCTGCATATAGATTGGGTGAGTCAAATTAGTCACAGTAGAATACAGGAGGAATTTCTGGAGCGTGTTCAGGATGGTTTTCCGGACCAATCCATTGAGGAACTAACAAGGGAACAGGCCATCTTGGACTGGGTATTGTGAAATGAGAACGATTTAGTTGGCAATCTAGTTATGAGAGAACCCTTGGAGATGAGTGACCATTATATGTTAGAATTCTTTATCAAGGTGAATAGCGAGGTAGTTGATTCTGAGACCAGGGTCCTGAATCTCAATAAAGGTAACTATGATGGTATGAGGCATGAGCTGACTATGATGGGCTCCCAATTTGGTGCAAGAGTCGAAAGGAAACTGTGGCTTTCAAGGGAAATTAGAGATAGCATTAGATTCAAAGAAGAGGCATACAAATTGGCAAAGGCAGACCAAGGAATTGATGAGAAGGAGAAAATGCAATATGAAAGTAAGCTAGCGGGGAACATAAAAACTGACTGTAAAGGTTTCTATAAGCATGAAAAGAGAAAATGACCAATAAAAACTAACATAGTCCTCCTACAGTCAGAACCGGGGGAATTCATAACAGCGAACAAATAAATGGCTGAGGAACTAAATTTGTACTTTGCTTCTGTCTTCACAAAGGAAGACATGAATAATATATCGGAAGTTCTGAGAAACACAAGTTTTAGTGAGGAGCTGAAGAAAACCAGTATTAGTGGAGGAATAGTTTTGTGGAAAATGATGGGATTGAAGGTGAATAAATCGCCAGGACCTGATAATCTTCATCCCAGAGCACTTAAGGAAGTGGCTCTAGAAATAGTAAATCCATCGGTGGTCATTTTCCAAAATTCTTTGGACTCTGGAATGGTTCCTACAGATTGAAGGGTAGCGAATGTAACCCCACTGTTCAAAAAAGGAGGTAGAGAGAAAACAGGGAACTATAGGCCAGTGAGCCTAACGTCGGTAGGAGGGAAGTTGCTGGAATCCATTATCAAGGATTTCATAGCACAGCATTTGGAAAGCAGTGGTGTAATCAGATAAAGTCAGCATGGATTTATGAAAGGGAAATCATGCTTGACAAATTTACCAGAATTCTTTGAGGATGTAACTGGTAGGGTAGATCAGGGAGAACACGTTAATGTGGTTCATTTAGATTTTTCAGAAGGCCTTCGATATGGTCACATAGATTACCGTGTAAACATTAAGCACATGGGATTGTGGGTAGTGTCTTGAGAGGGAGAGAAAGCTGGTTAGCAGACCTGGAGCAAAAATTTGGAATAAATGGGTCTTTTTCTGATTGGCAGGCAGTGACTAGTGGGGTATCACAGGGATCTGTGCTAGGACCCCAACTGTTAACATTATATATTCATGATTTGGATGAAGGATCTAAGTGTATTATCTCCAAATTTGCAGATGATACAGAGCTGGGTAGGAGGGTGAGCTGTGAGGAGAATGCAGAGGTGCTTCAGCATGATTTGGATAGGCTGAGTGAGTGGGCATATGCATGGCAGATGCAGTAGAATGTAGATAAAGGTGAAGTTATCCACTTCGGTAGCAAAAATAGGAAGGCAGAATATTATTTGAAAGGGTGTAAATTGAGAGTTGGATACTAAGCGAGGCCTTGGTGTCCTCATGCATCAGACGCTGAAAGTAAGTGTGCAGATACAGCAGGCAGTAAAGAAGGCAAATGGTATATTGGCCTTCATAGCGAGAGGATTTGAGTACAGGAATAGGGATGTTTTATTGCAATTGTATAGGGCAATTGTATAGGGCGGCACAGTAGCACAGTGGTTAGCACTGTTGCTTCACAGCACCAGGGTCCCAGGTTCAATTCCCAGCTTGTGGGGCATGTCTGTGCGGAGTCTGCACGTTCTCCCCGTGTGTGCGTGGGTTTCCTCCGGGTGCTCCGGTTTCCTCCCACAGTCCAAAGATGTGCAGGTTAGGTGGATTGGCCATGCTAAATTGACCTTAGTGTCCAAATTGCCCTTAGTGTTGGGTGGGGTTACTGGGTTATGGGGATAGGGTGGAGGTGTGGGCTTGGGTAGGGTGCTCTTTCCAAGAGCCGGTGCAGACTCGATGGGCCGAAAGGCCTCCTTCTGCACTGTAAATTCTATGATTCTATGATTTTCATTTCAATTTGCCAATTAGGGACCCAGGGTAGACAATTTCAGCTTTTGCAGCAAGACTTTGTCAGTTGGCTGAACACTGCGAATTCAGCTCTTCATTAAATGACATGTTACGTGATCGTTTGGTTTGCGGCGTTATCAATCTGAATCTGAAGGAAACTGTCATCAGAAACAAAAATAGTAATAAAAATACCTTATTGTCACAAGTAGGCTTCAATGAAGTTACTGTGAAAAGCCCCTAGTTGCCACATTCCAGCACCTGTTCGGGGAGGCTGGTACGGGAATTGAACCCACGCTGCTGGCATTCTTCTGCATTACAAGCCAGCTGTTTTGCTCACTGTGCTAAACCAGCCCCTGCATAAAGCGATACAGATAGCTCAGTCGAATGTGCCATAAAGGGCACTTCTGAGCAATAGTGCATGCAGGAAGGTGAGGTGAATCAACGCTGGGGGGAATGAAGGCGAAACGAGGATTCTGAGGGCCGGGCACAAAGGAGACTGAACAGAGAACGCAGAGCAGCATCAGCGACAGAAGCAAAAGAAAACAATAGTCCATCGGCCCAGAACTTTTGATGAATGTCACAGATATGGGGGAGATCAGGCCAGATGCCATTGCAATGATTCTGGTCACTTCAATTGCAAAAGAAAGGACTACATTCAAGCACGGTGCCGAGACAGACACAGTGCACCCTGCATAAAAAGGACGACACCCTGATTATCCTAGTTGTCCTAATTGTGAACAGGCGACCATTGAGTACGAATGTTGACACAGGTGCTTCTGCCACAGTCTGAGAACAGACCTACAAGTGCCTACGAGGAGGAGTCCAACCCCTGAGGTTAACAGTACACCTGCTAAGTTAACAACTTATACAGGAAACACAAAGATGAGGTCCCACAACGGCAGCGGTGTCGTAATCTGCTCAATTACCCATGATTGTTGCGGAAGGTCACAGGCGACAACAAATATAGCTGAATTGGCAGGAAATCTTTTCAATAATAAGAAATTCTATGCAAAGACAACAAAATGAGCTGGACGAGATACAAGGGGTCCAGGCCGAAATCTATGTGAACCTCAGGTCCACCCCACAATTTTGAGGGCTTGGCCCAATCCATACACTCCACGTCAGAGCTTTGAGACTGAATTGAGACATTTAGACCATAAGACCATAAGACATAGGAGCAGAATTAGGCCTCTCGGCCCATTGAGTCTGCTCCGCTATTCAATCATGGCTGATATTTTTCTTATCCCCATTCTCCTGCCTTCTCCCCATAACCCCTGATCCCCTTATTGATCAAGAACCTATCTATCTCTGTCTTAAAGACACTCAGTGATTTGGCCTCCACAGCCTTCTGCGGCAAAGAGTTCCACAGATTCACTACCCTCTGGTGAAGAAATTCCTCCTCATCTCTGTTTTAAAGGATCGTCCCTTTAGTCTAAGATTGTGTCCTCTACTTCTAGTTTTTCCTACAAGTGGAAACATCCACTCCACGTCCACTCTATCCAGGTCTCGTAGTATCCTGTAAGTTTAATATCCCTGGCGGAAGTCAAGAAAGCACTTGACGAACTACACTCCGCCATCAACAACAAAGAAACAAATGACCCCAAAGCCCTGACAATCGTGGCTGGAGTCTTCAACCAGGCCAACCTCAGGAAGGTTCTACCCAAACTCCATCAACATATCTCCTGCCCCACCAGAGGTGCAAACACCCTGGAGCACTGCTACACGAGCATCAAAGGTGCCTCCCGCTCTATTTCCGACCTCACTTTGGCAAATCCGACCACACGTCGGTACTCCTACTTCCGGCTTACAAACAGCAAGTCAAGCGTACTGAACCAGTCAAGAAAACCGTGTAGTGCTGGTCCGAGGCATCAGAGGACATCCTCTGCGATTGCTTGGAGTCTGTGGACTGGTCCATATTCAAGGCTGCGGCAGCTAACCTGGACGAGTACGCAACCACCGGCACATACTTCATCAGGAAGTGTGTCGAGGACTGCGTACCAAAAAAGACAATACGGGTGTTCCCCAATCGGAAACCCTGGCTCAACCAATGGGTTAATTTCCTGCTGAAGTTCCGGACGGAGGCGTTCAAATCTGACCACCCTGACCAATATAAAAAATCCAGATATGATGTACGAAAATACGAAAAGCCATCGGGGATTCCAAAAGACAAAACCACATCAAACTAGAGTCCCAGGCCAACGACACTCACCCATGACGACGATGGCAGCTTCTACACAAGATCACAGGCTACAAAGCAAGGCCAGGCGGGATATCTGGGGCTGGAGCATCCCTCCCCGATGATCTGAACAAGTTCTATGCCCACTTTGAGCAGTCACCAATGCATCAGTGCCACCCTCCCCAACAGCCCTGGACACACCCACACCCACTATTACAGCCTCAGAGTTAAGAGCTGCCTTCTTGAAAGTGAATCCGCGGAAAGCGACTGGCCCCGACGGAGTCCCTGGACGAGCACTCAGAGGCTGCGCAGACCAACTGCCAAGTGTATTCACAGATATCTTCACCACCTCACTCCTCCGCTCTGAGGTCCCCACCTCCTTCAAGAAGACCACCAGAATACCAGTACCAAAGAAGAACAAGGTAGCCTGTCTCAACGACTACCGACCGGTGGCTCTAATGTCCGTTATCATGAAATGCTCCGAGCGGCTAGTCATGAGACGGATCGAGCCAGCCCCCCAGGCGGTCTCGATCCACTGCAGTTTGCCTATCACCGCAACTGGTACACAGCAGATACTATCTCCCTGGCTCTACACCCAACACTCGAACTCCTCGACAAGGACACCTACATGAGACTGCTGTTCATAGATTACAGCTCTGCCTTCAACAACATTATCCCGACAAGACTAGTAACCAAATTCCGCAATCTTGGATTTGATCCCTCCCTGTGCAGCTGGATCCTCGACTTCCTCACCAACAGACCGCAATCTGTCAGGATAGGTACAGCACCTCCTCCAAATAGTCCTCAACACCGGGGCCCCACAAGGAGGTGTGCTCAGTCCTCTACTGTACTCCCTGTACACACACGACAGTGTGGCAAGATTCAACTCCAACTCAATCTATAAGTTTGCAGATGATACGACTGCGGTGGGCCGTATCTCAAACAACGACGAATCAGACTACAGGAGGGAGACAAATCATTTGGTTGCATGGTGTCCGGAAAAAAACTCTCTCTAAATGTTGGAAAGACCAAGGACCTGATCATCGACTTCAGGAAGCACAGCACGACACACCCTCCCGTCTGCATCAATGGCTCCGAAATGGAGATGGTTGATAGCTTTAGGTTCCTGGGGGTCACCATCACCAACAGTCTGTCCTGGTCCACTTACATTGATGCAACAGTCAAGAAAGCCCAGCAACGTCTCTACTTCCTGCGGAAGCGAAAGAAATTCGGCATGTCTGCATCGACTCTCACAAACATCTACAGATGTTCCATAGAGAGCATCCTATCCGGCTGCATCAGAGCCTGGTATGGCAACTGCTCGGTCCAAGATCGCAAGAAACTGCAGAATGTGGTGAACGCAGCCCAATACATCACACAAGCTTTCCATCCTCCCATTGATTCTGTCTACACCTCCCGCTGCCTCAGGAACGCAGACAGAGGGTGGCACGTGGCGCAGTGGTTAGCACTGGGACTACGATGCTGAGGACCCGTGTTCGAATCCCGGCCCTGATTCACTGTCCGTGTGGAGCTTGTACATTCTCCCCGTGTCTGCATGGGTTTCATTGAATTCATAGAATTTACAGTGCAAAAGGAGGCCATTCGGCCCATCGAGTCTGCACCGGCCCTTGGAAAGAGCACCCTACCCAAGACCACACCTCCACCCTATCCCCATAACCCAGTAACCCCACCCAACACGAAGGGCAATTTTGGACACTAAGGGGCAATTCAGCATGGCCAATCCACCTAACCTGCACATCTTTTGACTGTGGGAGGAAACCGGAGCACCCGGAGGAAACCCACGCACACACGGGGAGAATGTGCAGACTCCGCACAGACAGTGACCCAAGCCGGGAATCGAACCTGGGAACCTAGAGCTGTGAAGCAATTGTGCTAACCACAATGCTACCGTGCTGCCCCCACAACACAAAGATGTGCAGGTCAGGTGGATTGGTCACGCTAAATTGCCCCTTAATTGGAAAAAAGATTATTGGGTGTTCTAAATTTATTTACAAAAAAGGAAGGCTGACAGCATTGTGAGAGACCCCTCCCACCCAGGCTTTACCCTCTTCCAGACCCTTCCATCAGGCAGAAGATACAGAAGTCTTAAGACCCGCACATCCAGACATAGGAACAGCTTCTTCCCCACAGCTACTAGACTCCTCAACGACTCCCCCTCGGACTGATCTGTTCCCTGTAAGAACACTATTCACGATGCCCTATGCTGCTCTTGCTCATGTATTTGCTTTGTTTGGCCCTTGTTCCGCACTGTAACCAATCACGGCCCAAAACTGCTCACAATACTCCAAATGGTGTCTGACCAGAGCCTTATATAGCCTCAGAAGTACATCCCTGGTCTTGTATTTTCACCCTCTCAACATGAATGCTAACATTGCATTTGCCTTCCGAACTGCTGACTGAACCTACACGTTAACCTTAAGAGAATCGTGAACAAGGACTCCCAAGTCCCTTTGTGCTTCTGATTTCCTAAGCATTTCCCCATTTAGAAAACACTCTATGCCTAAATTTCTCCTTCCAAAGTGCATAACCTCACACTTCTTTGCCCACTCTCCTAGCCTGCCCAAGTCCTTCTGAAGCCCGCCTGCTTCCTCAATACTACCTGTCCCTCTACAGATCTTTGTATCATTTGCAAATTTAGAAACAGTGCCTTCAATTCCTTCCTCCAGATCATTAATGTATATTGTGAAAAGTTGTGGTCCCAGCACCGACCCCTGAGGCACACCACTAGTCACCGGCTGCCATCCTGAAAAAGTCCACTTTATCCCCACTCTCTGCCTTCTGCCAGTCAGCCAATCCTCTATCCATGCCAGGATCTTACCCTTAACACCATGGGCTCTAACTTATTTAACAGTCTCCTATGCGGCACCTTGTCAAAGGCCTTCTGGAAATCTAAATAAATCACATCCACTGGCTCTCCTTTGTCTAACTTCCTTGTTACCTCCTCAAAGAATTCTAACAGATTTGTCAGACATGACCTCCCTTTGACAAAGCCGTGCTGACTCAGTCCTATTTTATCATGCACTTCTAAGTACTCCGTGATCTCATCTTTAATAATGGACCCTAAAATCTTTCCAATGACCGAGGTCAGGCTAACCGGCCTATAATTTCCCATCTTCTGCCTCCCTCCCTTATTTTTTTTCAAGGCAATTTAGCATGGCCAAGACACTTAACCTGCACGTCTTTGGGTTGTGGGAGGAAACCGGAGCACCCAGAGGAAACCCACGCAGACACGGGGAGAACGTGCAGACTCCGCACAGACAGTGAGCCAGCGGGAAATTGAACCTGGGATCCTGGTGCTGTGAAGCAACAGAGCTATCCACTTGTGCTACCGTGCTGCCCTCCTCTCTCGCTTCTTAAACAGGGGTGAAACCCTCGCCACTTTCCAGTCCTCTGGGACCCTTCCTGCCTCCAGTGATTCCTGAAAGATCACCATCAATGCCTCCACAATCTCCTCAGCTATCTCTTTTCGAACCCTGGGATGTAGTCCATCCGGTCCAGATGACTTACCCGCCTTCAGATCTTTCAGTTTCCGCAGTACCTTCTCCTTAGTGATGGCCACTGCACTCACCTCTGGCCCCTGGTTCTCCTGGAGCTCTGGCATCCCACTCGTGTCTCCTACACCTGGTACCATGCGTTGTTCTCTGTTTTACTTTACCATCAAGGTTTGATCATAGTGCTGATCCAAAGAACGAATCTTGTTGACAAACAAAACTAACTTTATGAACACTCCTTGACTGGACTTGGTTCAACACTTACCCCGAAGAACCAAACAGTTGATTAATAACACATAAACTGTTCTTCCCTACATCTAACTAACTACCAGATTAAACTATTATCTATCTCTCTATCTTCAGTCTCTCTAGCTAATTCCTCACCCCTGCTGCTGCCACATTCTCCAACCTTCAGTCCCACAAGGCTCAGCATCATCCCTCATATACTTATGGGATTAGCTCCCTCTAGTGACTGTTAGCTCCCTCTAGTGGCTGTCAGTATACATTTTGTTGGCCCTTGCATTTCCTTCATGAATGATAATACCACAGATCTTTCAAAGCAGATTATCTAGTTTTTGTTAGAAACTTCAGGGTTGGACCAACATTACAGCCCCAACAGCAAGACAAGTGGATCCAGTGGTTACTGTCAGAGTTTCCTCACCAGAGTCGGAAATGAGGGAGCCAGAAGAGGCTCCTCTTGCTACTTTAGAGGGAACTGGAGAGGGGGGGCTGTACCAACGCACCTTTTGAGACCTTCAAACAACCACCTGCTGCCAACCACATCACTACCTCGACGGTGGAAGCACTTGTCAGGGAACGGAAGCGTTCCAACAAACCTTGGAAGTCACCTGATAGCCTGACCTTATGAAAGATTGTACCCTAGGGGAGGCAGTGACTTGGTGGTTTTGTCATTAGCCTAGTAATTCAGAGACCCTGAGTACTGCTCTGGTGTCCACGGTTCGAATCCCACCTCTGCAGATGGTGAAATTTGAATTCAATATAAAAACTCAGGAATTAAAAGTCTAATGATGACCGTGAAACCAAGAAGGCCTATAGTGTGTTAGCGTTTATTAACAGGGGGCTTGAGTTTAAGAGCCGCAGGGTTATGCTGCAACTATACATGACCCTGGTGATACTCCCATATTTGGAGTATTGTGTGCAGTTCTGGCTACCTCATTATAGGAAGGATGTGGAAGCATTGGAAAGAGTGCAAAGGAGATTTACCAGGATGCTGCCTGGTTTGCAGGATAGGTCTTATGAGGAAAGGTTGAGGGAGCTAGGGCTTTTCTCTTTGGAGCGGAGGAGGATGAGAGGCGACTTAATAGAGATTTATAAGATGACGAGGGGGATAGATAGAGTGGACGTTCAGAGATTATTTCCTCGGGTGGATGTAGCTGTTACAAGGGGGCATAACTGTAAGGTTCAGGGTGGGAGATATAGGAGGGATGTCTGAGGTAGGTTCTTTACTCAGAGAGGGTGTGGAATGGACTGCCTGCTGTGATAGTGGAGTCGGACACTTTAGGAACTTTCAAGCAGTTATTGGATAGGCACATGGAGCACACCAGAATGGCAGGGAATGGGATAGCTTGATCTTGGTTCGGACAATGCTCGGCACAACATCGAGGGCCGAAGGGCCTGTTCTGTGCTGGACTGTTCTATGTTCTATTGCCGATCGGTTGTTAAAAACCCATCCGGTTCACTAATGTCCTTCAGGGAAGCAGATCTGCCATCCTTACCCGGTATAACCTACATGTGACTCTTAATAATAATAATAATTAACTGCTCCCCTCTGAAATGGCCTAGCAAGTCACTCAGTTCAAGGGCAATTAGAGATGGGCAATAAATGCTGACTCAGTCAGCGACACACACATCCCAAGAACAAATAAGGGTGAAATAAATCGTACATTCGTGGTGGCAAGATGGTGCAGTGGTTAGCACTGCTGCCTCTTGGCGCTGAGGACCCGGGTTCGATCCCGGCCCTGGGTCACTGTCCGTGTGGAATTTGCATATTCTCCCTGTGTCTGCGTGGGTGGGCAGCACGGTGGTGCAGTGGTTAGCACTGCTGCCTCTTGGCGCCGAGGTCCCAGGTTCGATCCCAGCTCTGGGTCACTGTCCATGTGGAATTTGCACATTCCCCCCGTGTTTGCATGGGTTTTGCCGCCACAACCCAAAGATGTGCAGGCTAGGTGGATTGGCCACGCTAAATTGTCCCTTCATTGGAAAAAATGAATTGGGTACTCTAAATTTATAAGAAAAAAAGGAATTATTAAAAAAAAAATTAAATTTAAAAGGAAAGAAAGTGTCTGTGTGGGCCTCACCCCATCAACCCAAAGATGTGCAGGGTAGGTGGATTGGCCGCGCTAAATTAACCTTTAATTGGAAAAAAATAATTAGATGCTAAAATTTTAAAAATATTAAATCTTGTATACTATCACCCCATTATCGTGGTTCTGTCCTCGTCGTAAATGCTCATCTGTTATTATCCTGTTATGTATGCAATATTAAGGGACTTGAAGGGGGAGGGATGTGGTAGCGTGGACTCTTAAAGGGCGATCGCTGTGACGGGGAGGTCGTGTCTCACTAACTTGATAGAGTTTTTCGAAGAGGTCACAAAGATGATTGATGCAGGTAGGGCAGTAGATGTTGTCTATATGGACTTCAGTAAGGCCTTTGACAAGGTCCCTATATGGCAGACTGTTACAAAAGGTAAAGTCACACGGGATCAGGGGTGAGCTGGCAAGGTGGATACAGAACTGGCTAGGTCATAGAAGGCAGAGAGTAGCAATGGAAGGGTATTTTTCTGATTGGAGGGCTGTGACTAGTGGCGTTCCGCAGGGATCAGTGCTGGGACCTTTGCTATTCATGGTATATATAAATGAATTGGAGGAAAATGTAACTGGTCTGATTCGTATGTTTGCCGACGACACAATGGGTGGTGGAATTGCGGATAGCGATGAGGAATGTCAGAGGATACAGCAGGATTTAGATTGTTTGGAGACATGGCCGGAGAGATGGCAGATGGAGTTTAATCCGGACAAATGTGAGGTCATGCATTTTGAAAGATCTAATACAGGTAAGAAATATACAATGAATGGTAGAGCCCTCAAAAGTATTGACAGTCAGAGAGATCTAGGTGTACAGGTCCACAGGTCACTGAAAGGGGCAACACAGGTGGAGAAGGTAGTCAAGAAGGCATACGGCATGCTTGCCTTCATTGGCCGGGGTATTGAGTATAAAAATTGGCAAGTCATGTTGCAGCTGTATAGAACCTTAGTTAGGCCACACTTGGAGTATAGTGTTCAATTCTGGTCGCCACACTACCAGAAGGATGTGGAGGCTTTAGAGAGGGTGCAGAAGAGATTTATCAGGATGTTGCCTGGTATGGAGGGCATTAGCTATGAGGAGCGGTTGAATAAACTCGGTTTGTTCTCACTGGAACGACGGAGGTTGAGGGGCGACCTGATAGATGTCATCAAAATTATGAGGAGTATAGACAGGGGGCGGAATTCTCCCATCGGGAGACTAAGTCCCGACGCCAGAGTGAAAACCGGAGTGTTTCAGTCCGGCGTCGGAGGCCGTTCCCAGCCCCCTATTCTCCCGCCCCCGGGGGGCTAGGTGCAGTGCT
The DNA here is from genome assembly GCF_047496885.1 of Scyliorhinus torazame. NCBI lineage: Eukaryota > Metazoa > Chordata > Chondrichthyes > Carcharhiniformes > Scyliorhinidae > Scyliorhinus > Scyliorhinus torazame. Next base: position 317,332,560 of record NC_092711.1, read on the forward strand.
GCGTCATTTACGTGCGCCGGGCCTTGGCGCCACGTAAAAGCGGCGCCGCGTAAATGACGCGACCGGCACTGCGTAAATGACGTTACCCGCGCATGCGCGGTTGCCATCCTCCCCGCGGCCGCCCCGCAAGACGATGGCAGATCGATTTTGCGGGGCAGCGGAGGAAAGGAGGTCCTCCTTCAGAGAGTCCAGCCCGCCGATCGGTGGGCACTGATTGTGGGCCAGACCCCTTTTGAGCCCCCCCCCCCCCCCCCCGGTGCAGGAACCCCCCTCGCCCCCCCACAGGCCCCACCCCCCCCCCCCAGCGTTCCCACGCTGTTCCCGCCGGCAGCTACCAGGTGTGGATGGTGCCGGTGGGAACCTGTCGTGTTGGGCAAGCCGCTCGGCCCATCCGGGCTGGAGAATCACCGCTCGCCCATTACCAACGGAAAGCGGCGATTCTCCCAGCGGCCAGCCGTGATTCGCGCCGCGCGGTTTTGGGGGGGGGGAGAATCGCATGCGGGCGTCGGGACGGCATGGCGGGACTCGCGTGGCGCCCGGGCGATTCTCCCACCCGGCGTGGGGGGAGAGAATTCCGCCCAGGGTGAATAGTCAGAGACTTTTTCCCAGGGTAGAGGGGTCAATTACTCGGGGGAATAGGTTTAAGGTGCGAGGGGCAAGGTTTAGAGGAGATATATGAAGCACGTTCTTTTTACACAGAGGGTAGTGGTTGCCTGGAACTCGCTGCCGGAGGAGGTGGTGGAAGCAGGGACGATAGAGATGTTTAAGGGGCATCTTGACAAATACTTGAATAGGATGGGAATAGAGGGATACGGACCCCGGAAGTGTAGAAGATTTTAGTTTAGACGGGCAGCATGGTCATCGCATGCTTGGAGGGCCGAAGGGCCTGTTCCTGTGCTGTACTTTTCTTTGTTCTTGGATCGCGTGATCTGTCCGGGGCCTACTTCCTGGAAGAGCGAATAGATCACTTTGCAATTTAAGCCGCCTCCTCGATGATACCTCACTACAGTGAAAATGACCAGATAATCTACTTTTGTGATGTAGATTAAGGAATAAACATTGGCCAAGACACAAGAGATAACTCCCCTGCTCTACTTCAAAATAGTGACACGGGATCTTTTACATCCTCCTGAGAGCTTAATGCACACCCAAAGAAAAGAGAAAAGAGAAGGCTGATAAAAATAGATTAAAATTTTGCAATGTTGATGGAGAGAAGATGGTCGTAAATTCAAGATAGTTACTAATAAATTTAATGGAGAATTTGGGGAAAATGTCTTTACCCAGAGAATGATTGGAATGTGGTCCCACAAGGTGTAACTGGGGTGAGGAGATGAATCCATTGAAGGGGAAGCTGGATAATCTTTTATAAGGAAGAGGGGAGTAGAAGGAAATGCTGATCGGATGTGCTAACGAGGGGTGCGAAGAGGATTGTCTGGGGCATAGGCAATGGAGCTTGTGGAAAATGTCACCTTTTCTGTAGATTAGCAAAGTAACCATAAGCAATATCACAATGGGAGCATTCACAATTCAGGTCAGATTGGGCTTGGAACCAAGCTCTTTCAGGTGAATTAACTAACTACTCTGTCCCACTTGCCTTCTGAGTCTATAATCAAATGGGAGTGCGGAGTTCAAGTTCTAGTGAAGTCCACTGAACACCAATTCATGAAATAGCCAATTTCTGCTCAATTATACTGCTTTTTCATATTTCTTGAATTTTTCTAACTTAATGCAGTCATCTAGCAATTTGAAGGAAGGGATTCCAAATCATTTTCCTGAGCATGCTATTAACACACATCTTATTACCAAGGCCGAGGGTGGCATGTGGCGCAGTGGTTAGCACTGGGACTGCGACACCCTGGCCTGGGTCACTGTCCGTGTGCAGTTTGCACATTCTCCAATTGTCTGCATGGGTTTCACCCCCACAACCCAAAGATGTGCTGGTTAGGTGGATTGGCCACGCTAAATTGCCCCTTAATTTGGAAAAAAAGAAAAATAATTGGCTACTCTAAATTTATTAAAATAAAATACCAAGACCTGTAAATATTGGACGGCACGGTGTTGCAAATTCCAGAACTCAGGTTCTAGTCAGTAGCACATAGGACATAGAACATACAGTGCAGAAGGAGGCCATTCGGCCCATCGAGTCTGCACCGACCCACTTAAGCCCTCACTTCCACCCCATCCCCGTAACCCAATAACCCCTCCTAATCTTTTTGGACACTAAGGGCAATTTATCATGGCCAATCCACCTAACCAGTTCGTCTTTGGACTGTGGGAGGAAACCAGAGCACCCGGAGGAAACCCACGCACACACGGGGAGAACGTGCAGACTCCGCACAGACAGTGACCCAGCGGGGAATCGAACCTGGGACCCTGGCGCTGTGAAGCCGCAGTGTTATCCACTTGTGCTACCGTGCTGCCCTAAGTAGGCATCTACAAGAGCAATCAAAAACATAGAGATATGTCAAGTGCAAGGATCTACATTTTATGCGACAGACACTGGAGGGGTGGAGGGAAAAATGCAAATTATGCACCCAAACGTATTGCAAGATGCCTTTGAAATGCTATACCATTAACCAAATAGGAAAAGGAGCCATTGGTTGACCAGGAAGGCTTAAATTGCTTGATCTTTATTTTTGTAAATAATAAAGTGATCACCTTGTTTAATATCTCAAACATACATTCAGTTCCTGCTCCTTTTCGTGAACATTGTTGATTTCAATGACAACAAAAAAGTTTTTTTTTAAATTTAACTTTAATTACCCACTGTAATTCCGGATTCCAAATGAGCATCTTGCTGCCTCCTTCTTAATTCTGACTCATTAATCACGAGCTCATGAATTATCTTTATTTTTTCTTGATTACAGCTTGGAGTGATGAATTATTCAACTCTCTGGCATATTCTGACACTGCACTCCAAAGGAGCTGCCGATTAGTTGGAGCTCTTTTAAAATGAGTGAGTAAACAGAAAACCCCAATAAAAGTTTAAGAATGACCGCTTGCAACAAAAAATAGCCTTCGAACTGACTCCGCAGCAACAACTTGCATTCACGTAGCACCTTTAACATGATAATATACTCCAGCGCTCATTAATGTTCGGCAAATTTGGAATCGAGACGCAGAAGGTGAAGTGAGGTGTGTGCAAAATATTGGAGAAATTGTCTCCTTAAACCTCTCCGACTCTCTCACTCTTTCTTTGACTTCAGGACAGTCTTTAAAACCTATCCTTTTTTAAAAGGTATTTTTATTCTCCTCCTTTTTCACATTTTCATTCAAATTTACAACAAACCAACAATCAACGGTCACAAATACAATGTCAATCCTCTGGCCAACAATTCCTCCCTCCCACCAACCCCCAAACAACACTCAACATTTTAAATACAAACATCAAAGAAAAAGAATCCAGAATCAACCATCACCCCATACATAGTCACTAACAACAAACCACAGTCCAACCGCACCCCCCCCCGCCCCCCCCCCCACCCCAATACCCCCCCCCTAATGTTCAATGTCATCCAATTCTTTAAAGTGCGTAATGAATAAAGCCCATGAATTGTAGAAAACTCTTCCTCTCAACTCAAACTGCACCTTCTCGAGCGTTAAAAACTCCCATCAGATCCCCCTGCCACATCAGGGCACAGGATGGAGAAGCTGACCTCCACCCCAACAGGATCCGCCTTTGGGTGATCAGCGAGGCGAAGGTTAAAACATCTGTCTCCGCACCCTTTTCTAACCCCAACCGATCCGATACCCCGAATATGGCTTCTCGGGGACCCGTTTCAAGCTTCACGTGTACCACTTCGAGATTACCCTGAAGACCTCCCTCCAACACCCCTCCAGCTTTGGACAGGGCCAAAACATATGAATGTGATTTGCGGGGGCCCCCTGCAACTTTCGCAAACATCCTCTACCCCCTCCAAGAGTCGGCTCATCCTCGCCTTTGTGAGGTGTGCCTGATACACCACCTTCAGCTGTATCAGCCCCAGCCTCAGACACGAAGTTGAGGCATTTACCCTCCGGAGCACCTCACACCACAACCCCTCCTTCATGCCCTCTGCCCCAACCCATATTTCGCGCCCAACTCCTTCAATCCCGCAAATTGACCCCCTAGAAGCAAATCCTTGAATGCCCTGATTCCCTTCTCCTCGCATCTCTGAAAATTCCCATCCCACTTCCCTGTCTCAAATCTGTGACTCCCCCGAATCAATCCATCACACAAACCTGCCTCCCATCCATTGACTCCATCTGCACCTCCCGCTGCCTGGGGAAAGCGGGCAGCATAATCAAAAACTCTTCCCACCCGGCTTACTCACGCTTCCATCTTCTTACATCGGGCAGGAGATACAGAAGTCTGAGAACACGCACGAACAGACTCAAAAACATCTTCTTCCTCACTGTTACCAGACTCCTAAACGACCCTCTTATGGACTGACCTCATTAACACTACAGCCTGTACGCATCACCCGATGCCAGTGCTTATGTAGTTACATTGTATACCTTGTGTTGCCCTATTATGTATTTTTTTTTATTTCCTTTTCTTTTCATGTACTTAATGATCTGTTGAGCTGCTCGCAGAAAAATACTTTTCACTGTACCTCGGTACACGGGACAATAAACCAATCCAATCCAATTTCCCTTGACCTTGCTCCCACCCTAAAGTGCGGGCGCATCTGCCTCCAGATTTTCAATGTCGCTACTACTACCGGACTCCCTGAGTATTTCCCCGGGGCCATCGGAAGCGGTGCTGTTGCCAACTCTCTCAGCTCTGACCTCCTACCCAGACACCCCTCCATTCTAACCACTGAGAGCCCAACCCCCGAACTCAGCTCCTCACCTTCTCTGCGTTGGCCGCACAATAATAACATAAATTCGCAAGACCCAACCCCCCTGATTCCTGTCCTCTCTGCAACAGCACCGTCCTAATCTTAGCCACCTTCACCGCCCCCGCCCCCCCCCCCCCCCCCCATATAAACGAGGTAATCATCTTTTCAACCTCCTTGGAAAATACCTCTGGCAGGAAGATCGACAGTCACTGAAAAATAAATAAGAATTGCGGCAACACGTTCATTTTAACCGCCTGTACCCGGCCTGCCAGCGACAGAGGGAGACCATCCCACCTTGTCAGATCCGCTTTCACCCCAATGTTGTACCTACGGACCCCCCACCCAATCCTGTGCCACCTGCACCCCCAGATGTCTAAAGTCAGTCCCCGCCCTACGGAATGGTAGCCCCCCCCCCCTCACCCCACCCTTGACCCCACCCCTGGCCAAGACACCACAAAATATTCACTTTTATCTAAATTTAGTTTATCTCCCGAAAAAGACCCAGACACTCGAAGCAGCTTCAATATGCCCCCCATTGACACACTCGGTTCCGATACATACAACAGCAAGTCGTCCGCATACAAAGATACCCTGTTCTCAACCACCCGCCCCCTCCCCCCCTCCCCCCACCCCGCTATCCCTTTCCACAACTCCGAACTCCTCAACGCGATGGCCAACGGCTCAATCTCAAGCGTGAGCAACAGGGTGGACATAGGACATCCCTACGTGGTCCCACGGTGCAGAGCAAAATATCCCGAATTCATGTTATTCGTGCGTTCACTCGCCCTCTGTTCCCTCTGCAGTCACCTTACCCAATCTACAAATCGGGCCCAAATCCCAAACCGCTCCAGAACCGCCATGAAATACCCCACTCTACTTGGTCAAATGCCTTCTCGGTGTCCAATTCCACAACCACCTCTGTCCACCAGAGAGGGACCTCTGTCTCCCTCCCTTCCGCCGGCACCATAACCACATTCAGTACCCTCCTAATGTTCGAAAAGAGCTGCCTCCCATTCACAAACCCCGTCTGATCTTCTCCTATCACCTTTTGGAAGGCACTCCTCCAACCTCCCCGCCAATACCTTCGCCAACACCTTTGCATCCACATTCAAAAGTGATATGGGCCTCTGCGACCCACATTCTGTTGAATCCTTATCCTTCTTGAGCAACAGGGTGATCGATGCCTGCCCCACAGTATGTGGCAATACCCCCTTCCCTATCGCCTCCTCAAACATTCTCACCATTAGCGGCGCCAACTTAAATTTCTTATAATACTCCACCGGAAACCCATCCGGCCCTGCTACCTTCCCCGACTGTATCCTCCCAATCACATCTTATATCTCCTGTTCCTCTATCGCCCAATCCTATATGTCCCTATCCCCCTCCCCAACCTCGGATATTCCAAACCATCCAAGAATTCTTGCATCACCCGATCCTCCCCAGGTGGCTCCGACCTGTACAATTTCTCCTAAAACTCCTCAAACACCCTATTAATTTGATCGGGAGCTACCACCAACTTCCCTGCCCTATCCCGCACCTGAACAATTTCCCTCGCCGCTGCCTCCCTCCGAAGCTGGCCTGCCAGCATGCGTCCCGCCTTCTCTCCATACTCATAGCCCGCTCCCCTCGCCGCCTCAATTGGAGCACTGCCTTCCTTGTGGGCAGCCTGCAACTCCTTTCTCTAAAACCTATCCTTTTGAACTAGCTTTTGCTCGCTTGTACTCCGATTCCTTGATGTGACCCGGTGCCAAATCTTGTTTAGCACCTCTCGTGTGAAGCACCTTGCGATGTTTTACTGCACAGAAGATGCTACGTAAATGCGAGCTATTGCAGGTCCATGTTGAGGTTTCCTGATGACCCATTTGATCGTCCGTGATATTTTTATGCTGCTGTAGGAGTTTGGCTTCTTCTCTTTTTCCCTTAAACGATAAAAGGGAAATTACTGTTGGGAAAATTTGGACAAAAGAATGGAGACCAAGTACGATCGAGAAAGCCTTCTTCACACTAAGGGTGGGGGAATTCTAGAACTTTCCCCTCAATAACCTGTAATTACTCGGGAATTTTCACTGAACTCATCTTGCACTCGGTTCTGGGAATCAAACATCAGGGCCGGGATTCTCCGACCCTGCTCCGGGTCGGAGAATCCCCGTGGGGGGAGGCGCGAATCCCGCCCTGCCGCCCCGACGCCGGCTGCCCTATTCACCAGTGCCGTTTATCGGGCGGCGGCGGGATTCCCGCCATGCCGGTTGGGGGCCGTTGACAGCGGCCCCTCCGACGATTCTCCGGACTCCGATGGGCCGAGTGGCCGTCAGGTTTTGCCCAGTCTCACCGCCGTCAATTGCTCACCTCACGCACGGCAGGACCTGGCAGGTGTGTGTGGGGGCCGTCCTGGGGGGGTGGGGGGGTGGGGGGGCATGGTGGCCTGGGCCACGATCGGGGCCTAACGATCTGCGCACGGGTTGGTTCCGTGGGCGCCTGCTTTCCTCCTCGTCGGGCCCCTGTAGGGCTCTGCCATGTTGACTGGGGGCCGGTGCGGAGAAGGGAACCCCCGCGCGTGCGCGGAAATACACCGGCCAGTCCGCGCATGCGCGAGATCACGCCGGCCGTTCCGTGCATGCGCGAACTCGCGCTGGCCGTTCTGCGCCGGCAGGAGCTGCGGGAACGACTCCGGCGGCAACCTAGAAAGGTGAGAATTCCTCGCTTTCGGGGGCCGTTGACGCCGGAGTCGTTGGCGGCGGTTTTCCCGCCGGCGTGGGCACATAACCCCATTTTTACAGAATCCTGCCCAAAGAAGGACACACTGATATGGGACAGGATATATAGAATGAGACCAGAGTTCAATGGGTTAAATTATGGGCAGAGGTTGCATAGACTTTCCTTGTATTCCCTTGTGTTTAGATGATGGATTCTCGCTCACTTTGATCAATGAGTGTCCAACAAGATTGTTTACTGTCAAGGGTGGTGTAGTCTTTGGGCAGCACGGTAGCACAAGTGGATAGCACTGTGGCTTCACAACGCCAGGGTCTCAGGTTCGATTCCCCGCTGGGTCACTGTCTGTGCGGAGTCTGCACGTTCTCCCCGTGTCTGCGTGGGTTTCCTCCGGGTGCTCCGGTTTCCTCCCACAGTCCAAAAACGTGCAGGTTAGGTGGATTGGCCATTCTAAATTGCCCTTAGTGACCAAAAAGGTTAGGAGGGGTTATTTGGTTACATAGGGATGTGGAAGTGGGTCGGTGCAGACTCGATGGGCCGAATGGCCTCCTTCTGCACTGTATGTTCTATGTTCTAGTCTCATCTGTCGTGTTGAACCAATTCTTAATTTTCAAGATATTTTGCAAGTATTACGTATGCAGTCATTGTTGAAAGGGTGGGCGAAGCCACGGGCATTGTGGTGTATTTGCTTGTCCTGTAGAGACCGCACTCTGTCCTCAAATGTTGAGATTGGCGCTGGAATGTGGCGACTAGGGGCTTTTCACAGTAACTTCATTTGAAGCCTACTTGTGACAACAAGCGATTTTCATTTCATTGTTTGATGACGGAGCCTTTTCCATTTAGATCTGTCTGGGGATGTTTTATTTTCCCATGCCTTGGGGTCCAAATAACATGTTCTGGGGTGGGCTTTCAGAATGTCTTGGAATCTGAATTTGAGGTGTCCTGTGATCGGGTTTACTGTGCTCAGGAGACTGTGGATTATCGGTTTATGGAGGTCCTCCAGGCGAACCATGCGGACTACCCAGCAAAGCTGAGCTCTGATGAGCATACTCTGGGTAGAAAGTTGAGAGATGATCTAATTGGGGTGCCTGAAAAGGAAGAGGGGTTTAATTGCGTTCAGTTAGGGCGCTCGAGAGTTACAAGTTAGCTAGAAGGTGATTTCATCTCGCAGGCAGAATCAAGTACAACCTTAGAATTAGAGACAGGGATGATGTCAGAACGCATTTCTTCACATGCAGCTAGCAAAAATCTGATAATCGCGCCACAAAAATCTGTGGTTTCCATAAGACCATAGGAGCAGAATTAGGCCATTCAGCCCATCGAGTCTGCTCCGCCATTCAATCTTGGCTGATATTTTTCTCATCCCCATTCTCCTGTCTTCTCCCCATAACCCCTGATCCCCTTATTGATCAAAAGCCTATCTATCTCTGTCTTAAAGGCACTCAGTGATTTGGTCTCCACAGCCTTCTGCGGCAAAGAGTTCCACAGGTTCACCACCCTCTGGCTGAAGAAATTCCTCCTCATCTCTGTTTTAAAGGATCGTCCCTTTAGTCTGAGATTGTGTCCTCTGCTGCTAGTTTTTCCTCCAAGTGGAAACATCCTCTCCACGTCCACTCTATCCAGGCCTTGCAGTATCCTGTAAGTTTCAATAAGATCCCCCTCATCCTTCTAAACTCCAACGAGTACAGACCCAGAGTCCTCAACCGTTCCTCTTCATATCTGGGGGAAAGGCAATTATGATGCGATGAGGCAAGACTTAGGATGCATCGGATGGAAAGGAAAACTGCAGGGGTTTGGCACAATGGAAATGTGTGCTTGTTCAAGGAAGAGCTACTGCGTGTCCTTGATAAGTATATACCTGTCAGGCAGGAGGAAGTGGTCGAGCGAGGGAACCGTGGTTTACTAAAAAAGTCGAAACACTTGTCAAGAGGAAGAAGGATGCTAATGTAAAGATGAAACATGGAGGTTCAGTTAGGGCGCTCGAGAGTTACAAGTTAGCTAGGAAGGACCTAAAGAGAGAGCTAAGAAGAGCCAGGAGGGGACATGAGAAGTCTTTGGCAGGTAGGATCAAGGATAACCCTAAAGCTTTCTATAGATATGTCAGGAATAAAAGAATGACTAGGGTAAGAGTAGGGCCAGTCAAGGACAGTAGTGGGAAGTTGTGCGTGGAGTCCGAGGAGATAGGAGAGGTGCTAAATGAATATTTTTCATCAGAATTCACACAGGAAAAAGGCAATGTTGTCGAGGAGAATACTGAGATACAGGCTACTAGACTAGAAGGGCTTGAGGTTCATAAGGAGGAGGTGTTAGCAATTCTGGAAAGTGTGAAAATAGATAAGTCCCCTGGGCCGGATGGGATTTATCCTAGGATTCTCTGGGAAGCTAGGGAGGAGATTGCTGAGCCTTTGGCTTTGATCTTTAAGTCATCTTTGTTTACAGGAATAGTGCCAGAAGACTGGAGGATAACAAATATTGTCTCCTTGTTCAAGAAGGGGAGTAGAGACAACCCCGGTAACTATAGACCAGTGAGCCTTACTTCTGTTGTGGGCAAAGTCTTGGAAAGGTTTATAAGAGGCAGGATGTATAATCATCTGGAAAGGAATAATTTGATTAGGGATAGTCAACACGGTTTTGTGAAGGGTAGGTCGTGCCTCACAAACCTTATTGAGTTCTTTGAGAAGGTGACCAAGCAGGTGGACGAGGGTAAAGCAGTTGATGTGGTGTATATGGATTTCAGTAAAGCGTTTGATAAGGTTCCCCACGGTAGGCTATTGCAGAAAATACAGAGGCATGGGATTCAGGGTATTTAGCAGTTTGGATCAGAAATTGGCTAGCTGGAAGAAGACAAAGGGTGGTGGTTGATGGGAAATGTTCAGCCTGGAGTCCAGTTACTGGTGGTGTACCACAAGGATCTGATTTGGGGCCACTGCTGTTTGTCATTTTTATAAATGACCTGGAGGAGGGCGTAAAGGATGGGTGAGTAAATTTGCAGATGACACTAAAGTCGGTGGAGTTGTGGACAGTGCGGAAGGATGTTACAAGTTACATAGGGACATAGATAAGCTGCAGAGCTGGGCTGAGAGGTGGCAAATGGAGTTTAATGCAGAAAAGTGTGAGGTGATTCATTTTGGAAGGAATAACAGGAAGACAGACTACTGGGCTAATGGTAAGATTCTTGGTAGTGTGGATGAGCAGAGAGATCTCGGTGTCCATGTGCATAGATCCCTGAAAGTTGCCACTCAGGTTGAGAGGGTTGTTAAGAAGGCGTACGGTGTGTTAGCTTTTATTGGTAGAGGGATTGAGTTCGGAGCCATGAGGTCATGTTGCAGCTGTACAAAACTCTGGTGCGGCTGCATTTGGAATATTGCGTGCACTTCTGGTCGCCGCATTATAGGAAGGATGTGGAAGCATTGGAAAGGATGCAGAGGAGATTTACCAGAATGTTGCCTGGTATGGAGGGAAGATCTTATGAGGGAAGGCTGAGGGACTTGAGGCTGTTTTCGTTAGAGAGAAGAAGGTTAAGAGGTGACTTAATTGAGGCACACAAGATGATCAGAGGATTGGACAGGGTGGACAGTGAGGGCCTTTTTCCTCGGATGGTGATGTCTAGCACGAGGGGACATAGCTTTAAATTGAGGGGAGATAGATATAGGACAGATGTCAGAGGTAGGTTCTTTACTCAGAGAGTAGTAACGGTGTGGAATGCCCTGCCTGTAACAGTAGTGGACTCGCCAGCACTAAGGGCATTCAAATGGTCATTGGATAGACATATGGATGATAAGGGAATAGTGTAGATGGGCTTGAGAGTGGTTTCACAGGTCGGCGCAACATCGAGGGCCGAAGGGCCTGTACTGCGCTGCAATGTTCTATGTTCTATTCCAGGGCTAATTTTTTTTTTGAAATCTTTTTATTGGCGTTTTCAAAATTTATAAACAGTTATGTCCATTGCTGGCCGTGTTCATTCACTGCACAATACAGAAACGTCTGTCTTTTCGTTCAGTTAAGTTCTCCTATTTACAGTCTGCCGCCATCTGGTCCTCCCGCCCCCACCACAGCCAACCCCTCCCTGCCCCCTTCCCCCCACCCTCCCTTGTGTCCCCCCTGGTCAGTTTTGGTGGGGGGAGTGCTTCCCCCCTGCCCCTCCCCATCCTCTCCTCCTCTTTCTTTTCCTCCCCCTTCAACATTCCACTGTGTTTCCCCTGTGTTTGAGGGGGGGCCGGTGTTGCCGCCTCCCTCCCTCCCGCGTTGTCCCTTTTGTGTCTCTCTAGCCTTTTCTCATCTTCCCCCCTCTCCCCGTGTTGCGCATTGCTGTGGTTCCCCATGTCTTTACTTTTCTTTGACCTCTCCCTTTTCTTTCCAACTTTTCCGTTTCCCTATCTATTCGAACAGGTTTCGGACCAGGCCGACAAACTGCCCCCATGCATTCAGGAAGCCTTCCTCCGACCCTCGGGTGGCGTACTTAATCTTCTCCAGGTGGAGAAATTCCAAAAGGTCAGCGAGCCAGTCTGCAGCTGTGGGTGGCGCTGCCGATCGCCAGCCGAGCAGGGTTCTCCGGCGTGCGATTAGGGAAGCGAAAGCGAGGGCTTCGATCATTCTTGTGAACCTCCTCAGGACCCTTTCCAAGGCCAGCACATCCAGGGGTCAATGGACTTTTGGGAGTAAGAACGATAGATTTTTAAGGGGCAAGTGTATCAAGGGATATTGAATTGAGGCTGGTGAAGGGAGTTGAGAGACACATCAATTGTGATTTAATTGAATGACAGTAGAACATGCACCAGGGGTCAGAAACGGCCTCTTCCTGTTCCGAACATTGTCAGAGCAAAAGACAAGTCAATTTGACTGCGCACCATGACAAGGAATCACTAAAGAAGTTAAGTTGTATGAACTGCATTATCTTCCTTTAAATAAAATGCTCCATGTAAGAGATTGAATGGCTGTGAACTCGAGCAATTAAATCCCAAACCTAATGACCAGAGGGAAGATCGAGATGTCCAGCTTCTGCGTTTCTAGTGGAGACATTACTCAGTTCAATGTTCACCAGTTGATATCTTTATTGAAATGGTTGAAAGTGAATGTCACACAAATCAATATCTTCCAGCCTCTAATCAATATCTTCCAACCTCTAATCAATATATTCCAGCCTCGAATCAATATCTTCCAGCCTCTAATCAATATCTTCCAGCCTCGAATCAATATCTTCCAGCCTCTAATCAATATCTTGCAGCCTCAAATCAATATCTTCCAGCCTCTAATCAATATCTTCCAGCCTCGAATCAATATCTTCCAGCCTCTAATCAATATCTTGCAGCCTCTAATCAATATCTTCCAGCCTCTAATCAATATCTTGCAGCCTCTAATCAATATCTTCCAGCCTCTAATCAATATCTTCCAGCCTCTAATCAATATCTTCCAGCCTCTAATCAATATCTTCCAGCCTCTAATCAATATTTTCCAGCCTCTAACTCTGTAATCAAGACTGGAAATTTCTTGGAATCTCCTCTTCCTCTGCTGCTGTAACTTCAACGTACGTACGGCACACTCGACGGTCAAAGTTACATGGTTGGTATGAGTGTGGATCTGAGGACATAGCCAAGCTTAGACTATCCAGATGCAATGTTCCACGTATAACATGGGCAAATTGACTTTTCCGAATTAAATTCAAAGTTTGTGGGTTCAAGCTCCACCCCATCAGTCCATACTGGAGCACAAAACCTCGTCCCTCCCTATCTCCATAATCTCCTCCAGATCCACAGCCCTCCGAAATATCTGCGTTCCTCCAATTCTGGCCCCTTACAAATCGCTTATTTAAGTCACTCCAGCAACGATTGCTGCACCTTAACAGCATATGTCCTAATATTCCAGTGAATCCCAACCCAAACTGGACGAACAACACCTCAACTTCTCATTAGGTACGTTCCAGCCTTCTAGACTTAACATTGAGTTCAACAACTTCAGACTGTGAACTCTCTCCTCCACCTTCACCCTATTTTTATTTCCAACAATTTATTTTTACTTTCATTTGTTCCACCGATCTGTTTTTCCCTCAACATTGTTCCCCACCCCACAACTCCACCTGGGTCATCTGTTCCCTGTTCCTAGTTACCCTTTGACACACTGCTCACCATTAACACCCTCTGATTTATCTGTGTGACACTATCAGCACCTTTCTTAGCCTTAATCACCCCCATTTATATTCACTTTATCTTTCTGTCCATGACATCTTTGTCCATCTCCAGCTCTTGGCCTGTAGCATTGTAGGTAACAGATGAGGAATATATCAGACATGATAGAATGCAGCAGCAGACTCGATGGGCTAACCGGCCTAATTCTGCTCCTAAATCTTTATGAACTATCACTGCCCCCTATCCAAACCCACTGCTCCACACACCCACCCCCCACAACTGTATGAATGTGACCCTATTTCCACTTCTCTCTAGCTTTGACAGAGAGTCATCCAGATTTGAAACGTGAGCCCCCGTCTCTCTCCACAGAGTCTGAGATTGTCCAGTCTTGTCTGTTTTTGTTTCGCATTCCAGCCTCTGCAGCGATTTGCTTTTATTTTCCCTTTTTTACTTTTTGATGATACACCCCAGTGAATATTATTTGGCATTCAATGTGCTGTGGAAATGCATGTTGTTGTTGCAAACATTTCATTTTATATTCGTCTGAATTTGGACCAATTGGTTTCACGCCACTTCCAATAAACCCCTGTCCCACAAAAACTCCACGGGAACTTTTGACCCACTCATTGTTTACCAAACTGACCATTTTCCAAGGTTTTTGCACTGAGTGCTGAATTTGGTGCATTTGAGTGCGATAGTGAGAGTTTGGTGACCGAGGGAGTATAAGGCTTCATTTTTATCTAAAGTTTAGTCTTACTTTTATTTAGTTAATTAACTTAAAAGTTGCTGTTTGGTTGAGAAGAAGGTGAATTTTCAATAAGCTTTAAACAGGCTTCTACTTGCAGGTACTTGCAGCTGGAGCTTGTTAATTAGTTAATTGGATTAGGCCAGTTTTCAGAGGCTAGATTCACAGTATAAAAGTGATCCCCTACAGTGCAGACTTTGTTTGCACTGAGTGCTGAATTTGGTGCTTTTTGAGTGCGATAGTGAGAGTTTGGTGACCGAGGGAGTGCTGAATTTGGTGCTTTTTGAGTGCTATAGTGAGAGTTTGGTGACCGAGGGAGTGCTGAATTTGGTGCTTTTTGAGTGCTATAGTGAGAGTTTGGTGACCGAGGGAGTTAGGTGAGGAGGGAGTAAGGTGCTCCTTTCATTTTGTTTCTGACATTTCCGCAAAGAGTGAGAAGAGAGCTAGGAGTTTACAGAAAGTGTAGCTGACTGGGAGCAGAGTCGGAGGGCGGAGATCTAGTTAGTCCACACAGCAGCTATATCCTGTCAGGTAAGAGGGGATGGAGGCTAGGCCAGTTACATGCTCCTCCTGTAGGATGTGGGTGGTGAGGGATACCACCGGTGTCCCCACTGACTATACCTGCGGGAAGTGCACCCAACTTCAGCTCCTCAAAGACCGTGTTAGGGAACTGGAGCTGAAGCTGGATGAACTTCGGATCATCCGGGAGGCAGAGGGGGTGATTGAGAAGAGTTTCAAGGAGGTAACCACACCCAAGGTACAGGACAAGAATAGCTGGGTTACAGTCAGGGGGAAAAAAACAAACAGGCAGAAAGTGCAGGGATCCCTCGTGGCCGTTCCCCTTCAAAACAAGTATACCGTTTTGGATGCTGTTGGGGGGGATGACCTACCGGGGGAAGGCCCTAGCGGCCAGGTCTCTGGCACTGAGTCTGGCTCTGGGGCTCAGAAGGGAAGGGGGGAGAATAGAAAAGCAATAGTTGTAGGAGATTCAATGGTTAGGGGAATAGATAGGAGATTCTGTGGTCGCGAGCGAGACTCCCGGAAGGTATGTTGCCTCCCGGGTGCCAGGGCCAGGGATGTCTCGGATCGTGTCTTCAGGATCCTTAAGGGGGAGGGTGAGCAGCCAGAAGTCGTGGTGCACATTGGTACCAACGACATAGGTAGGAAAAGGGGTGTGGAGGTAATAAACAAGTTTAGGGAGTTAGGCAGGAAGTTAAAAGCCAGGACAGACAGAGTTGTCATCTCTGGTTTGTTGCCGGTGCCACGTGATAGCGAGGCTAGGAATAGGGAGAGAGTGCAGTTGAACACGTGGCTGCAGGAATGGTGTAGGAGGGAGGGCTTCAGGTATTTGGATAATTGGAGCGCATTCTGGGGAAGGTGGGACCTGTACAAGCTGGACGGGTTGCATCTGAAGAGGGGGGCACCAATATCCTGGGAAGGAGGTTTTCTAGTACTCTTCGGGAGGGTTTAAACTAATTTGGCAGGGGAATGGGAACCGGATTTGTAGTCCAGCAACTAAGGTAGCCGATATTCAGGACGTCAAAGCGTGTAATGAGGCAGTGGGGAAGGGAACACTGACAAAGGAGAGTACTTGCAGGCACGGAAATGGGTTGAAGTGTGTATACTTCAACGCAAGAAGCATCAGGTGGGTGAACTTAAGGCATGGATTGGTACTTGGGACTACGATGTGGTGGCCATCACGGAAACTTGGATAGAAGAGGGGCAGAAATGGTTGTTGGAGGTCTCTGGTTATAGATGTTTCAATAAGATTAGGGAGGGTGGTAAAAGAGGTGGGGGGAATGAGTGAGGGAGTGAGTGGGGCAGTGGGGAGAGGGAGTGAGTGGGGGAGTGAGTGGGGGAGTGGGTGGGGGAGAGGGTGGGGGAGAGGGTGGGGGAGAGGGTGGGGGAGAGGGTGGGGGAGAGGGTGGGGGAGAGGGTGGGGGAGAGGGCGGGGGAGAGGGCGGGGGAGAGGGCGGGGGAGAGGGCGGGGGAGAGGGCGGGGGAGAGGGCGGGGGAGAGGGCGGGGGAGAGGGCGGGGGAGAGGGCGGGGGAGAGGGCGGGGGAGAGGGCGGGGGAGAGGGCGGGGGAGTGGCGTGTGTGGCGGTGTGAGTGGGGGAGTGCGTGGGGCAGTGAGTGGGGCAGTGCGTGGGGGAGTGCGTGGGGGAGTGCGTGGGGGAGTGCGTGGGGGAGTGCGTGGGGGAGTGAGTGGGGGAGTGAGTGGGGGAGTGAGTGGGGGAGTGAGTGGGGGAGTGAGTGGGGGAGTGAGTGGGGGAGTGAGTGGGGGAGTGCGTGGGGGAGTGCGTGGGGCAGTGAGTGGGGCAGTGAGTGGGGCAGTGAGTGGGGGAGTGCGTGGGGGAGTGCGTGGGGGAGTGCGTGGGGGAGTGCGTGAGGGAGTGCGTGAGGGAGTGCGTGAGGGAGTGCGTGGGGGAGTGAGTGGGGGACTGGCGGAAGGGGAGTGAGTGGGGGAGTGGGTAGGGGAATGATTGAGGGAGTGAGTGAGGAATGAATGGGGATGTGAGTGAGGGAGTGAGTGGGGGAGTGAGTGAGGCAGTGAGTGAGTCAGTTAGTGGGGGAGTGAGTGAGGGAGTGAGTGGGGGAGTGAGTGGGGGAGTGAGTGGGGGAGTGAGTGGGGGAGTGAGTGGAGCAGTGAGTGGGGAAGTGAGTGGGGAAGTGAGTGGGGGAGTGAATGAGGGAGTGAGTGGGGGAGTGAGTGAGGCATTGAGTGAGTCAGTGAGTGGGGGAGTGAGTGGGGCAGTGAGTGGGGGAGTGCATGATGGAGTGCATGATGGAGTGAGTGGGGGAGTGAGTGGGGGAGTGAGTGGGGGAGTGAATGTGCGAGGGAGTGGAGGAGTGAGTGGGGGTGTGAGTGCGGGAGTGAGTGCGGGAGTGAGTGCGGGAGTGAGTGGGGCAGTGAGTGGGGGTGTGAGTGGGGGTGTGAGTGGGGGAATGAGTGGGGGAGTGAGTGGGGGAGTGAGTGGGGCAGTGAGTGAGTGAGTGGGGGAGTGAGTGGGGGAGTGAGTGGGGGAGTGAGTGGGGGAGTGAGTGGGGGAGTGAGTGGGGGAGTGAGTGGGGGAGTGCGTGGGGGAGTGCGTGGGGGAGTGGCGGAAGGGGAGTGAGTGGGGGAGTGAGTGGGGGGTGAGTGGGGGAGTGAATGAGGGAGTAAGTGGGGGAGTGAGTGAGGCAGTGAGTTTGGGGGTAAATGGAGGAGATGAGTGGTGGTGTGAGTGGGGGAATGAGTTGGGGATCAAGTGCGGGAGTGAGTGGGGGAGTGACGGGGGAGAGATTGGGGGAGAGATTGGGGGAGAGATTGGGGGAGTGAATGAGGGAGTAAGTGGGGCAGTGAGGGAGGCAGTGAGTTGGAGAGTAAATGGAGGGGGGAGTGGGGGAGTGAGTGGGGGTATGAGTGAGGGAGTGGGGGAGTGAGTGAGTGAGGGAGTGGGGGAGTGAGTGGGGGAGTGAGTGGGGGAGTGAGTGGGGGAGTGAGTGGGGGAGTGAGTGGGGGAGTGAGTGGGGGAGTGAGTGGGGGAGTGAGTGGGGCAGTGAGTGGGGCAGTGAGTGGGGGAGTGAGTGGGGGAGTGAGTGGGGGAGTGAGTGGTGGAATGAGTGAGGCAGGGAGTGAGTGGTGGAATGAGTGAGGCAGGGAGTGAGGGAGTGAGTGGTGGAGTGAGTGAGTCAGTGAGTGAGGAAGTGAGGGGGCGAGTGAGTGGGGCAGTGGGTGGGGGAGGGGGAGTGAGTGAGGGGAGTGAGTGGGGGAGTGCATGAGGGAGTGAGTTGGGGAGTGAGTGGGTGAGTGAGTGGGTGAGTGAGTGGGGCAGTGAGTGGGGCAGTGAGTGGGGCAGTGAGTGGGGCAGTGAGTGGGGCAGTGAGTGGGGCAGTGAGTGGGGGAGTGAGTGGGGGAGTGAGTGGGGGAGTGAGTGGGGGAGTGAGTGGGGGAGTGAGTGGGGGAGTGAGTGGGGGAGTGAGTGGGGGAGTGAGTGGGGCAGTGAGTGGGGCAGTGAGTGGGGCAGTGAGTGGGGCAGTGAGTGGGGCAGTGAGTGGGGGAGTGAGTCAGGCAGTAAGTGAGTCAGTGAGTGGGGGATTGAGTGGGGGATTGAGTGGGAGAGTGAGTGAGGCAGTGAGTGGGGGAGTGAGTGGGGGAGTGAGTGGGGGAGTGAGTGGGGGAGTGAGTGGGGGAGTGAGTGGGGGAGTGAGTGGGGGAGTGAGTGGGGGAGTGAGTGGGGGAGTGAGTGGGGGAGTGAGTGGGGGAGTGAGTGGGGGAGTGAGTGGGGCAGTGAGTGGGGGAGTGAGTGGGGCAGTGAGTGGGGCAGTGAGTGGGGCAGTGAGTGGGGCAGTGAGTGGGGCAGTGAGTGGGGCAGCGCGTGGGGCAGCGAGTGGGGCAGCGAGTGGGGCAGCGAGTGAGGCAGCGAGTGAGGCAGCGAGTGAGGCAGCGAGTGAGTCAGTGAGTGGGGGAGTGAGTGGGCGAGTGGGTGGGGGAGTGCATGAGGGAGTGAGAGGGGGGAGTGATTGAGGGAGTGAGTGAGGGAGAGAATGGGGAGTAAATGGGGGTGTTAGTGAGGGAGTGAGTGGGGGAGTGAGTGGGGGAGTGAGTGGGGGAGTGAGTGGGGGAGTGAGTGGGGAGTGAGTGTGGGAGTGAGTGTGGGAGTGAGTGTGGGAGTGAGTGTGGGAGTGGGTGGAGGAGTGGGTGGAGTGAGTGGGTGGAGTGAGTGGGTGGAGTGAGTGTGGGAGTGAGTGTGGGAGTGAGTGTGGGAGTGAGTGTGGGAGTGAGTGTGGGAGTGGGTGGAGGGAGTGGGTGGAGTGAGTGAGTGGAGTGAGTGGGTGGAGTGAGTGAGGGAGTGAGTGGGGGAGTCAGTGGGGGAGTCAGTGGGGGAGTGAGTGGGGAAGTGAGTGAGTCAGTAAGTGAGGGAGTGCGTGGGGGAGTGCGTGGGGGAGTGCGTGGGGGAGTGCGTGGGGGAATGAGTGGGGGAATGAGTGGGGCAGTGAGTGGGGGAGTGAATGAAGGAGTGGGTGGAGGAGTGACTCAGGCAGTAAGTGAGTCAGTGAGTGGGGGAGTGAGTGGGGGAGTGAGTGGGGGAGTGAGTGGGGGAGTGAGTGGGGGAGTGAGTGGAGGAGTGAGTGGAGGAGTGAGTGGAGGAGTGAGTGGGGGAGTGAGTGGGGGAGTGAGTGGGGGAGTGAGTGGGGGAGTGAGTGGGGGAGTGAGTGGGGGAGTGAGTGGGGGAGTGAGTGGGGGAGTGGGTGGGGGAGTGGGTGGGGGAGTGGGTGGGGGAGTGGGTGGGGGAGTGGGTGGGGGAGTGAGTGGGGGAGTGAGTGGGGGAGTGAGTGGGGGAGTGAGTAGGGGAGCGAGTGAGTGAGTAAGGAAAGAGTGGGGGAGTGGAGGAGTGAGTGGGGGATTGGCGGAAGGGGAGTGAGTGGGGGAGTGAGTGGGGGAGTGAGTGGGGGGTGAGTGGGGGAGTGAGTGGGGGTATGAATGAGGGAGTAAGTGGGCGAGTGAGTGAGGCAGTGAGTTGGGGATTAAATGGAGGAGATGAGTGGGGGAGTGAGTGGGGGAGTGAGTGGGGGATCGAGTGGGGGATCGAGTGGGGGATCGAGTGGGGGATCGAGTGGGGGATCGAGTGGGGGATCGAGTGGGGGATCGAGTGGGGGATCGAGTGGGGGAGTGACGGGGGAGAGATTGGGGGAGAGATTGGGGGAGTGAATGAGGGAGTAAGTGGGGCAGTGAGGGAGGCAGTGAGTTGGAGAGTAAATGGAGGGGGGAGTGGGGGAGTGAGTGGGGGTGTGAGTGGGGGTATGAGTGGTGGAGTGGGGGAGTGAGTGGGGGAGTGGCGGAAGGGGAGTGAGTGGAGGAGTGAGTGGGGCAGTGAGTGGGGGAGTGAGTGGGGGAGTGGTGGAAGGGGAGTGAGTGGGGGAGTGAGTGGTGGAATGAGTGAGTGGGGCAGTGAGTGGTGGAGTGAGTGGGGGAGAGAATGAGGGAGTGAGTGGTGGAGTGAGTGAGTCAGTGAGTGGGGGAGTGAGTGGGGCAGTGGGTGAGGGAGGGGGAGGGAGTGAGTGAGGGAGTGAGTGAGTGAGTGAGGGAGTGAGTGAGGGAGTGAGTGAGGGAGTGAGTGAGGGAGTGAGTGAGGGAGGGAGTGAGGGAGGGAGTGAGTGAGGGAGTGAGTGAGGGAGTGAGTGGGGGAGTGAGTGGGGGAGTGAGTGAGTCAGTGAGTGAGGGAGTGAGTGAGTCAGTGAGTGAGGGAGTGAGTGGGTCAGTGGGTGGGGGAGGGGGAGGGAGTGCGTGGGGGAGTGCGTGGGGGAGTGCGTGGGGGAGTGCGTGGGGGAGTGCGTGGGGGAGTGCGTGGGGGAGTGCGTGGGGCAGTGAGTGGGGCAGTGAGTGGGGCAGTGAGTGGGGCAGTGAGTGGGGCAGTGAGTGGGGCAGTGAGTGGGGCAGTGAGTGGGGCAGTGAGTGGGGCAGTGAGTGGGGCAGTGAGTGGGGGAGTGAGTGAGGGAGTGACTCAGGCAGTAAGTGAGTGGGGGAGCGAGTGGGGGAGTGAGTGGGGGAGTGAGTGGGGGAGTGAGTGGGTGAGTGCATGAGGGAGTGAGTGCGGGAGTGAGTGGGGGAGTGAGTGCGGGAGTGAGTGCGGGAGTGAGTGCGGGAGTGAGTGCGAGAGTGAGTGCGGGAGTGAGTGCGGGAGTGAGTGCGGGAGTGAGTGCGGGAGTGAGTGCGGGAGTGAGTGCGGGAGTGGCGGAAGGGGAGTGAGTGGGGGAGTGAGTAGGGGAATGATTGAGGGAGTGAGTGGGGGAGTGAGTGGGGGAGTGAGTGGGGGAGTGAGTGGGGCAGTGAGTGGGGCAGTGAGTGGGGCAGTGAGTGGGGCAGTGAGTGGGGCAGTGAGTGGGGCAGTGAGTGGGGCAGTGAGTGGGGGAGTGAGTGGGGGAGTGAGTGGGGGAGTGAGTGGGGGAGTGAGTGGGGGAGTGAGTGGGGGAGTGAGTGGGGCAGTGAGTGGGGCAGTGAGTGGGGCAGTGAGTGGGGCAGTGAGTGGGGGAGTGAGTGGGGGAGTGAGTGGGGGAGTGAGTGGGGGAGTGAGTGGGGGAGTGAGTGGGGGAGAGAGTGGGGGAGAGAGTGGGGGAGAGAGTGGGGGAGTGAGTGGGGGAGTGAGTGGGGGAGTGAGTGGGGGAGTGTGTGGGGGAGTGTGTGGGGGAGTGTGTGGGGGAGTGTGTGGGGGAGTGTGTGGGGGAGTGTGTGGGGGAGTGTGTGGGGGAGTGGCGGAAGGGGAGTGAGTGGGGGAGTGGCGGAAGGGGAGTGAGTGGGGGATTGAGTGCGGGAGTGACGGGGGAGCGATTGGGGGAGTGAATGAGGGAGTAAGTGGGGCAGTGAGTGAGGAAGTGAGTTGGAGAGTAAATGGAGGGGGGAGTGGGGGAGTGTATGAGGGAGTGAGTGGGGGAGTGAGTGGGTTAGTGGGTGGGGGAGTGCATGAGGGAGTGAGTGGGGGAGAGAGTGGGGGAGTAAATGGAGGTGTTAGTAGTAGGGGAGTGGCGGAAGGGGAGTGAGTGGGGGAGTGAGTGGGGGAGTGAGTGGGGGAATGAATGAGGGAGTGAGTGGGGGAGTGAGTGGGGGAGTGAGTGGGGGAGTGAGTGTGGGAGTGAGTGATGCAGTGAGTGGGGGAGTGGCGGAAGGGGAGTGTGTGGCGGTGTGAGTGGGAGAGTGAGTGGAGGAGTGAGTGGAGGAGTGAGTGGAGGAGTGAGTGGGGGAGTGAGTGGGGGAGTGAGTGGGGGAGTGAGTGGGGGAGTGAGTGGGGGAGTGAGTGGGGGAGTGAGTGGGGGAGTGAGTGGGGGAGTGAGTTGGTCAGTGAGTGAGGGAATCAGTGGGTCAGTGGGTGGGGGAGGGGGAGGGAGTGCGTGGGGGAGTGCGTGGGGGAGTGCGTGGGGGAGTGCGTGGGTGAGTGAGTGGGTGAGTGAGTGAGTGAGTGAGTGGGGGGGTGAGTGGGGGGGTGAGTGGGGGGGTGATAGGGGGGGTGAGTGGGGGGTGAGTGGGGGAGTGAGTGGGGGAGTGAGTGGGGGAGTGAGTGGGGGAGTGAGTGGGGGAGTGAGTGGGGGAATGAGTGGGGCAGTGAGTCAGGGAGTGAGTCAGGGAGTGAGTGGGGGTGTGACTCAGGCAGTAAGTGAGTCAGCGAGTGGGGGAGCGAGTGGGGGAGCGAGTGCGGGAGCGAGTGCGGGAGCGAGTGGGGGAGTGGCGGAAGGGGAGTGAGTAGGGGAATGATTGAGGGAGTGTGGGGAATGAATGGGGATGTGAGTGAGGGAGTGAGTGGGGGAGTGAGTGGGGGAATGAGTGGGGGAGTGAGTGGGGGAGTGAGTGGGGGAGTGAGTGGGGGAGTGAGTGGGCGAGTGAGTGGGCGAGTGAGGGGTGGTGAGTGGGGGGTGGTGAGTGGGGGGGGTGAGTGGGGGGGGTGAGTGGGGGGGGGGGTGAGTGGGGGGGGTGAGTGGGGGGGGGCTGAGTGGGGGGGGGTGAGTGGGGGGGGGTGAGTGGGGGGGGGTGAGTGGGGGGGTGAGTGGGGGGGGGGGTGAGTGGGGGGGGGTGAGTGGGGGGGGGTGAGTGGGGGTGGGTGAGTGGGGGTGGGTGAGTGGGGGGGGTGAGTGGGGGGGGTCAGTGGGGGGGGGTGAGTGGGGGGGGTCAGTGGGGGGGGGGTCGAGTGGGGGGGGTGAGTGGGGGGGTGTGAGTGGGGGGGTGTGAGTGGGGGGGGGTGAGTGGGGGGGGGTGAGTGGGGGGGGGTGAGTGGGGGGGGTGAGTGGGGGGGGGTGAGTGGGGGGGGGTGAGTGGGGGGTGTGAGTGGGGGGTGTGAGTGGGGGGTGTGAGTGGGGGGGGTGAGTGGGGGGGGTGAGTGGGGGGTGAGTGGGGGGGGGTGAGTGGGGGTGAGTGGGGGGGGGGGTGGGTGGGGGGGGGTGAGTGGGGGGGGGGGTGAGTGGGGGGGGGGGGGTGAGTGGGGGGGGGTGAGTGGGGGGGGGTGAGTGGGGGGGGTGAGTGGGGGGGTGTGAGTGGGGGGGGGTGAGTGGGGGGGGGTGAGAGGGGGGGGTGTGAGTGGGGGGGGTGAGTGGGGGGGGTGAGTGGGGGGGGCGGTTGAGTGGGGGGATTGAGTGGGGGGGATTGAGTGGGGGGGGTGAGTGGGGGGGGTGAGTGGGGGGGGGTGAGTGGGGGGGTGAGTGGGGAGGGGGAGGGAGTGCGTGGGGCAGTGCGTGGGGGTATGAGTGGGGCAGTGAGTGGGGCAGTGAGTGGGGCAGTGAGTGAGGGAGTGAGTGAGGGAGTGAGTGGGGGTGTGACTCAGGCAGTGAGTGGGGGAGTGAGTGGGGGAGTGAGTGGGGGAGTGAGTGGGTGAGTGCATGAGGGAGTGAGTGCGGGAGTGAGTGCGGGAGTGAGTGGGGGAGTGGCGGAAGGGGAGTGAGTGGGGGAGTGAGTAGGGGAATGATTGAGGGAGTGAGTGGGGAATGAATGGGGATGTGAGTGGGGGAGTGAGTGGGGGAGTGAGTGGGGCAGTGAGTGGGGCAGTGAGTGGGGGAGTGAGTGGGGGAGTGAGTGGGGGAGTGAGTGGGGGAGTGAGTGGGGGAGTGAGTGGGGGAGTGAGTGGGGGAGTGAGTGGGGCAGTGAGTGGGGCAGTGAGTGGGGGAGTGAGTGGGGCAGTGAGTGGGGCAGTGAGTGGGGCAGTGAGTGGGGGAGTGAGTGGGGGAGTGAGTGGGGGAGTGAGTGGGTTAGTGCATGAGGGAGTGAGTGGGGGAGAGAGTGGGGGAGTAAATGGAGGTGTTAGTGGGGGAGTGGCGGAAGGGGAGTGAGTGGGGGAGTGAGTGTGGGAGTGAGTGATGCAGTGAGTGGGGGAGTGGCGGAAGGGGAGTGTATGGCGGTGTGAGTGGGAGAGTGAGTGGGAGAGTGAGTGGGAGAGTGAGTGGAGGAGTGAGTGGAGGAGTGAGTGGAGGAGTGAGTGGAGGAGTGAGTGGAGGAGTGGGGGAGTGAGTGGGGCAGTGAGTGGGGCAGTGAGTGGGGGAGTGAGTGGGGGAGTGAGTGGGTGAGTGAGTGGGGGAGTGAGTGGGTGAGTGAGTGGGGGAGTGAGTGGGGGAGTGAGTGGGGGAGTGAGTGGGGGAGTGAGTGGGGGAGTGAGTGGGGGAGTGAGTGGGGCAGTGCATGAGGGATTGAGTGGGGAGTGAGTGGGGGAGTGAGTGGGGGAGTGAGTGGGGGAGTGAGTGGGGGAGTGAGTGGGGCAGTGCATGAGGGATTGAGTGGGGGAGTGAGTGGGGGAGTGAGTGGGGGAGTGAGTGGGGGGGGGTGAGTGGGGGGGGGTGAGTGGGGGGGGGTGAGTGGGGGGGGGGGTGAGTGGGGGGGGGGGTGAGTGGGGGGGGGGTGAGTGGGGGGGGGGTGAGTGGGGGGGGGGGGTGAGTGGGGGGGGGTGAGTGGGGGGGGGTGAGTGGGGGAGTGTGTGGGGGGGGGTGAGTGGGGGGGGGTGAGTGGGGGGGGGGTGAGTGGGGGGGGGTGAGTGGGGGGGGGTGAGTGGGGGAGTGTGTGGGGGAGTGTGTGGGGGAGTGTGTGGGGGAGTGTGTGGGGGAGTGTGTGGGGGAGTGTGTGGGGGAGTGTGTGGGGGAGTGTGTGGGGGAGTGTGTGGGGGAGTGTGTGGGGGAGTGTGTGGGGGATTGAGTGCGGGAGTGAGTGGGGGTGTGACGGGGGAGCGATTGGGGGAGTGAATGAGGGAGTAAGTGGGGCAGTGAGTGAGGCAGTGAGTTGGAGAGTAAATGGAGGGGGGAGTGGGGGAGTGTATGAGGGAGTGAGTGGGGGAGTGAGTGGGTTAGTGGGTGGGGGAGTGCATGAGGGAGTGAGTGGGGGAGAGAGTGGGGGAGTAAATGGAGGTGTTAGTAGTAGGGGAGTGGCGGTGGGGGAGTGAGTGGGGGAGTGAGTGGGGGAATGAATGAGGGAGTGAGTGGGGGAGTGAGTGGGGGAGTGAGTGGGGGAGTTAGTGGGGGAGTGAGTGTGGGAGTGAGTGATGCAGTGAGTGGGGGAGTGGCGGAAGGGGAGTGTGTGCGGTGTGAGTGGGAGAGTGAGTGGAGGAGTGAGTGGAGGAGTGAGTGGAGGAGTGAGTGGGGGAGTGAGTGGGGGAGTGAGTGGGGGAGTGAGTGGGGGAGTGAGTGGGGGAGTGAGTGGGGGAGTGAGTGGGGGAGTGAGTGGGGGAGTGAGTGGGGGAGTGAGTGGGGGAGTGAGTGGGGGAGTGAGTGAGGGAGTCAGTGGGTCAGTGGGTGGGGGAGGGGGAGGGAGTGCGTGGGGGAGTGCGTGGGGGAGTGCGTGGGGGAGTGCGTGGGGGAGTGCGTGGGGGAGTGCGTGGGGGAGTGCGTGGGGGAGTGCGTGGGGGAGTGCGTGGGTGAGTGCGTGGGGGAGTGAGTGGGTGAGTGAGTGGGTGAGTGAGTGGGGGAGTGAGTGGGGGAGTGAGTGGGGGAGTGAGTGGGGGAGTGAGTGGGGGAGTGAGTGGGGGAGTGAGTGGGGGGGGTGAGTGGGGGGGGTGAGTGGGGGGGTGAGTGGCGGGGTGAGTTGGGGGATGAGTGGGGGAGTGAGTGGGGGAGTGAGTGGGGGAGTGAGTGGGGGAGTGAGTGGGGGAGTGAGTGGGGGAGTGAGTGGGGGAGTGAGTGGGGGAGTGAGTGGGGCAGTGAGTCAGGGAGTGAGTCAGGGAGTGAGTGGGGGTGTGACTCAGGCAGTAAGTGAGTCAGCGAGTGGGGGAGTGAGTGGGGCAGTGAGTGGGGCAGTGAGTGGGGCAGTGAGTGGGGCAGTGAGTGGGGCAGTGAGTGGGGCAGTGAGTGGGGGAGTGAGTGGGGGAGTGAGTGGGGGAGTGAGTGGGGGAATGAATGGGTGAGTGAGTCAGGCAGTAAGTGAGTCAGTGAGTGGGGGATTGAGTGGGGGATTGAGCGGGAGAGTGAGTGGGGGTGCATGAGGGAGTGAGTGGGGGAGGGAGTCGGCGTTTGAGTGGGGGAGTGCATGAGTGAGGGATTGAGTGAGGGAGTGAGTGAGGGAGTGAGTGAGGGAGTGAGTGAGGGAGGGGGAGTGAGTGGGGGAGTGCATGAGCGAGTGAGTTGGGGAGTGAGTGGGGCAGTGAGTGGGGCAGTGAGTGGGGCAGTGAGTGGGGCAGTGAGTGGGGCAGTGAGTGGGGCAGTGAGTGGGGCAGTGAGTGGGGGAGAGAGTGGGGGAGAGAGTGGGGGAGAGAGTGGGGCAGTGAGTGGGGCAGTGAGTGGGGCAGTGAGTGGGGGAGTGAGTGGTGGGGGAGTGAGTGGGGGAGTGAGTGGGGCAGTGCATGAGGGAGTGAGTGGGGGATTGAGTGGGGGATTGAGTGGGGGATTGAGTGGGGGATTGAGTGGGGGAGTGAGTGGGGGAGTGAGTGGGGGAGTGAGTGGGGGAGTGAGTGGGGGAGTGAGTGGGGGAGTAAATGAGTGGGGAATGAGTGGGGGAATGACGGGGGAGAGATTGGGGGAGAGATTGGGGGAGTGAGGAGGCAGTGAGTTGGAGAGTAAATGGAGGGGGGAGTGGGGGAGTGAGTGGGGGTGTGAGTGGGGTTATGAGGGGGGAGTGGGGGAGTGAGTGGGGGAGTGGCGGAAGGGGAGTGAGTGGGGGAGTGAGTAAGGCAGTGAGTGGGGGAGTGAGTGGGGGAGTGGCGGAAGGGGAGTGAGTGGGGGAGTGAGTAAGGCAGTGAGTGGGGGAGTGGTGGAAGGGGAGTGAGTGGGGGAGTGGGTGGTGGAATGAGTGAGGCAGGGAGTGAGTGGGGCAGTGAGTGGTGGAGTGAGTGGGGGAGAGAATGAGGGAGTGAGTGGTGGAGTGAGTGAGTCAGTGAGTGGGGTTGTGAGTGGGGGAGTGAGTGGGGCAGTGGGTGGGGGAGGGGGAGTGAGTGGGGGAGTGCATGAGGGAGTGAGTTGGGCAGTGAGTGGGGCAGTGATTGGGGCAGTGAGTGGGGCAGTGAGTGGGGCAGTGAGTGGGGGAGAGAGTGGGGGAGAGAGTGGGGGAGAGAGTGGGGGAGAGAGTGGGGCAGTGAGTGGGGCAGTGAGTGGGGCAGTGAGTGGGGGAGTGAGTGGGGGAGTGAGTGGGGGAGTGAGTGGGGGAGTGAGTGGGGGAGTGAGTGGGGGAGTGAGTGGGGGAGTGAGTGGGGGAGTGAGTGGGGGAGTGAGTGGGGGAGTGAGTGGGGGAGTGAGTGGGGCAGTGCATGAGGGAGTGAGTGGGGGATTGAGTGGGGCAGTGAGTGGGCCAGTGAGTGGGGGAGTGAGAGGGGCAGTGAGTGGGGCAGTGAGTGGGCGAGTGAGTGGGGGTGCATGAGGGAGTGAGTGGGGGAGTGAGTCGGCATGTGAGTGGGGGAGTGCATGAGTAAGTGAGTGACGGAGTGAGTGGGGGAGTGAGTGGGGGAGTGAGTGGGGGAGTGAGTGGGGGAGTGAGTGGGGGAGTGAGTGGGGGAGTGAGTGGGGGAGTGAGTGGGGGAGTGAGTGGGGGAGTGAGTGGGGGAGTGAGTGGGGGAGTGAGTGGGGGAGTGAGTGGGGGAGTGAGTGGGATAGTGAATGAGGGAGTAAGTGGGGGAGTGAGTGAGGCAGTGACTTGTGGAGTAAATGGAGGGGGTGAGTGGGGGAGTGAGTGGAGGAGTGAGTGGGGGAATGAGTTGGGGAGCGAGTTTGGCAGTGAGTGAGTGAGTGGGGGAAAGAGTGGGGTAGTGGGGGAGTGAGTGGGGGAGTGGCGGAAGGGGAGTGAGTGGGGGAGTGGCGGAAGGGGAGTGAGTGCGTGAGTGTGTAGGGGAATGAATGAGAGAGTGAGTGGGGAATGAGTGGAGGAGTGAGTGGGGGAGTGAGTGGGGGAGTGAGTGGGGGAGTGACTCAGGCAGTAAGTGAGTCAGTGAGTGGGGCAGTGAGTGGGGCAGTGAGTGGGGCAGTGAGTGGGGCAGTGCATGAGGGAGTGAGTGCGGGAGTGAGTGGGAGAGTGAGTGGGAGGGTGAGTGGGAGGGTGAGTGGGAGGGTGAGTGGGAGGGTGAGTGGGAGGGTGAGTGGGGCAGTGAGTGGGGCAGTGAGTGGGGCAGTGAGTGGGGCAGTGAGTGGGGCAGTGAGTGGGGCAGTGAGTGGGGCAGTGAGTGGGGGATTGAATGAGGGAGTGAGTGGAGGAGTGAGTGAGGCAGTGAGTGAGGCAGTGAGTGAGTCAGTGAGTGGGGGAGTGAGTGGGGGAGGGCATGAGGGAGTGAGTGGGGGAGTGAGTGAGGGAGTGAGTGGGCGAGTGAGTGGGCGAGTGGGTGGGGGAGTGCATGAGGGAGTGAGTGAGGGATTGAGTGAGGGACTGAGTGGGTGAGTGAGTGGTGGAGGGAGTGGAGGAGTGAGTGGGGGAGTGAGTGGGGCAGTGAGTGGAGGTGTGAGTGGGGGAATGAGTTGGGGAGCGAGTGTGGCAGTGAGTGGGGGAGTGAGTGGGGGAGTGAGTGGGGGAGTGAATGAGGGAGTAAGTGGGGGAGTGAGTGAGGCAGTGAGTTGGAGAGTAAATGGAGGAGTGAGTGGGGGAGCGAGTGAGTCAGTGAGTGGGTGAGTGAGTGGGGTAGTGAGTGGGGGAGTGCATGAGGGAGTGGGTGGGGGAGTGCATGAGGGAGTGAGTGGGGGAGTGGGTGGGGGAGTGCATGAGGGAGTGAGTGGGGGAGTGATTGAGGGAGTGAGTGAGGGAGAGAGTGGGGAGTAAATGGGGGTGTTAGTGGGGGAGTGGCGGAAGGGGAGTGAGTGGGGGAGTGAGTGGGTCAGTGAGTGGGTCAGTGAGTGGGTCAGTGAGTGGGTCAGTGAGTGGGGGAGTGAGTGGGGGAGTGAGTGGGGGAGTGACTCAGGCAGTAAGTGAGTCAGTGAGTGGGGGAGTGAGTGGGGGAGTGAGTGGGGGAGTGAGTGGGGGAGTGAGTGGGGGAGTGAGTGGGGCAGTGAGTGGGGCAGTGAGTGGGGCAGTGAGTGAGGCAGTGAGTGAGGCAGTGAGTGAGGCAGTGAGTGTGGGAGTGAGTGGCGGAGTGAATGAGGGAGTGAGTGGGGGAGTGAGTGGGGGAGAGAGTGGGGGAGAGAGTGGGGCAGTGAGTGGTGGAGTGAGTGGGGCAGTGCATGAGGGAGTGAGTGGGGGAGTGAGTGGGGGAGTGAGTGGAGGAGTGAGTGGGGGAGTGAGTGGGGGAGTGAGTGGGGGAGTGAGTGGGGGAGTGAGTGGGGCAGTGAGTGGGGCAGTGAGTGGGGGAGTGAGTGGGGGAGTGAGTGGGGGAGTGAGTGGGGCAGTGAGTGGGGCAGTGAGTGGGGCAGTGAGTGGGGCAGTGAGTGGGGCAGTGAGTGGGGCAGTGAGTGGGGCAGTGAGTGGGGCAGTGAGTGGGGCAGTGAGTGGGGCAGTGAGTGGGGCAGTGAGTGGGGGAGTGAGTGGGGCAGTGAGTGGGGCAGTGAGTGGGGCAGTGAGTGGGGCAGTGAGTGGGGCAGTGAGTGGGGCAGTGAGTGGGGGAGTGAGTGGGGGAGTGAGTCAGGCAGTAAGTGAGTCAGTGAGTTTGGGAGTGAGTCGGCGTGTGAGTGGGGGAGTGCATGAGGGAGTGAGTGGGGGAGTGAGTGAGGGAGTTAGTGGGGGAGTAAATGGGGGTGTTAGTGGGGGAGTGTGTGCGGGAGTAAGTGGGGGAGTGAGTGGGGAGTGAGTGGGGGAGTGAATGAGGGAGTAAGTGGGGGAGTGAGTGAGTCAGTGAGTTGGGGAGTAAATGGAGGGGGTGAGTGGGGGAGTGAGTGGGTGTGTGAGTGGGGGAATGAGTTGGGGAGCGAATGTGGCAGTGAGTGAGTGATTGGGGGAAAGAGTGGGGGAGTGTGGGGGTGAGTGGGGGAGTGGCGGAAGGGGAGTGAGTGGGGGAGTGCCGGAAGGGGAGTGAGTGCGGGAGTGTGTAGGGGAATGAATGAGGGAGTGAGTGGGGAATGAGTGGGGAAGTGAGTGAGGGAGTGAGTGGGGGAGCGAGTGGTGGAGTGAGTGAGGCAGTGAGTGAGTCAGTGAGTGGGGGAATGAGTGGGGCAGTGAGTGGGGCAGTGAGTGGGGCAGTGAGTGGGGCAGTGAGTGGGGGAGAGAGTGGGGGAGAGAGTGGGGCAGTGAGTGGGGCAGTGAGTGGGGCAGTGAGTGGGGCAGTGAGTGGGGGAGTGAGTGGGGGAGTGAGTGGGGGAGTGAGTGGGGGAGTGAGTGGGGGAGTGAGTGGGGGAGTGAGTGGGGGAGTGAGTGGGGGAGTGAGTGGGGGAGTGAGTGGGGCAGTGCATGAGGGAGTGAGTGGGGGATTGAGTGGGGCAGTGAGTGGGGCAGTGAGTGGGGCAGTGAGTGGGGCAGTGAGTGGGCGAGTGAGTGGGGGTGCATGAGGGAGTGAGTGGGGGAGTGAGTCGGCATGTGAGTGGGGGAGTGCATGAGTAAGTGAGTGACGGAGTGAGTGACGGAGTGAGTGGGGGAGTGAGTGGGGGAGTGAGTGGGGGAGTGAGTGGGGGAGTGAGTGGGGGAGTGAGTGGGGGAGTGAGTGGGGGAGTGAGTGGGGGAGTGAGTGGGGGAGTGAGTGGGATAGTGAATGAGGGAGTAAGTGGGGGAGTGAGTGAGGCAGTGACTTGTGGAGTAAATGGAGGGGGTGAGTGGGGGAGTGAGTGGAGGAGTGAGTGGGGGAATGAGTTGGGGAGCGAGTTTGGCAGTGAGTGAGTGAGTGGGGGAAAGAGTGGGGTAGTGGGGGAGTGAGTGGGGGAGTGGCGGAAGGGGAGTGAGTGGGGGAGTGGCGGAAGGGGAGTGAGTGCGTGAGTGTGTAGGGGAATGAATGAGAGAGTGAGTGGGGAATGAGTGGAGGAGTGAGTGGGGGAGTGAGTGGGGGAGTGAGTGGGGGAGTGACTCAGGCAGTAAGTGAGTCAGTGAGTGGGGCAGTGAGTGGGGCAGTGCATGAGGGAGTGAGTGCGGGAGTGAGTGGGAGAGTGAGTGGGAGAGTGAGTGGGAGGGTGAGTGGGAGGGTGAGTGGGAGGGTGAGTGGGAGGGTGAGTGGGGCAGTGAGTGGGGCAGTGAGTGGGGCAGTGAGTGGGGCAGTGAGTGGGGCAGTGAGTGGGGGATTGAATGAGGGAGTGAGTGGAGGAGTGAGTGAGGCAGTGAGTGAGGCAGTGAGTCAGTCAGTGAGTGGGGGAGTGAGTGGGGGAGGGCATGAGGGAGTGAGTGGGGGAGTGAGTGAGGGAGTGAGTGGGCGAGTGAGTGGGCGAGTGGGTGGGGGAGTGCATGAGGGAGTGAGTGAGGGATTGAGTGAGGGAGTGAGTGGGTGAGTGAGTGGTGGAGGGAGTGGAGGAGTGAGTGGGGGAGTGAGTGGGGCAGTGAGTGGGGGTGTGAGTGGGGGAATGAGTTGGGGAGCGAGTGTGGCAGTGAGTGTGGCAGTGAGTGGGGGAGTGAGTGGGGGAGTGAGTGGGGGAGTGAATGAGGGAGTAAGTGGGGGAGTGAGTGAGGCAGTGAGTTGGAGAGTAAATGGAGGAGTGAGTGGGGGAGTGAGTGAGTCAGTGAGTGGGTGAGTGAGTGGGGTAGTGAGTGGGGGAGTGCATGAGGGAGTGGGTGGGGGAGTGCATGAGGGAGTGAGTGGGGGAGTGATTGAGGGAGTGAGTGAGGGAGAGAGTGGGGAGTAAATGGGGGTGTTAGTGGGGGAGTGGCGGAAGGGGAGTGAGTGGGGGAGTGAGTGGGTCAGTGAGTGGGTCAGTGAGTGGGTCAGTGAGTGGGGGAGTGAGTGGGGGAGTGACTCAGGCAGTAAGTGAGTCAGTGAGTGGGGGAGTGAGTGGGGGAGTGAGTGGGGGAGTGAGTGGGGGAGTGAGTGGGGCAGTGAGTGGGGCAGTGAGTGGGGCAGTGAGTGGGGCAGTGAGTGGGGCAGTGAGTGGGGCAGTGAGTGGATGAGGGAGTGAGTGGGGGAGTGAGTGAGGGAGTGAGTGGGGAGTGGCGGAAGGGGAGTGAGTGGGAGAGTGAGTAGGGGAATGATTGAGGGAGTGAGTGGGGAATGAATGGGGATGTGAGTGAGGGAGTGAGTGGGGCAGTGAGTGGGGCAGTGAGTGGGGCAGTGAGTGGGGCAGTGAGTGGGTCAGTGAGTGGGGGATTGAATGAGGGAGTGAGTGGGGGAGTGAGTGGGGGAGTGAGTGGGGGAGTGAGTGTGGGAGTGAGTGGGGGAGTGAGTGGGGGAGTGAGTGGGGGAGTGAGTGAGGCAGTGAGTGGGGGAGTGCATGAGGGGTGAGTGGGGGAGTGAGTGGGCGAGTGGGTGGGGGGACGCATGAGGGAGTGCATGAGGGAGCGAGTGGGGGAGCGAGTGGGGGAGCGAGTGGGGGAGCGAGTGGGGGAGCGAGTGGGGGAGCGAGTGGGGGAGCGAGTGGGGGAGGGAGTGGAGGAGTTAGTGCGGGAGTGACGGGGAGAGATTGGGGGAGTGAATGAGGGAGTAAGTGGGGGAGTGAGTGAGGCACTTAGTTGGAGTGTAAATGGAGGGGGAAGTGGGGGAGTGAGTGGGGGTGTGAGTGGGGGTATGAGTGAGTGAGTGGGGGAGTGGCGGAAGTGGACTGAGTGGGAGAGTGAGTGAGGCAGTGAGTGGGGGAGTGAGTGGGGGAGTGGTGGAAGGGGAGTGAGTGGGGGAGTGAGTGAGGGAGTGAGTGAGGGAGTGAGTGAGGGAGTGAGTGGGGCAGTGAGTGGGGCAGTGAGTGGGGGAGTGAGTGGGGGAGTGAGTGGGGGAGTGAGTGGGGGAGTGAGTGGGGGAGTGAGTGGGGGAGTGAGTGGGGGAGTGAGTGGGGGAGTGGCGGAAGGGGAATGAGTGGGGGAGTGAGTGGGGGAGTGAGTGGGGGAGTGAGTGGGGGAGTGGCGGAAGGGGATTGAGTGGGGGAGTGAGTGGGGGAGTGAGTGGGGCAGTGAGTGGTGGAGTGAGTGGGGCAGTGCATGAGGGAGTGAGTGGGGGAGTGAGTGGAGGAGTGAGTGGAGGAGTGAGTGGGGGAGTGAGTGGGGGAGTGAGTGGGGGAGTGAGTGGGGGAGTGAGTGGGGCAGTGAGTGGGGGAGTGAGTGGGTCAGTGAGTGGGTCAGTGAGTGGGTCAGTGAGTGGGGCAGTGAGTGGGGCAGTGAGTGGGGCAGTGAGTGGGGGAGTGAGTGGGGGAGTGAGTGGGGCAGTGAGTGGGGCAGTGAGTGGGGCAGTGAGTGGGGCAGTGCGTGGGGCAGTGAGTGGGGCAGTGAGTGGGGGAGTGAGTGGGGGAGTGAGTCAGGCAGTAAGTGAGTCAGTGAGTTGGGGAGTGAGTCGGCGTGTGAGTGGGGGAGTGCATGAGGGAGTGAGTGGGGGAGTGAGTGAGGGAGTTAGTGGGGGAGTAAATGGGGGTGTTAGTGGGGGAGTGTGTGCGGGAGTAAGTGGGGGAGTGAGTGGGGAGTGAGTGGGGGAGTGAATGAGGGAGTAAGTGGGGGAGTGAGTGAGTCAGTGAGTTGGGGAGTAAATGGAGGGGGTGAGTGGGGGAGTGAGTGGGTGTGTGAGTGGGGGAATGAGTTGGGGAGCGAATGTGGCAGTGAGTGAGTGATTGGGGGAAAGAGTGGGGGAGTGTGGGGGTGAGTGGGGGAGTGGCGGAAGGGGAGTGAGTGGGGGAGTGCCGGAAGGGGAGTGAGTGCGGGAGTGTGTAGGGGAATGAATGAGGGAGTGAGTGGGGAATGAGTGGGGAAGTGAGTGAGGGAGTGAGTGGGGGAGCGAATGGTGGAGTGAGTGAGGCAGTGAGTGAGTCAGTGAGTGGGGGAATGAGTGGGGGAGTGAGTGGGGAGTGCATGAGGGGGTGAGTGGGGGAGTGAGTGGGCGAGTGGGTGGGGGAATGCATGAGGGAGTGAGTGTAGGAGTGATTCAGGGAGTGAGTGAGGGAGAGAGTGGGAGAGTGAGTGGGGGAGGGAGTGGGGGAGGGAGTGGGGGAGGGAGTGGGGGAGGGAGTGGGGGAGTGAGTGGAGGAGTGAGTGGAGGAGTGAGTGGAGGAGTGAGTGGGGGAGTGAGTGGGGGAGTGAGTGGAGGAGTGAGTGGGGGAGTGAGTGGAGGAGTGAGTGGAGGAGTGAGTGGGGGAGTGAGTGGGGGAGTGAGTGGGGGAGTGAGTGGGGGAGTGTGTGGAGAGTGAATGAGGGAGTAAGTGGGGGAGTGAGTGAGGCAGTGAGCTGGGGAGTAAATGGAGGGGGTGAGTGGGGGAGTGAGTTGGGGTGTGAGTGGGGGAATGAGTTGGGGAGCGAGTGTGACAGTGAGTGAGTGGGGGAAAGAGTGGGGGAGTGTGTGGGGGAGTGGCGGAAGGGGAGTGAGTGGGGGAGTGAGTGAGGCAGTGAGTGGGTGAGTGATTGGGGGAGTGGCGGAAGCGGAGTGAGTGGGGGAGTGAGTGGGGGAATGACTGAGGGAGTGAGTGGGGAATGAGTGGGGGAGTGAGTGAGTGAGGGAGTGAGTGGGGGAGTGAGTGGTGGAGTGAGTGAGGCAGTGAGTGAGTCAGCTTAAGCTTCCTTGCCCCTAATCCCGGAGGGGCCGCAGAAGCGACTTTAGTCCACATTGCTTAAAAATGTTAAGTCTATTGTATGAGAAGGTTTTTTTAAAATAATAATATTAATAATATAGTGTAATTCAAAACAAAATAACAGTTAAAATAAAAATTAAACGGTTATTAAAGTATCATGTAGGCTAGCTGTAAACAAAAATACTGGCCCATAACATTTGATAATGATTTCATACAGAATTGTTTAATGCAGGACATAGGTTTTTTTCAAAATATAAAACCAGATGATGTATATACCGAATCAAGCAGGGTTTACAAGGAGCACAACAAAAGTTTCTCAAACAAATATTTTGAAAAAAGATTGAAAAATGGCCAGTCTGTGATGAGATCCTGGTTAGTTTACTCACAGAGCAAAGGCTGTATTTACTGTTTTGTTTGCAAACTCTTTTCTAAATGCCAAACATCACTTACAACAGGTGGGTTTTCTGACTGGATGAATGTACTCAGAACTCTGGAGAATGATGAAGACAGCATGGGACATAAGAGGGCAATGTTGTGTTGGATAACAAGAAAGTCAAATAAAAATACTGTGGATCAGCAACTTGAAGAACAGGTGAGAAAAACCATACAGTACTATTTTGAAGTACTGAAAAGTGTTGTAGCTGTTATAAAGTTTTTAAGTGAAAGAGGTTGGGCATTTAGAGGTCATGAGGAGAAGTAGGGCTCACCAAATAATGTAAACTTCATGGGGGCCATTGAACTTATTGCAGAGTTCGACCCATTTTTACATGAGCATCTCGAGAAATGTGAAAATGAAAAAGTAAATGCTACTTACCTATCCAAACCCGTGTATGAAGAATTGATAGAACTCATGGGACAACATGTGCAAGATGAAATTGTGAATCAAATCAACAACCTAGACACCAAATACTACTCTACTATTGTTGACTCTCCGCCTGACCTGACACATGTTGACCAGCTGGTAATTGTGGTTCGATACTGCTATAATGGAAAACCCTGTGAGAGATTTTTAACATTTTTACCGATAGAAAACCATTCATCCACGACCTTGTTCAACAAAATACAACAAGTCCTGGGTGAACATAAGCTTTCACTTGAAAATATCCGTGGTCAGTCCTACGATAATGCATCTAACATGAAGGGCTCGGAGAAAGGGCTGCAAGCACTCTTTAAAAACATTAACAGATACGCAGACTATGTACCATGTACAGCCCATTCACTCAACCTTGTTGGAGAAAAGGCAGTGTCTACTGTACCTGAGGTTGTTGACTATTTTGGCATTTTGCAGGAGCTGTATGTTTTCTTTTCTGGTTCCCCACGAAGATGAGGGATTTTAAACACACAGGGCAATCTACATCTTTCTCTAAAGAGCTTAAGTGTAACTAGATGGTCTGCACACTATGAAGCAGTCCGGGCAATTAAAAATGGATATATGGGTATTTTACAAACTCTCAAACATATTTTTGAAGCCTCAGAAGAGAAGTTTGAATGTAAACGAGATGCAAAGAATTTATACCACAAGTTGGTAAAGCTGGAATATGCTATTTTAACAGTCGTTTGGGAAGAAGTGCTGGAACGTTTCAACAAAACAAGTAAGAAACTCCAAACCCCTGGTTTTGATGTATTTGAAGGTTATCTTCTGCTATCATCTTTACTTTCGTTTGTTAAAGAACTCAGAGAAAATTCAGCCGATAGGATTGCACACTATGAATCAGAAGCAAAAGGTTTGTGTGGAGATATCACCTCAGGTTATTCTGATGCTTCAAAACGCATTGTTACAAGGAAATTTTCAGATGGAACAAGTGGTATTGCTTCTTTGAGAGGAGCTGACAAATTTAGAATAGAGGTTCTATATCAACTCTATGACTGCTGATAATCCAGTTACGCAAGAGGATTGACCCATATGAGCAGTTTGGGAAAAGGTTCAAGTTCCTCTCAGAATTGGTGAACAATTCTGAAATTGATGAGGACAGTATTAAACTTATAATATCGTATTACAAAGATGATATTGACCACAAATTAGTAAACGTGTGTTATCAGTTCAAAGAATATTTGCACCTTAGGAAATCACAGAACACAGAAGAAAACACACCATCTAAAATGCAATGCGCAGAAGTTCTTCAGCTTATTTGTGAGCAACGCCTAATTGAAGTGTTCCCCAATATTACTACTGCGCTTAAGCTGTACTTGACAATGCCTATTACGAGCTGTGAAGCAGAAAGCAATTTTTCAAAGCTATCCTTTATAAAGAACAAATTTCGGTCTACCATGACTGAAGAGCGCTTAAATTCTTTATACATATTGTCTCTAGAAAATGTCATTGCAAGGAAGCTCTCATATGACAAAACTGTACGTGAATATGTTGCAAGAAAAAACAGAAAAAAGAGTATTTTGTATATGTGCTTCATGTAGTATGTATTCTCATAGGTGTCTAAAATAAAAGATTATATTGACTGGTCTTTTCTATGTTATATTTCATCATTCTATGATGCATCATGCATGTATATAACATTTCCCTAATTTTCATCCCCCCATAACTCAAAAACTATAAGGCATAGGAGATTTTTATTCACACCAGTGACTTTGACATGTGAGGTAATCCAGTACAGCAATTTTAATCAAAATCTGAGATGTAGTAGTTAAATTTTTTAAAGTTTTGTGGTGATCTGTCGTGGAACAACCCCATTGAACAACGTCATCGATGAAGATGAACATCTTGCCAAGGTCATCCCCACACCCCCACTACTTGCCTTCAAACAACCGCGCAACCTCAAACAAACCATTGTTTGCAGCAAACTACCCAGCCTTCAGAACAGTGACCACGACACCACACAACCCTGCCATGGCAATCACTGCAAGACGATCAAGATCATCGACATGGATATCACCATTACACGTGAGAACACCACCCACTAGGTATGCGGTACATACTCGTGCGACTCGGCCAACGTTGTCTACCTCATACGCTGCAGGAAAGGATGTCCCGAAGCGTGGTACATTGGCGAGACCATGCAGACGCTGCGACAATGAATGAACGGACATCGCGCGACAATCGCCAGGCAGGCATGTTCCCTTCCAGTCGGGGAACACTTCAGCAGTCAAGGGCATTCAGCCTCTGATCTCCGGGTAAGCGTTCCCCAAGGCGGCCTTCAGGACGCGCGACAACGCAGAATCGCCGAGCAGAAGCTTATAGCCAAGTTCCGCACACATGAGTGCGGCCTCAACCGGGACCTGGGATTCATGTCGCATTACATTCATCCCCCACCATCTGGCCTGCGAAATCCTACCAACTGTCCTGGCTTGACACAATTCACACCTCTTTAACCTGGGGTTACCCCATCTCTGGATCTGTAAAGATTTAATCACCTGCTAATGCTCGCATTCCAAGCATTGTCTGGCATCTTTGAATCTGTCTCTATATATGTTTCTGGAACATACCTCTTCATTCACCTGAGGAAGGAGCAGTGCTCCGAAAGCTAGTGTTTGAAACAAACCTGTTGGACTTTAACCTGGTGTTGTAAGACTTCTTACTGTGCTCACCCCAGTCCAACGCCGGCATCTCCACATCATTGAAGAAGATAACAGTGGTTACTCAGACCTCGTTGCTGGTTGCGAAGGGGCCCCCATAACAGTTCAAGCTTCAGGGCCCCAAAAATGTAAGTCCGCCACTGACGGGACCCTCCGTGAGTCGTCATCAAGGACGAGAGTCAATTCACAGGAAACTGAGGAGAACTGACTGCTGGCTTTGCGCAAGTGAACTGAATGATTGATGTAAGCAGGGACAGGTCCAGCTCCAATCTGCAATGGACCAGCCTCCAACAGGACTTGGAACCCGTGAGCCCATGGCCAGGAAAATGGACCAAATGACCGGGTTTTGGAGGGACAATTAAGTGGTGGAGATGTCGAAGCCGGATCCAGGAGCGGGCAACTATCAAAGTCAAGTTTCTGCTGGTTTCTGAGGAGGAATCTATTCACTCAGAGGGTTGTGAACCTTTGGAATTCTCTATCCCTGAGGCTGTGGAATCTCAGTCACTGAGTCTGCTTAAAGCAGAGATTGATAGATTTCTGATTAACAATAATGTAAAGGGTTATGGGGATAGTGGGGGTAAAAGATATTGAAGTGTCCAATCCACCATGATTGTACTGAATGGCGGAGGAGGCTGGATGGTTGAATGGCCTCTTCCTGTGCTTATTAATCTCTGTTTAATTTGTTCAATTTGGTCAAGTAAAAATTATAAAAATGTGAAATCCTATCCATTGGTTTTTCATTGGGATTGTTCGGTAAATTTGGTTCTTTTTGTTATGTAAATTGCACGGTGACCAGTGACTGGGAGCAGGGTTTGACCCAAACCCTCCTGAAACCTGAGCACTGAGGTTAACTCCACTCACTGAGAGAATCCAACACGTGAGGGGCTGTTTAGCACAGGGCTAAATCGCTGGCTTTGAAAGCAGACCAAGGCAAGCCAGCAGCACGTTTCAATTCCCGTAACAGCCTCCCCGAACAGGCGCCGGAATGTGGCGACTAGGGGCTTTTCACAGTAACTTCATTTGAAGCCTACTTGTGACAATAAGCAATTTTCATTTCATGACAGGCCATGGATCACCCTGATTTAGGTGGTTGAGATCTCACTGCTTTAACCAGAGGATATGCTCCAGGCGCAAGACCCAGAAGTCACAAGCTGGAATCTCAACGTGGAAATTCAATTTAGCCAGGAAATTGTAAGATGGCACCAATTAAGTGACCCAGTAAAGTGGTTAGACTGTTATTAAAAATCTAACAAATTCACTCTTGCACTTCAAAGCCTGCCAGCAAAGACGGCAAGGTGGCACAGTGGTTAGTACTGCTGCTGCACAGTGGTTAGCACTGCTTCCTCATAGTGCCATGGACCTGGGTCACTGTCTGCACATCCTCCCCGTGTGTGCGTGGGTTTCCTCCGGGTGCTCCGGTTTCCACCGCAGTCCAAAGGTGCGCAAGTTGGGTGGATTGGCTGTGCTAAATTGTCCTTAGTGTCCAAAAGGTTAGATGGGGTTACTGGGTTATGGAGAAAGTGTGGGGGCATGGGCCTGAATAGGGTGCTCTTCCCGAGGGACAGTGCAAACTTGATGGGTCGAATGGCCTCCTTCTGCCCTGTAGTGATTCAATGATTCTATACCCAATCAGAGCTTATGTGTATCTTCAATCCTACATTATGGGCAGAACGGAATGCCCTCCCTGTGGTGTGTTTTTGGCAGGGCATTTAATCGGGTGGGAAGGTAGCTGGGGGAGGACCTTGCCACTCCCCCCCCCCCCCCCCCTTTCCCCCCCCCCCCCCCCCATATCTCTGCTCAATTAAATCTGGGGAGGGGGGGATCCACGCACGGCCGTCCAGCCCCAACACCAATTGAGTCCCTCAAGTGGGCAATTCATGTGGGTTCTCAACATGTGGTGATCCTTAAAAGCAAGCTCTGCCAGGGTTGCTGGCGGTCTTCCAGGAGGTTGTCTTTCATCGCCCACTCAGTGTCCAATTGGTGGAGCCGGCATTACAAACTGAGAACAACCCACTCTTGCTGCTGACTCTCTCCCCACCCTCCTTGACCGCCACCCACCTCTCCTCGCCTGTGCTTCGGGCCGTCGGTCATCCAGAGCCTCGGGTGGGTCCATTGCCCGGGCAGTAGCCCCCCCATCTCGTCACGGTGCTGTCAAGCGATGAGGAGTCGCCGGCCTGTGACTGGCTAGCAGCAGGGCCTGAGGTCTTTAATCCGAGGTTGGGGCACCTCTGCCCAGTGAAGAGCCTGGTTGACAATGCAGGAGGAAGTTCTGGAAAAGAGGCAAACGTGGGTCTCTTGTGGGCTTTCCAGCCCGAGGGCAAGAACCCCATTGCCTGCATTAAATTCTACTCTTAAAACCCTTCGATTCGACAGAGCCGGACGTTCAGTTTTACAAATCACCACCTGGAATCTCCCGGAAGGATGAAATTGGGCCAGCACATCCGCAGAATCTCCCGTTCACCAGTCCGTGAAAACCTGGAAGGTGAAACAATCATTGTCATTTGTACCCTGCCACCCCTGTGCTTGCTGATACCACATTGACCTCTGGGTAAACAGGCCTCGATTTTAACATTCTCATCCTTGTCTTCAAATCCCTGCATGGCCCTGTCCCCTCCCTATCTCTGTAGCCTCCTCTAACCCCACAACCCTCCGCGATGTCTACTCTCATCTCATTCCTACCTCTCAAGCATCCCTGAGTTCAATGGTTCCACCATTGTTGGCGGTGCCTTCAGCTGCTCCCCCCCACCCCCCCCCCAACCTCCTCTCCACCTTGATGCGCCACTTTTAGACACTCCTTAAAACCTACCTCTTTGAGTGAGCCTTTTGATCATTTATCCTTATGTCTCCTCAATTTTCTTTCAGAACATTCCTGTGCAGCACCTTGGGACATTCTATTCTGATTCAGGTCCGATAAGTTCCTGCTGCCAATTTGGGAATCGGCATATCCAATCATGCTTTGAGTTAAGCTCTGATTTTATGTCATCTTCCTTCTTCAAGCCTCCTTTGTGCATGAAAATTAAAGTTTGAAAGTACAATTAATGCAAATTCGGCACAGAATGTTTCGGAAAGGACAATCATGGAAGCTTTTAGGTTTAAATGAAATAATTCTGCGGCAGGACAGATTTCAGTCAGGAATAGAAGGTACATCGCAGGTCCCCTGACGCTGAAGTTGTTCCAAAACTCATTTTAAAATATCGTCATTAAACAGCAGAACTTTGACTCTAAGTCCGTTATTCGTAAAACTACAGGTGTAGATTTACAGCCTGCTCAAAACTCAAGTGATTGCAGGAAATTCTCCCGGGTTGTGCACTGACGTGGAAAGACAGGCATATGTTAAATGGACGCCAGGACGATTTGGTGGAGAATTTCACCGAAATCCGGGAAATTTGAGCTTACGCCACAGGCATGAGAAATTCTTTGAAATTCCGCGCCAAAAATAACGTCAAAATTCTGAAATGTTTTTAACAAAGTCTTCAAGAGGTGTTGTGAGGCAGGAATCCCACCACCGCCTTGGCAGCGGATCGAGGGTATTCAGAATAAATGCCAGCCTCGCTCACTCTGTCTGCAACCCGTGAAGCTCAGAAGAGTAAGAGATCTTCTTGCTTTGCAGAAGGCAAGGATACTGGTCTGGGTGTTATTTGTATGTGATACCACAAGATGGCAGGATAGTCACACTGAAAATCAGCAGGTACCACCTTACGAGTGTAAACAATAATTTATGCCTGTATAGCTCGGAATAAACCTCCCAAAGGGCTTTACAAAGGCGTGATCGGACGAATTGCGACTCCCAATCAAACAAACAGCTAGCAGGAATGTATACTGCAGATTCAGCAAAGTAATGCCAGGGTTCAAAGGGTTAAATTACAAGGGACAAATGTGAACTCTGTTCCCTCGAGATCCCAGGCCGTTCTCACTGAGGGGTTTAAAACGATAATGTGATGCAACAGGAAAGATAGAGATGTTCCCCCTGCTGCAGGAGAGCCCAAACAAGGTGGCAGAACTTGTTGATATGGAACCAGTCGGTTCAGAGATGAAGAAGACCTTTGGAAGAGTCGCATTGGACATAAAACATAGAACATAGGGATTAGGAGCAGAAGTCGGCAATTCAGCCCTTGGAGACCGCTCCGCCGTTCAATCAGGTCGTGGCTGATCTCTTCCTGGTCTCAAATCCACCTCCCCACCTGTTCCCCATTTCCCATTGATGAAAAAATGAATGAAATGAAAATGAAATGAAATGAAAATCGCTTAGTAGGCTTCAAATGCAGTAGGCTTCAAATGAAGTTACTGTGAAAAGCCCCGAGTCGCCACATTCCGGCGCCTGTTCGGGGAGGCTCTTACAGGAACCCGTTTTTTAATCAGAAATATATCTATCTCCTTCTTGAAATCATTTTATTATATATTTTTTAATAAATTTAGAGTACCCAATTTGTTTCTTCCAATTAAGGGGCAATTTAGCGTGGCCAATCCACCTACTCTGCACATTTTTGGGTTGTGGGGGCGAAACCCACGCAAACACGGGGAGAATGAGCAAACTCCACACGGACAGTGACCGAGAGCCGGGAGCGTACCTGGGATCTCGGCTCCGTGAGGCAGCAGTGCTAACCACTGCGCCACCGTGCTGCCTAATTGAAGACGATATTAATTTAAAACATCAACTATTTACAATAATTGTAAATTTTAACATCTGTGTATCTTGGGCGGGATTCTCCAATAATGGGGCTATGTCCCCACTCCAGTGTGAAAACGCAGGAGAATCACTCTGGACTATCATGTTCTGAAGGCTGGGTAGTTTGCTGTTCAGCCTTCAGAACAGTGACCACGACACCACACAACCCTGCTATGGCAATCGCTGCAAGACGTGCCAGATCATCGACATGGATACCACCATTACACGTGAGAACACCACCCAGCAGGTACGCGGTACATACTCGTGCGACTCGGCCAACGTTGTCTACCTCATACGCTGCAGGAAAGGATGTCCCGAAGCGTGGTACATTGGCGAGACCATGCAGACGCTGCGACAATGAATGAACGGACATCACGCGACATTCACCAGGCAGGAATGTTCCCTTCCAGTCGGGGAACACTTCAGCAGTCAAGGGCATTCAGCCTCTGATCTCCGGGTAAGCGTTCTCCAAGGCGGCCTTCAGGACGCGCGACAACGCAGAATCGCCGAGCAGAAACTTATAGCCAAGTTCCGCACACATGAGTGCGGCCTGAACCGGGACCTGGGATTCATGTCGCATTACATTCATCCCCCACCACCTGGCCTGCAAAATCCTACCAACTGTCCTTGATACAATTCACACCTCTTTAACCTGGGGTTACCCCATCTCTGGATCTGTAAAGATTTAATCACCTGCTAATGCTCGCTTCCAAGCATTGTCTGGCATCTTTGAATTTGTCAATATATATGTTTCTGGAACATACCTCTTCATTCACCTGAGGAAGGAGCAGCGCTCCGAAAGCTAGTGATTCAAAGCAAACCTGTTGGACTTTAACCTGGTGTGGTAAGACTTCTTACTATGAATAGGATGGGAATGGAGGGATACGGACCCCGGAAGTGTAGAAGATTTTAGTTTAGACGGGCAGCATGGTCGGCACAGGCT
Source organism: Scyliorhinus torazame (assembly GCF_047496885.1). Taxonomy (NCBI): domain Eukaryota; kingdom Metazoa; phylum Chordata; class Chondrichthyes; order Carcharhiniformes; family Scyliorhinidae; genus Scyliorhinus; species Scyliorhinus torazame. Next base: position 317,376,547 of record NC_092711.1, read on the forward strand.
TGGAGGGCCGAAGGGCCTGTTCCTGTGCTGTTCGTTTCTTTGTTCTTTATTCAGGTCGCCACTGTGCGCCCTGCTATCCACCCCGGCAACTGCCCCACGCATTCACTGCCTAATCATCCGTACACTGACATGACTTGACATAAATTCTGAACCTGTTGATTTGCGCTTCGTGGTCTTCTTTTCACTGTGGCCAGTAGGTGGCGGTACTGCCCTTGTGCTGAAACCAGGGACGAATGTGGCAACAAGGGTAAATCCTCCTCCGATTATAATTCAGGGTGCGATACATTGTGCGGGTAAACGTGAAGTCTTTCTTTGCTCCTGAACCAAGGAGCTTGCTTTGTTTTACTCTGTTTAATGTTTCACAAATACAGGACATGAGCTTTGGCTGTCAAATGTTTTCTCCAAACCTCCGGGTTGCGTTGAGAATGTAAATATTTACAAGGTGGCAGATGCTGTATTATTTTGCCTAAGCTGCAACCTTTTGCTTCCCACACAACAACCGCAACTCGCATTTACATAGCGCCTTTCACATCCAGAGCTGCAATGCAGGAGAATAGTCGGACAAAAAGACGGGGCAAGGATTGGCTTAAAAGGTGGAAAAATAGGGTGGGGGGGGGGGGTTGCTGAGGTTTAGGCGCAGGCAGCTGAGGATGTGAGCCTCGGTGATGGGGTGGGGGGGTGGGGCGGGGGGGCGGGGTGGGGGGGGGGTTGTGGGAATGATTCAGGGGAGTCAAGAGGTGAGTTACTTGCCGCAGGATTCCCAGTCTCTGACCTGCTCTCATAGGCACAGTATTTATGTGGCTAGTCCAATTCCGTTTCTGGTCCATGTTAACTGCTAGGATATTGGTGGTAGGGAATTCAGCAAAGGTCATCCCATTGAATGTCAAGGGGAGATGTGTGGATTTTCTCTTTTTGAAGATGCTCATTGCCTGGCATTTGTATGATGCCAATGTTACTTGTCATTTATCAGCCCGAGCCTGGATATTGTCCAGGTCTTGCTGCATATGGACACGACTGCTTCAGTACCCAAGGAGTCACGAATGACAAATCACCCTCAAAACATACATTAAGATCAGAAATTGATGTGTCCCCCAATCTCCACCACCTGACTTGGGTCACTGTCTGTGCGGAGTCTGCACGTTCTCCTTGTGTCTGCGAGCATTTCCTCCGGGTGCTCCGGTTTCCTCCCACAAGTTCCGAAAGATGTGCTTGTTAGATGAATTGGACATTCTGAATTCTCCCTCTGTGTACCCGAACAGGCGCCGGAGTGTGGCGACTAGGGGACTTTCACAGTAACTTCATTGCAGTGTTAATGTAAGCCTAGTTGTGGCAATAATAAAGATTATAATGGGTCAATTAGAGTTTAATCGACATGAGCCACATCATAGGGTAAATTAAACCCAAACCAAATTGCCGTGAGGGAAATTCTGAATGTCATCGAGAGCGCAAATGCTGTTCCCCTTTTCTGAGGTCAATCTGAAGTCAAGAATTATTGGGCACATTCTGGGGGTCAACTGGAGTCCAATTGTTAGTCGACGCATTCTGAGGTAAATCAGAACCCAATTGCTATTGAGCGCATTGTAAAGGTAAATCAGAACCCAACTCTCGTTAGACACACCCAGAGGTGAATGACATATTCTGGGTATATTCGGAGGTCAATCAGAAACTAATTGTCATTAGGCAATTTCTGAGGTCATTCAGAGCCCAATTGCTGTAAGGTGCTTCTGACGACAATAAGGTGTTCAGTCAACATTAATTGCCTATTTCTTGATTCTTTGTGCCACCGTGATTTGTTGCTGTTTCATTCTGAAAACAAGAAAGGATAGAATGATAAATATGCAGTGACATTTGAGCCGGTTGGACGTATGCATGAGCGACATTGTCAGGTATGATGGATTTGCGAAACACAATTTATGTAATAAATGGATGTGCCAATGGTCCTGTTTGCTTTACATCAGGTGATGCGGTATTTTATGGGATGGGGTGCTACACTATGATGCGCACATTGTTCGTTAATGTGCAGGCTTGTCTCTTTTTTATTTTGCAGCTTCTCTCTTCAACCCAGTCCCCAATGTTTAATGCTGAGGCTCTTAACTTTTTCCTACCTGAGCTGCGGGGTAATCCTGATGTAACCCATTGTGTTTGTCTTTGCTGCACAACACATCGCAGGGAAAGTGATAATTATTTCCACGAACTGAGCTGCCCAGGTTCTTTCTGTTCAATCGGATTACTCCTCACCTCAAAGTATAAACCCCGCAAATCCTTCAGACTTATCTTAAGTTGAGCTTTGTGAGAAGAGTCAGGAAGAATAAGCAAATGGTGTCCGATGAAGCAACTGATCCAGACTGAGAGTTCAGGAAAGTGAGAGGCGATTAGTGCTGGCGGAGATCAGAGGTAGCTTCATAAAAGCAGTGAGTAGCACAATGCTGTGACAGCGGGCGCAATGCGGGAGAAAAATGCGCAAAGATGTGCACCAAGGAGAGATCCAGCCCACAATCGGGGGACCTGTAAAAGCTTACGGGTAAAAAAAACTTTGAAATGGCCTGTTTCTAAATTGCATGACTGTGGGTTCAGACCCCGATCCAGAAAATTCGACTGACGCTCCCAGTGCAGTACGAAGCGAGTGCTGCATTGTCATTTTTTCAGTCAGGACTAGGATCAATTTTGCCTGTCTAGGCAGGGATAAAATGTACTACTCAAGGAATACATTACTTTCAAGCACTGAGAAGAAATTGCCCAATCACGCTCATTAATTCGCTGTTAGGATGCCTTGCATTTCCCTGTAGAAGATAGATTGGTATCTTTTTTTTTGATAAATTTAGAGTACCCAATTCTATTTTTAAGGGGCAATTTATCGTGGCCAATCCACCTCCTCTGCACATCTTTGCATTGTGGGGGTGAGACCCACGCAGACACGGGGAGAATGTGCAAACTCCACGCGGACAGTGACCCGGGGTCGGGATCAAACCCGGGTCTTTGACGCCATGAGGCAGCAGTGCTAACCACTGCACCACTGTGCTGCTCTAGATAGATTGGTACCTGTACAACATTTTTCACAACACCTCAAACTTCTTTCCTGCCACTGAAATATATTTTAATAGTAGCCGCTTGGTATTATAAAACTTGAGCATTGCTGAAAAAAGAGACAGGCTGTCGAAGCTTTTCATCTTGCACACATCAGGGTGGATACAAGAATACCAAATTTCAATGGGAACAACAATTTATTTTGCATAGGAAAAGGTTACTGATTAGTTGGCAAGTCAGTTCTGATTGATCAGTCAAGGCCTTGCAGTTTGTATGAAGCATCATTGGCCCTTTGTCTGTCTGTAATTGACAGAGTAATGACCATGCTCTAAATGCCAGTAGTAACTTCCATTGAGTTATGGTTTAAATTCTGAAGGAACATTCTTGGTGTCAAAATAAAACTGTAATTATTGGGTGCTGGAGCCATTTAAACAAAGGTGCAAGTTGTCAAAGGTGCAACAGGAAGGGGGATGCCTCAGAACTGAGGTCAGGTGACATCGCCTAATAGGAGAGCAGGAATTCTTCAGCACTCTCTGAAACAAACAGAACATTTGTCCTGAGCACTGTTGCTTCACAGCTCCAGGGTCCCAGGTTCGATTCCCGGCTTGGGTCACTGTCTGTGCGGAGTCTGCATATTCTCCCTGTATTTGCGTGGGTTTCCTCCGAGTGCTCCCGTTTCCTCCCACAAGTCCCGAAAGACGTGCTTGTTAGGTAATTTGGACATTCTGAATTCTCCCGCTGTGTACCTGAACAGGCGCCGGAATGTGGCGACGAGGGTATTTTCACAGTAACTTTATTGCAGTGCTAATGTACGCCTACGTGTGACAATAATAAATTCATGATCCTGCATAAGGAACAATTGCCACTTATGCCTTCCTGCAACTCAAATACTTCAGGACCATAAAGGTTAGCCCCATATAGAAGTTACAGTGCAGAAGGAGGCCATTCGGCCCATCGGTATACATCAACCTTTGGAAAGAGCACCCACCTAAGCCCACACCTCCACCCTGCCCCCGTAACCCAGCAACCTCACCTAACTTTTGGACACTACAGGGTAATTCAGCTTGGCCAATGCACCTAACCTGCACAGACAGTGAGCCAAGCCGGGAATCAAACCTGGGACCCTGGAGTTGTGAAGCAACTGTGCCGCCCCCACTCCACACTCCAATTAACTGTGCTGTGTCACATCTCGCTGTCACCAATACTTTGTATTTGCGTTTTATGATTTATCTTCGTCATGTGCCATATTTTTGCAACATAAATGTTCATGTCTCTCCAACGTTCAGAACTTTTGGTAACAGGCAACACATTGGTCTTCTCAAACCTTCTACTTGATCAGCTTCCTGAACCGTTGGTATATTTCCTCCATTGTCCCTTCTTACTCTGCTGCTCCCAATTTAACAAGTCACTACTCCTTTTTCTGCTTTCTCTTTAGGTGACCAAGGAACTGCTGTTGTTTCTTGGTGATTAGGGGTGGCACAGTGGCACAGCAGCGAGCACTGTTGCCTCGCAACGCCAGAGACCCGGGTTCGATTGCGGCCTTGGGTGACTGTTTGTGTGGAGTTTGTGTGGATTCCTAGAATCCTTACAGTGCAGGCGGAGGCATGGACCCTTGGAAGGAGTACCCTACCTCGGTCCCCGCCTCCACCCTATCCCCGTAACCCCACCTAACCTTTTGGATTCTAAGGTGCAATTTAGCACGGCCAATCCACCTAACCCGCACATCTTTGGATTGTGGGAGGAAACCGGAACACCCGGAGGAAACCCACCCAGACACGGGGAGAAAGTGCAAACTCCACACAGTCACCCGAGGCCGGAATTGAACTCAGGGCCCTGGAGCTGTGAGGCAGCAGTGCTAACCACTGTGCCACCTTACCACCTTACTCCCCATGGACGATAAGGAAATAGTGTAGATGGGCTTTAGAGTGGTTTCACAGGTCGGCGCAACATCGAGGGCCGAAGGGCCTGTACTGCACTGTAATGTTCTATGTTCTATATCTGTGTGGGTTTCCTCCAGATGCTCCGGTTTCCCCCCACAGTCCAAAGATGTGCGGGTTAGGTGGATTGACCAGGCTAAACTGCCCCTTAGTATCTAGAGATGTGCAGGTTTTTGGGATAGGGTGAGGTGGATGGGGGAGTGGACATGTGTAGAGTGCTCTTTCGAAGGATCAGTGCAGACCCAACGAGTTGAATGGCCTCTTTCTGTAGGGATTCTATGATTTATAAAAGTTTTCTAGCGTGCCTGCATTTCTCAAAGCTTGCCCATCAGTTGTGGGTGTTGTTTCACTACCTTGCATTTCAAAAACCATAACTCTGCTGCATTTAATTAATCTCCCATTGTCTTGTTTAAATTCAAACTTTCACACCTATGTAGCAACATTGAGCAGATGTAGCATTTTAGTGACCTCGTTCCGCTATCCATGGAAATGCCCTTGTTTATGAAGATGACTGACATTTTTGTGAAGGTTTATTTTGCCTCTACCTGAAGACTTTCCCCATCAGATAAAAAAAATGATTCACCCAGTTTTAGTTCATTTGATGCCGCCATTATTTATCTACAGGAGCATTAAGAAGAAGAAGAATTTGCAGGGCAGCACGGTGGCGCAGTGGTTAGCACTGCAGCCTCACGACTCTGAGGTCCCAGGTTTGATCCCGGCTCTGGGTCACTGTCCGTGTGGAGTTTGCACATTCTCCCCGTGTCTGCGTGGGTTTCGCCCCCACAACCCAGAGATGTGCAGGGTAGGTGGATTGGCTGCGCTAAATTGCCCCTTAAGTGGAAAAAATGAATTGGGTACTCTAAATTTATACAAAAAAAAAGAAGAATTTGCCAAACCTTCAGTCTACGTCAAAGTCTAGGATGCCAGAAGGGTTTTGCGGGACCTGCAGTTTGAACCAATTGATAATAAAACCTTGTCACAAATATTGAACCAAACATCTGTTTGGAATAGTGCCGAGGTTCCATCATAATATTGGGGAGGAAAAAAAAATTAATGAAATGTTGGTAATCAATTAAAAAAATATATTTTAATTCACATTTAACCTCTATTTGCAAAAGCAATTACTGCACTAACAGCATGCTGACTGATTATATCAAACAGAATAGACCGGGACACTGGCAGTAACATACTGCAAATGGGATGAGGAGTTTCTAATTACAGACTAAATGACTGGGGAGGAAACCCAGCTCTGTGACAGCTCCCATGAGGAAAATGGGTTTGATTTCCTTGCTGTCTGAGGTGAGCAGTGTAAGGCAGAAGCTCCAGCAGAAATAATTGATATTTCTGAATTAACAATATCGTTTCACTTGAGCCAGCTGGGTATTTTTTTACAGACCACACAGGTAGGCGGCAATGGGGTCCCAACACTCTCACCTAATCCCGTTTCGGAAGTTGCGAATGGGGGTGTGTCCAGCTGACGCTCTCATCCTGAACTACTACGGGATGTCCCACCAACACGGGGAAATGCTGTTTGAACCAGGCTGTGCGTAGATAATGCTTGGGATCTCTGGTCCCTATCACATTCCACAACCTGCAGCAATGATCCACGTACGATCTGTAGTATCATGTGTCATATTGGCTATTGGGTTATTAATAATGGGTTAATTCTTATCCATAAGACCATAAGACATAGGAGCAGAATTAGGCCACTTGGCCCATCGAGTCTGCTCCGCCATTCAATCATGGCTGATATTTTCTCATCCCCATTCTCCTGCCTTCTCCCCATAACCCCTGATCCCTTATTAATCAAGAACCTATCTATCTCTGTCTTAGGGACACGCAATGATTTGGTCTTCACAGCCTTCTGCGGCAAAGAGCTCCACAGATTCACCACCCTCTGGCTGAAGAAATTCCTCCTCATCTCTGTTTTAAAGGATCGTCCCTTTAGTCTGAGATGGTGTCCTCTGGTTCTAGTTTTTCCTACAAGTGGAAACATCCTCTCTCATCCTCTCTATCCAGGTCTCACAGTATCCAGTAAGTTTCAATAAGATCCCCCCTCATCCTTCTAAACTCCAGCGAGTACAGACCCAGAGTCCTCAACTGTTCCATATACGACAAGCTCTTCATTCCAGGGATCATTCTTGTGAACCTCCTCTGGACCACATCCTTCAGTATGCTGATCATATACTGTATACATCCTCCCAGGAATGATTCAACATCACATGATTTGGTCTCTTCTACAACCCCGAGGAGGTTGTAAGATGAGTTCCACCAATAAAGTTCCTGTTTCTTGTAACTGTGCAGACTGAATGAGCAGGTTTTTCCGGACCACAACCCCCGCGGCAGGTTCCCGACCGACAAGGCGGGTGAGCCGCCCAAGATGTCATGGACATTGGCAGAGATGGCTGCCACAGGAAAACAACATCGGCATCTCCACATCACTGAAAAACATGCCATAGGCGCTGTGGTGAGGGGGGGGGGGCGAGAAAACCCCACCCGTTAGTATTTTGCATCAGTCTTACAGTGCCAACGCCAAAACTACTGCATGGCGGCAGAAGGTCAAAAATAGTGATGAAGAAGTCTCTAGCATTGCCTGAAGGAGTTGAGAAGGTCGCAGACCTCAACCAAACAGAACCCTGACGAAAATGGTATCTGAGATTTTCAGTGGAGGCGAGCAGTGAGTAGGTTAGCACATTGTGAAAAGCAGTGGGCGGGTGACAGTGTGGTCGGTATTCCCATCATGCAGAGAATCGATCAGAATGAAACCGTGTACAATGAAGTAATCAAAGCACTTGATACATACTTCAGTCTGGGAAGAATACACTTATTGAGCTGAATAAATTTAGCAAACACACCCAACATCACGGCGAAAGTCGAGACTGTGAGTAGAGCAGCTTGAATGATGAATTGATCAGGGACAGAATTGCTGTGGGAGTGTTGGATGACCACTTGCAGTCAAGGGATGATCTAACCTGAGCAAAGGCAATCTCTAACTGCTCAGACAAGATCCTTCGGTATGATTGGGGTACATTGAGTGGGTGGGCAAATGAATGGCGGCTGCAGTGTAATGTGGAGAAATGTGAGTTCATCCACTTTGGTGGCAGAAACGAGAAGGCAGACAATTACCTGAATGGGCATATATTAGGAGAGGGGATTGTGCAACGGGAACTGGGAGTCCACACTCAGCAGTCGCTGAAGGTAAGCACGCAGGCACAACAAGCAGTAAAGAAGGCAAATCATAAGTTGGCCTTCATAGCGAGAGGATTCGGGTACAGCAGGATAGCACAGTGGTTTTCACAGCTCCAGGGTCCCAGGTTCGATTCCCAGCTTGGGTCACTGTCTGTGCGGAGTCTGCACGTTCTCCCCGTGTCTGCGTGGGTTTCCTCCGGGTGCTCCGGTTTTCTCCCACAGTCCAAAGATGTGCAGGTGAGGTGGATTGGCTATGCTAAATTGCCCTTAGTGTCCAAAAGAACGGTTAGGTGGGGTTACGGGGATATGGTGGAGGTGAGGGGATAGGGTGGAGGTAGGAGTAGGGTGCTCTTTCCAAGGGCCGGTGCAGACTCGATGGGCCAAATGGCCTCCTTCTGCACTGTAAATTCTATGATTCAATGAATCTATGATTCTACGACAGGAACAGCGATCTCTTGCTGCAATTATACAGGGTCTTGGTGAGGCCACCCCTGGAATATTGTGGGCAGTTTTGGTCTCCTTATCTGAGGAAGGTGTTCCAGCTATACAGGGAGCGCAGTGAGGGTTTACCAGGCTGATTCCCGGAATGGCAGGACGGATACAGGAGGAGAGATTGAGCCGGTTAGAATTGTAATTGCTGGAGTTCTGAAGAATGTGGGAGTATCTCGTAGAAACCTATCAAACTCTAATCGGGTTAGACAGGGTAGATACAAGGTACCGATGGTGGGGGCGTCCACAACCAGGGGTCACAGTCTGAGGATACGGGGGAGACCATTTAGGACAGAGATGAGGAGACATTTCTTCACCCAGAGAGCGGTTGGCCTGTGGAATTCGCTACCACAGAAAGCAGCTGAGGCCAAAACATGTTTCAAGAATCAGTTAGAAAGAGCACTTTGGGCAAAGGGGATCAAATGAGATAGGGGGGGGGCGCGATTGATCTACTGAGTTGGTAGAGCAGGTTGGAGAGCTCCTATTCTAATAAAGGGTAACAAAGCATGCTGTAAACTAGGCACAGGTACAGCACGTTGGCTTCTTTCTCATTCTAAGCCGAGATTCCATGAATGAACGCATCAGATCTTAGCTCTGCAGTCCTGCCACACCCAGCCGTGAATGGTGGTGGACAATTAGACAACACACTGGAGGAGGCTCCACAAATATCCCCATGCTCAATGATGGAGGAGCCCAGCACATCTGTGCGAAAGACAAGGCTGAGTCATTCGCAATAATCTTCAGCCATGCGTGCCGAGTGGATGATCCATCTCAGTCTCCTCCGGAGGTCCCCAGCATCACAGATATCAGTCTTCAGCCAATACAATTCACTCCACGTGATATCAAGAAATGGCTGAAGGCACTGGATACCACAAAGGCGATGGGCCCTGACAATGTTCCGGCAATAGTACTGAAGACTTGTGCTCCAGAGCTTGCCGCACCCCTAGCCAAGCTGTTCCAGTACAGCTACAACACTGGCATCTACCCGGCAATGTGGACAATTGCCCAGGTGTGTCCTGTACACATGAAACAGAACAAATTCAACCCAGCCCGATCAGTCTACTCTGTGTCATCAGCAAAGTGATGGAAGGAGTCATCAACAGTGTTATCAAGCGGCGCTTACTCAGCAACCTGCTCACAGACGCTCAGTTTGGGTTCCGCCAGGGTCACTCAGCTCCTGATCTCATTACAGCCTTGGTTCAAACATGGACAAAAGAGCTGAATGCCAGAGGCGAGGTGAGAGTGACTGCACTTGATGTCAAGGCAGCATTTGACCGAGTATGGCATTAAGCAGCCAATGGGAATCAGGGGGGAAACTCTCCGCAAGTTGGAATCATACCCGGCACAAAGGAAGATGTTTGTGGTGGTTGGAGGTCAATCATCTCAGCTCCAGGACATCACTACAGGAGTTCATCAGGGTAGTGTCCTCAGCCTAACCATCTTCAGCTGCTTCATCAATGACCTCCCTTCCATCATGAGGTCAGAAGTGGGGATGTTCGCCAATGACTGCACAATGTTCAGAACCATTCGCCACTCCTCAGATAATGAACCAATCCATGTCCAAATGCAGCAAGACCTGGACAATATCCAGGCTTGGGCTGACAAGTGGCAAGTTACATTTGCACCACACAAGTTTCAGGCAATGACCATCTCCTAAAAGAGAGGATCTAACCAACACCCTTGACATTCAATGATATTACCATCGCTGAATCCCCCACAATCTATATCCGGGAGGTTACCATTGATCAGAAAATGACCTGGACCCAGCCATATTAATACTGTGGCTACCAGGGCAGGTCAAAGGCTAGGAATCCTACGGCGAGCGATTCACCTCCTGACCCCACAAAACCTGTGCACCATCAACAAGGCACAAGTCAGGAGTGTAATGGAACACTCTCCACTTGCCTGGATGAGTGCAGCTCCAACAACACTCGAGAAGCTCGATATCATCCAGGACAAAGCAACCCGCTTGATTGCTCCCCCTTCCACAAATATTCAAACCCTCCACCGATGAACAGTGGCAGCCGTGTGTACCATCTACAAGATGCACTGCAGTAACTCACCAAGGTTCCTTAGGCAGCACCTTTCAAACCCACGACCACTACCATCTAGGAGGACAAGGGTAGCAGATACCTGGGGTACCCCACCACCTGGAGATTCCCCTCCATGTCATTCACCACCCTGACTTGGAAATATATCGCCGTTCCTTCACTGTCGCTGGGGCAACATTCTGGAACTCCCACCCTGACAGCACAGTGGGCGTACCTACACTTCATGGACTGCGGCGGTTCAAGATGGCGACTCACCACCACCTTCTGAAGGGCAACTAGGGATGGGCAAGCGACGCCCACATCCTGTAAATGAATCTTTTGAAACATGCTCCGTGATGAAGCTCCTGTCGTGGGGAGAGACTGGCTGTTCCTACTCTGAACATTCCAGGAGGGCGATAACGATCTGCAGCGGAGACAGTGCATCGATCCTCGAAGAGCTTCTGTGGATGTCTAACTCTTGTCTGGCTGATGGCAGCTTGCTTGCTTTCAATGACTAGGGTCATATCATGGCGATGCAGCAGGGAATGTTTCACCTCTCGTGTTCTTATGGCACCCTTCTTGAGGGGGGATCAGGGGCTGTTTAGCACAGGGCTAAATCGCTGGCTTTGAAAGCAGGCCAAGGCAGGCCAGCAGCGCGGGTTCAATTCCCGTAACAGCCTCCCTGAACAGGCGCCGGAATGTGGCGACTAGGGGCGTTTCACAGTAACTTCATTTGAAGCCTACTTGTGACAATAAGCGATTTTCATTTCATTTGAGGGCTGGAGTCGAGCACCTGGCTGGTGGACTTCCGCGATGTGCCTGTGACAGAAAGGAGAGTTAATTAGTGCATGGCAGTGGCCTTGAGAAACAGGAGATGGATGATGTGGTGCTGGATTGTCACTTCATTTCACGCCCCCGACCTCACCGTCAGCACAGGAGCCGCCGACGCACTCCCAACCAGAGCTGATGACCTCTGTCCTCAGAGTCCATGGTGGCATGGTAGCACAGAGGGTAGCTCTGTTGCTTCACAGCGCCAGGGTCGCAGGTTCGATTCCCAGCTTGGGTCACTGTCTGTGCGGAGTCTGCACGTTCTCCCCGTGTCTGCGTCGGATTCCTCCGGGTGCTCCGGTTTCCTCCCCCAAGTCCCGAAAGACTTGTTGCTGGGTGAATTGGACATTCTGAATGCTCCCTCTGTGTACCCGAACAGGCGCCGGAGTGTGGTGACTAGGAGCTTTTTACAGTAACTTCATTGCAGTGTTAATGCAAGCCTACTTGTGACAATAAAGATTATTATTATGAAGTCCTTAAGTTCTGGCCTCTCGCTGCTGTCTGGGATCTTTCCCTCTTGCTGTGTGTCAGCTTCTCCTGCATGAGTACAGATGACGAGAGCGTAAGCAGGGCGTGTGCCTGGGCAGATGCTAAGGATGCCTGGCACATGTGGGTGCTGAGTGCGACCAGAGAGGTGATGAGATTTACCAGGATGTTGCCTGGTATGGAGGGCATTAGCTATGAGGAGAGGTTGAATAAACTTGGTTTGTTCTCACTGGAACGAAGGAGGTTGAGGGGCAACCTGATAGAGGTCTACAAAATTATGAGGGGCATAGACAGAGTGGATAGTCAGAGGCTTTTACTTTTCCCCAGGGTAGAGGGGTCAATTACTGGGGGGCATAGGTTTAAGGTGTGAGGGGCAAGGTTTAGAGTAGATGTACGAGTAAGTTTTCTACACAGAGGGTCCTGGATGACTGGAACTCGCTGCCGGAGGGGGTGGTGGAAGCAGGGACGATAGTGACGTTTAAGGGGCATCTTGACAAACACATGAATAGGATGGGAATAGAGGGATACGGACCCCGGAAGTGTAGAAGATTGTAGTTTCGACGGGCAGCATGGTCGGCACGGGCTTGGAGGGCCGAATGGCCTGTTCCTGTGCTGTACTTTTCTTTGTTCTTTGTTATTTGTTCTTTGAGGGGCAACCCGCAGGGGAGATGAAGGTGTGAGTGGGAGAGCGAGTGGTGGTGAATCTGCAGACGGCAGTGCGTGAGACCCCGGTGGATATATGATGGGTGTGCGAGTGGAGAGTGATGAGAAGAGTGACTTACTCTGGCAGAATGCAGGAGATTATCCATCCTCTTCCAGCGCTGGATGGCTGTCCGCTTCAGGGCATGAACACCGAGCAGCACAGACACCGCCTCCTTTGCTGTGAGGTTTCATACAAACATAGAAGCTAGGAGAAGGAGGAGGCCTTTCGGCCCTTCGAGCCTGCTCTGCTGTTCAATATGAGCATGGCTGATCCTCGATCTCCATGCCATGTTTCTATTCTCTCCCCATACCCCTTGCTGCCATTGGAATCTAAACAATTACCTGTCTCTTTCTTCAATACATTCAGTGACTCTTCTGTGGTGGAGAATCCCACAGGTTCACTTCCCTTTGAATGAAGAAAAGTTCCTCACCTCAGTCCGAAATGGCCTGCCCCGTGTCCTGAGACTGTGTCCCTGGTCCTAGATTTCCCAACCAGGGAAAACATCCTCCCTATGTCCAGCCTGCCCAGCCGCATTAGAATGTTATACGTTTCAACCAGATCTCCTTGCAATCTTCTAAACTCCAGTGAATACAGGCGCAGTCGAACCAATCTCTCCTCATAGGGACATGAGTACTGAGCGTGTGTAGATGCCATCACGATGGGCCTCTACGTCATAGAGGGGTCTCTCCATGAAGGCAGCAGAGAACTTTGGTGCAGATTTCCTGGCAGCCATCGATTCCGGTAGCTTGCAAAGTGGAGCTGCTGTGCACAAGGGCGTTCTTTGAATGTGGTGCCCCGATGATTGCAGCAGTGAAGTGGTGGCGGTGTCGGCGAATCAGGTGCCACCTCGTCAGAAATTCAGTGCGGAGCCCATGGATGAAGTATTTTGTCATTAAGTGCCGCCCTGTATGGTGGATAAAGCTGCCATTGCTGTCGGCGGACTCCAAGCCATTTAAAAATAAATTTAGAGTACCCAATTCATTTTTTCCAATTAAGGGGCAATTTAGCGTGGCCAATCCACCTCCCCTGCACATCTTTGGGTTGTGGGGGCAAAACCCACGCTAACACGGGGAGAATGTGCAAACTCCCCACGGACAGTGACCCAGAGCCGGGATCGAACCTGGGACCTCGGCGCCGTGAGACTGCAGGGCTAACCCACTGCGCCACCGTGCTGCCCTCTCCAAGCCATTTTAATAATAATAATCTTTATTGCCACAGGTAGGCTTACATTAACACTACAATGAAGTTACTGTGAAAATCCCCTAGTTGCCACGTTCCGGCGCCTGTTCGGGTACACAGAGGGAGAATTCAGAATGTCCAATTCACCTGACAGCATGTCTTTTGGGATTTGTGAGAGGAAACTGGAGCACCCGGAGGAAACTCGCGCAGTCACGGGGAGAACGTGCAGACTCCACACAGACAGTGACCCAAGCCGGAATCAAACCTGGGTCCCTGGCTCTGTGAAGCAACAGCGCTAACCACTGTGCTACCTGCCTACCATCGATCTTTGCTGATTTTCTGGGAAAATCCCATCCCATATTTCCTACACCAGTGACTGCATTGCAAAAGCGCTTAATTGGCTGTAATTCACATTAAATTGTCCACCTGTAATGAAAGCAGCTGCAGTGATGAATGTCTTACATTTTCTTTTCTTTTTGTTCCTCGAGCCAATAAACTATAGTCATTGTTATAGCTTTGGAAATTTATGTAGCCAATCTGTGTACCACAAACTCCCACAAACATCCAAGGCCTGTATTTTGCTGTCAGGGGAGAGTTGGCATTTGCTACAGACTGAACAACTTACCTTCCCCATCACGGAGCTTTCTCTTCTTGGTTCATCTCGGAATAACATCGGGGTGAACTGTGTCACCAATTATTTCAAGAGCTGTAGACACCCCTTGAGGTCAGTCTTCAGCTCAATGATTGGCAATAACAATAATAATAATCTTTATTAGAGTCACAAACAGGCTGACATTCACAATTCAATGTTTGTGTGAAAAGCCCCATTCCGGCACCTGTCGGGGTACACAGAGGGAGAATTCAGAGGGCGGGATTCTCCCATGCCGCGCCATAGGGGAGAAGCGCCGTTCGCACCATTTTTCCCCACGGCACCGGTCCGACGCCGGCACGCGATTCTCCGAGGAGAGGAGTGGAGAATCGGCGCCACTTGCGCCGGCGTGTTTGGCGCGGTGCCGGTCGCGGGCCGCTGTCTACGGCCGGGCCGCCGATTCTCCGGCCTTGATGGGCCGAGCGGCCGCGTGGAAATGGCAGAGTCCCGCCGGCGCCGGCCACACCTGCTCGCAGCCGGCGGGAACTCTGCGCGCAGGGTCGGGGGGGGGCGGCCTGTGGGGGGGAGCGGGGCTCCTTCACCGGGGAGGGGGCCTCCGATGAGGTCTGGCCCGCGATCGGGGCCCACCGATCGGCGGGCCGGCCTCTCCAGCCCCGGCCCTATTTTATTACGCGGCCGGCCCCTGAACCCCCCCACGCCGTGTTGCGTCGGGGCCGGCGCGTTGATGAAGTCCCCCGCGCGTGCGCGGGTTGGCGCGGCGCCCAGTTGCCGCCAGGAAGGGAGACTGGAGCAGCGTGGATCGTTCCAGCGCCGTGCTGGGCCCCTGTGGGGGCCAGAATCGGTAGTGCCCGCGCCTGTTTCGCGCCGTCGTGAATCGCGACGGCGCTCACGACAGCGCGAACACTCTGCCTCCATTTCGGAGAACCCCGCCCAGAATGTCCAATTGAAGTCTTTCGGGACTTGTGGGAGGAAACCAGAGCACCCGGAGGAAACCCACGCAGACACGGGAATCAAACCCGGGTCTCTGACGCTGAGGCAAACAGTGCTCACCATATCTGTTAGGTCTCAAAATATTTTAAAATATGTCCAGGTAGGGGGGGTCGCACGGTGGCGCAGTGGTTAGCACTGCTACCTCACGGCACTGAGGACCTTGATTCGATCCCGGGTCACTGTCCGTGTGGAGTTTGCACATTCTCCCCGTGTCTGCGTGGGCCTCACCCCCGCAACCCAAAGATGTGCAGGGGAGGCGGATTATCCGCGCTGAATTGTCCGTTAATTGGAATTTTTTTCTTAATCAAAGAAAATCACCTCTTCTTTCCCTGGAAGTTTACAGGAAGTGATCAGTTTTTTCCTTTGTCGCCGATGTTCATTGAAATCACAGGGTTGCTGTGGGGCAGAATGAGGACATTTGGCCCATCGCACTGCATCTCTCTGAATGGGCATTATGACTTTGTGCCTTTTCTCCGTGACATTGCATCTCATCTAATGCCCCCCTGATTGCCTCGATTGAACCTGCCTCCACCACTCTTGGAGACTGAGCATTCCAGACCCGGACCACTCTGTATGGAAAAGGATTTTCTCGCATCACATTTGCTTTTGTTGTGAATCACTTGCAAAAAATCAAAATCATCAAATTCATTTCAATCGATGATGCAGCGATTATAGTTTTCCATGGAGTTGAAGATCATTCCTCTTCTGAAGCTTCTTCCCAGAGTCCTTCAAGGGAACAATGAATTCCTCAATGTTCTGGTCTCTTTGCTTCTAGTCCCAGTGTATCTAAAAGTCATTTCTCTTCAGTCTTCTCTTTCACTGTTGTCCGTGCAGATCACTCATCCTGCAACCCTGAGGACCAAGAATTCGATAGGAGACTGCATCCCCTAGGACTGGGTCTTGGGGTGGGGACGAGCTGGAACTGGGCATTACCAGCACGGTAGCACAGTGGGTAGCACTGTTGCTTCAAAGAGCCAGAGACCCAGGTTCGATTCCCAGATTGGGTGACTGTCTGTGTGGAGTCTGCACGTTCTCCCCGTGTCTGCGTGGGTTTCCTCCGGTATCCACCCACAAGTCTTGAAAGATGTGCTGTTCGGTGAATTGGACATTCTGAATTCTCCCTCTGTGTACTCGAACAGGAACCGGATTGTGGCGACTAGGGGCTTTTCACAGTAACTTCATTGCAGTGTTAATGTAAGCCTGCTTGTGACAATAAAGATTATTTTTGTAGTTGTACAACAGTGGTTTGTTCCTGGGCCCAGCGTTCGAACTGGCTGTATGATATGTTAATTGGTTCAATTGTGAGTGGAGGGTAGGCATGATGCCTACAGGCAGTGAGCAGCCGCCCAATCAGTGTTGGAGGGTGGGATGTCCAGCCTCCAAATTATTGGCTGGAATGAGGTGACAGCCAATAATTTAAAGTGACCACTGGCAGGGTCAAGAGGCCCAACAAATATCTGTACTGAGGAGAGTCTTGCGGCATTTTTGAACAGGAGATATTTGTAATATCTGACTTGTCCAAAGTTATCCAATGAGCAGAGAGAGAGCATTACCGAACTTAGCATCGAGGTCTTTTTTAGTTCCTGCATATTTCCTTCTGGAGATGTCAGACTCTTTAGAGCGAAGTGAGGTTGTTTTGACCAGCACCAGGATGGTATACTGGGGGCAGGTGTGCTGTAATGGGTTAATAGATGGGTTATGCGGATAAAACCATAGATTTGCTACAGTGCAGAAGGAGGCCATTTGGCCCATCGAGTCTACACCGACCCTTTGAAAGAGCACCCTACCTAGGCCCATTTCCCCCGCACTATCGCCAAAACCTAACCTGTACATCCCTGGACACTAAGGGGCAATTTTATCATGGTCAGCCACCGAACCTATGTGTGGTATTATCATAACTGTACGAACTGCAAGGGTTAATGAAATGTCTAGAGTAGCCACTAGAGGGAGCTACAGCTACACGTATATAAAGCATTGATGTTAAGCCTTGTGGGAGAGAGTAGTCAGGAGTTAGCTCGAGAGAGACAGAAGTATATGTAGTGTGAGTTAGAGCAGATCATAGTTTATACCAGTGTTAAGATTAATTGTAGATGAGTGTGGTTTAAATGTGTATTCTTTAGGAATACGTGTCGAATCCAAGTTAGGAGTGTTCATAAATGTATAGCTTTGTTTAGGTTCAAGCTATTTTATGGTCTTTGTGAACACTACGCCAACCATCCTGAATTAAGGAACACAAAGAACACCACACTTTGGACTGTGGGAGGAAAGCAGAGCACCCGAAGGAAACCCACGCAGACACGGGGAGAAAGTACAAACTCCACACAGTCAGCCAAACATGGAATTTAATCTGTGTCCCTGGCGCAGTGAGGCAGCAGTGCTAACTACTATGCCACCGTGCTGCATGATGCCATTGATGAAGTACTACTGACAACTTTCAGTCTTGTGTTAGACTCTGATTCCCCCTCGAGGGAGAGAGTGAGGGAGAGAGAAAGAGAGACACACACACATACAGAGATTGCAATTACGCCGAGCAACAACATTCCTACTGTGTAATCTGTTTGGATGTAATTAAGAGTGTTAAGAGGGGCAGCACGGAGGCACAGTGGGTTAGCACTGCTGCCTCACGGCGCCGAGGTCCCAGGTTGGATCCCAGCTCTGGGTCACTGTCCGTGTGGAGTTTGCACATTATGGGCAGCACGGTAGCATTGTGGATAGCACAATTGCTTCACAGCTCCAGGGTCCCAGGTTCGATTCCGGCTTGGGTCACTGTCTGTGCGGAGTCTGCACATCCTCCCCGTGTCTGCGTGGGTTTCCTCCGGGTGCTCCGGTTTCCTCCCACAGTCCAAAGATGTGCAGGTTAGGTGGATTGGGCATGATAAATTGCCCTTAGTGTCCAAAATTGCCCTTAGTGTTGGGTGGGGTTGCTGGGTTATGGGGATAGGGTGGAGGTGTCGACCGTGGGTGGGGTCTCTTTCCAAGAGCCAGTGCAGACGCGATGGGCCAAATGGCCTCCTTCTGCACTGTAAATTCTATGAAACCCAAAGATGTGCAGGGTAGGTGGATTGGCCAGGCTAAATTGCCCCTTAATTGGAAAAAATGAATTGGGTACCCTAAATTTATTTTTAAAAGAGTATTTCTAGAGCCTGTCTTAGAACCAAGTCACTCGCCTCACGTCCAAAACAGTAGAACACCACTCAGGCACCACCCAAAATATTCAACCCCTGCCCCCCCCCCCCCCCCCCCCCTCTCCCGTACTACCAGCAACAAGATAGACTGCAGCAACTCATCAAGGCTCCTTCGACTGTACCTCCCGAACGCATAATCTCTACGATCTAGAAGGACAAGGGCAGCAGATACATGAGAACATCACCATCTGCAAGTCCTCTCCAACCACATATCATTCTGACTTGGAAATGTATCCGTGCTCCTTCACTGCCGCTGGGTGCAAATCCTGGAACACTCTCCTTAACCTACACTACACGAACTGCAACGGATCAAGAAGGCAGCTCAGGCATGGTGGCGCAGTGGTTAGCACTGGGACTGCGGCGCTGAGGACCCGGGTTCGAATCCCGGCCCTAGGTCACTGTCCGTGTGGAGTTTGTACATTCTCCCCATGTCTGCGTGGGTTTCGCCCCCACAACCCAAAGATGTGCAGGTTAGGTGGATTGGCCACGCCGAATTGCCCCTTAATTGGGAAAACAAGAAGGCAGCTCAGCACCACCTTCTCACGGGCAATTAGGGTGGGCACAAAGGCTGCCTCCTACGAACACCCACTGAACTAATGAAAACAAATTTGAAAACACCTGCTGTTTCAACTTTGAAATCAGTTCAACTTTGAAAAGTTCCTCCAATTCAGGTGACAGGTCTAGAAATAATGGGCGCGATCTACCGGCCGCGTTGCACCTGAAAGTCGGCACGGGGCGGTTGGTAGGTACGGGAGATCCCTCTTCCAGGATCTACCCGGCTCTCCACGCCTCGTGACATCTAACGCGAACTCGCGCGATCTGAATCCTGCCCATTGTGGGCAAGACCACTATTTTGCAAATTAGACAGAGACAGCCTGTCTCACTCTAACACGTGCTCCCGTGATCTACCCGAGGCGTTGACATCTAACTCCTTTCACCTTGGAGATCTCAGGAGAATGCCGATCAGTGCTGGTCCCCACAAACGGGGACCAGATGCAACAGCATTTGTGGGGGCGGGGTCTCCCAGGGGGTTGGAGGCCCCCAGGAGGTTGGCCTGTGGGTAGGGTGGCACCTTGGCACTGCTCGCGCCACCCACGCACCTTGATACTGCCAAGGTGCCCAGGTAGCAATTGCCGGTGCACCGGCAGGGTGCTGGGCTGGTGGGGATCAGGTCTGGAGGTGCCCTGCACATGTGAGGTGGGATGCAGGAGGGGTCCCAAGGACCTCCTTATAGGTGAGTGGGGCTTTGGGGTGGTTTTGGGGCCGTGCCAGGGGTCAAAAGAGAAGAGGTCCGACGAGCGGAGCTGCTCAATGCAGCAAACGGGACTAAGTGCGGCCTTGGCGGGGCGTTCCCCCCCCTGCTCCCCCACCCACCCCTCTCTCCCCCCCAGCCAGAGGAAACAACATCCCGACATCTAGTCTGCCCAGCCCTGTCAGAGCTGGTCACCAAGTACTGTACACACCCCGGTCAGCATTAACGGGGCCGAGGTGGAGATGGTTAGCGGTTTCAAATTCCTAGGGGTACACATCACCAACAATCTGACCTGGTCCACCCACGTCGACGCTACGACCACGAAAGCACAACAGTGCCTATACTTTCTCAGGAAACGAAGGAAATTTGGCATGTCCACACTGACTCTTACCAACTTTTACAGATGCACCATAGAAAGCATCCTATCTGGCTGTATCACAGCCTGGTATGGCAACTGCTCGGCCCAGGACCATAAGAAGCTACAGACAGTCGTGAACACCGCCCAGTCCATCACACAAACCCACCTCCCATCCATTGATTCTATTTACACCTCCCACTGGCTTGGGAAAGCGGGCAGCATAATCAAAGATCCCCCCCCCACACCCAAATGGGTTATTATCCCTTCCACCGGGCAGAAGATACAAAAGTCTGAGAACACGCACCAACAGATTCAAAACAGCTTCTTCCCTGTTGTAGCCAGACTCCTAAATGAACTTCTTATAATAATAATCTTTTTTATATTAATCTTTATTGGCACAAGTATGCTGACATTAACACTGCAATGATGTTACTGTGAAGTTACGGGTACACAGAGGGAGAATTCAGAATGTCCAAATTACCAAACAGCACAACTTTCGGGACTTATGGGAAGAAACCGGAGCACCCGGAGGAACCCACGCAGACACGGGAAGAACGTGCAGACTCTGCACAGACAGTGACCCAAGCAGGAAATCGAACCTGGGAACCTGGAGCTGTGAAACAACAATGCTACCCACTGTGTTACCGTGCCTCCCAAGTTCAGTCTTATTGACTGAACTTATATCTCGACACTTTTGTAGCTCCACATTCCATGGGCGGGATTCTCCCCTACCCGGCGGGGCGGGGGGTCCCGGCGTGATGGAGTGGCGGGAACCACTCCGGCGTCGGGCCGCCCCAAAGAGACATCCGCACCTTTAGGGGCCAAGCTCTCACCTTGAGGGGCTAGGCCCGCGCCGGAGCGGTTTCCGCTCCACCGGCTGGCAGGAAAGGCCTTTGGCGCCACGCCAGCCAGGGCCAAAAGGTCTTCGCCGGGCGACGCGGGTCCGCGCATGCGCGGGAGCGTCAGCGGCTGCTGACATCATCCCCGCGTATGCGCAGGGGAGGGGGTCTCTTCCGCCTCCGCCATAGTGAAGACCATGACGAAGGCGGAAGAAAAAGGGTGCCCCCACAGCACAGGCCCGCCCGCGGATCGGTGGGCCCCGATCGCGGGTCAGGCCACCGTGGGGGCACCCTCCGGGGCCAGATCGCCCCACGCCCCCCCCCCCAGGACCCCGGAGCCCACCCGCACCGCCTTGTCCCGCCGTTCAAAAGGTGGTTTAATCCACGCTGGCGGGACAGGCATTCCAGCAGCAGGACTTCGGCCCATCGCGGGCCGGAGAATCGGCGGGGGGGTCGGAGAATCCCGCCCATGCTTCACCCGATGTCTGTGTCTACGTATTTACATTGTGTATTTATCGTATGTTCTGTTTTTCATGTATGGAATGGTCTGCCTGGACTGTACGCAGAACAATATTTTTCACTGTACCCCAGCACACTTAACAATAAATCAAAATCTGTTCTACATTTCAATGTGATATAAGGTTTTAAATTCAGTTTGGATCACTCTCCCAGTGAGCAGCTCCATTTAGTACTGATGAAACTTGTGCAATTGAAAAGACAGATATCATGATCCTCAGATCACAGGATTATTATCTGAGTGCTAAGCGGGTTGGGCTAATTTGTTTCATCACTGGGATAAATTGGATAATTGGAATGTAGGGTGTTAGCAAATAGCTAGGTATTTGAACGAAGATGAGTTTATAAATGTAAGCTTCAGCTTAACAAACCTAACAAAAACTTCACGGGTAAAAGAGTGTACAAAGGGGGGCGGCATAGTGGCACAGTGGTTAGCACCGCTACCTCACGGCACCGAGGACCCGGGGTCGATCCTGGCCCCTGGTCACTGTCCGTGTGGAGTTTGCACATTCTCCTCGTGTCTGCGTGGGTCTCACCCCCCACCCCACAGATGTGCAGGGTAGGTGGATTGGCCACGTTAAATTGCCCCTTAATTGGGAGAAAAAGAATTGGGCACCTTAAACTTTTTTTTATTGAGAAGTGTACAATTAGTCAGGAATAATAGCACGAAATGAGTAATTTCAGACATGATGTGGGGAGTGTGTCGCTTTGGAGGAACAGGTGATTTTGTATCTATGCTGCTACCCTCCATCACTGGACGCCCGTGTGCTTCAGAATCTGAAGTAAGCACCAAATGGGAGCCCCGAGCCTGCGTTTGCTAACGGCAAAACGAATGTGGCAGTCTTCGCAGAGGTGGCCCTTCAATTGACCACCTCGACACTCACCATCCTATTCAGGATAATGGGTGGTTTCACAATGCTGATGGTCCAATCAGAGGACCAGCAGCTCTGCAGCCCCAGCAGCCCCGCCAGGAGTGGATCACACTGCAGAGGCAGGTTGGACACCACAACATGGAGCCGGGATCCACGTTGACACCAGCAACAGAGAAACGAGGAACAGGAGGAGGCCATTCAGCTCTTCAAACCTGCTCTGCCATTCATTTTTACACAGAGGGTGGTGAGTGCCTGGAACGCATTGCCAGGGGAGCTTGTGAAAGCAGATACATTAACGGCGTTCAAAAGACATCTCGACAAACACATGGATAGGATGGGTATAGAGGGATACGGCACAAGGAGGTGCTGAGGGTTTTGGCCAAGGTTTGTATCACGGCCGAAGGGCCTGTTCCTGTTCTTTGTTCAATATGACCATGTCTGATTCTCAATCTCAATGCCAGATTCTCACTTTCTCCCGTACCTCTTGATGCCATTAAAATCTAAAAAGGTACCTATCACTTTCTTGAATACATGAAGGAGAGTCCACAAAAAATGCTCAATTGGCCCTTAAGAATGTTAATTCATTGCGTGTCCCCATGGGATAGTCAACCGATCCTTTTCCAAGTCCGCCCTTGGGATACTTCCCGGGTGGCAGAATGTGTCAGAGATCCATCCCAATTCTATGGCCCTCTTCCTATTTTCCTGACCCTGCCACCTCCCAAGTTTCCATTGAAGACTGAAACTTCGGCCTTTATGTCTGGATCAATGATAGACTAAGGCCACAGCACCAAAATAAACTCTTATAAAAGTCACAAGAGACAGCCTTTGTGACTGTGACAAAAGAGAACTTTCCCTTCTCGTCTTTCTCGGGCTGCCTGCAGCGTGTGACCAAATTGGACCACACCTTCCTCCTGCATCACCCCTCCACGTTGTCCACATGGGGTGGGCGGCTCTCACCTGGTTCCTTTTTTATGTATCTAATTGGAGCCAGAGAATCACTTTCAATGGCTTCTTCCTGCCCTTGAAGGATTGCCTCTGGTGTCCCGCAAGGCGTTACCCTTGGCCTCTCCTATTTCTCATCGATTCGCTGCCCCTCGGCAGCATGATCCAAAGATACGTCTGAGATTTTACATGTACACCGATGTCACCCAGCTCTGCCTCACCACCACCTCTCTCAACTCCTCCACTGTTGCCAAATGTTTATCTAACATCCAGTTTGGAGGAGCAGGATTTTTTTCCAATGAGATATTGGGAAGACTGTGGGTGGCACAGTGGTTAGCACTGCTGTCTCAGGGCGCCGAGGACCCGGGTTCGATCCCGGCCCCACGTCACTGTCCGTGTGGAGTTTGCACATTCTCCTCGTGTCTCATCCCCACAACCCAAAGATGTGCAGGGTCGGTGGATTGACCACGCTAAATTGCCCCTTAATTGGAAAAATTTAAAATATACATATTTCTTTAAAAGATATCGGGAAGACTGAAGCCATTCTTTTTGACCCTTGCTACAAACTCCATTCTCTAGCTACCAGCTCCATCTCTCTCTCTCGCGACAGTCTGCTATTAAGTCAGTCTTTTCGCAACCTTGGTGTCACATTTGATTCTAAGGTGAGCTTCCAATCACCAAGACTTCAATCTCCAGAACATCGCCTGACTTCCCTCCTGTTTCAGCGGGTCTGTTGCTGAAACCCTCGTTCATGCCTTTGTTACCTTCAGATGCAACTTTTCCAATGCACCCCTGGCTAATCTTCCACATTCTACATTTCAGAAACATGAGCGACTGGAAATCCTCCTGCCCCTGTCTTAACTTGCGACAAATCCCATTCCCCTATCACTCCTCTGCTCATTGACCTTCCTTGGCTCCTAGTCAAGCTTGATTTTTACATTCTCATCCTTGTTTTCAAATCCCTCCATGGGCTCACACCTCGCCACCTCGGTAATCTCCTCCAACGCCACAAACCTCCGAGATTCCTGCACTCCCCTAATTCTGGCCTCTTGTGTATCCTCAATTATAATTGCTTTACCGTAGCTGTCCCTTAAGTCGCCAAGGCCCCAAGCTCTGGAATTCCCTCCTTTCACCTCCCTGCCTCTCAACGTCATGTTTCCCCGCTTAAGATTCTCCTTAAAACCTACCACATTGACTAAGACTTTGGTCCTGACTCCCTCTGCGGCTCAGGGTCCAATCTTACATTCTAATTCTCTTGTGAAGATCCATTAGCCCTCACATTCCTGCTATTGATCAATCCTCCAGGTGCCCCATCGACCCATGGACAATTGGGAAGTGAACCAATAATAATAATAATCCTTATTGATGTCAATTGGTGTGAATTACAACATTTGCTGTGTCACCATGCCTCAAATCTTCAGCTTAATGATTGGTAATAATAATCTTTATTATTATCACAAGTAGGCTTACATTAACACTGACGTTACTGTGAAAATCTCCCAGTCGCCACATTTCGGCGCCTGTCCATACAGAGCACAGAGAGAGAATTCAAAATGTCCAATTCGGCCAACATGCACGCCTTTTGGGACTTGTGGGAGGAAACCGGAGCACCAGGAGGAAACTCACGCAGACACGGGGAGAACGTGCAGACTCCGCACAGACAGTGACCCAGCGGGGAATTGAACCTGGGACCCTGGCGCTGTGAAGCCAATGGAAACAATGGAAACCTAACTCTGTGTGTATCGGAGGAAGGGAGTGGGAGGTAGGATTACACTGACGCGCTATTCTAGGATGTGGGGAGTGAGCAGGGGGGTGAGGTTCATTTGGGTGAACATTAGAAGTTGTGGAGGGTGAGCAAGAGAGTGAAATTAGAATGGGTGTGAAATGTAGGGGGAGCGAGACCGAGTAGGGGATTAGGCCAGGTGGGATAGAATCGTAGAATCCCCACAGTGTAGATGAGGCCCATCGAGTCTACACTGACCCTCGGAACGAGCACCCCACCTCGGCCGCCCTATCCCCATAACCCCGTAACCCCACCTAACCTGCACGTCTTTTGGACACGAAGCGGCAATTTTCTCTTGGCCAGTCCACTAATTCTGCTCGTATGAGGGCAATGGTTAGCACTACTGCCTCACGGCGCTGAGGACCCAGGTTCGAATCCTGGCCCTGGGTCACTGTCCGTGTGGAGTTTGCACATTCTCCCCGTGCCTGCGTGGGTCTCACCCCCACAACCCAAAGATGTGCAGGGTAGGTGGATTGGCCACGCTAAATTGCCCCTTCATTGGAAAAAATGAATTGGGTACTCTAAATTTATATATATGAGCTGAGGCCAGTGCAAATATGAGGTTGGAAGCTCATCTCGGGATCAAATGTGACAAGAAGTTTGCGAAGAGTCTGACTTAGTCTCAGACTGTTGCCTAGGAGATGGGTGGAGTTGTTAGGGAACGGGTTTTGGATCGGAAACTGAAATCAATGGGTTTTGTCTTGGATGAAATTTCTGTTCCTCGAGTACTGGATGTTGGACGAGCAGTCTGATCATTTAGCAACGAGGGAGGAGTCAAGGGAGGTGGTGGTGAGGTGGAGATGGGTCTCATCGGCAAACCTGAGAAAACTAACGCATTTGTTTTGGAGGATGTCACCGAGGGACAGCGCGTTCATGAGAAATAGAAGGCGGCAAAGGATAGATCCTTAGGGAATACCAGAGGAATGATGTGGGATCCGGAAGAGAAGCCATTGAAAGTGATCCTCTGGCCAGGATTGGATGGATGAGACTGGAACCAGGTGAGGACATTCCCACCCAGCTGGAAAACAGGGGGGAGGACCCGGAGGAGGATTGGTGGTGTCAAAGGCCGCAGACAGGTTGAGAAGGATGGGGAGGAAAAGTTTACCTTTGTCACAGTCACATTGGATGTCATTTGTGACGTTGATAAGAGAGCAGTTGATACTGTGGCAGGGACAGAATCCTGATTGGAGTATTCAAGCGTGGAGCCCTGGGAAAGATGGGAATGAATTTCTTCGGTGGCAACTTGTTTCAGGAGAGGGTAAAGGGGTCGGATGCGGGATGGTAATTTACGAGGATGGAGAAGTCATGAGTTGGTTTAGAGGGAAGCGGCAATAATAGCATATTTAAAGAAGTGAGGGGCAACACCTGAAGGAGAATTGTTTACACAACAGTTAACGGGCTAAAAACAGAAAATCCTGGAAAACCTCAGCAGGTCTGCAGCATCTGTGGTAAGATGAACAGAGAACATAGAACATAGAACATACAGTGCAGAAGGAGGCCATTCGGCCCATCGAGTCTGCACCGACCCACTTAAGCCCTCACTTTCACTCTATCCCCATAACCCAATAACCCCACCTATCCTAGAGTTAATGTTTCAAATCTGTATGACTCTTCCTCGATGAACATGGGGGCCAGGAGGTAAACGCAAACAGAAGATGCTGGAACATTTCAGGTTGCTGACTCTGGGCTGGGGTTTAGTTCCCACCAACCACAGCACCTAAAATTCCCACCCCACCCCCAACCTGAAGTCAACGGACCTATTCCTGGTCCATCAAATTTTCCATTCGGACGACTCCTGCGGCAGGCAGGATTGGAAAATCCTGGCCTCTGTCTCTGTGGATGCTGCCTGCTCTGCTGAGGGGTTTTGGTGTTTTCTGTTTTTGTTACAGGTCGCCAACATCTGCAGCATTTTGCTTTTGGGTTTAATTGGAATTGGGTTCAAGGATCAGGAGGTGCGTCTGTCCCATGGACAGGGTGGGCTCTGAGCTGGAATGAAGGGAGATGGGAGACGAAGAATGTGAGCTCAGAGATGGAGCAGAGGGTTGTTTTAGAGGATGTTTGGCCAGGTGGGCTAGCGGGAGGCAGGACACGCCAGAGGCTGCTGCTCAGATGGTTTCGTTCTCAAGACCATAACACACAGAAGCAGAATTAGGCCACTCGGCCCATCGAGTCTGCTCCGCCATTCAATCATGGCCGATATTATTCTCATTCCCCATTCTCCTGCCTTCTCCCCATTACCCCATATCCCCTTATTAATCAAGAACCTATCTGTCTCTGTCTTAAGGACACTCAGTGATTTGGTCTCCACAGCCTTCTGCGGCAAAGAGTTCCACAGATTCACCACCCTCTGGCTGAAGAAATTCCTCCTCATCTCTGTTTTAAAAGATCGTCCCGTTAGTCTGGGATTTTGTCCTCTGCTTCTAGTTTTTCCTACAAGTGGAAACATCCTCTCCATGTCCACTCTATCCAGGCTTCGCAGTATCCTGTAAGTTTCAATAAGATCCCCCCTCATCCTTCTAAACTCCAATGAGTGCAGGCCCAGAGTCCTCAACCGTTCATTATTCGACAAGCTCTTCATTCCAAGGATCATTCTTGTGAACCTCCTCTGGACCCTTTCCAAGGCCAGCACATCCTTCCTTGGATACGGGGCCCAAAGCTGCTCACAAGACTCCAAATGGGGTCTGTTCAGAGCCTTATACAGCCTCAGAAGTACATCCCTGGTCTTGTATTCTAGCCCTCTCGACATGAATGTTAACATTGCATTTGCCTTCCGAACTGCTGTCTAAACCTGCACATTCACCTTAAGAGAATCGTGAACAAGGACTCTCAAGTCCCTTTGTACTTTTGATTTCCTTAGCATTTCCCCATTTAGAAAATAATCTATGCCTCCATTCCTCCTTCCAAAGTGCAAAACCTCACACTTTTCCACATTGTATTCCTTCTGCCACTTCTTTACCAACTCTCCTAGCCTGTCCAAGTCCTTCGGCAGCCCCCCTGCTTCCTGAATACTACCTGTCCCTCTACAGTTCTTTGTATCATCTGCAAACTTAGCAGCAGTGCCTTCAGTTCCCTGTTCCAGATCATTAATGTATATTATGAGAAGAAGTGGGCCCAGCACAGACCCCTGAGGCACACCACTAGTCACCGGCTGCCATCCTGAAAAAGACCCCTTTATCCCCTTATCTCAGTGTCAAAGAAATCCCTCGGCTCCTCGCCCTTTTTGTGGGCAGTTGGCTGGAGTAAAGGGAAAGGATTTCAAGACACTAGCTTTCAGTCGAGAAAAGTTGGGATTTTCCTGATACATTCTGGGTTAATACTGGGATATTGTGCAGAATATTTCAGCAGAAAGAGGTTATGTTTCAAATGGTCCAGCCACACCTGGCTAAACCAGATGGTTGTCCACAGTGGGTTGAATTCCCTGGCCCTTCCCACCAGCGGGATCTTGCTAGCGGCGTGGCCGACAAACAACTCAGAGAGCCGTTGGCATCGTCAGGACTGGGAGATCGTGCCAACGGCCAATGGTGAGCTTCCTCTACCTCCAGACAACATGCTGTGAGGGGTGGTGGATGTAAAGCCCACCCATTATCTTTTCAGATCTTCATCCCCTGGATTTAAATGAGTGGGAATGAAGGCTATGCCAGGGGACATTCCAGGCTGAGAGAGAATAATGGTTTTATTGGGAACCTGGACATCAAAGGTGAATGTGTGGGTGCAGTTGAATAATTCGATAGCTGTTGAGATTTAGCATCCTTTCCTGCACTGGTCTCCCACAATGTAGAACATAGAACATAGAACATACAGTGCAGAAGGAGGCCATTCGGCCCATCGAGTCTGCACCGACACACTTAAGCCCTCACTTCCACCCTATCCCTGTAACCCAATAACCCCTCTTAACATTTTTGGACTCTAAGGGGCTATTTAGCATGGCCAATCCACCTAACCTGCACATCTTTGGACTGTGGGAGGAAACCAGAGCACCCGGGGGAAACCCAGTCAGACGCGGGGAGAACGTGCAGACTCCGCACACAGACAGGGAATCGAACCCGGGTCCCTGCTGCTGCGAGGCCGCAGTGCTGACCACTGTGCGAGAGTTTATGGGGAACTAGTGGATTTGTCAGGGCTGAATGCAGTGTGGGAGCTGTAACTTTAACTTGTTGAAATCTCATTACTGTACTGAGCACCGTTGAGTTAGTCGCTACAGATGGTGATTGCCCAGCAATGCTGACCCTCAGCTATGTTTGAGGAAATACATTAGAGCTGCATCTCATTAGTTTAATTAATTTACAAGCTGATCCTCATTCAGTGCAGCTGTTGCTGCTTCAGTGAGGGCACATGAAGGGTTGAGTTTCAAGCTTCCTTTTAATACACTGTTAAATAAATTTCAATTGATTTTAATTTTCTGAAGGGATAGCAGGATTTGGCTGCCCATCTGAGTTTGGGCACCTCATAAATATGTAGCACTGTTGCCCTGTGTGTTCAAAGAAAATGTTACATTTCCATATTGGCTCGCACAATTTACCAGATTAGGAGCCAGCATCTAAGGCAGCATTGATTGCAGACAAAACCAGCTCAGGAGAGGCTGGGAGTGCTCTCCGTACAGTAGCAAAGGCGGAGATTTTCCCCGCGATTGGGAAAGGTCGATGTCAGGTGGGAAAACTGGTGCTGTCGCCATGACAGCAATGGGGGCTCTCTCCGCTGGAAAGTGCAGAACTTTGGGGAAACAAAGCAAAGAACAAAGAACAGTACAGCACAGGAACAGGCCCTTCGGCCCTCCAAGCCTGCGCCGATCACGTGTGCTATCTAGACCAACCGCCTGTATCCTTCTATACCCCGTCTGCTCATGTGTCTATCCAGATAAGTCTTAAAGGTCGCTGACGTATCTGCCTCAACCACCTCACTTGGCCGTGCATTCCAGGCCACCACCACGCTCTGTGTAAAAAACGTCCCCGCACATCTCCACTGTACCTATCCCCCCTCACCTTGAACTTGTGCCCCCTTGTAATTGTCATTTCCGCCCTGGGAAAAAGCCTCCAACTGTTCACCCTATAACTACCCCTCATAATTTTATAAACTTCTATCAGGTTGCTCCTCAGTCTCTGTCTCTCCAGGGAGAACAATCCCAGTTTATTCACTCTCTCCCCAGAGCTAATACCCTCCATACCAGGCAACATCCTGGTAAACCTTTTCTGTATTCTTTCCAAAGCCTCCACATCCGTCTGGTCGTGCGATGACCAGAACTGGACACAGTGGGGGTGATTTTCCGAGCCCCGCGCCGGGCCAGAGAATCGCCGCAATGGCGCCACGACACCGGCGCGCGATTCTCCGAGGTGCGGAGAATCACCATCATTTGCGCTGGCGAGTTTGGCGCGGCCCTGGCTGCGGGCCGCTGGAATCGCACGGATCCGACAGAGTCCCGCTGCCGTCGTTCACCCCTGATCGCTGCCGGCGGGAACTCTGCGCCAACGGTCGGGGGGGTGGCCTCTGGGGAGGGGGGGCTCCTTCACCGGGGGGGGGGGCTCCGATGGGGTCTGCCCTGCGCTCGGGGCGCACCGATCGGCGGGCCGGCCTCTCCCCCCCCCGGGCCGACTTTCAGGGTCTACCCTGAACACCGACGCCATGTTCAGTCCGGGCCGGCGAGAAAAGAAGTTCCCCACGCATGCGCGGGTTGGCGCAACGCCCATTTGCCATCGGGAAAGGAGGCTGGAGCAGCGTGAACCGCTCCAGCGCTGTGCTGGCCCCCTATACGGGCCAGAATCGGTCATACCCGGGCCCAGTTCACGCCGTCATGAAACGCGACAGCGTTCACGACGGTGCGAACACTTGGGCTCCGTATTAGAGAATCACCCCCAATATTCCAAATGTGGCCCAACCAACATTCCATATAATTGTAACATAATTTGTGAGATTTTACACTCGATACCCCATCCTATGAAGGCAAGCATGCCATCTGCTTTCTTTACCACCATTTCCACCTGTGCCGCCACTTTTCAGGAACTGTGGAGTACAAGCCACGGGTTCCACAACATATTGCTGGTGGAGCAGGCTCTGATTTGCCTGCCCCGCCAGCAGTTCGGAGACGCGATGACTGGGGCACCATTTTAAAAAGCCACCTCCAGTGCAGAGCGAGCAAATCAGTTCACCCTGGAGCCCCCAGCACCCCCCATCCTAGGCACTACCCGGGCAACACCTGGCACTGCTCCGGATCTGCTTGGTCAGTGCCCACAACCCCAATATGACACATCTATCTTTTGGGCGGTGAGGGGGGAATGATTCCAGCATTTTGACCTGATAATCATGTGTTAATTTGTTGCATTGATGCTCACGACATTCAACATCGGGAAACGTGCCCCGTCCCATGTAGAGGACGGACAATGAAATGAAAATGAAAATGAAAATGAAAATCGCTTATCGTCACAAGTAGGCTTCAAATGAAGTTACTGTGAAAAGCCCCTAGTCGCCACATTCCGGCGCCTGTTCGGGGAGGCTGGTATGGGAATTACGGGCTGCACGATCAATTACACTCAAGACAAAGTGATTTCATAACTGAAGGCTTTAATCGACTAGAACCTGTTCCCCAGCAGCTTCGGCATAGAAAGTGAAGGCTGCTGGGACGGCACCGGTTATTATACTCCGCTTGTCAGGGCGGAGCTACGTATCAACAGCCACTGGTGAACTCCTAGGTTTAACCAATGGTCATCAGCCTCTTAGTACCACAATACCTGATAATACCACAAATCGCGTCACGCACTTACGCCTGCGTCAAACATCACGCTGCACTTCACGCCCGCTCACGTCACCAAGCCCATAGGTGTGAAGAGGAGCAGAAAACCCCTGTCAAAGTTTAAGAAAGCATTCAACTGGGCTTTTCAAAATTATGAAGGTTTTCAATCGAGTAAATAAGGAGGAACTATGAATTCTATGGATTCTATGGATCTGGGGGAGAAGGGTCAACAATCAGAGAACTCCTCAACATTCTAACCTTGTCCAACCCCACAACCCTCTGAGATTTTTGCGTTCCTCCAATCCTGCCTTCTTGTTCATCCCTGATTTTCATCATTCCAGCTGCCCAAGGCCCAATCTCTGGAATCCCCACCCTGAACCTCCACATAGAACATAGAACATAGAACATTACAGCGCAGTACAGGCCCTTCGGCCCTCGATGATGCGCCGACCTGTGAAACCACTCTAAAGCCCATCGACACTATTCCCTTATCGTCCATATGTCTATCCAATGACCATTTGAATGTCCTTAGTGTTGGCGAGTCCGCTACTGTTGCAGGCAGGGCATTCTACGCCCTTACTACTCTCTGAGTAAAGAACCTACCTCTGACATCTGTCCTATATCTATCTCCCCTCAATTTAAAGCTATGTCCCCTCGTGCTAGACATCACCATCCATGGAAGAAGGCGCTCACTGTCCACCCTATCCAATCCTCTGATCATCTTGTATGCCTCAATTAAGTCACCTCTTAACCTTCTTCTCTCTAACGAAAACAGCCTCAAGTCTCTCAGCCTTTCCTCATCAGATCTTCCCTCCATACCAGGCAACATTCTGGTAAATCTCCTCTGCACCCTTTCCAATACTTCCAAATTCTTCCTATAATGCAGCGACCAGAATTGCACGCAATACTCCAAATGCGGCCGCACCATAATTTTGTACAGCTGCAACTTGACCTCATGGCTCTGAAACTCAATCCCTCTATCAATAAAAGCTAACACACCGTACGCCTTCTTAACAACCCTCTCAACCTGGGTGGCAACTTTCAGGGATCTATGTACATGGACACCGAGATCTCTCTGCTCATCCACACTGCCAAGAATCTTACCATTAGCCCAGTACTCTGTCTTCCTGTTATTCCTTCCAAAATGAATCACCTCACACTTTTCTGCATTAAACTCCATTTGCCACCTCTCAGCCCAGCGCTGCAGTTTATCTATGTCCCTCTGTAACTTGTAACATGCGTCCGTACTGTCCACAACTCCACCGACTTCAGTGCTCATCTGCAAATTTACTCACCCATCCTTCTACACCCTCCTCCAGGTCATTTATAAAAATGACAAACAGCAGTGGCCCCAAAACAGATCCTTGTGGTACACCACTAGTATCTGGACTCCAGTCTGAACATTTCCCATCAACCACCACCCTTTGTCTTCTTCCAACTAGCCAATTTCTGATCCAAACCGCTAAATGACCCTGAATCCCATGCCTCCGTATTTTCTGCAGTAGCCTACCGTGGGGAACCTTATCAAATGCTTTACTGAAATCCATATACACCACATCAACTGCTTTACCCTCATCCACCTGTTTGGTCACCTTCTCAAAGAACTCAATAAGGTTTGTGAGGCACGACCTACCCTTCACAAAACCGTGTTGACTATCCCTAATCAAATTATTCCTTTCCAGATGATTATACATCCTGCCTCTTATAAACCTTTCTTATAAGACTTTGCCCACAACAGAAGTAAGGCTCACTGGTCTATAGTTACCGCGGTTGTCTCTACTCCCCTTCTTGAACAAGGGGACAACATTTGCTATCCTCCAGTCTTCTGGCATTATTCCTGTAGACAAAGATGACTTAAAGATCAAAGCCAAAGGCTCAGCAATCTCCTCCCTAGCTTCCCAGAGAATCCTAGGATAAATCCCATCCGGCCCAGGGGACTTATCTATTTTCACACTTTCCAGAATTGCTAACACCTCCTCCTTATGAACCTCAAGCCCTTCTAGTCTAGTAGCCTGAATCTCAGTATTCTCCTCGACAACACTGTCTTTTTTCTGTGTGAATACTGACGAAAAATATTCATTTAGCACCTCTCCCATCTCCTCGGACTCCAAGCAGAACTTCCCACTACTGTCTTTGACTGGCCCTACTCTTACCCTAGTCATTCGTTTATTCCTGACGTATCTACAGAATGCTTCAGGGTTATCCTTGATCCTACCTGCCAAAGACTTCTCATGTCCCCTCCTGGCTTTTCTTAACTCTCTTTTTAGGTCCTTCCTAGCTAACTTGTAACTCTCGAGCGCCCTAACTGAACCTTCATATCTCATCTTTACATAAGCCTCCTTCTTCCTCTTGACAAGTGTTTCAACTACTTTAGTAAACCACGGTTCCCTTGCTCGACCACTTCCTCCCTGCCTGACAGGTACATTCTTATCAAGGACACGCAATAGCTGTTCCTTGAACAAGCTCCACATTTCCATTGTGCCCATCCCTGCAGTTTTCCTCTCCATCCGATGCATCCTAAGTCTTGCCTCATCGCATCATAATTGCATTTCTACCAGATATAACTCTTGCCCTGCGGTATATACCTATCCCTTTCCATCACTAAAGTAAACATAATCGAATTGTGGTCACTATCACCAAAGTGTTCACCTACCTCCAAATCTAAACCTGTCCTGGTTCATTACCCAGTACCAAATCCAATATGGCCTCGCCTCTCGTTGGCCTATCTACATACTGTGTCAGGAAACCCTCCTGCACACATTGGACAAAAACGGACCCATCTAAAGTACTCGAACTATAGCGTTTCCAGTCAATATTTGGAAAGTTAAAGTCCCCCATAACAACTACCCTATTGCTTTCGCTCCTATCAGGAATCATCTTTGCAATCCTTTCCTCTACATCTCTGGAACTTTTCGGAGGCCTATAGAAAACCCCTAACAGGGTGACCTCTCCTTTCCTGTTTCTAACCTCAGCCCATACTAACTCAGTAGACGAGTCCTCATCAAACGTCCTTTCTGCCATCGTAATACTGTCCTTGACTAACAATGCCACCCCTCCCCCTCTTTTACCACCTTCCCTGCACTTACTGAAATATCTAAACCCCGGCACCTGCAACAACCATTCCTGTCCCTGCTCTATCCATGTCTCCGAAATGGCCACAACATCGAAGTTCCATGTACCAACCCATGCCGCAAGTTCACCCACCTTATTCCGGATGCTCCTGGCATTGAAGAAGACACACTTTAAACCACCTTCCTGCCGGTTCACTCCTGCAACTTTGAAACCTTACTCATAACCTCACTACTCTCAACCTCCTGTATACTGGAGCTACAATTCAGGTTCCCAAGCCCCTGCTGAACTAGTTTAAAGCCTCCCACAGAGCATTCGCAAATTTCCCCCCCAGGATATTGGTGCCCCTCTGGTCCAGGTGTAGACCATCCCGTTTGTAGAGGTCCCACCAACCCCAGAATGAGCCCCAATTATCCAGAAATCTGAAACCCTCCCTCCTGCACCATCCCTGTAGCCACGTGTTCAACTCCTCTCTCTCGCTATTCCTTGTCTAGCTATCACGTGGCACGGTTAACAACCCAGAGATTATAACTCTGTTTGTCCTAGATCTAAGTTTCCACCCTAGCTCCCTGAATTCCTGCCTTACATCCCTATCCCTACATATGTCGTTGGTACCTATGTGGACCACGACTTGGGGCTGCTCCCCCTCCCGCTTAAGGATCCCGAAAACACGATCCGAGACATCACGCACCCTGGCACCTGGGAAGCAACACACCAATGGCGAGTCTCTCTCGTTCCCACAGAATCTCCTATCTATCCCCCTAACTATGGAGTCTCCAATGACTAATGCTCTACTCCTCTCCTCCCTTCCCTTCTGAGCAACAGGGACAGACTCTGCGCCAGAGACCTGTACCCCATGGCTTACCCCTGGTATGTCCCCCCCCAACAGTATCCAAAGCGGTATACTTGTTACTAAGGGGAACGACCACAGGGGATCCCTGTACTGACTGCTTCCTCCCAGCCCCTCTCACCATCACCCATCTATCTTTATTCTTCGGAGTAACTAAATCCATGAAGCTTTTATCTATGACCACCTCTGCCTCCTGAATGATCCGAAGTTCATCCAGCTCCAGCTCCAGTTCCCTAACGCGGTTTCTGAGGAGCTGGAGATGGGTGCACTTCCCACAGATGAAATCAGCAGGGACACTGACGGCGTCTCTCTTCCCGACTTGTGTCAAATATTGTCCAATATGTATGGTGCTGCATAAATAAAAGCTGTAACTTTGGTGGGGACACTGTATGCAAAATGGCTGCTGCAGAAGAATAACCATTGCACTTTAAAGCAATTCATTCAATGGGAACGCGCGATGATGTTTCTGAGAGATGTAATAAGTAAATGAGGAGAAGCTATTTGCATTGATGGAAGTGTCAGCAATCAAAGAACGCAGACCTAATTGGCAAAGGAACCGGTGAGAGATTGAGGAAAAAAGAAAGCAGATTTTCAAAAGGAAATTGGATAAACACTTGGAATGGATGTAGGGTGAGAACAGGGTGGAGAATGGGATCATTGGATACTTCTTTCAAAGCGCCAGCCAGATAATGATGGGCAGAATGGCCTCCTTCTGAATTTATCCAGCGTTTTCTGTTTTTATTTCAGAATTGCAGCATCTGCAGTATTTTGCCTTTTAAAAAAAATTTAGAGTACCCAATTTATATAGAACATAGAACATAGAACAATACAGCGCAGTACAGGCCATTCGGCCCACGATGTTGCACCGAAACAAAAGCCATCTAACCTACACTATGCCATTATCATCCATATGTTTATCCAATAAACTTTTAAATGCCCTCAATGTTGGCGAGTTCACTACTGTAGCAGGTAGGGCATTCCACGGCCTCACTACTCTTTGCGTAAAGAACCTACCTCTGACCTCTGTCCTATATCTATTACCCCTCAGTTTAAAGTTATGTCCCCTCGTGCCAGCCATATCCATCCGCGGGAGAAGGCTCTCACTGTCCACCCTATCCAACCCCCTGATCATTTTGTATGCCTCTATTAAGTCTCCTCTTAGCCTTCTTCTCTCCAACGAAAACAACCTCAAGTCCGTCAGCCTTTCCTCATAAGATTTTCCCTCCATACCAGGCAACATCCTGGTAAATCTCCTCTGCACCCGCTCCAAAGCCTCCACGTCCTTCCTATAATGCGGTGACCAGAACTGTACGCAATACTCCAAATGCGGCCGGACCAGAGTTCTGTACAGCTGCAACATGACCTCTCGACTCCGGAACTCAATCCCTCTACCAATAAAGGCCAACACTCCATAGGCCTTCTTCACAACCCTATCAACCTGGGTGGCAACTTTCAGGGATCTATGTACATGGACACCTAGATCCCTCTGCTCAGCCACACTTTCAAGAACTTTACCATTAGCCAAATATTCCGCATTCCTGTTATTCCTTCCAAAGTGAATCACCTCACACTTCTCTACATTAAACTCCATTTGCCACCTCTCAGCCCAGCTCTGCAGCTTATCTATATCCCTCTGTAACCTGCTACATCCTTCCACACTATCGACAACACCACCGACTTTAGTATCATCTGCAAATTTACTCACCCACCCTTCTGTGCCTTCCTCTAGGTCATTGATAAAAATGACAAACAGCAACGGCCCCAGAACAGATCCTTGTGGTACTCCACTTGTGACTGTACTCCATTCTGAACATTTCCCATCAACCACCACCCTCTGTCTTCTTTCAGCTAGCCAATTTCTGATCCACATCTCTAAATCACCCTCAATCCCCAGCCTCCGTATTTTTTGCAATAGCCTACCGTGGGGAACCTTATCAAACGCTTTGCTGAAATCCATATACACCACATCAACTGCTCTACCCTCGTCTACCTGTTCAGTCACCTTCTCAAAGAACTCAATAAGGTTTGTGAGGCATGACCTACCCTTCACAAAGCCATGCTGACTATCCCTGATCATATCATTCCTATCTAGATGATTATAAATCTTGTCCCTTATAATCCCCTCCAAGACTTTACCCACTGCAGACGTGAGGCTCACCGGTCTATAGTTGCCGGGGTTGTCTCTGCTCCCCTTTTTGAACAAAGGGACCACATTTGCTGTCCTCCAGTCCTCTGGCACTATTCCTGTAGCCAATGATGACATAAAAATCAAAGCCAAAGGTCCAGCAATCTCTTCCCTGGCCTCCCATAGAATCCTAGGATAAATCCCATCAGGTCCCGGGGACTTATCTATTTTCAGCCTGTCCAGAATTGCCAACACCTCTTCCCTACGTACCTCAATGCCATCTATTCTATTAGCCTGGGACTCAGCATTCTCCTCCACAACATTATCTTTTTCCTGAGTGAATACTGACGAAAAATATTCATTTAGTATCTCGCCTATCTCTTCAGTCTCCACACACAATTTCCCATCCCTGTCCTTGACTGGTCCTACTCTTTCCCTAGTCATTCGCTTATTCCTGACATACCTATAGAAAGCTTTCGGGTTTTCCTTGATCCTTCCTGCCAAATACTTCTCATGTCCCCTCCTTGCTCGTCTTAGCTCTCTCTTTAGATCCTTCCTCGCTACCTTGTAACTATCCATCGCCCCAACCGAAACTTCACACTTCATCTTCACATAGGCCTCCTTCTTCCTCTTAACAAGAGATTCCACTTCCCTGGTAAACCACGGTTCCCTCGCTCGACGCCTTCCTCCCTGTCTGACCGGTACATACTTATCAAGAACACGCAGTAGCTGATCCTTGAACAAGCCCCACTTATCCAGTGTGCCCAACACTTGCAGCCTACTTCTCCACCTTATCCCCCCCAAGTCACGTCTAATGGCATCATAATTGCCCTTCCCCCAGCTATAACTCTTGCCCTGCGGTGTATACTTATCCCTTTCCATCATTAACGTAAACGTCACCGAATTGTGGTCACTGTCCCCAAAGTGCTCTCCTACCTCCAAATCCAACACCTGGCCTGGTTCATTACCCAAAACCAAATCCAACGTGGCCTCGCCTCTTGTTGGCCTGTCAACATATTGTTTCAGGAAACCCTCCTGCACACACTGTACAAAAAACGACCCATCTATTGTACTCGAACTATATCTTTTCCATTCAATATTTGGAAAGTTAAAGTCTCCCATAATAACTACCCTGTTACTTTCGCTCATATCCAGAATCATCTTCGCCATCCTTTCCTCTACATCCCTAGAACTATTAGGAGGCCTATAAAAAACTCCCAACAGGGTGACCTCTCCTTTCCTGTTTCTAACTTCAGCCAATACTACCTCGGAAGAAGAGTCCCCATCTAGCATCCTCTCCGCCACCGTAATACTGCTCTTGACTAGCAGCGCCACACCTCCCCCTCTTTTGCCTCCTTCTCTGAGCTTACTAAAACACCTAAACCCCGGAACCTGCAACATCCATTCCTGTCCCTGCTCTATCCATGTCTCCGAAATGGCCACAACATCGAAGTCCCAGGTACCAACCCACGCTGCCAGTTCCCCTACCTTGTTTCGTATACTCCTGGCATTGAAGTAGACACACTTCAAACCACCTACCTGAATGCTGGCCCCCTCCTGCGACGTCAAATCTGTGCTCCTGACCTCTATACTCTCATTCTCCCTTACCCTAAAACTACAATCCAGGTTCCCATGCCCCTGCTGCATTATGGTTTCCAATTAAGGGGCAATTTAGCGTGGCCATTCCACCTACCCTGCGCATCTTTGGGTTGTGGGGGCGAAACCCACGCAGACACGGGGAGAATGTTCAAACTCCACATGGACAGTGACCCGGGGCCGGGATCGAACTTGGGACCTCGGTGCCGTGAGGCAGCAGTGCTAACCACTGTGCCACTATGCTGCCTGGGTTTTGCCTTTTTTTCAGACTGCAAGCTGGCGATCAAATCAAACCAGAGAGTACAGGTTGAAGGTCGCGACTGAGACTGGCATATGATGGGAAGTGATGTTCCACAGAGATTGGTTCTGGGACTGCTTTTCACCATTTACATAAACACAAGAAACTAAAGCAAATAAACCAGTGGGGTACAAATGTGAACAGTGGCAGGGAAGCTCGGCCAACCACGCCCCATGTTCTGGTCTTGCCCCAGACTTGTCAGGTTCTGGACAGCCTTCTTTGAGGTGATGTCCAAGGTTGTGGGGGTGAGAGTGGAGCCGTACCCGAGGGTGGCCATCTCTGGGGTATTGGAGCGGCCAGAGCTACACGTGCGGAACAGGGACGATGCCCTTGCTTTCACTTCCCTAATCGCACGCCGGAGATTCCTGCTCGGCTGGCGATCGGCAGCGCCACCCACAGCTGCAGACTGG
Source organism: Scyliorhinus torazame (assembly GCF_047496885.1). Taxonomy (NCBI): domain Eukaryota; kingdom Metazoa; phylum Chordata; class Chondrichthyes; order Carcharhiniformes; family Scyliorhinidae; genus Scyliorhinus; species Scyliorhinus torazame. The sequence goes on from NC_092711.1 coordinate 317,416,828, forward strand.
CTGGCAGACTTGGCGGAATTTCTCCATCTGGAGAAGATCAAGTTCACCACCTGAGGGTTAGAAGGTGGCTTCCACAAAGCCGTGGGGGCCGTCCACCAACCTGTTCCAAGACCTGTTTGAAGCCAACAACTGATAAAGCGGGGTGTCGGGGGGTCGCACGGGAGCCACCAGGACCTCAGAAAGCAGACAGGAACGAGGAGGGAAGCAACGGGGGTGGGGGGGGGGGGGGAAGAGAGACCAGAGGAAACACCATGGAGCGGGACGGGAGAGAGACCAACATAGGGATCAGAGGGCCTAACACGACGCCACAAGTAAATGACAAACACCGAATGACCACCTACGGTGAAAGGGATAAGACTCGGAAACAGCAGAAGAGCGGAAGTAGGGGGGAGGCCGGGGTGGGGGGGGGGGGGGCGGCAAAGGGGGGTTGGAGGGGTGCCGAAAAGGAACAACATGTGCCCTGTTACTGTCTCATCTATTTTAATGTACCGTGTAAAAATGTAAACTTTAATAAAATATATATTTTTTAAATAAACACTGGTGTTCATTTTTCGAGGGGGAGAATTGGAAAGCAGAGACATTATGTTAATCTCATACAGAACCTGGGTTAAACAACACTTATGAACAGTTTTGGTCTCCATAAGGATCGCGAGGGACTGGAGAAAGAAATGACTAGACTGATGATAGATCTATCGAGGCTAGAGTTCTTTTCTCTCGGAAAGAGAACACTGAGGGGTGGCCTAGTATTTAGAACTCAGATGGAACAGCACAGTAGCCTAGTGGTTAGCACTGCTGCCTCACGGCGCCAAGGACCCAGTCCGATCCTGGCCCCGGGTCGCTGTCCGTGTGGAGTTTACACATTCACTTTTTTAAATATAAATTTAGAGTACCCAATTCATTTTTCACAATTAAGAGGCAATTTAGTGCGGCCAATCCACCTACCCTGCACATCTTTGGTTTGTGGAGGCGAAACCCACCCAAACATGGGGAGAATATGCAAACTCCACACGGACAGTGACCCAGAGCCGGGATCGAACCTGGGACCTCGGTGCCGTGAGGCAAACGTGCTAACCACTGTGCCACCGTGCTGCCCTGTTTGCACATTCTCCCCATGTCTGCATGGGTCTCACCCCCACAGCCCAAAACATGTGCAGGGTAGGTGAATTGGTCCTGCTAAAAATTGCTCCTTAATTGGGAAAAAAAAAGAATTGGGTACTCTAAATTTATATTTAAAAAAAGAGAACGTGCAAACTCCACGCAGAAACAAGGTGAACCATCTGTGGTGATATACATCACTGTAAGTACACAAAGGGTTAATGTATATACACTACACCTAGCTAGACACTAGAGGGAGCACCAGAGACATGACACACAGACAGTCAACCAATAGGTCAGTAAGATAGGAGACGACCAATGGACAGTCAAGATACACATAGAGGTGAGACTACCACAGGAGGGCATTATACCAACCCATATAAAAGATCACAGCACACATGCTCAGTCTCTTTCCAGTGGAGACTCTCAGTGAGTACAGACATAGGGTTGATTGAACATCACACCCACCACGTGGATTGTAGCGGACTGGTTAGTCAGTCTGAGTAGCAGGATTAACAGTAGAGTCGAATCCAAGTAGGAGAATTGGTAATAGTTTAATAAACGTGTTAAAGCTATCTCCAAGTCTGAACCTTCCTTTGTCCTTTGTCAAGGAAGCAGCTTATGCGACGTCAAGAGCATAACAAAACACCGTCCTCGCTGTTTACCACTGGGGTTTATGTGTTCCACAAGCCCTCTCTCAGTCACACGCCATCCTGAATGGAAACTATATCGCCATTCCTTCACTGTCACTGCTCCAAAATCCTGGAGCTCTCGATAACAATCCCATGGATCTACCTATATCACATGGAATGTCGCGGCTCACCGAGGCCATACACCACCACCCCACCTTCTCGAGGGCAATTAGAAAGGGGGAACAAATATTGACCTTGCCAATTATGCCCACACCCTACAAAATAATTTTAAAAATAATTTTAAATAATTTGATGGGGTAGACAGACGAGGATATTTCCAATTTTGGATGAGACTGGATAGAACTGGGGCCATAAATAGAATATAGGAGGGATGAGATTTCACTGGAGAGGGTGTAGAGATGCACCAGGATGTTGCCTGGAATGGAGCATTTAATAGTCTTTATTGGTGTCACAAGTAGGCTTACATTAACACTGCAGTGAAGTTACTGTGAAAAGCCCCTAGTCATCACATTCTGGCGCCTGTTCGGGTACACAGAGGGAGAATTCAGAATGTCCAAATTACCTAACAGCACGTCTCTCGGGACTTGTGGGAGGAAACCGGAGCACCCGGAGGAAACCCACGCAGACACGGGGAGAACGTGCAGACTCTGCACAGACAGTGACCCAAGCCCGGAATCGAACCTGGGTCCCTGGTGCTGTGAAGCAACAGTGCTAACCACTGTGCTACATGCCGCCCATTATAGCTCTGAGGAGAGGCTGGATAACCTCGGGTTGTCTTTTTTGGAGCAGAGAAGGCTGACAGGGTACTTGATTGAGGTGTATAAGATTATAAGGGTCATGGACAGGGTGGATAGGAAGCAACAGTTTCCCTCAATTGAAGCGGCAATAATATGGGGGCTTAATTACAAGATGAAAGGCAGGAGGTTTAGAGGGGCCTTGAGGGAAGAAAATGTCACCCAGAGGGAGGAGGGAACCTGGAACGCATTGCCTGGGAGGCAGGAAACCTCAGAATCTTTTTAAAACAATACTTGGATGAGAACTTTAAATGTCAACATTCAAGAGTATGGGCCAAGTGTTGGGAAGTGAGATTAGTGCAGATTTAAAGTAGTTTTTTTACCAGTGCAGGCTTGATGGGCCGAAGGCCCTTTGCTGTGCTGTACAATTCTGTGATTCCATAGTCATGAGTAAATCCAATTGGGAATTCAGGAGAAATTTCTTCACCTCGAAAGTGCTGAGAATGTGGAGCTTGTTCCCACAGGGAGTGAGTAGAATAGTTGGATTTAAGGGGGGGCGGGGGAGCGAGATGAACAATTGAGGGTGAAAGGAATCCAAGCATGTGCTGATAGGGTGAGATGGAGGGGTGTAGGAGGAGTCTTGTGCAGAACATGAACACCAGCACCGACATGGCCTGATTCTCGTGTTATCCTACTTTCAAAGATTTGCATATTTGCATCACGATGTTTATGAACTCAGGACATAGACATAGACATAGAACATACAGTGCAGAAGGAGACCATTTGGCCCATCAAGTCTGCACCAACCCACTTAAGCCCTCACATCCACCCTATCCCCGTAAACCAATAACCCCTCCTCACCTTTTTAGTCACTGAGGGCAATTTATCATGGCCAATGCACCTAACCTGCACGTCTTTGGTCTGTGGGAGGAAACCGGAGCACCCGGAGGAAACCCACGCCTTTAGGATTGGATTGGATTAGCACTGCAGTCTCACGGCGCCGAGATCACAGGTTCAATCCCAGCTCGGGGTCACTGTCCATGTGGAGTTTGCACATTCTCCCCATGTTTGCGTGGGTTTCGCCCCCACAACCCAAAGATGTGCAGGGCAGGTGGATTGAACACGCTAAATTGCCCCTGAAGTGGAAAAAATGAATTGGGTACTCTAAATTTATAAAATAAAGAAAAAAGAAAAAAAAAAGGATTGGATTGGTTTGGATTTGTTTATTGTCACGTGTACCGAGGTACAGTGAAAAGTATTTTTCTGCGAGCAGCTCAATAGATTATTAAGTACATGAGAAGAAAAGGAAATAAAAGAAAATACATAATAGGGCAACACAACATATACAATGTAACTACATAAGCACTGGCATCGGATGAAGCATACAGGGTGTAGTGTCAACGAGGTCAGTCCATAAAAGGGTCACTTAGGAGTCTGGTAGCAGTGGGGAAGAAGCTGTTTTTGAGTCTGCAACGCACGAGGGGACAAAACTTTAAATTGAGGGGAGATAGATATAAGACAGATGTCAGAGGTAGATTCTTTACTCAGAGAGTAGTAAGGGCGTGGAATGCCCTGCCTGCAACAGTAGTGGACTCGCCAACACGAAGGGCATTCAAATGGTCATTGGATAGACATATGGACGATAAGGGAATAGTGTAGATGGGCTTTGGAGTGGTTTCACAGGTCGGCGCAACATCGAGGGCCGAAGGGCCTGTCCTGCGCTGTAATGTTCTATGTTCTATGTCAGCAGCCAATGATGCCCATTCAAAGCGTTTGTCAACGTTGTAATGCAGGAATGTGGCAGGTATTTTGTGCACAGCTAACCCTCACAGCCAGCAACTTGGTGACGACTCTATCACGTCTTCCTTTAGTAACTTTGGTTGAGGGGTGAATATTGGGCAGATGCAGCAAGTTGAACCCCCTCTTGCCTTTCTTCAAAGTAGCGCCATGGGGTCTCTTACCTCTATCTGCCCGAGAGGGCAGCAGCAGCTCCGGTATAACCTTTCATCCGAAAGACAGCACCGCCAAAGGCACAGCGCAATATTTTGTGGCCCGGTCTCGGGGGTGGGGATTGGGTGGGTGGGGGGGGGGGGGTGCTCCAAAACCACTCTCCTCAGGACTCAAAGGTAGGGAATGGACCACCAATTGAGTCACGGCTGGCAGACTGCATCATTGATTAAATCTGGGATATTCCAAGGCACAGTGGATAATTTACCAACACTGTAGCAACTGAGCATGGAAATTACAGTGCAGAAGGAGGCCGTTCGGCCCATCAAGTCACCACCGGCCCTTGGAAAGAGCACCCTACTTAAACCCACACGTACATCCTATCCCCGCAGCCCAGAAACCCCGCCTAACCATTTTGGACACGAAGGGGCAATTCAGGATGGCCAATCCACCTAACAGCACGTCTTTCGGGACTTGTGGGAGGAAACCGGAGCACCCGGAGGAAACCAACGCAGACACAGGGAGAATGTGCAGACTCCGCACAGACATGCCCCACAAGCCAGGAATCGAACCTGGGATCCTGGCGCTGTGAAGCAACAGTGCTAACCACTGTGCTACCGCGCTGCCCCAAATGTAAAACGACGTTAAATGAGAACTCAAATATTGTTTCAGCGGCATCAAGCGGCATATTTCCCTCAACTCACTTGCTGCCTTAACACAGTGCTTGCAATAAATCTCAGACTACCTGTCTCACCGCCTGTGAGTCAGAGATGTTTTAATGAGTCTGTCAGCGACGGCGAGGAAATATATGCAAACTTTACTTCCAACAATAATTTTCCTGGAAATTACATTTAGCCATCATTCAACTGAACGGTGTTAACTGCGTTTAAAGACTTAATTCATCTGCAAGGTTGGCAGGTAGCACCTGGAATCCAGCAGGGGAGCGGTACACATGTGAGCTTACCAGCTGCATCACTGAATGTCAGGCTCTGGCAAATTAATAACATTTGGTAAAATGATAAAGAGATGATTACATTGTCAAATCAAAGCAAAATATCAGTGGCTTGATGCATTATTTCGGTGAGGTTTTCAGAATCCCGATTTGACAATTTGTGTCACTTGAGAGCTTTTCAGAACACCTGGTGAACTGCGAGAGGGACATGGGTTGTGTGTGTGTCGGAGGAAATAGCTGACTCTGTGAGGAGACAGACTTGTATTTAGACAGCAATCCCGAGGCACCATGAAGCATTTTACAGTGAATAAAGTATTTATTGAAGTGCAGTCACTGTTGAGATACCAGAAGCATGACGAGCAATTTGTCAACAGCAAGCTCCCACAAGTATCGGGATGATAATGACTGATAATCTCTTTTTGTGATGTTGATTAAGGAAAAGATTTGGCCAGGACACTGGGGAGGTCTCTCCCCTGCGCATCTTTGAAATAATCCCATGGGATCTTATACATTCACCTAATAATTATCATTGTCACAAATAGGCTTATATTAACACTGTAAGAAGTCTTACAACACCAGGTTAAAGTCCAACAGGTTTGTTTCAATGACTAGCTTTCGGAGCACTGCTCCTTCCTCAGGTGAATGAAGAGGTACCGAAAGCTAGTCATTGAAACAAACCTGTTGGACTTTAACCTGGTGTTGTAAGACTTCTTACTGTGCTCACCGCAGTCCAACGCCGGCATCTCCACATCATATATTAACACTGCAATGAAGTTACTGTGAAAAGCCCCTAATCGCCACAATCCGGCGCCTGTTCGGGTACACTGAGGGAGAATTCAGAATGTCCAATTCACCTAACAATCACGTCTTTCGGGACTTGTGGGAGGAAACCGGAGCACCCGGAGGAAACCCACGCAGACACGGGGAGAACGTGCAGACTCCACACAGATAGTGACCCAATGGGGAATCGAACCTGGGACCCTGATGCTGTGAAGCAACAGTGCTAACAACTGTGCTACTGTACTGCCCTACTGTACCATTCAGCCACTGCACCAACCCCTCCTCCACTGCGCCCTCCCCCCACCCTCCCCAATATCCACCCTCCCCCACTTTGTTACCCACTCCCCCACTTTCGACCCCCATCCCCACTGCACCACCGCCACCCGCACTATTCACCCCTCCCCCACAGCACCCCTCCCAGCCCCACTTTTCACCGCCTCCCCCACTGCGCCACCCACTGCCCCATTTTCCACCCCCCCCTACTGTGCAATCGCCTCACCCACTGTGACACCGCCTCATCCACTGTGCCACCCAATCCCCCACCATCCCCAATGACGCCAACCATCCCGCAGTGCACCAACTGCTCCACTACTACATCCACCCCTCCCCCAATATCCACACCCTCCTTCGTTGCACCCTTCCCCAACAGGGCCAACCCCTCCCTCACTGTGCCAACCCCTCCCCCAACATGCCACACCCTCCCATGCTGCACCACTCTCTGCCACCCCCACCCCACTGCGCTACACTCTCCCCACTGTGCCAAACGCTCCCCCACTCTGTCACCCCGTCCCCCACTACACCACTCCTCCCCACTGCACCATGGACTCCTCCACTATGCACACCCCTTCCCCCCCCCCTCCGCCATTGTAATACTGCCTATATCCTCAGCCTCCCCCACTATCCACCATCTCCCACCTGTCCCAGTGGTATTTCAGCTCTTTCTCAGGATTAACCCGCCCAGTAACTGCACCATATCACATAGAGTGGGCAGGGGGGGGTGTCACGTGAAGGCATCCAGCATATATCTCCTCAGAGCATTAATCTCCTTGGGTGACGTCATCCAGATGCCCAGAGTGACACTGAATTGGAGTTGGAAAATCAGTTTCTCCCTCTGCGCCGGAGGCTTGCGAAAGCTGATGTGCTGCAGCTGATAACGCACATCCTCTCCAGATACAAATGTGGAGACTGATGTGAGGTGCAAAGGGCAGGCTGGCAGTCTCTTTCGAGCAGGGTGCAGTGAAAGGATGGACTAATCTGCATTCAGGAAATGTGACGGGCTCCCTTTTTTGTTATGTAAATGCTGATAGGAATGCTTTCTAATTCAGTTTGTGCTGGACACTGGTCAGCCCTGTCCTATTGTTATCTGCAGCCTCCAGGGGTTCACTTGGCTTTCCAGCGCTGCCATTAAGTTGAATGGTTTGTAATTTGCCTCTGCAGCCCGGCTTGCAGCCATAGCCCACATGATTGAAATCTTTCTAATGTCTTTGGCATTTGCATTTTGCCTTGTGTGCTTTCCATTTCAGAGCACACGGGCATTTAAAGTCCCTGTTACTTGTAAGAATGTAGGTAAAGCAACAATGTGTACAACAACTTGCATTTATATAGTGCCTTTAACATAGTAAAATAAAGTCCCAAGTTTCTTCACAGGAGCAGAATGAGCTACGTAAATAGGAAAACAAAAAGAAGGTAAGAAGAGCATGAGCAGGCCTACGAAACCCTTGAGCCTGCGTCACAGTTTAATAAAATCCTGGCTGAACTTCAATCTCAGCTCCATTTCCCTCCTGAGTCTCAAAGCCAGCGGTTGCCTCAGATTTCAAAAATCTATCTATTTTAGCCTTGAATATACTCAATAGCTGAGTCCTCTGGTGTAGAGCAGTCCGCAAAAAATTCACAACTATAAAGAGCGATTGGGACACGTGACTAAATAATAATAATACTCTTTATTATTGTCACAAGTAGGCTTACATTAACACTGCAGCGAAGTTACTGTGAAAATCCCCTTGTCGCCACATTCCGGTGCCTGTTCGGGTACACAGAGGGAGAATTCAGAATGTCCAATTCACCTAACAGCACGTCTTTCGGGTCTTGCGGGAGGAAACCGGAGCACCCGGAGGACACCCACGCAGACACGGGGGGAACGTGCAGACTCCGAACAGGCAGTGACCCAAGCAGGAAATCGAACCTGGGACCCTGGCGCTGTGAAGCAACAGTGCCACCCACTGTGCTACCGTGCTGCCCATGATAGCACATCAATGGTCTATCAAGGAATGGAGTCTTGAGGAGTGCCTTAGAGGAGAGGTAGAGATCTAGAGAGGGGACGGGTTACCAGGAGAGATTACACAAATTAGACCGGTTCTTTACTATAATTTAGACGGCTAAGGGGTGAACTGATCAAAGTATTCAAGATATTAACAAGGAAAGACAGGGTAGATGAAGATAAACTCTTTCCACTGGTTGGATATTCTAAAACTAGGAGGGAGCCTAGTGCATAGATACCAAAACTACTCCAAAAGGACAGTTGTTCTTTATCTTGAGGGGAACTGGAATGCAAAAGGGAGGAAATTGTGATTTGCTTAATCTCTAGCCAGACCCCATCTGGATTGTTGAGTTCAATTCTGGATGCTCCACCTCAGGAACAATTTATTGGCCATTGAGGAGTTGTGGTGCAGATTCACTGGATTGAAATGAGTTAAATTGTGAGGGCGGATTGTATAAATATAACTTTCATTCCCTTGAGTTTACTAAAATGAAGGGTAAAAATTAAATGGAAGTGTTTAAAATGATAAAGAGCCAGTAAAGTCGAGAAACTATATATCCTCTGTTGGATGAAGTCAGTACAAGAGAGCACGAGACCATACCTGGCACGGTGGCGCAGTGGTTAGCGCTGCTGCCTCACGGCGCTGACGACCCGGGGTCGATCCTGGCCCCGGGTCACTGTCCGTGTGGAGTTTACACATTCTCCCCGTGTCTGCGTGGGTCTCACCCCCACAACCCCAAAGATGTGCAGGGTAGGTGGATTGGCCACGTTAAATTGCCCCTTAAATGGAAAAAAAATGAATTGGGTACTGTAAATTTAAAGGGGAAAGAAAAGGGAGCACGAAACCCAATCAAGGTCATTCAGGAGTGAGATGAGAAAGCGCTGGTTTCACACAAAGGGCGGGATTAAGCGACCGTTCCGGGATTTTCCATTGACAGCACCCCTCGCCGCTGGGAAACCAGAATCTCCTGCCCACAGAGAGTAAATCCCGTCCATAGTTTAGAGGAACCGTGGATTTCTTTCCACCAAAAGGCTGGTGAGCCAATTGGACCTTTCAACACTCGGATAGTTTTGTTGGATCAGCCTATCAAGGGACAGGGAGCAAAAGTGGGTAAATGGAATTAAGATACAGATTATCCTTGATCGATTTGAATGGCAGAATACAATTCAGGGCTCCACCTGTTCATATGTTCCGATGACAATCCAAAATCCTTGTAAATTGTAATTTGCTAATTGCATTTTAAGATATGGTAAAGCTTTGAGAAGGGACCTCCTCCCAGGTAAGCAGTCTTCTTCCAGAGGAGGGCGCTGGCTCCCCTGAATGGGAGCGCAGTTAATATAAATCTTCAGAGCAAAAGTGGGGAGGGGTTTGCTGAGGTGGGAATGATGGAGTGCATATGGTAAACATCCTACTGCCTGCTTGTTCCTGGTGGGCACACATCGAGTCTCCTCGTGCAGAGCGGAGCTTGACAGGGTAGATGTTCAAATGGGTTTGGTGGGCTTACTGGGTTACGGGGATAGGGTGGGGGGTGTGGGCTTTAGTAGGGCGCTCTTTCCAAGGGCCGGTGCAGACTCGAGAGGCCTCCTTCTGCACTGTAAATTCTATGATAGTCTATGACCTGAAGAGAACCAATTTTACGCAGTGAGTGGCTGAGATCTGAAATGCGTTGCCTGAGAGTGTGGTGGAGGCAGATTCAATCATGGCTTCCAAAAGGGAATTGGATAAGCAACTGAAGAGAAAGAATTTGCAAGGCAATGAGGAAATATGACAGACTTGCTGTATTGCTTTTGCAGAGAGCCAACACACGCATACTATGGGCCGAATGGCCATCTTCTATGCTGTAATCATTCTACGATGCTGTTGTATTCCGATTCTGTAAAATGTTAGAGAGGCTACTTCATCGAATGGGAGGATCCAGAACCAGGGGCACAATCAGGACTGTTGAAATCGCTCTGCAAAAAAGGTAATGGACATTTGGGCCTGTCCCCTCAAAGAGCTGCAGCTAGTGGGCAGGATTCTCTTTTTGGGAGACTTTAAAAAAATAAATTTTGAGCACCCAATTCATTTTTTCCAATTAAGGGGCAATTTATCGTGGCCAATCCACCTAGCCTGCACATCTTTGGATTGTGGGGGTGAAACCCACGCAGACACGGGAAGAATGTGCAAACTCCTCACGGACTGTGACCCAGAGCTGGGATCGAACCTGGGACCTCAGCGCCATGAGGCAGCTGTGCTAACCACTGCGCCACCATGCTGCCCCCTCTATCTCTGTCTTAAAGACACTCAGTGATTTGGCCTCCACAGCCTTCTGCGGCAAAGTGTTCTACAGATTCACCACCCTCTGGCTGAAATAATTCCTCCTCATCTCTGTTTTAAAGGATCATCCTTTTAGTCTGAGGCTGTGCCCTCTGTCTCTAGTTTGTCCAACAAGTGGAAACATCCTCTCCACGTCCACTCTATCCAGGCCTCGCAGTATCCTGTAAGTTTTAGTAAGATCCTCCCTCATACTCCCCAGAGTCCTCAACCTTATTGTCCAGGGTTGGGGTTACGGGGTTTGATGTCATAGAATTTACAGTGCAGAAGGAGGCCATTCGGCCCATCGAGTCTGCACCGGCTCTTGGAAAGAGCACCCCACCCAAGGTCAACACCTCCACCCTATCCCCATAACCCAGCAACCCCACTCAACACTAAGGGCAATTTTGGACACTAAGGGCAATTTATCATGGCCAATCCACCTAACCTGCACATCTTTGGGCTGTGGGAGGAAACCGGAGCACCCGGAGGAAACCCACGCACACACGGGGAGGATGTGCAGACTCCGCACAGACATTGACCCAAGCCGCAATCGAACCTGGGACCCTGGAGCTGTGAAGCAATTGTGATATCCACAATTGAGTGGGGGAATGGGCCTAGGTAGGGTGCTCTTTCAGAGGGTCGGTGCAGACCTGATGGGCTGAATGGCCTCCTTCTGCACTGAAGGGATTCTGCAATTTCTATGATCAACCTTGATCTTGCGACTGTGGGACAGGCTCAACGGCCTGAATGGCCCCCTCTGGATACATTTAACGTCATGAAAATGGAATTCCAAATAATTTAGTCATTATAAACCAGAGCCACTCGTTTGCAATCATTAAGGGAAACAGAGATGTATAGGCTAAATAATGGCATGTGTTGCGCCAGTATTTGGATGTAGGGTGCACAGGAAGCGGATCTGTTTAGCACTGAGGCAGTCTGCGTTAAATCTGGAGGCGTGCTAATCTAAATCCGAAATTGGACACTGGACAGACACGTGAATTAACTATTAGTCCTTTATCTATGTTAATGAGGCATCTAACCCACTGTTAAAAACCACATTTAGAAGATTAGTAATCGAGAAGTGCCGAATCTTCGCCTCGTCAAAGGGTCCAGGATAATTATATGTCCTCAGCTCTCATAGCATCGATGGAGAATAATGTAATGAAAATCCAAAGTTGCAGAAAAGCTTTTTTTAAATTCCTCGTGTTGTCAAGTATGTTAAATATGTGTGGCTATTGCTTTAAGCCTTTAGGCCGAATCTCTTGGCATACATAAGTTGTGCAGCATCTTATTAAAGTACCGAGAGTTGTCTTTGAACTTCAAGGATGGTACATCCTTTTGAACAATGATCCAGACATCTTGGCAACAGTTTTGAGCAGAATAATCATCAATTTGTCTTTGTCTTGCACAAGTGCTCAGAATTTGCATCCAAATAGCAGCGATAGGTTGGAGGATGCCTTGAGGTGGTTTCCTACTGTAGCCCCCCCCCCCCCCCCCCCCCCCCCCCCCCACCCCCACCTTTAGTTGACAAAAAAAGATATTGGGAAGAGCCCTGTAGATTTTTGCCACCAGCTACTGTTAGTTCATGGCCTAAAATAACCTTTGGCCACAAAAAAACATTTAACCCTTTCTAGGTTGAGTGAGTTCCAAGCAATTGGTACGGTGGCTGTTTTCCAGGCACGCTGTGCAATACTGTAGCTCAGTGGTAGCAATAACAATACTGTTCATAGTATTATACTGTTGGACGGCATGGTGGCGCAGTGGTTAGCATTGCTGCCTCACGGCGCCAGGGTCCCAGGTTCAATTCTGGGTCACTGTCCGTGTGGAGTTTGCAAATCCTCGCCCTGTTTGCGTGGGTTTTGCCCCCACAACCCAAAGATGTGCAGGGTAGCTAAATTGCCCCTTAATTGGAAAAAAAATAGAATACTCTAAACTTATTTTAAAAACATAGTATTATACTGTTCATAGGAACAATGCTGCTATTACTGTGGGTCAGTTGTAGCACTCTGGCCTCTGAGATTGAAGATTATGAAGTCAAATCAAATTTGCGGGATTTGAGCGTGTAATCTGCGGCTGTTTACACTTCTGTCACAGTACTGCGGGAGTGCTGCACTGCCAGATCACGAATCACAGAATGTTTACAGTGCAGAAGGAGGCCATTTGACCCGTCGAGTCTGCACTGGACACTGAAAGAGCGTTCCACCTGGGCCCACTCTCCTGCCTTATCCCGTAACCTTCTTTCTTTTCACTTTGCAATCCAATTCCCTTTTGAATGCCTCGAACGAACCTGCCTCCACCACCCTCGCAGGAAGTTTGCTGCAGACTCCAACCACTCTCTGGGTGAAAAGATGATTCCTCACATCACGCCATCTTTCGGAAGAAATGTTAAGCCGAGGCCTTGCGTGTCCACTCAGGTGGATTTGAAAACCCCATGGCATTATTTTGATAAGGAGATGGAAACGCTCAATATTTGTATCCCTCAGCCAACATCACTACCCTGCGCTATCCGGTGATTATCACACACATGTGTGTGGGATCTTGCTGTGCAAACCCTGCCTGTGTTAATCAGTGAATACAAAAGGATCTTAGTGGAGTTAATTGTATCCCCATGTGCTCTTAATCTACCCTGGTGTACTTTAATTTCCCTCAGAATGTCCAGATTAATTCCAAAGCCTGATGTCCCCCGGGTCTCGCCAGAGTCCATATTTTCCCAGCAGTATTGTGCTCACGATGGAGTTCCGAGCATAAGCCATATTGCCACATTTGCATTCATCAAATGTTTCTTTCTTTATTATTATTATTATTATTGTCACAAGTAGGCTTACATTAACACTGCAATGACATTACTGTGAAAATCTCCTAGTCGCCCCATTCCAGCGCCTGTTCGGGTACACAGAGGGAGAATTCAGAATATCCAATTCACCTATCAGCACGTCTCTCGGGACTTGTGGGAGGAAACGGAGCACCCGGAGGAAACCCACGCAGGCACGGGGAGAATGGGGCAGCACAGTGGTTTGCACTGTTGCTGCTTCATGGCGCCAGGGTCCCAGGTTCGATTCCCGGCTTGGGTCACTGGCTGTGCGGAGTCTGCACGTTCCTGTCATGCCTGCTTGGGTTTACTCCGGGTGCTCCGGTTTCCTCTTTGTCAAAAGAGTGAAGTTCAGTTGGAAGTGAAGAGTTCTACATCTGGTTCTGATTGGCCTTTACTGTTTGAGGGTAAGCAGTAGGTTAGAGCGACAGAGCAGCATTGAAACACGGGATTCAAATTTGTGAACTGCAAGAGCTTGACCAATAATTCAGCAAACATTTCTGAAGGGTTTGTGAAGGCTGGCGTAGAGTTCGGACAATTAGAAGAACAATTACAATTCAGGAAGGTAAGGGCAGCAATTTAATTGATGAACTTTTAACTTTGTTTGACACCCTGCTGCTGGCTGTTTTAACTTTGCATTGTATTATTTTAAACAGGTTAACAGTTTCGCTACAATTTTGGAGGGAGGTGTGGCATATGAACCCAATATAAATAAGCCACTAATATCACTACAAATTACTCCCAGGGGAAAGAAATGCAGAGAGAAAAGACAGGTTAACGTATCAGTTATTGGTCATCAGCCCTGACAGCGGATTAGCAGAACCTTACTGCACAGAATAATAATCTTTATTGTCACCGGTAGGCTTACATTAACACTGCAATGAAGTTACTGTGAAGAGCCCCGAGTTGCCACATTCCGGCGCCTGTTCGGGTACACAGAGGGAGAATTCAGAATGTCCAATTCACCTAACAGCACGACTTTCGGGACTGTGGGAGGAAACCGGAGCACCCGGAGGAAACCCACGCAGACACGGGGAGAACGTGCAGACTCCGCACAGACAGTGACCCAAGCCGGGAATCGAACCCGGGACCCTGGCGCTGTGAAGCAACAGCGCTAACCACTGTGCTACCGTGCTGACCATTCGTCCCATTGTATCTAAACTAGCTCCGGCCCTTCCTCCATGCCCTGCAAATGCTGTTTTTCAAATACTTAATTAATTCCATTTTGAAAATGATTGTTGAGTCTGCTGGCAGCACACTTCAGATCACAACAACACACTGAGTAAAAATATATTTCCCTAATTTCTCTCTGGTTCTTTTACCAATTATCTTAAATCTGTGTCCTCTGCTTCCTGACCCCCCATCCCCACCCCCTCTCCCCACTGGAAAGTTTCTCTTTTAACAAAACCACTCACAAATACAACAGTCATTCATTGATAACTTTCCATTTCCTTTGTTTTAAAAAACCTTCTGCTTCAACAGCCTTGTGGATTTCTGACTCTCAGCCAAGCCTTATTATACATTCTTGGGGCAGCACGGTGGCACAGTGGTTAGCACTGCTGCCTCATGGCACCGAGGTCCCAGGTTCGATCCCAGCTCTGGGTCACAGTCCATGTGAAGTTTGCACATTCTCCCCGTGTTTGCGTGGGTTTCGCCTCCACAATCCAAAGATGTGCAGGTTAGGTGGATTGGCCACGCTAAATTGCCCCTAAAATTGGAAAAAATGAATTGGGTACTCTAAAAATTTAATTTTTAAAAAAAAAATTATATTTGGGCTCTCTTCTTGGCTGAGAGCCAATTCTTGGCTGAGAGCCCCAAAATCCATTAGACTTCTAAAACACCTGCACCCCAGAGAAAACATTAATTGATTGATTTCTTCAATTAATTTCACAATGTATATTTACATACGATAAAGAGCTTTCAGTTTCTGCTATTGAAATTTTACAGGTTCCAGATGACTAGGTTGGATTAAAAACTAATTTTAAGAGTGAATGGCTTCTTTTTAAGCATTTTTTTTAACACTACCTCACTACAGGGTTCCTTGTTTCTACACGGTATATAATAGACGACTGGAAATTAAAGTGTCATAACTTGGCAGAGTGGGCTTGTGTGGCCATAGGGGGACATACCTGGATTTGATGGGCCATGTGAGTGGCTGCGGGGCATGAGGCAGCATGGATGGGTTCGGGGGTTGTGTGGGGGGGTGACAGGTGAAGGCTGGAGGGGCATTCTGGGATAAAGTTCCACCTCAATGCAGGCCCTTTAACCACCCTGCCTTCATACCTGGCAGCCTCTGAACCCTTTCCGAGGACAGATAACCTAATTGCAGCATCCCCTTACCCAGCTATTCACCCCTCCCCTGCCCAACACCCCCCCCGGCCCCCCTCCAAACACAAAGAAAATCCATCCTTGCTCCCGGGTTCGGCGGGCCGAGTGTCCCAATTCCCCTATCCGCCCCGGAGATGGAAATTCAGGCCTATAATTCCTTGACCATTAACATAGAACATAGAACATAGAACAGTACAGCACAGAACAGGCCCTTCGGCCCTCGATGTTGTGCCGAGCTTTGTCCGAAACCAAGATCAAGCTATCCCACTCCCTGTAATTCTGGTGTGCTCCATGTGCCTATCCAATAACCACTTGAAAGTTCCTAAAGTGTCCGACTCCACTATCACAGCAGGCAGTCCATTCCACACCCTAACCACTCTCTGAATAAAGAACCTACCTTGGACATCCCTCCTGTATCTCCCACCCCGAACCTTATAGTTATGTTCCCTTGTAACAGCTACATCCACCCGAGGAAATAGTCTCTGAACGTCCACTCTATCTATCCCCCTCATCATCTTCTAAACAATCCTAATCTAGTCAATCTCCCCTCATATGACAGTCCCGCCATCCCTGGAATCAGTCTGGTAAATCTTCACTACAGCCGCTCTTGAACAAGAACATCCTTCCTCAGAGAAGGAGACCAAAACTGCACACAATATTCAATATGTGGCCTCACCAAGGCCCTATTTAATTGCAGCAACACATCCTGCTTCTGTACTCGAAACCTCTCGCAATGAAGGCCAACATACCATTTGCCTTCTTTACCGCCTGCTGCACCTGCATGCTTACCTTCAGCAAATGGTGCACAAGGACACCCAGGACCTGCTGCACACTCCCCTCTCCCAATTTACAACCATTCAGGTACTAATCTGCCTTCCTGTTTTTGCTTCCAAAGTGAATAACCTCACACTTATCCAAATTATACTGCATTTGCCATTGATTTGCCCACTCGCCCAACCTGTCCAGATCATGCTGTAGGATCCCTGCATTCCTCGGAGGAAACCCACACAGACACGGGGAGAATGTGGGCAGCACGGTAGCATTGTGGATAGCACAATTGCTTCACAGCTCCAGGGTCCCAGGTTCGATTCCGGCTTGGGTCACTGTCTGTGCGGAGTCTGCACATCCTCCCCGTGTGTGCGTGGGTTTCCTCCGGGTGCTCCGGTTTCCTCCCACAGTCCAAAGATGTGCAGCTTCGGTGGATTGGCCATGCTAAATTGTCCTTAGTGTCCAAAATTGCCCTTAGTGTTGGGTGGGGTTACTGGGTTATGGGGATAGGGTGGAGGTGTGGACCTTGGGTAGTGTGCTCTTTCCAAGAGCCAGTGCAGACTCGATGGGCCGAATGGCCTCCTTCTGCACTGTAAATTCTATGAAATTCTATGAAATGTGCAGACTCCACACAGACAGTGACCCAAGCCGGGAATCAAACCTGGGACCCTGTAGCTGTGAAGCAACTGTGCTAACCACTATGCTACCGTGCTGCCCTATTTATGCCTACTCTCTGCTTCCTGTTAGTCAGTCAATCTTCTATCCATGCTAATATGTTAAACCCCTTTAACATGAGTTTTTATTTTCCTTTGATATGGCATTTTATCAAATGTCTTCTGGAAACCGGAGTTCAGTACGTCCCCTGGTTCCTTTTGATACACAGCACAGATTATTTATTTAAAGAACTGGAAATACATAGGATATCAATCAGCATTTGAAGATAGAGGAAGAGAGCCTACTCACTAATATTCTTCCATCACTTCATGCTGATTTCAGATTTACAGGTTTTCCTCGTGGAGTTTGCTAATCAGTTGAATAAATTTGTTCTTTGCCCCATCACAAAAGATTTACTTCTTCATTGAAAAGCACTTTCCATATATCCAATCTCACACCACATTAGGTGTGGACCTTTGGAAACTGCTTCACCGATCTGTGACTCATTACACAGAAAGGGCAGTGGGAGCAGCTTCAATCATAACTTTCAAATAATAATTGTATTCATACCTGAAGGAGAAATAATTGCAGGTGTCTAGAGAAAGAGAAGGGGTTGGGGCTAATTAGACATAGGTGTCGATGATTGGCACAAGTACCACCAAGCTGAATGGCCTCCTTTGTGATGTGTCATTCTATGATTTGTTTTCTATGTGGTGACTGGGTGGACTGTACTACGTAAAGGCATTATTGAACAAATGGAATACAGTCACCTCTTTAAAGTGAAATAACGCTACAATATTACTTACAGTGTCCATTAAAATCCTTTTCTGAAAGAGGGTCATCTCCTTCCGAAGCTCACTCTGTACAGCTGACTGATGTTCTGTGTGACTCTTCTCCAGTTCCCCTAAATTCTTCAGAAACATTGGTGGACATGCCTTCATTTACCTGGGCCCTCATCTCTGGAATTTCCTCCCTAAACCTCTGTGCCTCGCTATCTTACTTTTCACCTTTAAGATACTCACTTTAAAGCTAATCTTTTGGAGCAAACATTGGTTTATCTATTTGTCTACATTTGTGTTCCAATTTGTTGCCAATCCCCAATTGGCCCTGTTATCATCAGACTGGGAAAATATATAAGACTTGCATTTATACAGCACTTTTCAAAACTCCTGGATGGTGAACAGCCAATGAAATACTCTGAACTGGAATCACTGTCGTAATATAGAAAACGCAGCAACTAAATTGGGCACAGCAAGATCCCGCCAACAGCAATGTGTTAATAATCAGACAACCTGTTACATGATCTAACTGAGGAATAAATATTGACCAGGAAGCTGGATAACTGCCGTGCCACGGGATCCTGCCCATCCACCAGCAAGCAGGACCTCGATTTAAGAGCTGCTCCAAAAGACTGCTCCCGCAGCAGTGCAGTACTCCCTCAGCACTGCAGCGTCAGCCTCAAATTCAGTGCTCATTCCCTGGAGGAGAACCTGAATCCAGAACTTCGCGTCTCCGAGACAAGAGCGCTACCAACCGAGGCACCGCCTGCCAAGAGAGGTTCCATTTTCTGACAGACAATCGCTTGGATTTTTGGGGTTAATCCACGTCGTCATATTTCACTAAATTCAAGTTCTCTTTTTGCGATGGTAGATTATCAAAAGAAAACCAAAATGATTTCATTTATATATCACCTTTCTTGACCCAGGATGTCCCCAATCACTTTACTGCCAATGAAGCACTTTTTAATAGTTACTGTGGTAATGAACTCACCTCCGAAACATTTGTGCCCAATGACTCCATCCAATTTAACTTTAGTGATGGAATACTTGAAGTGGATGAAACGTTTTGCAGGCCTATGGGGCTCGAACGTATGAATTAGGAGGAGGAAGAGGCCACTCAACCCCTCGAGCCTGCCCTATCATTCAGTAAGATTGTGGTTGATCTGGTTGTAACCTCCACGCCACATTCCTGCTGACCCCCGATAATCCTTCACCTCTTGTTGATCAAGAATCTATCCAGTTCTGCTTTAAAAATATTCAAAGGTTCTGCTTCCACTGCCTTCTGAGGAAGAGAGTTCCAGAGACTCACCACCCTCAGAGAGAAAAGATTCTCCTCATCTCTGCCATAAATGAACGACTCCTTGGGCGGGGTTCTCCGCCGGCGGGATGCTCCGTTTTGCCGGCAGCCCGGGGTTTCCCGACGGCGTGGGGCTACCCCACAATGGGAAACCCCATTAATCGGCCGGCGTAACGGAGCATCCCGTCAGCGTGCTGAACCAGGGGCGAAATTCTCCGGAAACGGCGCGATGTCCGCCGACTGGCGCCCAAAACGGCGCAAATCAGACGGGCATCGCGCCGCCCCAAAGGTGCGGAATGTTCCGCATCTTTGGGGGCCGAGCCCCAACATTGAGGGGCTATGACGGCGCCGGATGAATTTCCGCCCCGCCAGCTGGCGGAAAAGGCCTTTGGTGCCCCGCCAGCTGGCGCGGAAATGACATCTCCGGGCGGCGCATGCGCGGGAGCGCCAGCGGCCGCTGACGGCATTCCCGCACATGCGCAGTGGAGGGAGTCTCTTCTGCCTCCGCCATGGTGGAGACCGTGGCGGAGGCGGAAGGGAAAGAGTGCCCCCACGACACAGGCCCGCCCGCGGATCGGTGGGCCCCGATCGCAGGCCAGGCCACCGTGGGGGCACCCCCCCGGGGCCAGATCGCCCCGCGCCCCCCCAGGACCCCGGAGCCCGCCCGCGCCGCCTTGTCCCGCCGGTAAGGTAGGTGGTTTAATTTACGCCGGCGGGACAGGCATTTTAGTGGCGGGACTTCGGCCCATCCGGGCCGGAGAATCGCGCGGGGGGGGCCCGTCAACTGGCGCGGCGCGATTCCCGCCCCCGCCGAATCTCTGGTGCCGGAGACTTCGGCAACCGGCGGGGGCGGGATTCACGCCAGCCCTCGGCGATTCTCCGACCCGGTGGGGGGTCGGAGAATTTCGCCCCAGAAATCTGGCGCGGCGGGACGGAGAATCCATTCCCTTATTTGTAAACAGTGGCCCCTCGTTCTAGATTCTCCCACAAGAGAAAACATCGTCTCCACATCAACCCTGCCGATAGCCCGCAGGATCTTAAAGATTTCAATCAAGTTGCCTCCTATTTTCCTCAACTCCAGTAGATATAATCCTAACCTCTCCAACCATTCCTCATAAGACAACCCGTCCATTCCTGGTATTAGTCCAGTTAACCATCGTTGAAGTGTTTCTGACGCAGTACACAATACTCCGGGTGTGGACTCCCCGATGCACTGCACAAGTGAAGCATGACCTCTCTACTTTTGGTTAATTGGACAGGTCTCTCAGGCACGTGGACCAAATGGCCTCATTCAGTTGTGAAGGCTTCTATGAATCATTGTCACCAAACAGATTATTAACTCCTGTGGATAGTGTGCAACAGACTGGTGAGAAAGATAATCTGGAATAAGAACAGGAAATGCTGGGAATACTCCACAGGTCTGGAGAGAGAAACAGATGCTGAAACTTTCCTACCATTCCTGCAGGTAGGAACGTCTGGTCCCGCCGATGCCGCACACCTGGTGGCGAGAGTTGCATTCAACGGGAAATCCCAATGACAACGGCATGGCCAGCAAATCCCACTTTCAGCCAATGGCGGGCTGCCTCTTGCACAGAAAATCCTGCCCTAATGATCCAGTTAATTGATCCAGTTCGATTCACCAGAACAAGGAAAGGTTAGACCACTCGTTGGTTAAAAAAAGGTCCCCCCTCATGTCTCAATTTTTTTTTCCTAGTCACCTTAAATATGTGTCCTCTGGTTATCAACCCTTCTGCTATTGGAGACACTTCACCTTGATTTGCTGTCGCTAAATCCTTCACGATTTCTCCACTTTGATTTTAGGGTGGCACGGTAGCACAGTGGTTAGCACTGCAGCCTCACAGTGCCAGGGACCCGGGTTCAATTCTGTCCTTGAGTGACTTTCTGTGTGGAGTTTGCTCGTTCTCCCCGTGTCTGCGCGGGATTCCTCCGGGTGCTCCGGTTTCCTCCCACAGTCCAAAGGTGTGCAGGTTAGGTGGATTGGCCTTGCTAAACTGCCCCTCAGTGTCCAAAGGTGTGCAGGTTAGGTAGGGTTATGCGTTTGCAGGACTGGGGGGGGTGGGCCTGAGTAGGGTGCTCTTCCAGAGGGTCGGTGCAGACTTGATGCTGAATTGTCACCTTCTGCGCTGTAGGGATTCTATTCTATGGTTCCATGATCTTCTACAGAATATTCCGTGAACATTGTCTGATCCAAGGAAAACAAACCCCGTTTCCTCCGCATAACTGAGGTCCTACAACCCTGGTAACAGCAAATTCCCTCTGCACCCACCCTAAAATCTTGATATGCTCCCCAAATTGTGGTATCCAGAATGGGTCATAATGCTCGAGCTAATTGGGAAAGTTTTAGTGTAACCTCCTTACTCTTGTACCCTACAAAGCCAGCTTCTCCTGACACCTTCAATTGTTGATGTTTCTATCCCCTGTAGGTCCCTCTGTTCCCCAGTTAAGTTTGAAATTGTACCCTTTGCTAGATAATTGCAGGTTCCTCCTTTTGCTGGGTCTATCAGTTGGTTACCGCGGAAAAAGACGTCTGAATGTGAATCTAGTTAATGGGGTTACTGAACACGGATACTGGATTTTCATTGAGAAAAAAGCTGGAAGGTGGCGCTTCTTGTGTTATGATAGTCCCCACGTTGGAACGCTCCAGCTTTGTGAGGTCTCGTTGCTGCAGAGAGAGTTCATTAGGTAAAGCTCCAGCCTAATCCAGTGCAGCTTTATATTAAATCCCAAGATTTTCTTCTTTGTATCGTGAGTTTTGAACATGCGTAATTGGATCAAGATGCTCGGCCTCCAAAGGAATAAATGCATATGTTACAAATTCTGCGCCTGATCCTTTTTTTAAAAAAAAGCCTTCCAATTTCATCTGGAGTAGTGGAGGTCGTTATTGAAGGGGACCACTCCCCCACCCCCATCATTCAGCTTATTGAATGCATTTAAGCAAACATCTGTGAAGGGCATGGGCAAACAAGGTTACATTTAATTCAATTTAAGGAATCACCGCCCATTCATCCATGTTATTTCAGAGACCCACAATAGATGGCGAGAGCCGGAACATTTTGTGACATGAACGATTGTACCTGATGTCGACTCGCGATCCCGTCCCCTCCACAAGCTTCGGGCCTGTTGGGGCTTTCCAAGCTGTCCATCAATAATCCATTTGTTTCTGTTTATTAATTGGACACTTGGTGTTGCGCGCAGGACCCGATCCTCTGTTGCAGCATCTGACTAAATATGATTCCAGAATGTTCCAACGTACGCAAGGTTATTTCCCTTCTGCACCCCCTGCCCCAGAAAAGACAAGTTTCTACTTTGTTTCATGTTTAATTAATAATTATGCCAGACTGGTTTGAGTTTAAAGTAAACAGTCCCAAACCAGGCTCTGAAATAATAAGAACAAGATAAATACACAGAAAATTAAGAAGGCAAAGAAGTCAGTGGAGACATCAAGGATAAGAGTTTAAATGACTCGGACTGATGGCCTTTGGGTTAATTCAGAAATGGCTACGTTTGACCTAAATTAGACTACTTTAAATTTAGATGCACCCATCTCAATATTTTACCCATTCCAGTCTTCTGACTTTACCCCCCTCATCTTCTAAAGACACCGCTTCGAGCTGGTTCTATCGGCAATGCCAGCTCTGGCATGCGTTAGCCAAGAACTTGACGGCGCATCTTAATTAACCTGGATGTGGGCGCATGTTAATAGATTGTTTGGCCAGGGGGCCTGTGGAATCGCAGTCGATTATAATCCACCTTTTGCTCGGCAATCCCCTGTAAAGCTCAGCTCATCCAGAAAGAAATTGCATTGCTGTATTTCCATAGCAATTCCCATGACCTCAGGACATTGCCAACCACTTTGCAGCCAATGAGGTACGTTTAAAGTGTAGTCACTGTTGTACTGTAGGGAACGTGGCAGCCAATTTGCACACAGCAAGATCCCTGAGTATTTTGAAAATGTCCAGACAATCTGTTTTTGTGTTGTTTATTGAGGGCTGAGGATTGGGCAGGGTAATGCACCTGCTCTCCTTTTGAAAAAGTGCCCTGGGATACTGAACATCTGATCTAACTGAAGGCACCGATGCGGCTGCAGCACTCCTTCAGTGCTGTATGGGGGTGCCTGGAAGAAACCCACTCAGACACGGGGAGAGCGTGCAGGGTGGAAATGCCAGAGCTTAGCCGGGACACATGAAGACAGCACGGTAGCACAAGTGGTTAGCACTGCGGCTTCACAGCGGCAGGGTCCCAGGTTCGATTCCCCGCTGGGCCACTGTGTGCAGAGTCTGCATGTTCTCCCCGTGTCTGCGTGGGTTTCCTCCGGGTGCTCCGGTTTCCTCCCACGGTCCAAAGATGTGCAGGTTAGGTGGATTGGCCGTGATAAATTGCCCTTAGTGCCCAAAAAGGTTAGGAGGGGTTATTGGGCTACGGGGATATGGTGGAAGAGAGGGCTTAAGTGGGTCGGTGCAGACTCGATTGGCCGAATGGCCTCCTTCTGCACTGTATGTTCGAAGTTCTAAGACACGGCCACCAATGAGGGAGTGATTAAAATCCGGGATGCTAGCACGGTGACGCAGTGTGTTAGGCCTGTTGCCTCACGGCGCTGAGGTCCCAGGTTCGATCCCGGCTCTGGGTCACTGTCCGTGTGGACATAAGAACATAAGAACTAGGAACAGGAGTAGGCCATCTGGCCCCTCGAGCCTGCTCCGCCATTTAATGAGATCATGGCTGATCTTTGTGGACTCAGCTCCACTCTCCGGCGCATACACCATATCCCCGAATCCCTTTATTCTTTAGAAAGGTATCTATCTTTTTCTTAAAAACGTTTAAAGAAGGAGCCTCAACTGCTTCACTGGGCAAGGAATTCCAGAGATTCACAAAAACAGATTGTCTGGTCATTTTCAAAATACTCAGGGATCTTGCTGTGTGCAAATTGGCTGCCATGTTCCCTACAGTACAACAGTGACTACACTTTAAACGTACCTCATTGGCTGCAAAGTGGTTGGCAATGTCCTGAGGTCATGGGAATTGCTATGGAAATACAGCAATGCAATTTCTTTCTGGATGAGCTGAGCTTTACAGGGGATTGCCGAGCAAAAGGTGGATTATACCTTCCGTCTTAAATCTACTTCCCTTTATTTTGAGGCTATGCCCCCTAGTTCTGCTTTCACCGACCAGTGGAAATAACCTGCCCGCATCTATCCTATCTATTCCCTTCATAATGTTAGATGTTTCAATAAGATCCACCCGCATCCTTCTAAACTCCAATGAGTACAATCCCAACCTCTCGTCATAATCTAATCCCCTCAACTCTGGGATCAACCTAGTGAATCTCCTCTGCACTCCCTCCAGTGCCAATATGTCCTTTCTCAGGTAAGGAGACCAAAACTGAACACAATACTCCAGATGCGGCCTCACCAACACCCTATACAATTGCAGCATAACCTCCCTAGTCTTGAACTCCATCCCTCTAGCAACGAAAGACAAAACTCGATTAGCCTTCTTAATCACCTGTTGCACCTGCACACCAACTTTTTGCGACTCGTGCACCAGCACACCCAGGTCCCTCTGCACAGCAGCATGTTTAACATCTTACCGTTTAAATAATAATCCATTCTGCTGTTATTCCTCCCAAAATGGATAGCCTCACACTTGGCAACATTGAATTCCATCTGCCAGACCCTAGCCCATTCACCCAACCTATCCAAATCCTTCTGCAGACTTCCGGTATCCTCTGCACTTTTTGCTTTACCACTCATCTTAGTGTCGTCTGCAAACTTTGACACATTGCACTTGGTCCCCAACTCCAAATCGTCTATGTAAATTGTGAACAACTGCGGGCCCAACACTGATCCTTGAGGGACCCCACTAGTTACAGTTTGCCAACCAGAGAAACACCCATTTATCCCCACTCTCTGCTTTCTGTTAGTTAACCAATCCTCCACCCATGCTACCACTTTACCCTCAATGCCATGCATCTTTAGTTTATGCAGCAACCTTTTGTGTGGCACCTTGTCAAAAGCTTTCTGGAAATCCGGGTATACCACATCCATTGGCTCCCTGTTATCTACTGCACTGGTAACGTCCTCAAAAAATTCTACCAAATTAGTCAGACATGACCTACCCTTTGTGAACCCATGCTGCGTCTGCCCAATGGGACAATTTCCCTCCAGATGCCCCGCTATTTCCTCCTTAATGATAGATTCTAGCATTTTCCCTACAACCGAAGTTAAGCTTACCGGCCTATAATTACCCGCTTTCTGCCGACCTCCTTTTTTAAACAGTGGTGTCACGTTTGCTACTTTTCAATCCTCTGGGACCACCCCAGAGTCTAGTGAATTTTGATAAATTATCACTAGTGCGTTTACAATTTCCCTAGCCATCTCTTTTAACACTCTGGGATGCATCCCATCAGGGCCAGGAGACTTGTCTACCTTTAGCCCCATTAGCTTGCCCAATACTGCTTCATTAGTGATTACAATCATCTCAAGGTCCTCACCTATCATATCTTTATTTCCATCAGTCACTGGCATGTTATTTGTGTCCTCCACTGTGAAGACTGACCCAAAAAACCTGTTCAGCTCCTCAGCCATTTCCCCGTCTCCTATTATTAAATCTCCCTTCTCATCTTCCAAAGGACCAATATTTACCTTAGCCACTCTTTTTTGTCTTATATATTTGTAGAAGCTTTTACTATCTGCTTTTATGTTCTGAACCAGTTTACTTTCATAGTCTACCTTACTCTTCTTTATAGCTTTTTTTGTAGCTTTCTGTTATCCCCTAAAGACTTCCCAGTCCTCTAGTCTCCCACTAATTTTTGCCACTTTGTATGTTTTTTCCTTCAATTTGATACTCTCCCTCACCTCCTTAGATATCCACGGTCGATTTTTCCCCTTTCTACCGTCTTTCCTTTTTGTCGGTATGAACCTTTCCTGAACACTGTGAAAGATCACTCAGAAGGTTCTCCACTGTTCCTCAACTGCTTCACCATGAAGTCTTTGCTCCCAGTCTACCTTAGCTAGTTCTTCTCTCATCCCATTGTAATCGCCTTTGTTTAAGCACAAAACACTAGTGTTTGATTTTACCTTGTCATCCTCCAACTGTATTTTAAATTCCACCATATTGTGGTCGCTCCTTCCAAGAGGATCCCGAACTATGAGATCATTAATCAATCCTGCCTCATTACACAGGACCAGATCTAGGACCGCTTGTTCCCTTGTAGGTTCCATTACATACTGTTCCAGGAAATTATCCCGGGCACTTTCGATAAACTCCTCCTCAAGGCTGCCTTTACCAACCTGGTTAAACCAATCGATGTGCAGATTAAAATCTCCCATGATAACCGCTGTACCATTTCTACATGCATCCGTTATTTCTTTGCTTATTGTCTGCCCTACCATCCTGGTACTATTTGGTGGCCTATAGACTACTCCTATCTGTGACCTTTTCGCCTTACTATTCCTGATTTCCACCCAAATTGATTCAACTTTGTCCTCCATAGCACCAATATCATCCCTTACTATTGCCCGGATGCCATCCTTAAACAACAAAGCTACACCACCGCCCTTACCGTCCATTCTATCCTTTTGTATAGTCTGAAACCCTTGGATATTTAACTCCCAGTCGTGACCATCTTTTAACCATGTTTCAGTAATGGCCACTAAATCATAGTCACACACGATGATTTGCGCCATCAACTCATTTACCTTATTTCGTGTACTACGAGCATTCAGGTTAGTACACTTATGCTGTTTTTTATGTCTTTATTATGAATCCTAACACCTTGATCAATAACTTTTCGCAAATTATTTTTCCTCTTACCCTTTCTCCTAATTTTCCTTGTCTTTGAACCCATATCTCTACATAACCTGTCACGTAACCTGCTGCCTTGATCTCCATTAACCATTATACTGTCCATAGCTTTACACTTTCCTTCCCTCCAACTTGCTAGTTTAAAGTCCTTGTGACCAACCTATTTATCTTATTCGCCAGAACACTGGTCCCAAAATGGTTCAGGTGAAGACCGTCCCAACGGTACAGGTCCCTCCTGCCCCAGTACTGATGCCAATGCCCCATGAAATGGAATCCCTCTTTCCTGCGCCACTCCTTTAGCCACGTGTTAACTTCTCTAATTTTCTCAACCCTATGCCAATCGGCACGTGGCTCGGGTAGTAATCCAGAGATTATAACCCTGGAGGACCTGTTCTTTAATTTAGTCCCTAGTGTTTGATAATCCCCAAACAGGTCCTCTTTCCGAGTCTTACCTATGTTGTTAGTCCCAACGTGGACCACAACAACTGGATCCTCCCCCTCCCTCTCCAAAATCCTTTCAAGCCGATCAGAGATGTCCCTCACCCTGGCACCGGGCAGGCAACATACCATGCGGGACTCTCGATCTGGCTTACAAAGGATGCCATCAATCCCCCTAATTATAGAATCCTCTACAACTACCACTTGTCTTTTTGCTCCCCCCTCTTGAATGGCTTCCTGTACCATGGTGCAGTGGTCAGTCAATGCATCCTCCCTACAGCCCTCTTCCTCATCCACACAGGGAGCAAGTACCTCATACCTGTTGGACAAGGTCAAGGGCTGAGGCTCCTCAACTCCTAAACTCAGGATCCCCCTACCTGCCTCCCTTGCAGTCACACCACTCTGTCCCTGACCACTGTCCGAATTAACAGTACTTATTCTACCGGGTGTGACTGCCTCCTGAAACAAAGCGTCCAGGTAATTTTCCCCCTCCCTGATGTGCCGCAGTGTGTGCAGCTCGGTCTCCAGCTCATCAATTCTGAGCCGAAGTTCCTCGAGCAGCCAACACTTGCTGCAGATGTGGTCACTGACGGTCTCAATGGGATCCACCAGTTCCATCATCATACAGCAACAGCACATCACTTGTCCAGCCATATTCAACTAGTTAATTAATTTAAATAATTTAAAAAAATGTTTTAATAGAACCTCAAGGATAAACCCGAACACCAACAAAAACACAGCCACTCACCCGAACTCAGTCACTCACCTAAACTCAGATGCACTCTGTTCCAATCAGCACTCCGTGACTAAAGGCACTCCTGCCACACCTTTTGTGCACTCACCTCTCCCAGCACTGTGGAGTCTGCACATTCTCCCCATGTTTGCATGGGTTTCACCCCCACAAGCCAAAGATGTGCAGGATAGGTGGATTGACCACGCTAAATTGCCCCTTAATTGGAAAAAATGAATTGGGTACTCTAAATTTATTTTAAACAAAAATCCGGGATGCTCCATAATTGGAGGAAGGCAAATGTCTTGGAGTGGAGAGGAGACTGGGGGAGGTGACCGAAGTAGGGTTGGTTGAGGCTATGCTGGTGGCGGTGTGGAGAGGAGGAGGGAGTGGATTAGAAAACCAGGAGGAGAGTTTTAAAATGCGGGCATTGCCGAACTGGCAGCCAATGTAGCTTAATGAACACGGCTGGTTGAGCAACACGAGGTGTGAGTTAGGAGACAGGCATCAGGGTTTCGGATATTCTCATGTTTATGGAGAGTGCAAGGTGGGAGAGAGCCAGGGGAGCAGTAGCATAGTTACCCCAGCAGAGCTGAGCTAACGCAGCACAGAGCTGGCATCAAAGAGCCTTTCCCAGTCTGCATGGCTCAGTTCCAAACCGTCCGGCAAGTCTCTCATTGAAGGAACAGGGGGAGCTGCCCTTCTGATTTGTGACGGTCAATTATCAGGTGCGTGCCTGATGCTTGTAGCCTGGTGGTGGGTCTCCCTCCTGCAGTCCGACAGGGGAATGTGCGTGATCACAGGCGCACTGAGGAAAATTCAATCTGAATTAAAAACCTGAGCCCTAATCCACTCTGAATCTGCAGGAAGCAATGGCTGGAATTCTCTGGTCCACGGGATTGTTCCTGCTGGCAGCGCACCCCATCAGCAAGCGATGGGCCGAACGGCGCGTGGCCGAGAAACTTGCGGCTTTGCAATGGAGAATCCCCTTCAGTGTGTCATGTTATCACATATTGGTGTCGCTTTATTAACTGATGTGGAGCGGTCAGATATTATGTTGGATTTAATGTCAGCAGCTTTACACCACCTCATCGAAAAATAATTATTGTACTGCCTTGGCGTGGCGGATGGTAACTTGTGCTGTGCCCTTAACACCATCGAATGTTAAGAGACGATTTTAACCTGGGGTGGAAGGGGACAATTCAGGGTGGGGTTGGGGGGTGGCCAAAATAAGCACAAAACCTTCAGCCTCGTACCTACCCTACACACCCCCCTACCCAGAGCACGCGGACAGATTTAATTGAATCTCATTATCCCTGCTCAGACTGTGACTCCAACTGACATGGAACTCTTTCATTGATCTGCACTTATATAGCACCTTTAACATGCTTAAACATCGCAATCCATATAGGATAATTATCAGACAAAATCCAAGCCACATAAGGAGGAATTGTGGCAGCTGGCCTGAAGCTTGGTCACAGGGGGAGGTTTTAAGGGATTTTGACGCCGGTTCCGTGAGATCACGACGTCCGTTCCGCGCATGCGCGAACACGCGTAGTCCCTTCGGCGCCGGCTGGAGCGGCACCAACCACTCCGGCGTTCACCAAGCCCCCGAGACAGTTGAGAATTCCTCACCTTACGGGCCCCTTGACGCCGGAGTTGTTGGCGCCGGTTTTCCCGCCGGCGTGAGGACTTAGTCCCTGGAAGGGAGAATCCTGGCCAGGGTGACCAATGGCAGAATAATTTAAATCAGCGATGCTCAAGAGGCCAGAATTCGAGAAAAGCAGATATCTTGAAGGATTGTGAGGCTGACGGAGATTCTTTACATAGGGAGGGTGGGATAGCATGAGGCCAAGGAGCTATCTGCAAAGAGGATTGGAAATTTCATATCGAGGTGTGCCTTAACGTGAAGGCAGCGTAGGTCAGTGAGTAATGGGTGAATGGGGCTCAGTACAAGTTAAGACACAGGCAGCAGAGTTTTGAATTACCTCAAGTCTACCGCGGAGAGAATATGGGAGAGCAGCAGGGAGTGTATTGGAATAATCAAGTCCAGAGGTAACAAAAGCACAAGTGAGGGTTTCAGCTGCTGATGAGCTGAGGCAAGGACAGATTCAGGCGGTGTTACAAAGCTGTGAAGGGGCAGTCATAGTGCTGGTGAAGGTGAAGGGTCAGATGCTCGTCCGAAAGTGAAGTATGACAGCAAGGCTGCAAAGGGTTGGCTTCGTCAACGAATCACGCGGACTCGAAACGTCAGCTCCCTTCGCTCTCTCCGCAGATGCTGCCAGACCTGCTGAGATTGTCCAGCGTTTTCTCTTCTTGTTGCAAAGGGTTTGGTCCAGCCTCAGAAAGTTGCCAGGGAGAAGGGTGGAGTCAGGGGCTAGCGAATGGGGTTTATGGCAGGGACCCACCACAATGGCTCCATCCCCCAAATATTTAACTGGAGGCAATCCCTGTGCATCCCTCACTGAATGTCTGATGATTCGGGGATTGTGGAGGGAATGGGGGAGGTGGTGGGGAGGAGAAGCTGGGTGTTGTTGGTATATACTGTCTGTCCTGTCGGATGGTGTCCCTGAGGGGCAGCGTAGAAATGAGAAGCAGGAGGGACAAGTCAATAGAAAGAAGGGACCTGGAAATTCCGGCAGTATTTATTGCCAATTAAGCATTTTTGAAATATACTTGCTGTTATGGTGTAAGGAATCAACAGCAATTCAGACAGCAAGATATCAAAAAGAATAATTAAATATATGACCAGATCATGTTTCAACAATGTTGGTTAAGCGATAAATATTGGCCACGACAATGCCTATGACTCCATAACTCTAACTCCTCTGTTCTCACTGGAACAGTGGCTAAAGGATCTTTGCAATCATAATTGTTTTTTTTTATTTAGAGCACCCAATTATTTTTTTCTCCAATTAAGGGACAATTTATCGTGGCCAATCCGCCTCCCCTGCACATCTTTGGGTTGTGGGGGTGAAACCCACGCAGACACGGGGAGAATGTGCAGCTCCACACGGACAGTGACCCAGAGCCTGGATTCGAACCCAGGTCCTCAGTGCAGTAGCCAGCAGTGCTAACCACTGTGCCTCGTGGTTTATAATAATAATCTTTATTAGTGTCACAAGTAGGCTTACATTGACACTGCAATGAAGTTACTGTGAAAATCCCCTAGTCACCACACTCCGGCGCCTGTTCGGGTACAAAGAGGGAGAATTCAGAATGTCCAATTCACCTAACAGCACGTCTTTCGGGTCTTGCGGGAGGAAACCGGAGCACCCGGAGGAAACCCACGCAGACACGGGGGGAACGTGCAGACTCCACACAGACAGTGACCCAAGCCGGGAATCGAACCTTGAGTCCCTGGTGCTGCGAAGCAACAGTGCTAACCACTGTGTTACCGTGTCGCCCGGTGCAGTAATATCCACTTGAGAGGCTAGACAGAGCCTTGGTTTAAAGATCTGAACGAAAGTAACTTTATTCAAGCTGCATGTTTCTATACTTTCATCAGCACCGTTTTTATATATCACAAAAGCATTATCTGAACAGATCAATTTTTACCATCTGACTTCCATTGGCTTCCGAGGATTGAGAGGCATCAGCTGTGTGGAAAGACTGAAGAAGCTGTTCTCCTTGGAGTAGAGTAGGCCAGATTTAATACAGGCTTTCTAAATTATGGAAGGTTTTAATAAACAAGGAGAAACTATTTCCATTGATCAGCGGAAACAAATTTAAGATCATTGTCAAAGAGGGACAATGAGGAGCTATCACATTACACAGCGGGTTGCTGTGATCTGGAAGGCACTGCCTGAAAGGGCGGTGGAAGCAGATTCA
The DNA here is from genome assembly GCF_047496885.1 of Scyliorhinus torazame. Taxonomy (NCBI): domain Eukaryota; kingdom Metazoa; phylum Chordata; class Chondrichthyes; order Carcharhiniformes; family Scyliorhinidae; genus Scyliorhinus; species Scyliorhinus torazame. The sequence continues at coordinate 317,449,000 of NC_092711.1, forward strand.
ATAATAGATTTCAAAAGGGAATCGGATAAATAATTGAAGCAGAAAAGAATTCAGGGTTAAGGGGAAAGAGGGGGTGGGGGTCTAATTGGATACTCCCTTGAAAGAGCTGACACAAGAATGATGGGCCAAATGGCCTCCTTCTGTGTTGTACCATTCTCTGATTCTATAATCCCTTTGTTAAAGTCTGCTCTGGTTCTTGAACATGTTCATCCCGAACCGTGCTCTCATCTCACAAACCTGGCTCCAGCCTGGTTATGTCGGGTTTAAACCGTGGTGACTCTGACCGACCTCTCAGCCGGACATTAAAGACCCCACAGCCACAGTCTCAAAGTAAACCCGGAGGGAGTTCTCCCCAGTGCCCAATAATAATTGCTCAACTGACCCCAACAGAAAATAGAAAATCGATTCATTTTCACATTGCTATTACTGGGAGCCTGCTGTGCCCAAATTGCCTGTCACATTTCCCTACATTACAACAGTAACTACATTACCACAAGTACTTTATTGGCTGTAAAACACGTTTGGAAAGTCCCGGGTTAGAATGCACTGTGCAAATGCAAGTTGACCAGGGAGAACAGGTAGATGTGGTTTATTTAGACTTTCAGAAGGCTTTAGTCAAGGTCTCACATAGCAGGTTACTATGTAATGTTGAAGCGCATTGGATACTGGGTAGTGTCTTGGGATAGGTGGGTAGCAGACAGTAAGCAAAAGGTTGGACTAAATGGGTCATTTTACGATTGGCAGACAGTGATAAGTGGTGTAACGCAGATATCTGTACCAAAACCTCTGTTCACATTATATATTAATGATTTGGATGAGGGAACTTAATGTATTATCTACAAATTTGCAGATGATACAAAGTTGGATGGGAGGGTGAGCTGTGAGGAGGATGCAGAAATGCTTCAGTGGGATTCGGACAGGCTGAGTGAGTGGGCACATGCATTGCAGATGCAGTATAATGGGAATAAATGTGAGGTTATCCCTTCGGTAGCAAAAATAGGAAGCAGATTATTATTTGAATGGATGTAATTTGAGAGAGGTGAATATTTATTAAGACCTTGGTGTCATCATAGATTATCATGGAATTTACAGGGCAGAAGGAGGCCATTCGGCCCATTGAGTCTGCACTGGCTCTTGGAAAGAGCACCCTACCCAAGGTCCACACCTCCACCCTATCCCCATAACCCAGTAACCCCACCCGACACTAAGGGCAATTTTTGACACTAAGGGCAATTTATCATGGCCAATCCACCTAACCTGCACATCTTTGGGCTGTGGGAGGAAACCGGTGCACCCGGAGGAAACCCACGCACACACGGGGAGGATATGCAGACTCCGCACAGGCATTGACCCAAGCCGGAATCGTACCTGGGACCCTGGAGCTGTGAAGCAATTGTGCTAACCACTGTGCTACCGTGCCGCCCACGGTAGTGTCCTCATGAGTCAGTCGCTGAAAGTAAGCGCGCGGGTACAGCAGGCAGTAACGAAGGCAAATGGTATGTTGGCCTTCACAGCGAGAGGATTTGAGTATTGGAATAGGGATGTTTTACTGAGGGCGGCACGGTGGCCCAGTGGTTAGCACTGCTGCCTCACAGCGCCGAGGTCCCAAGTTCGATCCCGGCCCTGGGTCACTGTCCATCTGGAGTTTGCACATTCTCCCCGTGTCTGCGTGGGTCTCGCCCCCACAACCCAAAAGATGTGCAGGGTAGGTGAATTGCCCATGCTAATGTGCCCCTTAATTGGGAAAAAAATAATTCGGTACTCTAAATTTATTGTTAAAAAAGGGATGTTTTACTACAATTGTATAGGGCATTGGTGAGACCACACCTGGAGTATTGTGTGCAGTTCTGGTGCCCTTATCCGAGGAAGGATATTCTTGCTTTGGAGGAAGTGCAGTGAAGGTTTACCAGGCTGAGACGACAACGGCAGCGAAAACTGTCCGGGTGAAGCAAGCGACCAACACCAGATCCATTCGCGTATTGCCCTCTGGAATTGTTCTGTAATTGTTTCTCCGGCACCCAAATGTATATGTACCACCCCAGTCCCCCCCCCCCCCCCCCCCGCCCCCCCAAACAGATGCCTACTTATGTGCTAAAAATAATATTGCCAATTGTACAGAATTGCTGTTGTTGAGCTCGTGCACAATACCCTACCAGTTATTTTATTCTAATTTTTTGTTTGTTTGTTTTTTTGTGCGTGTTCCTTTCTCTTCTATATATATATATATGTATATGTTATTCTGTGTACATAACGGCAAATATACTTTGTTCAAAAACCCAATAAAAAACATTTATTAAAAAAAAGGTTTACGGGGCTGATTCCTGGGATGGTGGGACTGTCATATGAGGAGAGACTAAATCGGTTTGGATTATATTCACTGGTGTTTCGAAGAGTGAAGGGGGATCTCATAGAAACTTATAAAAGTCTAAAAGGATTAAACAGGGTAGATTCAGAAAGAATATTCCCGATGGTGGGGGAGTCCAGAACTAGCGGTCATAGTTTGAGGGTAAGGGTTAAACCTTTTAGGACTGAGGTGAGGAGACATTTCTTCACCCAGAGAGCGGTGAGTCTGTGGAATTCACTACCACAGAAAGTAGTTGAGGCCAAAGCTTTGTGTAATTTCAAAAAGGGATTAGATATAGCTCTTGGGGCTGAAGGGATTAAGGGATATGGGGGGAAGCCGGGATCAAGTTATTGAATTTGATGATCAACCATAATCATAATGAATGGCGGAGCAGGCTCGAAGGGCCGAATGGCCCTTCTTGCTTCTAAATTGTCTGTATTTCTTGTTTAATAGACTACAAAGCCAGTAACTGAAGTGGAAAGTATATACTGCCTGTCCAAATACTAAGTAAGAAGTCTTACAACACCAGGTTAAAGTCCAACAGGTTTGTTTCGATGACACTAGCTTTCGGAGCGCTGCTCCTTCCTCAGCACTTACACACAAAACTAATTTTGCCGTGTGTAAATCTGTATAGTATATCTGTACAGTCTCAACCTGGCCCGATTTCCAGATCTCTCCAGCTTTGAGAAAGCGTCACCCAGACTCGAAACGTTAGCTCCATGCTCTCTCTCCACAGAGGCTGTCAGATCTGCTGAGATTGTCCAGTATTTTCTGTTTTTGTTTCAGATTCCAGCATCTGCAGTAATTTGCTTTAAATTTTGCCGTGAGGTGTTTCAAAGAAACGATTTTGCAAATACTTCTGATTCATTGGCAGAAGCAGCACTGTCGTCCAGCAATTCTCATGTGGTACCGCACAATAGGTGAAATCAGCAGCTCATATCGTGTGGCCAGGCAAGGTCACAAAAGAGACTGAATGCAGTTTAAAATGTAAATGATGGTAAATTTAAGTTTTTCTATCTGAACTCAACAGGTGAGGTGTTTTGATTTGTAACAGACCTTTCTGAGGAACTTGATGAACAATAAACTCTGCCGCTTCCAATTGATAGCAACACTTAACAAAATCTGTTCACTTCATGTAATGACTTAAATGTAGCTGCTTTTCTTTTCTGTCAGATACAGATGAATGTTAGGGTGGCGCAGTGGTTAGCACTGTTGCCTCACGGCGTTGAGAACCCGGGTTCGATCCCGTGTGGAATTTGCACATTCTCCCCGTGTTGGAACAAAGAACTAACAGTGCAGAAGGAGGCCATTCAGCCCATTGAGTCTGCATCAGCTCTTTGAAAGATTTAAACCCATGCCTCCACCTGGACACTAAGAGCAAATTAGTATGGCCAATCCACCTAACCTGCACATCTTTCGACTGTGGGAGGAAACCAGAGCACCCGGAGGAAACCCACGCAGACACGGGGAGAACGTGCAGACTCCGCACAGACAGTGACCCAGCGGGGAATCGAACCTGGGACCCTGGAGCTGTGAAGCAACAGTGCTAATCACTGTGCTACCGTGCCGCCCAGTAGGTCTCACCCCCACAACCCAAAGATGTGCAGGTTAGGTAGATTGGCTATGCTAAATTGCCCCTCAATTGGAAAAAGATAATTGGGTACTCTAAATTAAAAGAAAAGATACCAAGGGGCAGCATGTGGCGCAGTGGTTAGCACTAGGACTGCAGCGATGAGGACCTGGGTTCGAATCTTGATCCTGGGTCACTGCCCGTGTGGAATTTGCACATTCTCCCCGTGTCTGCGTGGGTCTCACCCCCACAACCCAAAGATGTGCTGGTTAGGTGGAATGGCCACGCTAAATTGCCCCTTAATTGGAAAAGAATTATTGGGTACTTTAAATGTATTTGAAAAAAAGAAAAGGTACCGAGGAATGTTAACACAACAACCTAATCCAGCGCATAATGGTTTACAAATTAAGTGCACAAGATCGGAGTCACACATCATTAAAAGTTGCAAATCACCTTAACAAATGCATGACAAAGGTGGGTTTCGTTTCTGGTGTACATCATTCAAAAGCAAAGAAAAAAGCTTCATTCTGTGAATGCTGGAAAGGGGAAATAAAAACAGAAATTATTGGAAATTCGTAGCAGGTCTGACAGCACCTGTGGACGCCAGAGATTCAGCTAAACCTGCTTCCTATTTCCAACGTTTTCTGCTCTTAATCGAAAGCAAAGGAACTTTGCTCTGAGCAAAGAGCCCTGAAAACTTGTGCACCAGAACTTGCCGCACCCATAGCCAAGCTGTTCCAGTACAGCTACAACACTGGCATCTACCCGGCAATGTGGAAAGTTTACCAGATGTGCTGTCCACAAAAATAAAAAAATCCAGCCCGACTAATTACTGCCCCATCAGTCTACTCTCCATCATCGGTAAAGTGGCAGAAAGTGTTGTTGACAGTGTTGTAAGCGGCACTTACTCAGCAATAATCTACTCACCGTCACTCAGTTTGGGTTCCGTCAGGGCCACTGAGCTCCTGGCATCCTTGGTCCAAACATGGACAAAAGAGCTGAACTCAACAGTCGAACTGGCAGCGAGTGCCCTTGACATCAAGGCGACATTTGGCCAAATGTGACATAAGGGAACCCGAGCAAAATTGAAGTCAATGAGTAACAAATTAGAGCAACAGGTGACACCAGCTGCTCCCCACTGAAGCAGCAGCACGAGTGGTATTCACCACTAACAGGATGCGGCCTTCAAGCCGAAAAAACATCGATAATATCATCTTTATTAGTATCACAAGTAGGCTTCCATTAACACTGCAATTAAGTTACTGTGAAAATCCCCTTGTCGCCACACTCCGAAGCCTGTTCGGGTACACAGAGGGAGAATTCAGAATGTCCAATTCACCTGACAGCACGTCTTTCGGGACTTGTGGGAGGAAACCGGAGCACCCGGAGGAAACCCACGCAGACACGGGGAGAACGTGCAGACTCCGCACAGACAGTGACCCAAGCCGGGAATCGAACCTGGGACCCTGACGCTGTGAAGCAACAGTGCTAAACACTGTGCTACCGGGCCGCCCTTTCTGCCTATCACGCTAAACTGAGATGAGGAGGAATTTCTTGAGCCAGAGGGTGGTGAATCTGTGGAACTCTTTGCCGCAGAAGGCTGTGGAGGCCAAATCATTAAGTGTCTTTAAGACAGAGATAGATAGGTTCTTGATCAATAAGGGGATCAGGAGTTATGGGGAGAAGGCAGGAGAATGGGGGTGAGAAAAATATCAGCCATGATTGAATGGCGGAGCAGACTCGATGGGCCGAGTGGCCGAATTCTGCTGCTTTGTCTTATGGTCTTAATGAGTAATGTGGTATAGGAATTTCTGTTTGCAATGGGCAAGGCAATGTCCATACTCAATTAGCCCATGCTGTGCATTGTGTTAATTGTGAAGATTTAACTCTCAGCTCCCATAACTGTTTTTTTAATTGCTTTGAAGTAAGTACTTGTACCAAGTACTGGAATTGTACGTTAGGGTGTGCTGCAAGCCTGTCCTCCTGAACAGCACCTGGGAGGATGTGGCAGAAGCAGTCAGTGGTTCCAGCATCACCATGAGGAGCGATCCACTTTTTACTTAACTTACAATCGTCCTAATCTGATAAAATTTAATTCTAAGACATTATTACTAACCTCTCTCTTTAATTTTATCTTGCAGATTTGAACATCCTACGAGGTCCGTGGAGACCTTTTGACCCGACCTGACCTCCACGACCTGAAAGTGGATCGGGCCCAAACCGGATGTGAAGCCCCGACCTCGATTTGGAGCTGACAAGGACCTCGGAGAGCCCAACCCGGCCTAACAACCGCGCCAGCCCCCCGGACCGCTCGACCCAGTCCCCGGAGCTCCAACCCAACCCCCGATCACGAGACCCAGCCCAACTCGACCTGGAGAGGCCCCACAGCGACCCGGAGAGCTCCATCCAGTGACCCCACCCGGATAGACCCCGCCCAGCATCCCGACCTGGAGACACCTGCCCAGCGACCCGAAGAGGCCCCGCCCAGCAACCCAGAGAGGCCCCGCCCAGCAACCCGACCCGGAGACGCCCCGCCAAGCTACCCGACCCGGAGAGGCCACACCCAGCGACCCGGACCGGAGAGGCTCCGCCCAGCGACCCGACCCCCGATCACGAGACCCAACCCAACTCGACCCGGAGAGACCCGCCCAGCAACCCGACACGCAGAGGCCCCGCTCCAGCAACCCGACCCGGTGAGGCCCCGCCCAGCGACCAGAACCCAAGAGGCCCCGCCAAGCAACCCGACCCGGAGCGGACCCACCCAGCAACCCGACCCGGAGAGGCCCCGCCCAGCGACCAGAGCCCAAGAGGCCCCGCCGAGCAACCTGACCCGGTGAGGCCCCGCCCAGCGACCAGAACCCAAGAGGTCCCGCCCAGCAACCAGACACGCAGAGGCCCCACACAGAAACCCGAACCGGAGAGGACCCACCCAGCAACCCAACACGAAGAGGCCCCGCCCAGCGACCCGACCCGGAGTGGTCTCGCCCAGCAACCCTGACCCGGAGAGGCCCCGCCCAGCAACCCGACCCGGAGAGGCCCCGCCCAGCGACCCAGCCCTGAGATCCAACTCAGCGACCCGACCCGGAGAGGCCCAGCCCAGCAAGCTGACACGAAGTGCCCCGCCCAGCGACCCAGCCCAGAGAAGCCGCGCCCAGCAACCTGACACGGAGAGGCCCCGCCCAGCGACCCGACCCGGAGAGGTCACGCCCAGCAACCCGACCCAGAGAGGCCCCACCCAGCGACGCGACCCAGAGAGGCCCCACCCATCTACCCGACCCGGAGAGGCCCCGCCCAGCAACCCAACCCGGAGAGGCCCCGCCCAGCAACCCGATCCAGAGAGGCCCCGCCCAGCAACACAACCCGGAGAGGCCCCGCCCAGCAACCCGACTCAGAGAGGCCCCGCCCAGCAACCCAACCCAGAGGGGCCCCGCCCAGCAACACAACCCGGAAAGGCCCGACCCGCGACCTGACCCGGAGAGGCCCCGCCCAGAGACCTGACCTGGAGAGGTCCCGCCCAGCAACCCGAGCCGGAGAGACCCCGCCCTGCGACCCAGAGAGGCCCCGCCCAGCGACCCAGCCCAGAGGCCCGCCCAGCAACCTGACCCGGAGAGGCCCCGCCCAGCGACCCTGCCCAGAGAAGCCTCGCCCAGCGACCTGACCCGGAGAGGCCCCGCCCAGCGACCTGGAGAGGCCCCGCCCAGCGACCCGACCCGGAGAGGCCCCGCCCAGTGATCCGACCCGGAGATATCCAACCCAGCGACCCGACCCGGAGAGGCCCCGCCCAGCGACCCTGCCCAGAGAAGCCTCGCCCAGCGATCCGACCCAGAGAGGCCTCGCCCAGCGACCTGGAGAGGCCCCGCCCAGCGACCCGACCCGGAGAGGCCCCGCCCAGTGATCCGACCCGGAGAGATCTGACCCAGCGACCCGACCCGGAGAGGTCGTGCCCAGCGATCCGACCCAGAGAGGCCTCGCCCAGCGACCTGGAGAGGCCCCGCCCAGCGATCCGACCCGGAGAGATCCAACCCAGCGACCCGACCCGGAGAGGTCCTGCCCAGCGACCCTGCCCAGAGAAGCCTCGCCCAGCGACCTGACCCGGAGAGGCCCCGCCCAGCGATCCGACCCGGAGAGATCCAACCCAGCGACCCGACCCGGAGAGGCCCCGCCCAGCGATCCGACCCAGAGAGGTCCCGCCCAGCGACCTGGAGAGGCCCCGCCCAGCGATCCGACCCGGAGAGATCCAACCCAGCGACCCGACCCGGAGAGGCCCCGCCCAGCGATCCGACCCAGAGAGGCCCCGCCCAGCGACCCGACCCAGAGAGGCCCCGCCCAGCAACCCAACCCAGAGGGGCCCCACCCAGTAACACAACCCGGAGCGGCCCGACCCGCGACCCGACCCGGAGAGGCCCCGCCCAGTGACCTGACCCGGAGAGGCCCCGCCCAGTGACCTGACCTGGAGAGGTCCTGCCCAGCAACCCGACCCAGAGAGGCCCCGCCCAGCAACACAACCCGGAGAGGCCCCGCCCAGCAACCTGACCCGGTGAGGCCCCTCCCAGCGACCTGACCCAGAGAGACCCCGCCCAGCAATCCAGAGAGACCCCGCCCAACGACCCAGAGAGGCCCACCCAGCGACCTAACCTGGACAGGCCCCGCCCAGCGGCCCGACCCAGAGTGGCCCCACCCAGCGACCCGGAGTGACCCCGCCCAGCGACCGACCCAGAGAGGACCCACCCAGCAACCCGACCCAGAGAGACCCCGCCCAGTGACCCAGGGAGACCCCGCCCAGTGACCTGGAGAGGCCCCACCCAGCGACCCGGAGATACCCCGCCCAATTACCCGACCCGGAGAGGCCCCGCCCAGTGATCTGACCTACCTGGAGATGGAAGAAAGAAAAATCCGTGTGGAGACTCGACCCGGGCTTACACCAAGATCCGACCCCAGGAGTGCCCAAGGAGGGAACAGAACACAGCACCCAGCCCAACCTGCCTCAGGAAACCCCTGCCCACGACCCATGACACCCGAAATGGCGGAGACCCCGTGCGAGGACCCGAACGTGCTGCAAAGTATTCACGTCCCCGCAGAACGCCGGGACCCATCCGGATTGCAAACATGCCCCCCGAGCAAACCCTCTACCTCAACCAGCGCCCGGGACCCTGTCAGACGCGACCCCGGAAACGTAACCAACGCCCTGGTCCCCGCCAGTGTCCTGGACCACACGAGACACAACCATCACCCTTCCACAAGGGCTGACGTCTCCCAGGTTAGACTGAAGCAATGTGGTTTCAAGACCCCTCTCACCAGCATACTCCTGGCAAACGTCCAAGCGATCGAAAACAAGCTGGATGAACTTACCGCCAGGCTTACTTTTCAGAGGGAAGTAAGAGACTGCTGTGTGCTCTGTTTCACAGAGATATGGCTCACCCCCACGTCACCGGACTGTGCCACACAACCTGAAGGCTTCTCAATTCACCGGGCAGACCGCACGGCATCATCAGGCAAAGCGAAGGGGGGAGGGATTTGCCTCCTCATCCACTCCTCCTGGTGCTTGGATGTGACGACCCTGGCTCTCCGGACCTGGAATACCTGACCGTGACGTGCCGCCCATACTATCTGGGGCTGGTTTAGCACAGTGAGCTAAATAGCTGACTTGTAAAGCAGACCAAGGCCAGCAGGGCAGGTTCAATTCCCATACCAGCCTCCCTGAACAAGCGCCGGAATGTGGCGACTTGGGGATTTTCACAGTAACTTCATTTGAAGCCTACGTGTGACAAGAAGCAATTTTCTTTCTTTCTTCCACGTGAGTTCACTTCAGCCATTATAACAGCGGCGTACATCCCACCCCAGGCAGTAGTGGGGAAGGCGCTGGACGAACTATACACAGTAATAAACAACTACGAAACAGAACACCCGGAGCCCTGTTCATCGTGGCCGGAGACTTCAACAAGGCCAACCTCCAGAGTGTACTGCCAAATTTCCACCAGCACATCTCCTGTCCCACCAGGGGCGACAATACTCTTGACCACTGCTACTCAAAAATCAAGGGCGCCTACCGTTCCATCCCCCGACCGCACTTTGGGAAATCAGACCATAAGACGGTGCTCCTTCTCCCGGCATACAAGCAGAAACTCAAGCGGGAGAATCCAGCTAAGAAGGTTGTGCAGTGCTGGTCCGAGGAAACAGAAGAGCTCTTACATGACTGCTTAGAGGCAGTGGACATGTTTAAGAACTCAGTGACCAACTTAAATGAGTGTGCCACCATCGTCACAGACTTCATCAGCAAATGTGTGGACGATTGCGTGCCAAAGAAAGCAGTACGTACGTTCCCCAACCGGAAACCATGGCTCAATCGCGAGACTGACTCCCGACTGAAGGACAGGTCTGAGGCATTCAAGTCAGGCGACCCTGACCTGTACAAGAAATCCGGGTACAACCTCCGCAAAGCCATCCGAGATGCCAAGAGAGAATATCGGACCAAGGTAAAGTCACAGACTGGCGATGCAGACTCTCGGCAGTTGTGGCAAGGCCTGAGCAACACAACAGGCTACAAAGCGAAGCCGAGCAGTATCTTGGACAGCAGGGCACCCCTCCCCGAGGAACTCAATGCATTCTCTGCTCGGTTCGAGCAGGAAACCAATGATCCGCTGTTGAGCGCCCCAGCAGCCCATAACTCACCCATACCCATCATCACAGCTTCCGAAGTCAGATCGGCTTTCCCGAAAGTCAACCCTTGGAAGGCGACGGTTCCGGACGGTATCCCTGGTCGTGCACTAAGAGCCTGAGCGGACCAGCTGGCAGATGTGTTCGCGGACATCTTTGACCTGTTCCTACTCCGCTCTGAGGTCCCCACCTGCTTCAAGAAGACCACCATCATACCGGTGCCGAAGAAGAACCAGGCAACGTACCTCAATGACTACAATCCGGTGACGTCAGTCGTAATGCAGTGCTTCGAGAAATTGGTCATGAACCTCCATACTCCCAGAACGCCTTGATCCACTGCAATTCGGATACCGCTGCAACCGGTCCACAGCAAACGCCATCCCCCTGGCCCCACAATCATCCCTAGAGCATCTCGACAAGAAGGACTCCGACATCAGACTCTTATTTATTGACTACAGCTCCGCCTTCAAGACCTTAATCCCAGCCAAGCTTATATCAAAGCTCCAAAACCTTGGACTTGGCTCCTCACTCTGTAACTGGATCCTCGACTTTCTAACCCACAGACCACAATCAGTAAGAATAAACAACAACACCTCTTCCACAATAGTCCTCAATACCAGAGCCCCGCAAGGCTGCATACTTAGCCCCCTACTACACTCCCTGTACACACACGACTGCGTGGCAAAATTTGGTTCCAACTCCATCTACAAGTTTGCTGACGATACGACCATAGTGGGTCGGTTCTCAAATAACGACGAGTCAGAATACAGGCGGGAGATAGAGAACCTAGTGGAGTGGTGCAGCGACAACAATCTATCCCTCAATCCCAGCAAAACTAAAGAGCTGGTCATTGACTTCAGAAAGCAAAGTAAAGTAAAGTACGCACCCCTGTCAGCATCAACGGGGCCGAGGTGGAGATGGTTGGCAGTTTCAAATTCCGAGGAGTACACATCTCCAAAAATCTGACCTGGTCCACCCTTGTCGACGCTATCACGAAGAAAGCACAACAGCGCCTATACATCCTCAGGAAACTAAGGAAATTCAGCATGTCCACATTAACTCTTACCAACTTTATAGATGCACCATAGAAAGCATCCTATCGGGCTGCATCACAGCCTGGTATGGCAACTGCTCGGCCCAAGACCGCAACAAACTTCAGAGAGTTGTGAACACAGCCCAGTCCATCACACGAATCTGCCTCCCATCCATTGACTCCATCTACACCTCCCGCTGCCTGGGGAAAGCGGGCAGCATAATCAAAGACCCCTCCCACCCGGCTTACTCACTCTTCCAACTTCTTCCATCGGGCAGGAGACACAGAAGTCTGAGAACACGCACGAACAGACCCCAAAACAGCTGCTTCCCCACTGTTACCAGACTCCTAAACAACGCTCTTATGGACTGACCTGATTAACGCTACACCCCTGTATGCTTCATCCGATGCTGGTGTTATGTGGTTACATTGTGTACCTTGTGTTGCCCTATGATGTATTTTCTTTTATTTCCTTTTCTTTTCATGTACTTAATGATCTGTTGAGCTGCTCGCAGAAAAATACTTTTCTCTGTACCTCGGTGCACGTGACAATAAACAAATCCAATCCAATCCAATCCAGACGATGCTGGAAGAATGTGAATAACCTCCTCATATTGGGCAGCCTGGTGGACCTGGCCCAGATTGAGGATGATGCAGTCTGATGCCCCGGTGCATCGGGCATCTATCACACCTCAGATGCACCTGTGTGCGGACGTTTGCGAGATCCCACACAGGTCCCCGCTCGAACCCTGGAATGAGCCAAATGTATAAAAGTTCAGAACCACCATCACCTTGACGGCCACTGTTGTGTTATGTAATTTGGAATAACACAAGCTGCCACTTGATGAAGTTTTGAGTAAAAGATGCTCCAAACTTGGAAGTGAGTTCACTGTGTTTTATTGAACTATTAGCACAGTTCTCAATGAGTTTGACTCTGCTAATCTAAATGTAGTAACTCAGTCTGACTGAACCAGCCTTGCTCTAAGCCACGTGCTGGGGTGTGATGCTGAGGATACACCCTGTCTCACTCTGTAGATGTTGGTCTGTGGAAAGAGGCGGGGTGTGAGTGCCTCATCCCTTTTATAGTGAGATACCACCGCTGAGTGTCCTGACTGCTCATTGGTCGTGTCCTATTCTATGTGTTCATTCGCTGCATTGGGCAGCACGGTAGTATTGTGGATAGCACAAGGGTCCAGGGTCCCAGGTTCGATTCCCGGCTTGGGTCACTGTCCGTGCGGAGTCTGCACATCCTCCCTGTGTTTGCGTGGGTTTCCTCCGGGTGCTCCGGTTTCCTCCCATAGTCCAAAGATGAGCGGGTCAGGTGGATTGGCCGTGCTAAATTGCCTTTAGTGTCCAATATTGCCCTTAGTGTTGGGTGGGGTTACTGGGTTATGGGGATAGGGTGGAGGTGTGGACCTTGATAGGGTGTTCTTTCCAAGAGCTGGTGCAGACTCGATGGGCCGAATGGCCTCCTTCTGCACTGTAAATTCTATGATTCTATGATTCTATGTTTGCATATCATGATATCTCCCCTTTTTTTGTATGTTTTATTGGCGTATATTTACATGTGAATGAGTCTGTCTAACGTGGCTGATGGAGGACAACAGAACAGAGCAAACAAAACAAACGTTCACAAGTCCAGTCCCTGAGGCTTGCGTCTGATCCTGGTCGACCGCCGGAGAGGTAGTGGAGGGGACGATGGTGCCTTGACAGGCGGGATGGAAGCCTGACTGGTGGCCTCATGGTGCGAGGTATCAGGAGGTGGCAATTCAACATATGGAAATGGAGGAGTAAGTGGTTGCGGGCAGGCAACTTTGCGCAGTGCCCGTCGATTCCTTCGCACGATGGAGCCATCAGCCATACGTACAACATAAGAGCAGGGCGTGGCCTGTCGAACAACGACAGCCGGGGCATACCACCCATCCGATATCTTGATCCTGACAGTGACTGCCGGGGATAGCACGGCCAGATCGGTGGCATGGGCATCATAGCCCTGCTTTTGATGGTCTCTGAGCTGCTGCATCTTCTGCAGCAGCGGGAGGTGATCCAAGTTGGGTACGTGTATGGCTGGAAGCGTCGTCCCCAGGTCCCTGTTCATCAGGAGTTGAGCCGGCGACATGCCAGTGGACATTGGAGTCGCCCAGTACGCGAGCAGCGCAAGGTGTATGTCGGAAGTAGAGTCCGCGGCCTTGCAGATGAGCTGTTTCACAATATGCACCCCTTTCTCGACTTTTCCATTGGAGTGCGGGTAGTGCGGACTGGAGGTGACATGCTGGAAATTGTATGATCCGGCAAATGTGGACCAGTCTCGACAGCTAAAGCATGGGCCATTGTCGCTCATGACGGTGATTGGGATGCCATGCCTTGAGAACGTCTCCTCACAGGCTTTGATGACGGTCCGAGAGGTGAGGTCCGGGAGTTTCAGCACCTCAGGGTAATTTGAGAAATAGTCGATGATCACTAAGTAGTCGCGACCATTCACATGAAAGAGGTCGATGCCAACCTTGGACCACGGAGAGGTCACTATGTCATGCTGTTGGAGCGTCTCCTTGTTCTGCGCTGGCTGGAACCGCTGACAGGTAGCACAGTTCAGGACCATGTTCGGATGTCCTGGCTGATGCCGGGCCAGTTGACAGCTTGCCGGGCTCTGCGTCTGCACTTCTCAACGCCCAGGTGTCCCTCATGAATCTGACGCAGCACCAAGCTCTGGAGACTGAACGGAATGACAATCCTGTTCAGCTTGAGGAGGATACCATCAATCACCGTCAGGTCATCCTTCACATTGTAAAATTGTGGGCACTGCCCTTTCTGCCAGCCATTGGTGAGGTTGTGGATGACGCACTGCAAGAGGGGGTCCTTGGCTGTCTCATCACGGATGAGAACTACCTTCTCATCTATCGCCGGGAGAGTGCTAGCACACAGCTGCACCTGTGATTCGAATGATCTCCAGCGGCTCACTGGGCGAGGTGACGGAGCGGGACAATGCATCAGTGATGATGAGTTCCTTGCCAGGTGTGTACACCAAACTGAAGTCATATCTCCTAAGTTTAAGCAGGATTCTCTGCAACCAAGGCGTCATGTCGTTCAGGTCCTTGTGGATGATGTGGACCAGAGGCCTATGATCCGTCTCGACAGTGAATGTCGGCAGGCCGTAGACATAATCATGAAATTTGAGGATGCCGGTGAGAAGACCCAAGCACTCCTTCTCAATCTGAGCATATCTGGTTTCAGTGGGCATCATCACCCTTGATGCGTAGGCTACTGGTGCCCAGGATGATGTGTCATTTCATTGAAGCAACACCGCACCGATGTCATCCTGACTCACATCTGTGGATATCTTTGTCTCCCGGTCCGGGTCGAAGAATGCCAGGACTGGTGCAGTGGTGAGCTTGGCTTTCAGCTCCAGCCACTCTGTCTGGTGTGCCGCCTTCCACTCAAAGGCAGTTGACTTTTGCACCAGGTTGCGTCGGGCCGTGGTGTGTGTGGCCATGTTTGGAATGAACTTGCCCAGAAAATTGACCATACCCAAGAAGCGCAGCACCACCTTTTTGTCCTCAAGGCCTCCATGGCCTTGATTTTGTCTGTGTCCTGGCACACATCATGCTGTGAGACCTGGTCGCCAGGGAACTTGAGCATCGATGTGCCAAAACAACATTTGGACCTGTTTAACTTTAGGCCGTTGGCATGTACATGGCGGAATACCTTCTAGAGATGGGACACATGTTCTTCAGGGGTCGTGGACCATATGATGTTGTCGTCCACGTACACATGAACCCCTTCAATGCCTTCCATCATCTGCTCCATGATGCGATGGAATATCTCGGATGCCGAGATGATGCCAAATGGCATGCGATTGTAGCAGTATCTGCCAAAAGGCGTGTTGAAGGTGCAGAGCCTTCTGCTGGACTCTTCCAGCTGGATTTGCCAAAATCCCTGTGATGCATCCAATCGGGTGAAGAAGCGCGCGTGTCCCATCTCACTTGTGAGTTCCTCCCGCTTCGGGATGGGGTAGTGTTCCCGCATGATATTCTTATTGAGATCCTTGGGATCAATGCAGATGCGCAGGTCCCCCGAAGGCTTCTTTACGCACACCATCGAGCTGACCCAGTCAGTCGGTTCGGTGACCTTAGATATGATGCCTTTTTGCTGAAGATCCTTGAGCTGTGCCTTCAGGCGCTCTCTCAGTGGAGCAGGGACACGTCGTGGTGCGTGGACCATTGGCTTGGCATCAGGTCGTAGCAGAATCTTGTATCGATAGGGCAGCGTGCCCATCCCGTTGAACGCATCTGGATACTGAGGGAGGATGTTGTCGGTGCCGACCTGAAGATCCACATGGGAGGATGTCGTGGTGTAAACCCTTTGAATGAGTTTCAGCTGCTTGCAGGCGAGCGCACCTAGTAGCGATGCCCTGTCCGGATTAACAATTTCAAAGCGTAACCGTGCTTGTGTGTGTCGGTTGGATACGTGCAGCTGGCAGGATCCCAGTGCCGCGATGGCATTCCCGTCGTAATCCAGGAGCTTGCAGGCAGCTGGAAGGACCGTGAGGGGCTTCTTAATGCGTCTGAAGTCTGCCTGTGAGAGGAGGTTGGCAGAGGCACCTGTGTCCAGCTTGAACTGGATGGGGCAGTGGTTGACCTTCATCACTGCTCGCCATTCGTCCTCGGAATCCACAGCTGGGATCGACTGGAGTTGTGATGAGTCTGGTGTGGCATATTCACGCATTGTAATAATGCCCACACGGTTGGCATTGTCCATGTGTGCCATCTCACTCGTGGGTTCCTCCCGCTTCGGGATGGGGTAGTGTTCCCGCATGATATTCTTATTGAGATCCTTGGGATCAATGCAGATGCGCAGGTGCCCCGAAGGCTTCTTTACGCACATCATCGAGCTGACCCAGTCAGTCGGTTCGGTGACCTTGGATATGATGCCTTTTTGCTGAAGATTCTTGAGCTGTGTCTTCAGGCGCTCTCTCAGTGGAGCAGGGACACGTCGTGGTGCGTGGACCACTGGCTTGGCATCAGGACGTAGCAGAATCTTGTATCGATAGGGCAGCGTGCCCATCCCGTTGAACGCATCTGGATACTGGGCGAGGATGTTGTCGGTGCCGACCTGAAGATCCACATGGGAGAACGTCGTGGTGTAAATCCTTTGAATTAGGTTCAGCTGCTTGCAGGCGTGCGCACCTAGTAGAGATGCCCTGTCCGGATTAACAATTTCAAAACGTAACCATGCTTGTGTGTGTCGGTTGGATACGTGCAGCTGGCAGGATTCCAGTGCCGCGATGGCATTCCCGTCGTAATCCAGGAGCTTGCAGGCAGCTGGAAGGACCGTGGGGGGCTTGTTAATGCGTCTGAAGTCTGCCTGTGAGAGGAGGTTGGCAGAGGCACCTGTGTCCAGCCTGAACTGGATGGGGCAGTGGTTGGTCTTCATTTGTCCTCGGAATCCAGAGCTAGGATTGACTGGACTTGCGATGAGTCTGGAGTGGCATATTCAAACGTTGTAATAATGCCCACACCGGAGGCGTGTTCATCATCTCGATCCGTTGCGCTGCCGGGATCAGAATCCTGTAGGCGTTGTTGCACACTCCGGATGCGCCGTCGTCGGAATTTGGAGTGCTGGCTCTTGACTGGTAATGCAGATCTGCACAGGGCTGCATAGTGGCCTAACTTCCCGCAGTTTAAACAGCATCTGCCTCTTGCAGGGCAGTGTTTCTTTAAATGGGCGGTGCCACAGTTCGAACATGTCATGACGTCGGCGTCCTGACGCTCCGTGCGTTGTTGCACATGCGCAGTGCGGTTCTCAGACATCTGCACCTGCGCAGTGCGGGTTTTGGCCGCTTCGTTATCCCGTTCGCATCGCGCATGCGTCGGGCCCCGGGAAGAGCGCGCAAAATGGCCGCTTTCGTCACTATTGAGGCGCTGCATCCGGGGGATGGCCTGCACACTCTCCGCCTCGTGGGAGGCTAGTTTATCATTTTCTGGCGTTTTGTACTGGGAATAGCGATTTTCAGCGTGCTCATGTTTCAATCGCGACTGGCAGGGTCATATGCTTGATCTTCAGTAACTGCTCTCTCAGAGGATCAGAGTGAACTCCAAAAACGATTTGGTCTCTGATCATGGAGTCAGTGATGTCACCGAAGTTGCAGGATTGCGCTAGAAGTCTAAGGTTAGTTAAATATGAGTTGAAGCATTCGTCTTTACCTTGCAATTGCTGCTTGAATATGGAGCGCTCGAAGATTTTGTTGGTGTCCACCTCACAGTGGCTGTCAAACTTGTCCAGGATGGTCTGAAACTTTGTCTTGTTCTGGTCTTCGGCGAAGTGAAAGGAGTTGAATATTTCCAAGGCATGATCGCCCGCTGTGGTGAGGAAAAGAGCTATCTTCCATGCATTAGACACACCATTGAGGTCTGATGCTTCGACGAAAAGGTGACATTTCTGCTTGAATGTCCGCCAGTTGGCACTGAGATTGCCGGAGGTCCTGAGCTGGTGAGGAGCCGGACTCTTTTCCATTGTGCCGGGATACATTCGCTGGTCGTCACGGATCTTGCTGAGTTTTTTTTTTAAATTTAGAGTACCCAATTAATTTTTTTCTAATTGAGGGGCAATTTAGCGTGTTCAATCTACCTAGCCTGCACATCTTTGGGTTGTGGGGGCGAAACCCACGCAAACACAGGGAGAATGTGCAAACTCCACACGGACAGTGACCCAGAGCCGGGATCGAACCTGGGACCTCGGCGCCGTGAGAATGCAGTGCTACCCACTGCACCGCCGTGCTGCCCCCGGATCTTGCTGAGTTGAACTAACAAGATTGAACAGACTCCTCGTATCATGTTGTTATGTAATTTGGAATAACACAAGCTGTCACTTGATGCAGTTTTGAGTAAAAGATGCTCCGGAGTTTGAAGTGAGTTCAATGTGTTTTAATGAACTATTAGCACAGTTCTCAATGAGTTTGACTCTCTGCTAATCTAAATGTAGTAACTCAGTCTGACTGAACCAGCCTTGCTCTAAGCCATGTGCTGGGGTGTGATGCTGAGGATACACCCTGTCTCACTCTGTAGATGTTGGTCTGTGGAAAGAGGCGGGGTGTGAGTGCCTCATCCCTTTTATAGTGAGATAGCACCCCTGAGTGTCCTGACTGTTCATTGGTCGTGTCCTATTCTATGTGTTCATCAGCTGCATGTTTGCATATCATGACAGCCACCAGGAGCAGGTGTCACCCTCCATACTCCCGCAGTGCCAGGTGAGCCACAGGTGTGTGGGGGGTGCGGTCAACGTGTACTGCCTGTCGTCTCGATCCTAAGAGGCTTGTATACAGGCTGGTCGTACAGCTGGGGGTGAGCGTGGGAGGTATGCCTTCGCTGGGAGCTTAGCTGCAGTGTGATGTGGGGTCTGGGTATAATAGGTTGTGTCAGGGAGCTGGTCAGAGTTCCTAGCTATGTGCAGGATGGATGGGGGCAAGGGCACGATGGACAAGCAGCACTTGGAGACAGCTCAGGAGGCTGATGAGTTCAGTTGGGTTCTGCCAGGGTCACTCAGCTCCTGACCTCATTACAGCCTTGGCCCAAACATGGACAAAAGAGCTGAATGCCAGAGGTGAGGTGAGAGTGACTGCCCTTGACTTCAAGGCAGCATCCTCTAACCTAATAATAAGACCCATTGGTGTGAGTTAAGTGCCATATTATATTATTATTATATTATTAGCATTGTGCAGGTCAAGGTTCGGAGGTGGAGGAGCAGTCTCTGTCAGCGAGAGAACCTGAGAACATCTAAGACACTCAGAAGGTAAGAAGGTAAGTAAGTGATTTTTACTCAATGTTAATTTTATACCTCTTTTCAAATTGTGTGTGTCGGGGGGGAAACTGAAGTGACATCACAGAAAAGCTGTGGCCAGAGTGGCTGGTTGGGATTCTACACTAAATTTAAAAAATTTTTGTCATTACAGAGACCTGGTTGAGGGAAGCTCAACTAATCCAAGCTCTAAGTTCATCTGCCTTACCCGTAATGCTCCTTGCATTAAAACATATGCACTTCAGGCCACCAGACCCGCTGTGTTCAGCAACTTCTCCCTGTCTGCTCTGCCTCAGAGCCACACTGTCCCTATTCCCTAGTTCTCCCTCAATGCTCTCACCTTCTGACCTATTGCTCCCGTGCCCACCCCCCGCCATACTAGTTTAAACCCTCCCGTGTGACACTAGCAAACCTCGCGGCCAGGATATTTATGCCTCTCCGGTTTAGATGCAACCCGTCCTTCTTATACAGGTCACACCTGCCCCAGAAGAGCTCCCAGTGGTCCAGATAATGGAAACCCTCCCTCCTACACCAGCTGTTTAGCCACGTGTTAGCTGCTCTATCTTCCTATTTCTAACCTCACTGGCACGTGGCACAGGGAGTAATCCCGAGATTACAACCCTCGCGGTCCTGTCTTTTAACTTTCTGCCTAGCTCCCTGAACTCCTGCTGCAGGACCTCATGCCCCTTCCTGCCTATGTCGTTAGTACCAATATGTACAACGACCTCTGCCTGTTGGCCCTCCCCCTTCAGGATGCCCTCTACCCGTTCGGAGACATCCTGGACCCTGGCACCAGGGAGGCAACATACCATCCTGGAGTCTCTTTCACGTCCACAGAAGCGCCTATCTGTGCCCCTGACTATAGAGTCCCCTATTACTATTACTCTTCTGCGCTTTGACCCTCCCTTCTGAACATCAGAGCCAGCCATGGTGCCACTGCTCTGGCTGCTGCTGTTTTCCCCTGATAGGCTATCCCCCCCGACAGTATCCAAAGGGGTATATCTGTTCGAGAGGGGGACAACCACAGGGGATTCCTGCACTGACTGCCTGCCCTTTCTGGTGGTCACCCATTTCTCTGCCTGCACCTTGGGTGTGACCATATTTACATAACTGTGATCTATGATGCTTTCCGCCACCTGCATGCTCCTAAGTGCATCCAATTGCCGCTCCAACCGAACCATGCGGTCTGTGAGGAGCTCCAGTTGGGTGCACTTTCTGCAGATGAAGCCATCCGGAACGCTGGAAGCCTCCCGGACCTGCCACATCTCACAGTCAGAGCACAGCACCCCTCTAACTGACATTGCGTCAATTAATTAAAATTAAAATTAAAATTTGTCTTTTTTTTAAAAATATTTTTTTAAAAATTTCAAAGTTACTGTCAACTATCTGCTCCTAGCACTAAATTTCTAATAGAAATGCGATAGCTAACTATAGTACTCTCCGATCTCTGGCTTAGATATCCCTCTAAATTATAATTAAGTTATTATGTTTGATTAGTTACCAAATACTCAAAATTTTTTTGAGTATTTGGTAGACTAGTACAAAAGGTGAAGTCACACGGGATCAGGGGTGAGCTGGCAAGGTGGATACAGAACTGGCTAGGCCATAGAAGGCAGAGAGTAGCAATGGAGGGATGCTTTTCTAATTGGAGGGCTGTGACCAGTGGTGTTCCACAGGGATCAGTGCTGGGACCTTTGCTCTTTGTAGTATATATAAATGATTTGGAGGAAAATGTAACTGGTCTGATTAGTAAGTTTGCAGACGACACAAACGTTGGTGGAATTGCGGATAGCGATGAGGACTGTCGGAGGATACAGCAGGATTTAGATTGTCTGGAGACTTGGGCGGAGAGATGGCAGATGGAGTTTAATCCGGACAAATGTGAGGTAATGCATTTTGGAAGGTCTAATGCAGGTAGGGAATATACAGTGAATGGTAGAACCCTCAAGAGTATTGAAAGTCAAAGAGATCTAGGAGTACAGGTCCACAGGTCATTGAAAGGGGCAACACAGGTGGAGAAGGTAGTCAAGAAGGCATACGGCATTCTTGCCTTCATTGGCCGGGGCATTGAGTATAAGAATTGGCAAGTCATGTTGCAGCTGTATAGAACCTTAGTTAGGCCACACTTGGAGTATAGTGTTCAATTCTGGTCGCCACACTACCAGAAGGATGTGGAGGCTTTAGAGAGGGTGCAGAAGAGATTTACCAGAATGTTGCCTGGTATGGAGGGCATTAGCTATGAGGAGCGGTTGAATAAACTCGGTTTGTTCTCACTGGAACGAAGGAGGTTGAGGGGAGACCTGATAGAGATCTACAAAATTATGAGGGGCATAGACAGAGTGGATAGTCAGAGGCTTTTCCCCAGGGTAGAGGGGGCATAGGTTTAAGGTGAGAGGGGCAAGGTTTAGAGTAGATGTACGAGGCAGGTTTTTTACTCAGAGGGTAGTGGGTGCCTGGAACTCGCTAGGAGGCAGTGGAAGCAGGGACGATAGGGACATTTAAGGGGCATCTTGACAAATATATGAATAGGATGGGAATAGAAGGATACGGACCCAGGAAGTGTAGAAGATTATAGTTTAGTCGGGCAGCATGGTCGGCACGGGCTTGGAGGGCCGAAGGGCCTGTTCCTGTGCTGTACATTTCTTCTTCTTTGACAGAGTATGGCATCCAGGACCCCTAGATAAACAAGAGTCAATGGGAATCAGGGGAAACTCTCCAATGGTTGGAGTCATACCCGGCACAAAGGAAGATGCTTGTGGTATTTGGAGGTCAATCATCTCAGCTCCAGGGCGTCACTGCAGGACGTCCTAGGCCCAACCATCTTCAGCTGTTCATCAATGGCCTCCCTTCCATATAAGGTCAGAAGTGGGGATGTTTGCGGATGTCCAAATGCAGCAAAACTTGGTCATTCATTTCATTTCATTTCATTCATATGCAGGCTCGGGGCTGACAAGTGGTAAGTTACATTTGCGCCACGCAAGTGCCAGGCAATGACCATCTCTGACAAGGGAGGATCTAATCCTCACCCCTTGACATTCAATGGCATTACCATCGCTGAATCCCCCACAATCAACATCCCAAAACCTGCCCACCATCTACAAGGCACAAGTCAGGAGTGTAATGGAATGCTCTCCACTTGCCTGGATGAGCGCAGCTCCAACAACACTCAAGAAGCTCGACTTGATTGCTCCCCCTTCCACAAACATTCAAACCCTCCACCACCGACGAACAGTGGCAGCCGTGAGGACCATCTACAAGATGCATTGCAGTAACTCACCAAGATTCCTTAGACAGCATCTTCTAAACCCACGACCACTACAATCTAGAAGGACAAGAGCAGCAGATACCTGGGAACCCCACCATCTGGAGGAGCCCCTCCAAGTCACTCACCACCCTGACTTGGAAGTATATCGCCGTTCCTTCACTGTCGCTGGGTCAAAATCTGGGGACTCCCTCTCTTTTTTTTCAAATTACCCAATTTTTTATTTTTTTAAAATTCCAATTAAGGGGCAATTTAGCGTGGCCAATCCACCGAACCTGCACATCTTTGGGTTGTGGGGGTGAAACCCATGCAGACATGGGGTGAATGTGCAAACTCCGCACGGACACTGACCCAGGGCCGGGATTCGAACCCGGGGTCCTCAGCGCCGCAGTCCCAGTGTTAACCACTGCGCCACATGCCGCCCTGGAACACCCTCTCTAACAGCACAGTGGGTGTACCTACTCCTCAAGGACTGCAGCGGTTAAAGAAGGCAACTCGCCACCGCCTTCTGAAGGGCAACTAGGCACGGGCAATAAATGCTGGACTTACCAGCGACAGCCACATCCCGTCAATTAATTTTTCAAAAACATTAGAGAGTTTGTTTTTTCTTTCAATAAATTTTGAGTGTCTAACTCTTTTTTTTGTCCAATTAAGGGAAAATTTAACATGGCCGATCCACCTACCCTGCACATCTTCTGGGATGTGGGGGAGAGACCCACGCAGACAAGGGGAGAATGTGCAAACTCCACACGGACAACGACCCAGGGCTGGGATCAAACTTGGGACCTCGGCGCCGTGAGGCAGCAGTGCTAATCTGCGTGCCACCATGAGAGGTTTCCTACCTTCTCGCTTCCCCTCAATGGCCATAACGCCCAGGACACGCTTGTAAATACTTACAACAATTCATGCCAACATGGTCTCTTTCCGTGTGGAGTTTGCACATTCTCCCCGTGTTTGCGTGGGTCTCACCCCCCACATCCCAAGGATGTGCAGGGTAGGTGGATTGATCATGCTAAATTTCTCCTTAATTGAAAAAAAAAGAATTGGTACTTTAAATTTTTTTTTGAATTCATGCGCACCGGGCTCGCCTGAGAGGGCTGGAGTATCGCGGAGGGGTGGACCATACTGTGTCCAACCCACTTGTGGCATTCAAATCCATGCAAATGATAGTTTTCCTGGGCCCTCCGGTGCTGGGCGTGGACTTCACTAACATCGCCAACGGGGAACTCCGGAGCCTGGCATCGGAATCGGCACCAGGCGCAAACTTCGATTTTTGGATTACCCAATATTCTCTGGGTCCAATTGCGATTCTAGCTTCAGTTGTGAGAGGACACATAATCCAGTCCGCAGTGTTCTACTTTAGATGTGATTTCACATTTGGCAACACTTGCTAAATAATCCTCACGTGTGCTGAGAATTATGCTGACAAATAATTTAAGATTTTCGGTTGGGCTCCATGTGGTGCACTTGAAGCTACTCATATTAATAAGAGGGTCCTGTTGTATACAGATAGAATGAAAATATACTCACATTGTGCCTGTTTCGGAGAAACAAAATATGTGATAGCCATTCGCTGATTCATTCCACAGGGCAATGCTTTGACCCATCATAGTTAAGCTGCCGGGCTGGCATGTGGCACAGTGGTCAGCGCTGGGACGGTGGCGCTGAGGACCCGGGTTCGAATTCCGGCCCTGGGTCACTATTTGTGTGGAGTTTGCACATGCTCCCCGTGTCTGCGTGGGTTTCACCCCTGATGCGACCATCAATTCACTCAAGGACTCGTGTCGCAGTAAAACAGTGGTTTTAATTAACTATCAACTTTGCCTGCCTGCGACTGGTACACACTGAGGACAGTCCCTCAGGACAGCTACTCTTATACTCCTTCAAAGGGGCGGAGCCATGGGCGGAGCCCGTACATGCTCCAACATCCTCCAACATCTCCCCCTGTGGGTGAAGCCATACAATGGCCCACAGATAAAACCCACAGAGTTAATAACAGAGAACATAACTGGTGAATTAACTGTATTTACATTCACCACAACCCCCAGAACCAAAGATGTGCAGGTTAGGTGGATTGGCCACGCTAAATTGTCTCTCAATTGGAAAAAAATTAACAATTGGTGTCTCTAAATTTGTTTTTTTTAAATCATAGTCAAGCTGCCTGGTGTAATTTTCAAACGATGCTGGCCAGTTAACTGTCGGTCACCATCAACTGGTGCACTCTCCATGGCAAAGCCTTTAGAAATCACAGTCACGGGCAGCACGGTGGCGCAGTGGGTTAGCCCTGCTGCCTGACGGTGCCGAGGTCCCAGGTTCGATCCCGGCTCTGGGTCAATGTGGAGTTTGCACATTCTCCCTGTGTTTGCGTGGGTTTCACCTCCACAACCCAAAGATGTGCAGGGTAGGTGGATTGGCCACGCTAAATTGGCCCTTAATTGGAAAAATGAGCTGGGTACTCTAAATTTATTTTTAAAAAAGAAATCACAGTCCACTTGCCAACCAATTAGGATCCTCTTCTCATACAGTACGAAGTTGTTGTTTCCCCTGACATTGGTATTCTTGCGATTGTCCTGATGAGTGCATTGCAAAAGGCTTCGACAAAGTGTCGTATTTCGGCAATGGTCAAGCCATCCTGTGACCAAATGACTATTTGTCAATCGGAATCAAAACTGGGCAACCTATTTTTTTCCTGGAACGGCTGCAAGCTGGTTTAGGTACCCCACAGGATAGTCAGGGAGGATGTTCCAGAATTTCAACCCTGTGGGAAAAGCTTTCCAAGTCAGGGAGGTGTGTGGTTTGGAGGGGAACTTGGAGGTGCTGGTGTTCCCAGCCATCTGCTGCAACAAAGAGTTCAGACCACTGAGGACAAACGACAAACAAGACCAGCCTCTCCCAACCAAAACCGAAAATTCACCCTTCCCCGCATTGTGGAAGACCAGGCAGCTCTGCATTTGGACTTCACGGCACAACTGAAGACTCTATTGGGAGCCAATGGCGTAGTGGTATTGCCACTGGACGAGTAAACCAGAGACCCAGAGTAATGTTCTTGGGAAACAATTTCTAATCCCGCCACTCCAGATTTTGAATTCAATAAAAATCTGGAATTAAAAGTCCAACGATGACCATGAAACCATTGTCGAATGTCGTAAAAACCCATCTGGCTCACTAATGTCCTTCAGGGAAGGAAATCTGCCGTCCTTGCCTGGTCTGGCCTACATGTGACTCCAGGCCCACAGCAATGTGGTTGACCCCTAACAACCCCCTCAAGAGCAATTAGGGATAGGCAATAAGTGCTGGCACAGCTTGCGACGCCCATGTCCCATTCACAAATTAAAAACGCAAGAAACGGCCATCTTTGGTAACAAAGGGAAACACACAGTGTCAGCCCTGCCTTTGACCTTCTAATTGAACGAAGCTGCGTGTCACGTTGGTTTATGGAACTGGAATTTTCCTGGCAATATTGGCCATGCTAAATTGCCCCCCTGAGTGTCCAACACGTTAAGTGGGGTTACTGGATTATGGGGATAGGTTGGAGGCATGGGCTTAGGTAGGATGCTCCAGATGGCCTCTTTCTGCTCTGTAAATTCCATGATTCTATGATTCTATATTATCGATGCTCTCAGTTATGCAAGAGTCAGGTGTCGGCAGCTGGGAGCACCATCATGTAATTAACCCAACGTACCGGCTTCCTGATCAGACCGCGCATTATAGCATAGATTTTGGCAATGGGTCCCAGAGGAGTTTGATCCTGCGTGGCTCTGGTAAGCACATTGAGTCATCAAGAGGTTAATAATGACCATCTGAATTTACTTTTTAATTGCATCCAGAAACAATACTGAACTACATCCAGCTTTTTTTCCCTCTGCCAACAGTGTTCATTTCTCCATTGTTATGCTTCTTTCTGAAGAGCTCGTCGGCCTTGGCAGAGTGAAAGTGTTTCTTAGACGCATTTCAACAGACAGCAGCTCCATTGTCTCCTCCATCGGTTTTCTCTGGGCTGGTTCAAGGCCTGGGGATTGGGGTTCATTTCTGCAGCTCCACAAAAGCAGGAAGACGACATCAAGTTTGCGAAAAAACCTTGGCTCGACCACGCTCGAAATGCGGTCCACGGTCCTGTTCTTCACACTGCAGAAAGGATAAAGGATTAGCAGGGGAAGAATAGGAATGATTTGAAAATGAAATGAAATGAAAATTGCTTATTGTCACAAGTAGGCTTCAAATGAAGTTACTGTGAAAAGCCCCTAGTCGCCACATTCCGGCGCCTGTTCAGGGAGGCTGGTACGGGAATTGAACCATGCTGCTGTTTGCAAGTGGTGTAGCAGAATTGAAAGCATGTTAACTCTAAGGGAAGGACTAAACGGGTCTGGGGTGTGTTTCTCTGGGAAGGAGAGGGTGAGAGGAGACTCAATAGAGAATTTTAAAATCATGAGGAACGTCTATGAGGTAAAGATCAGAAACCTTTTCCGCTATGGATGAGTCCAGAGCAAGGGGTAGAAATGTATAAATCCATTATCAGGGTAAGGAAAGAATTTAGGATAAATACTTACACTGTGAGTGGAATGAATGTGGTACTCACTATCATGTAGCATGGTTAAGGCAGAGACCATTCATCTATTTGATTCAGGGGTGTTTGATCCTGACATGGGAAAGAGGGAGTGGAGAGATATGAGGGGAGCAGGTGGGGAGAGGTAGTTCAAGTGGGAGGAGGCAGGTGTGGATTATCAATGCTAGCATGGACTAGTGAGGATCATAGAAATCAGACAGTGAAGGAGGCCATTCGGCCCATCGAGTCTGCACTGGTCCTTGGAAAGAGCACCCTACCTAAGCCAACACCTCTACCCCATCCCGGTAACCCAGTCACCCCACCCAATCTTTTTGGAAACTAAGGGCAGTTTAGCATCGCCAATCCATCTAACCTGCATATCTTTGGACTGTGGGAGGAAACCGGAGCATCCGGAGGAAACCCACGCAGACACGGGGAGAACGTGCAGACACTGCACAGGCAGTGATCCAAGCCGGGAATCGAACCCGGGACCCTGTACCCTGGAGCTGTGAAGCAACTGTGTGCTACCTTGCTGATCATCGTGGATCAAATGGTCCATGCTGTAAACTGTACGTAAGGCATTGAAGCTGAGAGCAAGGAAGAGCCAACCGAAAGAGCTAAACACACGGCATCATAAAGATGCTAACTGAAAACAAAAAATGTGTTGCTTGCTGAGT
This sequence comes from Scyliorhinus torazame, assembly GCF_047496885.1. Taxonomy (NCBI): domain Eukaryota; kingdom Metazoa; phylum Chordata; class Chondrichthyes; order Carcharhiniformes; family Scyliorhinidae; genus Scyliorhinus; species Scyliorhinus torazame. The sequence continues at coordinate 317,476,874 of NC_092711.1, forward strand.
TATGGAGAAGAAACAAACCTCCTTTGCTGGACACCATGAAGTGTCCCTTCTGTAAGTGACCAGGTGTGAACTGCAATTGAGGATAGGGCAGAATGACGGAATAGTGAGCACACAATCATTGTTCCGCAGAATGACGGAATAGTGAGCACGCAATCATTGTTCCGCAGAATGACGGAATAGTGAGCACGCAATCATTGTTCCGCAGAATGACGGAATAGTGAGCACGCAATCATTGTTCCGCAGAATGACGGAATAGTGAGCACGCAATCATTGTTCCGCAGAATGACGGAATAGTGAGCACGCAATCATTGTTCCGCAGAATGACGGAATAGTGAGCACGCAATCATTGTTCCGCAGTGAAGAAAATGGCCACTTGGGTCAGACACCAATGAGGGACATGGCATCTGTGGAACTATCACCCAGGAATCAGACAATGTCTTCATCGGGGAGAACATGAGTCAGAGCAAATAACCTGACATAAGGGCAGCACGGTGGCGCAGTGGATTAGCCCTGTTGCCTCGCGGCACCGAGGTCCCAGGTTCGATCCCGGCTCTGGGTCACTGTCCGTGTGGAGTTTGCACATTCTCCCCGTGTTTGCGTGGGTTTCACCCCCACAACCCAAGAATCATAGAATTTACGGTGCAGAAGGAGGCCACTCGGCCCATCGAGTTTGCACCGGCCCTTACAAAGAACAACCTACGCAAGCTCACACATCTACTCTATCCCCATAACCCTGTAACGCCCACTTAACATTTTTGGACACTAAGGGCAATTTAGCATGGCCAATCCACCTAACTTGCACATCCCTGGACCGTGGGAGGAAACCGGAGCACCCGGAGGAAACCCACGCAGACACGGGAAAACGTGCAGACACCGCACAGACAGCGATGTGCAGGGTAGGTCGATTGGCCACGCTAAACTGCCCCTTAATTGGAAAAAATGAATTGGGTACTCTAAATTAAAAAAAAAAATAACCTGAAATAATGATTGATTGACTGACTGACTGATAAATAGGGGAGCTGCAAAATTAGGAGCTAAAAGTGTTTCAAGTTGAGAGGAATCCACAGCTGCCTCACAGCGCCGAGTTCCCGGGTTCGATCCTGGCCCCGGCTCACTGTCCGTGTGGAGTTTGCACATTCTCCCCGTGTCTGCGTGGGTCTCACCTCCTCAACCCAAAGATGTGCAGGGTAGGTGGATTGGCCACGCTAAATTGCCCCAAAATTGTTTTTTCTTTTGAATGTTTAGAGGAATCACAGAATTGTTGCAGTGGAGAAGGAGGCTGCTCAGTCCATTGTGTCTGCTCCGACTCTCCAATCGAGCAACATGACCTAGTGCCATTACCCTGCCTTTACCCCATCACATATTTTCTATTCAGAGAATCATCTCATGCCCTCTGGATTGCCTCGATTGAACCTACTTCCACCATATTTCCAAGCATTACATTTGCTACCATTAATAAAACAAGCACTGAAATATCATGGTTCCATAGAAACATACGGAGAAAATAGAAGCAAGAGGAGGCCATTCGGCCCTTTGAGCCTGGTCCGCCATTCATTATGGTCATGGCTGATCAATAAATTCAATGCCCTGTTCCAGTCTTCACCCCATATCCCTTGATCTTAAATTGTAATGAGTAGAGTTGAGAGGATGTAACTGGTAGAGCTGATGAGGTGGAACCAGTGCATGTGGTATGTTTGGGCTGCCAGAAGGCTTTTGAAAAAGTCCCGCCTAAGAGATAAGTGTGTAAAATTAAAGCGCATGAGATTAGGGGCATTTTAATGAGATGGATAGAAAACTCGTCGGCAGACAGGAAACAAAGCGTAGGAATTTACTGGTCTTTTTCAAATTGGCAGACAATGAGTATTGGGGTACGACAGGGACCGGTGCTATGGACCTAGCTATCAACATATATATTAATGATTTGGATGAGGGAGTAAATTGTAATGGCCGGGATTCTCCGACCAGGCGCCGCTCTGCGGGGCCCTCCTGTGATTCTCCCCCCAGGATGGGCCGAACGGCCATACTGAAAAACCCGAATCCTGCTTGCACCATTCTAACCTGATCTTACCCGACGGGACCTCGGCGTGGCATGGTCAGGGGACGGCCTGTGAGGGGGGGGGTCTGACCCCGGGGAGGGCCTCCACTGTGGCCTGGCCCACGATCGGAGCCCACCGATTGGCGGGCCAGCCTCTCGGGCTGGGGGCCTCCTTTGTTCCGTGCCGGCCCCTGTAGCCCTACGCCATGTTGCTTCGAGGCCGGCGCGGAGAAGGGAGACACCTCGCATGCACGGGAATCGCACCGTTCACACCGCGCATGCATGGACCCGCAGCAACCATCTGACACCAGGATCGGCAGCTGGAGCGGCGAGGGTCGCTCCAGTGCCCTGCTGGCCCCCTGCAGGGGCCAGAATTCCTGATCCTGAGGCCGTATTGACGCCATCGGGAAACGCAACGGCGTTTCCGACGGCGTCAAAACTTAGCCTCAGGATCAGAGAATCGCGCCCTGTATGTTTCCAGAAGCAGTTAGATACAGCACTTAAGGTGAAGGGGATCAAAGTCTATGGGGGAAAAGTGGTATTAGGCTATTGAGTTGGATGATCAGCCATGATCATAATGAATGGCAGAGCAGGGGACAGCACGGTGGCACAGTGGTTAGCAATGCTGCCTACGGCGCTGAGGACCCCGTTCGAATCCCAGCCCTGGGTCACTGTCCGTGTGGAGTTTGCACATTCTCCACGTGTTTGCGTGGGTTTCACCCCCACAACGGGCAGCACGGTAGCCTTGTGGATAGCACAATTGTTTCACAGCTCCAGGGTCCCAGGTTCGATTCCGGCTTGGGTCACTGTCTGTGCGGAGTCTGCATATCCTCCCCGTGTGTGCGTGGGTTTCCTCCAGGTGCTCCGGTTTCCTCCCACAGTCCAAAGATGTGCAGGTTAGGTGGATTGGCCATGATAAATTGCCCTTAGTGTTGGGTGGGGTTACTGGGTTATGGGGATAGGGTGGAGGTGTTGACCTTGGGTAGGGTGCTCTTTCCAAGAGCCGGTGCAGACTCGATGGGCCGAATGGCCTCCTTCTGCACTGTAAATTCTATAAATTCTATAAACCCAAAGACGTGCAGGGGAGGTGGAATGGCCAGGCTAAATTGCCCCTTAATTGTAAAAAATAATTGGGTACTCTAAATTTTTTTTTTAAATGCATGGCGGAGCTGAAGGGCTGAATGGGCTCCTCCTGCTTCTATTGTCTATGTTTCTCTGATTCTTTACCCCAAGAGCTGTCTCTAATTCCTTCTTCAAATCACACAACATTTTCACCTCAACTACGTTTTGTGGTGGTGAATTCCACAGATTCACCAGAAGAAATTTCTCCTCACCTCAGTCCTCAAAGGTTTACCCCTTATCCTTAAACTATGGCCCCTAGTTCTGGACTCCCCCATCATCGGGAACATTCTTTCTGAATCTACCCTGTCTAATTCTCGATGAGATCCCCTCTCACTCTTCGAAACTCCAGTGAATATAATCCTAACCGATTTAGTCTCTCCTCATATGACAGTCCTGCCATCCCAGGAATCAGCCTGGTAAACCGTCGCTACACTCCCTCCATAGCAAGAACATCCTTCCTCAGATAGGGACACCAAAACTGCTCCAGGTGTGGCCTCGCCAATGCCCGATACAATTGCAGTAAAACATCTCTATTCCTGTACTCAAATCCTCTCGCTATGAAGGTCAACATACCATTTGCCTTCTTTCCTGCCTGCTGTACCTGCGCGCTTACTTTTAGTGACTGATGCACGAGGACACCAAGGTCTCGCTGAGTATCCGCCTCTCTCAATTTACACCCATTCAAATAATAATCCGCCTCGCTATTTTTCCTACCAAAGTGGGTAACCTCATATGTATCCGTATGGTACTGCATCTGCCATGAATGACCGATGCCGACGAGGGGATTTTCACAGTAACGTCATTGTAGTGTTAGTGTAAGCCTACTTATGATACTAATGAATAAGCTTTATTGTCACAAGTAAGCTTCCATCAACACTGCAACGAAGTTAGGGCGGCATGGTGGAGCAGTGGTTAGCCCTGCTGCCTCACGGCACTGAGGACCTGGGTTCGAATCCCAGCCCTGGGTCACTGTCCGTGTGGAGTTTGCACGTACTCCCCGTGTCTGCTTGGGTTACACCCCCACAACCCAAAGATGTGTAAGTTAGGTGGATTGGCCACGCAAAAGTGCCCTTTAATTGGAACAAAAAATAAAAATAAATAATTGAGTACTCTAAATTTATATTAAAAAAAAAACACTGCAATGGAGTTACTGTGAAAATCCCCTCGTCGCCACACTCCGGCGCCTGTTCGGGTACACTGAGGGAGAATTCAGAATGTCCAATTCACCTAACAAGCACATCTTTCGGGACTTGCGGGAGGAAACCGGAGCACCCGGAGGAAGCCCACACAGACACAGGGAGAACGTACAGACTCCGCACAGACAGTGACCCAAGTGGGAATCGAACCCGGGACCCTGGCACTGTGAAGCAACAGTGCTAACCACTGTGCTACCATGCTGCCCTGTTCCCTATAACCGTTCTTACCTTTTAAATCTTAATTCTAACACTAATATAATCACCATTTTCTTTGACATTTACTTACAGGTCTGGAGATTCTCCGACTTCCAAGGACCGACCCATATGACCCGGCCCGAACCAACCCGGCAGCACTCGACCGGTGACACGACCCCTTCTGGAAGCAGAAAAGGCCCGACAAGGAGGCCCGACCGTGCCCGAAACCTACACCTCCCGCTGCCTTGGGAAAACGGGTAGCATAATCAAAGACTCCTCCAATCCGGGTTATTCTCTCTTTCAACCTCTTCTATCCGGCAGAAGATACAAAAGTCTGAGAACACGCACAAACAGAATCCAAAACAACTTATTTCCCGATGTTACCAGACTCCTGAATGACCCTCTTATGGACTGAACTGATCTCTCCACACATCTTCTCTACTCCGTATGCTTCACCCAATGTCTGTAATTATGTATTTACATTGTGTATTTATCGTATGTCCTGTTTTCATGTATGGAGCTATCTGCCTGGACACGACGCAGAACAATACTTTTCTTTAAAATGTTTTGTTGAGATTTAGAGTACCCAATTCTTTCTTTCCGATTCAGGGGCAATTTAGCGTGATCAATTCACCTACCCTGCACATCTTTGGGTTGTGGGGGTGAGACCCATGCAGCCACGGGAAGAACCCGGGTCCTCGGCGCAGTGAGGCAGCAGTGCTAATCAAAAAAACAGGAACCAACGTAGGTCAGCAAGCACAAGAATGATGGCGGAACAGGTAGAGCTTAGTTAGGATATGGGCAGGCAGCAGTGTTTTGGATGACCTCGAGTTAATGGAGGGTGGAAGTCTGGTGACCAGCCAGGAGGGTATTGGCATAGCCGAGTCCAGTGGTATCAAAGGATTGGATGTAATTGGGCTGAGGCAGGATGGAATCCCCTGGTGTTAGGGAGGTGGAGGTCGGCGGTCTTGATGACAGAGAAGACTCGGGGTTGGCAGCTCAGCTGAAGCTGTGAGAGTGCATCATGGTTGTGAAGAGTCTGGATCTTCATTGGACAGTTGCCATGGCGAGAGATGGAGTCGGTAGCTGGGGAGCAGAGTTTGTGATGGGGCCAAAGGCATTGGTTTCCGTTTTCCCAAAATTCGACTGAATGAAATGTTTGTTCTTTTAATTCTGGATGTCAGACGAGCAGTGCGACAAATCAGAGTTCCTGAAAGAGTCAGGACAGGTTGGGGTTAGTGAGATGCAGAATTGGAAACATCGAGCCTGGAGGTAATAACCAAGAACAAAAGTGGCAAGTCAGATCAAAGCTGGAAGCTGCCCCGAGATTCAGCTGGTAGCAACACCGCCCCCGCCCCCCCCCCCCCCCCCCCCCCCCGCCCACCGACACTGATGGAGAAAATATCCAGGGGTCTGATCAGGTATTCTGAAATTCCTTTGCATGTGCATATTGGTAGCAACTTTTCCAATTGTTGCCATAACAACTCTAATCAAATCACAGCAAGGTCGTATAGATTCATTTGAACGGGAAGTCCTGCTAATTTACTTTACAGAAAGAGGCTATTGAACAAAAATTCAGAGAGATTTGGAAATGACAAAGAGAGAGAAATTGGAAGGCAAATGAAAATGCAGAGAAGGAAAAGAAATAGCTAGGCTGCGGAGGTGGAACAGAGACGCAGTTACAAGACTTGCCAGATATTATTGTGTTCTTTCATGGGTTGTGGGCATTGTTGGAAAGGTCAGCGTTTATTGCCACTTCTGAACGACCTTGAGACGGTAGCGGTGAGGCACCTTGTTGAATCGCTGACGTCTGTTTGGTGTCGGCACACTCACCATGTTGGTGGGTGGCAGTAAAGCAGTGAAACTCGCCACTGACCTCGAAGAAAACAGCGAAAAAGATCTAGTGATCTCGGGGAGGTGGATTTCTCTTTCGTCAATGGGGGGGATGATGGTGTTTGGGTAATGTCACTGGAGTGATAATCCAGTGACCCAGAGTAATGTTCTGGGGTCCTGGATTTGAATCCCACCATGGTAGATGGCGGAATTTAAATTCAATAAAATATCTGGAAGTAAAAGTCTAATAATGACCACCTGGTTCACGAATGTCCTTTAGGGAAGGAACTCTACTATCTTACCTGGTCTGGCCTACATGTGACTCCAGACCCACAGAAATGCAGTTGACTCTGAACTGCCTCGGCAATGGCCCCGAGCAAGTTACTCAGTTGTAGCAAAGCACTGTCGAAAATTGGTCAAAGAATGAAACTGGACGGACCACCTGGCATCGACCCAGGCACTGGAAATGACAACAGCAAACCCAGCCCCGAAGACCCGGCCAAGCCCTCCTTCCTGACATCCGGGTGTTTGTGGCAAAATTGGGAGGGCTGTCTCGCAGACTATTCAAGCAACCGCCCACACAGTAATACTCACCGAACCATACCTTACAGATAATGTCCCAAATACCACCATCACCGTGTCCTGTCCCACCGACAGGACAGACCCAGCAGAGGTGGCGACACAGTGGGATAATCGGGAGTGAATTACCCGGCAGTCCACAACATCGCCTCTGGACCCCATGAAATCTCATGAATCAGTTCAAACTTGGACAAGGAAACCTCCTGCTGATTACCACATGCGACTCTGTCACCCCCGCACCCTGCCCCCACTCCCCTCAGCTGATAAATCAGCACTCCTCTATGTTGAACACCACTTGGAGGAAGCACTGAGGGTGGCAAAGACAGAGAATGTACTCTGGGTGGGGGACCCCAATGTCCACCACCCAGTCTGTCTTGGTGGCACCTCTACTGACCGAGCTGATCAGGTCCGAAAGGACAAAGCTTCTAGACTGTGGCAGGAGGTGAGGGAACCAACAATAGGGAAAAACATACTTGACCTCATCCTCACCAACCTGCCTGCTGCAGATGCATTTGTTTTTTATATATAAATTTAGAGTACCCAATTCATTTTTTCCAATTAAGGGGCAATTTAGTGTGTCCAATCCACCTACCCTGCACATCTTTGGGTTGTGGGGCGAAACCCACGCAAACACAGGGAGAATGTGCAAACTCCACACGGACAGTGACCCAGAGCCGGGATCGAACCTGGGACCTCGGCGCCGTGAGGCAGCAGGGCTAACCCACTGCGCCGCAGATGCATTTGTTGATAACAGTATGAGTAGGAGTGACCATCGCGGCAGCACGGTGGTGCAGTGGGTTAGCCTCGGAATTCTCCCTTCACCCCTGTGGCAGTATGTATTAGGGGTCATGTGGGACTGGAAGCCCTAATGTCATTGGCTAACAGATCCCGGGTCCTGGTTGGCCGTTGACCTCTAGCTCCGCCCTGAAGGCGGAGTATAAGAAGCCGGAGTCCTCCCCCGCAGGCCATTCTACTATCGAGCTGCGGGGGAACAGACACGCTTAATAAAGCCTCATCGACTTCACTCTATTCGTCTCACGGAGTCTTTGTGCGCTACAATTTATTAAGCGTGCCAAAAAAGGACTATGGAGCTCAGGATCATCCCGGAATGCCTGAGGATCAGCCCCCACGCAGTGAACGCGGCAGCAGCCTTCAAGCACTGGCAGACTTGTTTCGAGGCCTACCTCAGAATGGCCACCGGCCGGGTCACAGAAGACCAAAAACTACAGGTCCTGCACTCGAGGGTAAGCACGGAGATTTTCTCCCTCATCGAAGACTAGGAGGATTTCCAGACGGCGTTCGCAGCACTGAAAAGTCTCTATGTCCGCCCAGTTAACCAAATCTACGCTCGCTACCAGCTCGCGACGAGACAGCAAGGTCCCGGAGAATCGATGGACGAATTCTACGCCGCGCTGCTGATTTTGGGACGAGCCTGCAGCTGCCCTTCGGTGAACGCAAATGAACACACGGACATGTTAATGCGTGATGCTTTTGTGGCAGGTATGAATTCCTCCCAAATCCGCCAAAGACTTCTCGAAAGAGAGTCGCTAGGACTCTCAGAGGCCCGGGCCCTAGCAGCCTCCCTAGACGTGGCCGCGCGTAATACCCGTGCCTACGGCCCCGACCGCGCGGCAGCCCATTGGGCTCCGTACGTACCCGTCACGACAAATCCACCCCCCCCCGAACACCCCACAGGCTTGCGCGGTCCAAACGCCAAGTCGCACCGGGGGCACCCGCTGCTATTTCTGCGGCCAGGCGAAACACCCCCGACAGCGCTGCCCGGCCCGTGCAGCAATCTGCAAGAGCTGCGGGAAAAAAGGCCATTTCGCGGTTGTGTGCCGGTCCCGCGAGGTCGCCGCTGTCCCGGGAGAACAGGGAGCCCTGCAAGCCGGTTACGCTCCCCAACCCCCCCAGCGCACCATGTACGACCCGCAGGCGCAGCCGCTCTGGGTCCCGACCACCGCGGTCCCGGGAGAACAGGGAGCCCTGCACGCCGCTTACGCTCCCCAACCCCCCCTCCCGCACCCCATGTATGACCCGCCGGCGCTACCACTTTGGGTCCCGATCAGCACTCTCCACGGAGAAGAGGGAGTTCTGCGCGTCTCTAACGCCCCCCTAACCCCCCCCGCGCCCCACGTCTGACCCGCCGGCGCTACCAACTTGGGTCCCGACCACCGCTGTCCCCGGAGATGAGGGAGCTCCGCGCGGTCCTAATGCTCCCCAACCTCCCCAGTGCCCCATGTGCGACTCGCAGATGCTGCCATTTTGGGTCCCGGCCACCACGAGGGGAGGAAGGGCGCCGCCATCTTGGACCATCCCAGACCTGTACGACGCGTGGGGGCGGCCATTTTGTCCACCCCGCCGCCATCTTGTGACCCCCCAGCCATGTGCGATGTATGGGGCGGCCATTTTGTTCATCCCCGACGCCATCTTGGACGGCAACAACGGACCCCACTCCACTACTACAACCACGTCTCGCTTCAATTACGCTCGATCAAGCTCGGCCCCGGACACTCCAGACGACGACGACAACGGTGCTAATAAACGGCCACAAGACACCATGCCTAGTCGACTCCGGGAGCACGGAGAGCTTTATCCACCCCGACACGGTAAGACGCTGTTCCTTGACCACCTATCCCAGCGCACAAAAGATTTCCCTAGCTGCAGGATCCCACTCCGTACAGATCCAAGGTTTCTGCATAGTTACCCTAACGGTGCAGGGGAGGGAGTTCAAAAACTACAAACTACACGTCCTTCCCCAACTCTGCGCCCCCACTTTACTGAGATTAGATTTCCAGTGCAATCTACAGAGCCTTACGTTCAAATTCGGCGGCCCAATATCCCCACTCACTATCTGCGGCCTCGCAACCCTCAAGGTGCAACCCCCGTCCTTGTTTGCGAACCTCACCCCAGATTGCAAACCCGTCGCCACTAGGAGCAGACGGTACAGCGCCCAGGACCGGACCTTCATTCGGTCCGAAGTCCAGCGGCTACTAAAGGAAGGCATAATCCAGGCCAGCAATAGTCCCTGGAGAGCACAGGTGGTAGTAGTGAAGACAGGGGAGAAACAAAGGATGGTCATAGACTATAGCGAGACCATCAACAGGTACACACAAATAGACGCGTACACTCTCCCCCGCATATCCGACATGGTCAATCGGATTGCCCAATATAAAGTCTTCTCCACCGTGGACCTCAAGTCCGCCTACCATCAGCTCCCCATCCGCCCAAGTGACCGCAAGTACACAGCCTTCGAGGCAGACGGGTGATTATACCATTTCCTAAGGGTCCCATTTGGCGTCACAAACGGGGTCTCGGTCTTCCAACGGGAGATGGACCGAATGGTTGATCAACATGGGTTGCGGGCCACGTTCCCGTATCTCGACAATGTAACCATCTGCGGCCACGACCAGCAGGACCACGACGCCAACCTCCAAAAATTCCTCCAGACCGCCAAAGCCTTGAACCTCACGTACAACGAGGACAAGTGCGTTCTTAGCACTAACCGGCTAGCCATTATAGGCTACGTAGTGCGCAATGGGATAATAGGCCCCAACCCCGAACGTATGCGCGCCCTCATGGAATTTCCCCTCCCGCACTGCTCAAAAGCCCTGAAACGCTGCCTGGAGTTTTTTTCATACTACGCCCAGTGGGTCCCCCAGTACGCAGACAAGGCCCGCCCCCTAATACAGACCACGACCTTCCCTCTGTCGACAGAGGCTTGCCAGGCCTTCCAGAGGCTTGCCAGGCCTTCAGCCGCATTAAAGCGGATATCGCAAAGGCCACGATGCGTGCCATCGACGAGTCCCTCCCCTTCCAGGTCGAGAGCGACGCCTCCGACGTAGCTCTAGCGGCCACCCTTAACCAAGCGGGCAGACCCGTGGCCTTTTTCTCTCGAACCCTCCACGCTTCAGAAATCCGCCACTCCTCAGTGGAAAAGGAAGCCCAAGCCATAGTGGAAGCTGTGCGACATTGGAGGCATTACCTGGCCGGCAGGAGATTCACTCTCCTCACCGACCAACGGTCGGTAGCCTTCATGTTCGATAATGCACAGCGGGGCAAAATCAAAAACGACAAGATCTTAAGGTGGAGGATCGAGCTCTCCACCTTCAACTACGAGATTTTGTATCGTCCCGGAAAGCTGAACGAGCTGTCCGATGCCCTATCCCGCGGCACATGTGCCAACGCACAAATTAACCGCCTCCAAACCCTCCACGAGGACCTCTGCCACCCGGGGGTCACTCGCCTTTTCCACTTTATCAAGTCCCGCAATCTCCCATACTCTTTAGAGGAGGTCCGTACAGTCACAAGGGACTGCCACATCTGCGCGGAATGCAAACCGCATTTTTTCAGGCCGGATGGTGCGCACCTGAGTAAGGCTTCCCGCCCCTTTGAATGCCTTAGTCTCGATTTCAAAGGGCCCCTCCCCTCCACCGACCGCAACACATACTTTCTTAATGTGGTGGACGAATACTCCCGCTTCCCATTCGCCATTCCCTGCTCTGACATGACCGCGGCCACAGTCATTAAAGCCCTGAACACCATCTTCACACTGTTCGGTTGCCCCGCATACGTCCACAGCGACGGGGGGTCCTCTTTCATGAGTGACGAGCTGCGCCAGTTCCTGCTCAGCAAGGGCATAGCCTCAAGCAGGACGACCAGCTACAACCCCCGGGGGAACGGGCAAATAGAGAGGGAGAACGGTACGGTCTGGAAGACCGTCCTACTGGCCCTACGGTCCAGGGACCTCGCAGTTTCACGGTGGCAGGACGCTCTCCACTCCATCCGGTCACTATTATGTACGAGCACTAATCAAACGCCTCATGAGCGTCTCCTTGTCTTCCCCAGGAAGTCCTCCTCTGGAACGTCGCTGCCGACCTGGCTGGCGGCCCCAGGACCCATCTTGCTCCGAAAGCATGTGCGGGCACACAAGGCGGACCCGTTGGTCGAAAGGGTTCACCTCCTCCACGCAAACCCCCAGTACGCTTACGTGGAGTACCCCGACGGCCTACAGGACACGGTCTCCCTGCAGGATCTGGCGCCCACCGGCAACACACACACACCCCCGACACCATTCACCCAACCCCCCCCTTCCTGCCACCGCCGCACCCCGCGACCGCCCCCTTCCCAGGAGGATCGGTTCCCCTCCCCTCAGGCCCGACCAAGAATAAAGCCCAAGCTGAAACCGTAAGGCTCCCGGAGACAACAACACCGGTACAAGCACCACCACCACCACCGGGGCCGAGGCGATCGACACGGACGACCAGACCGCCCGACCGACTCGTGGCGTCGATCTAAATCAATATATGGTCTTTTCACAAGAACATTTTGCTTTTCTCCCGATACCTTCTGTAAATAGTTGAAACAGGACAAAATTGTACATACTGTATTGCCATATGAATGTTTTCCCTCCCAGGACCAGCCCTGTAAACCCTTACCACCATGCGAAGCATCACCCTGCCGGGTTCATTTTTGACAAGGGGTGAATGTGGTAGTATGTATTAGGGGTCATGTGGGACTGGAAGCCCTAATGTCATTGGCTGACAGATCCCGGGTCCTGGTTGGCCGTTGACCTCTAGCTCCGCCCTGAAGGCGGAGTATAAGAAGCCGGAGTCCTCCCCCGCAGGCCATTCTACTATCGAGCTGCGGGGGAACAGACACGCTTAATAAAGCCTCATCGACTTCACTCTATTCGTCTCACGGAGTCTTTGTGCGCTCCAACCCCATTCTCGTAATCTGCCCCCCTGGCCCTCCGCAACGGCCCACTGCCTTCCCCAAACTCACACTAACCCACAATCTATCTACGGCCTCTGTTTCTCCTTCAACAACCCCTCCTCCAGCGCCACAGAGTACTTCCTGTCCACTCTCAAAATCTCATCCATCAGCCTTGCCCTCTCCCCCCAACCCACCCTCTTCCTATGCAACCAGATCAAAATAAACTCCCCTCTAACTACAGCCGTAAGGGTCTCCCACAGAGTGGAGGCTGTGACCTCCCCTGTATCATTCACCTCCACATAAGCCCTAAATGGCAGCCCTTACCCACTCACCCCCCCCCCACACCTAACCTCCACTGCCGCCATTGGGCCTACCCTTGAACCACCTGCAAATCCACCCAATACGGTGTGTTGTCAGAGACCACGACGCCGAATACCCCGAGTTGGCCATCCCCGCCATCAGCTCCTTGTCCACTACAAAAAAGTTGATTCGTGAATGCACCTGACGCCCATGAGAGAAGCATGAAAACTCCTTCGCCCTCGGCTTCCCAAACCTCCACCAACTCCCTCAGCTCCCGCTGCCGACACCCTCGACAACTTCGGGCTCGACTGGTCCAGGCTCGAGTCCAGGACTGTGTTAAAATCCGCCCCACCTCCGCAGGGCAGCACGGTGAAGTACCAGGTTCGGTCTCGGCTCTGGATTACTGTCCGTGTGGAGTTTACACATTGTCCCTGTGTTTGCGTGGGTTTTGCCCCCACAACCCAAAGATGTGCAGGGTAGGTGGATTGGTGACGCTAAATTCCCCCTTAATTGGAACAAATGAATTGGGTACTCTAAATTTATTTCAAAAAAGGAAACAAGGTCTAACCCCCATAATGAACTGCTGCGTACCCCCCCCCCCCAACACCTGTCTCATAAAACTCACATCATCCCAATTTGTAGCATAAACGTTTCCCAGGACCACCAACATGCCAACCTGCTTCCCATTAACCTCCACACACTTACACTCCAGATCAGCAACAATGCTCCACACATCAAATGCCACCCTCTTATTGACCAATTCCGCCACCCACTCCTCGTCTCCATACCCAGCCCGAAGTGAAACACCTGCCCACCCCATCCCCTCCTCAGCCTCGTCTGATCCTCCAACTTCAGGTGTGTCTCCTCTAAAAGCACCATGTCCTCCTTCAGTCTCTTCAGATGCGTGAACACGTGCGACCATTTAACCGGTCCATTCAACCTTTGCACGTTCCACGTGACCAGCCTGATCAGAGGATCAGAGGGGCTCCCCGCCCTTCCCTGCCGATCGTCATCCCCCTTCTTCGGCCAACCCTCGGCCTGCATCACGCAACCCTCCAGGCCCGCTTCAGATGTCCACCGCCATCTCCCCCTTCCCAACAGCACCACACCAACCACACCCGTGTGAGCAACCCTTCCCCCCTCCACCTCCACCACTCCACCTCCAAACAAAGAACCAATCCCAACCCCCCCCCCCCCCCCATGCCTTCCGCCTGATGACCCCCCACTTCACTTCCGTTAATTTGCCCGCCCAGCTAGCATAGTGGCTCCCACCTTGCAAACCACCAACAAACAAAGAAGAACAAAAGGCACACTGCCCATCGCCGCTCCCCCATCGAAACCCACCCCGAACTACCCACCCCAAACTCTCTACCATAAACACAAAGCTCCTCTCAAGTTCAGTGTCCTCACCCTGCTCCCAGTCCATGGTCTCTCATCGAGTCCATCACCTCCTCCGGCAAGTCAAAATAAAACTCCTTCTTTTGGTGAGACACCCATAAGCGGGCAGGGTACAGCACCACAAACTTCACTCCCTTCTTGAAGAGGGCAGTCTTTACCCAGTTAAACCCGCATCTCCGCCAATTCCACACCAGATTCTGGTAGATCCGCAGCTCACTCACTTCCCAGATACACCACCTGGTCTGCCTCGCCTACTGCAAGATCTTTTTCTTGTCCAAGAAACGATGCAGCCGCACCTCCATCACCCTCGGCGGCTCCCCCACCTGTGGCCTCCTCCTCAGCACCCTGTGCACCCGATCCGCCTCGAGCAGACGATCAGAGCAATCCTCCCCCATCAACTGCTCCAGCATCCTTGCCACATACTTGGCACGGTCTGCTCCCTCCATACCCTTGGGGCAACCCGACAATCCTCAGATTCTGTCGCCTGGAGCGATTCTGCAGGTCCTCCAGCTTCCCTCTCATCCACTTCTGGCTGTCCACCACCATCACCAACTCAGTCATCAGCAAGGCCATCTGCTCCTCATGCTCCCTCACCGCCTCCTCTACCTTCTGTATCGCCAGACCCTGAGCCTCCAGCCTCTGCCCCACTCTCTCAATCGCTGCTCTGAGCGGCTCCACCATCTTGACCAGCTCCTCCGAGGCCTCCTTCCTCTGCTGCTGCAATTTATTATGTAATAACTCCACCAGCTGCTCCGTTGACCACTGGGTGGGCAGCTCTGCCCCTTTGCCCTCCGCCATCTTCACCTGTGGCGCACCACGAAAACTTTCCTGCCCCAGCTGCTCTCTCTTTCTTGTGGCACTTCTCATCCTCTGATCCATGCACCGATTTCACCAGAGGAGTATTACCTTCCCTGGGCACTCACACATCTTTTGCCCGAAACAAAAACCCCCATACGGGTGGGGAGGACCAACAAACTGTAGCCATCTCAGATGGCCACCTGCAAAGGACCATGGGAATTATGGGCAACCCAGGACTCAGACACACTCAGAGCTTGTGTGTGTATTTGCAACCCAGATAGCTAGACGTGATCGAAACCACCGCTCGTTTGCATTCTAATGGCCATTTCCCCAGAACAAAAGGACTGTACTCAGGTAACAGATACAGACTAATCGGCGCCACTCCCTTTGCTAAGAAAGCCCAAACAGCCAAGGTCAGTGACCGCTAAGGACACGCCCAGACATCAAGGCACCCACCCCTTTATTGGCCAAAATCGAAGGCAGTGATTGAAGCCTGTCGAATTATTGGGTCCAAAGCTAAGGACCGCCCCAAAGAGCGCGAAATCCCAGAGGGATAAAAAGAGACACAGCCATGTGTTCGGTCTCTCTTGTATCTGGCCTACGCCTAAAACCAAGTGTAGCATTACGACAAGAAAACAAGTTCAAGACCAATGATCGCTACCAGATGGATGAGCCCAGCAGAAACGAAGCCATTTCTTCTACCCAGCCACGCAAGATCCAAAAATAAGGCCTTGTTCATCTGCACAGAGCCGGTTGCCCTGAAGTTAAGTATAGGTTATCGTAGTTGTTCGGTGTAGTTTAACTTGTAGTGTTTTGTGTTGCATGTCGAAGTAATCCTTGTGTGTAAATAAACTATCTTTGAACATGAACTGACTAACTGGTTGTGTGGTCCCTTGATCGATATGCGGTAAAGCCTTGTGGTGGTATCATTTGATACCTGGCAACTCTAAAGAGCATCATTATTAATTGGCAACATTATTGGCGTCTTCGGTGCCAATTGGCAACAAACCCACCTTGCGCGGGAGCCAACAAATGTGCGACCATTCACTCCATGACTGCCACCGGAAGTCAACGACACCAAATCCAACCCGACCAATTACCTATCCCATCAGTCTACTTTTAATCATCAGTAGAGTGATGGAAGGGGTCATCAACAGTGCTAGCAAGCAGTACTTACTCAGCAATAACCTGCTCACGGACATACAGGTTTGGCTACACCAGCGTCACTCAGCTCCTGATCTCATTACAGCCTTGGTTCAAACATAGACAAAAAGAGCTGAATGCCAGAGGTGAGGTGAGAGTGACTGCCCTTGACTTCAAGGCAGCATTTGACCGAGTATGGCATCAAGGGGCACTAATAAATCTGGAGTCAAAGGGAATCGGGGGGAAATCTCTCCACCCAGTTGGAGTCATACCTGGCACAAAGGAAGATGGTTGTGAGGGCAGCACGGTGGCACAGTGGGCTAGCCATGCAGTCTCATGGCGCCGAGGTCCCAGGTTCGATCCTGGCTCTGGGTCACTGTCCGTGTGGGGTTTGCACATTCTCCCCGTGTTTGTGTGGGTTTCACTCCCACAACCCTAAGATGTGCAGGGTAGGTGAATTGGCCACGCTAAAAATTGCCCCTTAATTGGAAAAAATGAATTGGGTACTCTAAATTAAACAAAAAAGGAAGATGGTTGTGGCTTTTGGAGGTTAATAATCTCAGTTCCAGGACATCACTGCAGAAGTCCTTAGGGTAGTGTCCATGGCCCAATCATCTTCAGCTGCTTCATCAATGACTGTCCTTCCATCCTAAGACCAGGTGTGGAGATTTTCTCTGGTGATTGCACAATTTTCAGCACCATTTCCGACTCCTCAGACAATGAAGCAGTCCATGTCCAAATGCAGCAAGACCTGAACAATATCCAGGCTTGGGCTGACAAGCGGCAAGTTACATTTGTGCCGCACAAGTGTTATGGGCCAGGGTTTAGAAAACACCAAAGTATATTATGGAGTTCACCTGACCTATAATTGTTTATTGATTTTGGTTCCGATGAGCACAAGATCCTGCCTTTCAGGGGTTATTCAACAGAGTTCTTAGGAACTTTTAATCAAAAAACAAGCTTTATTCTAAGAATTTAGTGAACATATAAACCCACACAGTAAGAATTGTTATCAAATACAACCATAAAGACCCCACACAGCTACAGTACTCTATGTATAACCCTTAACGAATTCCCCCTTAACTGTTCCAATTCAATAACAAAATCCAAGTAAAACCAGATACCCTTTTTCAAAGGCGTGGCCCAGCACACGGCATTCTAACTTGTATAAGACTTGTTATTGATACTCTGTTCCCCTTTTCAAACAGCAGGTTTGAATTCCTTCCAGAAAGCAATTATCTCTTTTAAGTTACCAAGTAGTCTGGAAACAGCTTTTAAAATGAAGATAGCGAGACACTTCTTTCAACCTGTGCAGTTCAAAACCAGTCCAAACTCAAAGCGAAAGTAAAACCCACAGAGCCACAGCCCAGCTCCACCCACACAATGACATCACTGAAGCCATGTGATAAGACAAAAACATTTGTTAAAGGAACACTCCCATGATACAAGTGCCAGACAATGACCAGCTCCAACAAGAGAGGGTCTAAACATTGCTCCTTGACATTCAATGGCAGTACCATCACTGAATCCCTCACAATCAACATCCTGGTGTTTATCATTGACCAGAAACTGAATATCGACTAGCCATATATATGCTGTGATGAGATGGACATGTCAGAGGTTCGGAACCTTGCAGCGAGTAACTCACCACCTGACACCCCAAAGGCTGTGCACCATCTACAGGGCACAAGACGGATGTGTAATAGAATGCTCTCCACTTACCTGGATGCATGCAGCTCCAACAATAGTCAGGAATCTTGACACAACCCAGGGCAAAGCAGCCCACTTGATTGGCTCCCCATCCATAAAGAATCGCTTGCTCCACTACCGGCATACAGCAACAGCCATGTGTGCCGTCAACAAGATGCACTGCAGGAACTCACCAAGGCTCTTTTGGCATCATCTTCCGAACCCATGACCTCTACCACCCAGATGGTCAAGGGCACATGAGAACACCACCACCTGGAAGTTCCCATCCAAGCCACTCGCCATCCTGATTTGGAAATATATCGCCGTTCCTTCAGTGTAGCTGGGTCAAAATGATGAACTCCCTCCCTAACAGCACTGTGGGTGTACCTACAGCGGTTAAAGAAGGCTGCTCACTATCGCCTTCTCAAAGGCAATTAGGGATGGGTATTAAATGTTGGCCTAGCCAACGATGCCTACATCCCTCGGATGAATAAAAAAGCAAGTGTATATCTGGCTAGTGTAGGACATCTCCTGATGTCCAGCAACAATGATATCAGCAAACTGGTGAGCAGCAAATCACAGTGAAATATTCTCACAGACAGCAAGCCAGGATGTTAACAGCACTTAATAACCCTTCACTTTCAATGGAAAGTGTTTTCAGGGTGACTGAGTTGAGTTTAGCAGTATTGATGAACTTAATACACTGTTAAAAACCTAGATACACCTTGTACCTTGTGTTGCCCTATTATGTATTTTCTTTTATTTCCTTTTCTTTTCGTGTACTTAATGGCCTGTTGAGATGCTCGCAGAAAAATACTTTTCACTGTACCTCGGTAAATGGGACAACAAACAAATCCAATCCAATCCAATAAGGCATAGCTTTTTAAGAAGGTTTACAGTGAGACTGACAGCACGAGATTTTTCTTCACAGATATTTTCATTAGCTTTTTCAACATTTTTCTGATACATAAATTGCATTACACATATTTTTTTTATTTTAATTTAGATTTCCCAATTATTTTTTCCAATTAAGGGACAATTTAGCGTGGCCAATCCACCTACTCTGCACATTTTTGGGTTGTGGGGGCGAAACCCACGCAAACACGGGGAGAATGTGCAAACTCCACACGGACAGTGACCCAGAGCCGGGATCGAACCTGGGACCTCGGCGCCGTGAGGCAGCTGTGCTAACCACTAGGCCGCCGTGCTGCCCTGCATTACATATATTTAACTACCATTTAGCAATCCCTTCCTCAACCTGAAAACAATTAATTAATTAACTAACTACCCCCTCCCTGTTTATAGAACATAGAACATAGAAAAATACAGCACAGAACAGGCCCTTTGGCCCACGATGTTGTGCCGAACCTTTGTCCTAGATTAATCATAGATTAACATTGAATTTACAGTGCAGAAGGAGGCCATTCGGCCCTTTGAGTCTGCACCGGCTCTTGGAAAGAGCACCCTACCCAAACTCAACACTTCCACCCAACACCAAGGGCAATTTGGACATTAAGGGCAATTTATCATTGGCCAATTCACCTAACCCGCACATCTTTGGACTGTGGGAGGAAACCAGAGCACCCGGAGGAAACCCACGCAGACACGGGGAGGACGTGCAGACTCCGCACAGACAGTGACCCAAGCCGGAATCGAACCTGGGACCCTGGAGCTGTGAAGCAATTGTGCTATCCACAATGCCTCCGTGCTGCCCTTGAGAACAAATAAATCTACACTATCATTTTACTGTAATCCATATACCTATCCAATTGCTGCTTGAAGGTCCCTAATGTTTCCGACTCAACTACTTCCACAGGCAGTGCATTCCATGCCCCCACTACTCTCTGGGTAAAGAACCTACCTCTGATATCCCTCCTATATCTTCCACCTTTCACCTTAAATTTATGTCCCCTTGTAATGGTTTGTTCCACCCGGGGAAAAAGTCTCTGACTGTCTACTCTATCTATTCCCCTGATCATCTTATAAACCTCTATCAAGTCGCCCCTCATCCTTCTCCGTTCTAATGAGAAAAGGCCTAGCACCCTCAACCTTTCCTCGTAAGACCTACTCTCCATTCCAGGCAACATCCTGGTAAATCTTCTTTGCACCTTTTCCAAAGCTTCCACATCCTTCCTAAAATGAGGCGACCAGAACTGTACACAGTACTCCAAATGTGGCCTTACCAAAGTTTTGTACAGCTGCATCATCACCTCACGGCTCTTAAATTCAATCTCTCTGTTAATAAACGCGAGCACACCATAGGCCTTCTTCACAGCTCTATCCACTTGAGTGGCAACTTTCAAAGATGTATGAACATAGACCCCAAGATCTCTCTGCTCCTCCACATTGCCAAGAACTCTACCGTTAACCCTGTATTCCGCATTCATATTTGTCCTTCCAAAATGGACAACCTCACACTTTTCAGGGTTAAACTCCATCTGCCACTTCTCAGCCCAGCTCTGCATCCTATCTATGTCTCTTTGCAGCCGACAACAGCCCTCCTTACTATCCACAACTCCACCAATCTTCGTATCGTCTGCAAATTTACTGACCCACCCTTCAACTCCCTCATCCAAGTCATTAATGAAAATCACAAACAGCAGAGGACCCAGAACTGATCCCTGCAGTACGCCACTGGTAACTGGGATCCAGGCTGAATATTTGCCATCCACCACCACTCTCTGACTTCTATCGGTTAGCCAGTTCGTTATCCAACTGGCCAAATTTCCCACTATCCCATGCCTCCTTACTTTCTGCAGAAGCCTACCATGGGGAACTTTATCAAATGCCTTACTAAAATCCATGTACACTACATCCACTGCTTTACCTTCATCCACATGCGTGGTCACCTCCTCAAAGAATTCAATAAGATTTATAAGGCAAGACCTACCCCTCACAAATCCGTGCTGACTATCCCTAATCAAGCAGTGTCTTTCCAGATGCTCAGAAATCCTATCCTTCAGTACCCTTTCCATTACTTTGCCTACCACTGAAGTAAGACTAACTGGCCTGTAATTCCCAGGGTTATCCCTAGTCCCTTTTTTGAACAGGGGCACGACATTCGCCACTCTCCAATCCCCTGGTACCACCCCTGTTGACAGTGAGGACGAAAAGATCATTGCCAACGGCTCTGCAATTTCATCTCTTGCTTCCCATAGAATCCTTGGATATATCCCGTCAGGCCCGGGGGACTTGTCTATCCTCAAGTTTTTCAAAATGCCCAACACATCTTCCTTCCTAACAAGTATTTCCTCGAGCTTACCAATCTGTTTCACACTGTCCTCTCCAACAATATCGCCCCTCTCATTTGTGAATACAGAAGAAAAGTACTCGTTCAAGACCTCTCCTATCTCTTCAGACTCAATACACAATCTCCCGCTACTGTCCTTGATCGGACCTACCCTCGCTCTAGTCATTCTCATATTTCTCACATATGTGTAAAAGGCCTTGGGGTTTTCCTTGATCCTACCCGCCAAAGATTGTTCATGCCCTCTCTTAGCTCTCCTAATCCCTTTCTCCAGTTCCCTCCTGGCTATCTTGTATCCCTCCAATGCCCTGTCTGAACCTTGTTTCCTCAGCCTTACATAAGTCACTTTTTTCCTTTTAACAAGACATTCAACCTCTCTTGTCAACCATGGTTCCCTCACTCGACCATCTCGCCCCTGCCTGACAGGGACATACATATCAAGGACACGTAGCACCTGTTCCTTGAACAAGTTCCACATTTCACTTGTGTCCTTCCCTGCCAGCCTATGTTCCCAACTTATGCACTTCAATTCTTGTCTGACAACATCGTATTTACCCTTCCCCCAATTGTAAACCTTGCCCTGTTGCACGTACCTATCCCTCTCCATTACAAAGTGAAAGTCACAGAATTGTGGTCACTATCTCCAAAATGCTCCCCCACTAACAAATCTATCACTTGCCCTGGTTCATTGCCCAGTACTAAATCCAATATTGCCCCTCCTCTGGTTGGACAATCTACATACTGTGTTAGAAAAGCTTCCTGGACACTCTGCACAAACACCACCCCATCCAAACTATTTGATCTAAAGAGTTTCCACTCAATATTTGGGAAGTTAAAGTCACCCATGACTACTACCCTATGACTTCTGCACCTTTCCAAAATCTGTTTCCCAATCTGTTCCTCCACATCTCTGCTACTATTGGGGGGCCTATAGAAAACTCCTAACAAGGTGACTGCTCCTTTCCTATTTCTGACTTCAACCCATACTACCTCAATAGGGTGATACTCCTCGAACTGCCTTTCTGCAGCTGTTATACTATCTCTAATTAATAATGCCACCCCCCCACCTCTTTTACCACCCTCCCTAATCTTATTGAAACATCTATAACCAGGGACCTCCAACAACCATTTCTGCCCCTCTTCTATCCAAGTTTCCGTGATGGCCACCACATCGTAGTCCCAAGTACCGATCTATGCCTTAAGTTCACCCACCTTATTCCTGATGCTTCTTGCGTTGAAGTATACACACTTCAACCCATCTCCGTGCCTGCAAGTACTCTCCTTTGTCAGTGTTCCCTTCCCCACTGCCTCATTACACGCTTTGGCGTCCTGAATATTGGCTACCTTAGTGGCTGGACTACAAATCCGGTTCCCATTCCCCTGCCAAATTAGTTTAAACCCTCCTGAAGAGTACTAGAATACCTCCCTCCCAGGATATTGGTGCCCCTCTGGTTCAGATGCAACCCGTCCTGCTTGTACAGGTCCCACCTTCCCCAGAATGCGCTGACTCAGGGTAATCCCTTAAAGTGAGATATGAATGGACAACATCTTTTATGAAAACCTCCCCATTATCTCATAAACTAAACTTAACCATCTTTAGGCTTAGACACTCCATTAAACCTCCCAGCCATATTGAGGCACATGGTGGAGAAACTGACCTCCAGCCCAATAGGATCCACCTGCGAGGGAAAGGCTAAGACATCGGCATCCACGCAAACACGGGGAGAATGTGCAAACTCCACACGGACAGTGACCCAGAGCCGGGAACGAACCAGGGACCTTGGCGCCCTGAGGCAGCAGGGCTAACCCACTGCGCCACCCTGTGTATGCGTGGGTTTAACCCCCACAACCCAAAGATGTGTGGGCTAGGTGGATTGGCCATGCTAAATTGCACCATTAATTGGAAAAAATGGGCAGCATGGTGGCGCAGTGGGTTCGCCCTGCTGCCTCATGGCGCCGAGGTCCCAGGTTCGATCCCACTTCTGGGTCACTGTCCGTGTGGAGTTTGCACATTCTCCTCATATCTGCGTGGTCTCACCCCCACAACCCAAAGATGTGCAAGGTAGGTGGATTGGCCACGCTAAGTTGCCCCTTAATTTGGAATCAATAGTTCCAAATGGGAACTGAGTTAAATAATTGAAGGTGAGCAAATTGTAGCGCGATGAAGGGCAGCACGGTGGCGCAATGTGTTAGCCCTGCTGCCTCACGGCGCCCAGGTCCCAGGTTCGACTCCAGCTCTGGGTCACCCCCACAACCCAGAGATGTGCAGGGTAGGTGGATTGGCCACACTATTGCCCCTTAATTGGAAAAAATGAATTGGATACTCTAAATTTATTTAAAAAAGAAAAAAGAAAATTGCAGCCGATGGGGGAAAAGCAGAGGAAAGGGACGATAAGATTGTTTTTCCAAAGAACTGGCACAGATATGATGGGCCAAATGGTTTCCTTCCAGGAACAATGGAACAAGAATAGGCCATTCAGCCCCTCGAGTCTGCTCTGCTGTTCAACCAAATCAAAGTTGATCGT
The DNA here is from genome assembly GCF_047496885.1 of Scyliorhinus torazame. Classification (NCBI taxonomy): domain Eukaryota; kingdom Metazoa; phylum Chordata; class Chondrichthyes; order Carcharhiniformes; family Scyliorhinidae; genus Scyliorhinus; species Scyliorhinus torazame. Next base: position 317,500,649 of record NC_092711.1, read on the forward strand.
CTACCTCAACATCATTTTCCAGCACTATCCGCATATCCTTTGATATCTTTACATTCTAGAAGTCCAAAGATGTGCAGGTTAGGTGGATTGGCCATGCAAAATTGCCTCTTAGTATCCAAAGGTTAGGTGGGGTTATGTGTTATGGGGATAGGACAGGAGAGTGGGCCGAGGTAGGGGGCTCTTTCAGAGGGTCGGTGCTGACACATTGGGCTGAATGGCCTCCTTCTACACTGTAGGGATTCCAAGATCCTATTCTATGAAACTATGAAATCTATCAATCTTTGTCTTGAACAGGGTAGGTGGGTTGGCCATGCTAAATTGCCCCTTAACTGGAAAAATAAAAATAATTGGCTACTCTCATCTTTGTCTTGAATATAAATATGCAATGACTGAACCTCCATGACCACCTGGCGTAGAGAATTCCAAAGATTCACCAGTCTCTAAGTGAATTAATTCCTCCTCATCTCAGCCCGAAATGGCCTCATGAGAATGTGTTGCCTGGTTCTGGGCCACTCATTGCAGGGGAATATTCTTTCCACAGCTACCCTGTCCGGCCCGGTTAACAATTTTCTAAGTTTCAATTCCATCACTTCTCATTCGATTAAACTCGAGAGTAACGAGGCCCGGTTTCCTCAATCGTTTCTGTTGGAACAGGCTGGCCATCACAGGAATTCATCTGGCGAACCTCTTCTGCACCCGCTCTACGGCAAATAAACCTTCCGTAGATAAAGGGGCCAAAACTGTGCACAATGCTCCTAACCAAGGGTCTATACAATTGAACCAAGTCTTTGTCACTCCTGCATTCAAATCCCTTTGCGATGGAAGCCAACGTACAATTTACCGCCATAATTGCTTTCTACACCTGAAGGTTAGCGTTCAGTGACTTCTGAACAAGGACAACCAGATTCCTTTGGATACCAACACTTCCCAATTTCGCACCATTGAAGAAATTCTCTGTACCTCCCTTCCTCCTGGCAAAGTGAATAAACTCACACTTATCCACATTATATTCCATCAGCCAGGTTCGCGCCCACTCATTATTTCCAAGTCTCCTTGAAGCCTTCTTGCACCGTCCACACAACTCGCATTCCCATCTCGTTTTGTGTCAGCCACAAACTTGGAAATATTACATTTGATCTGAACAGCTGGAGTACTGATCCTTGCGGCACCCCACTAGCTGCCGCCTGCCAACTTGCGAATGACCCGTTTAATCCTGCTCTCCAAGATTCTACGTTGCAATTTGAGTCCAACGTAAGTCATGTTAATTGCACACAGAGGAGCAGTGTTCCCATCCAACAAACTACCAGTGAACTGTTTATAAGTGCTCTTATGAAAAGGGAGTTTATTTGGAATGGAACAACTCATTACTATTTGTTTCAGCTTCAGGGCTTCCTTCTGCCAAGTCCCTGTCACAATTTAATCACTTCTTAAACTGCACCAAATTTTTAATCTCAGCAAAATTGACAGTGTATTGACTAATGGCACAACCGCACTATTCACTTGAGAATGAATTTGAGACGTTCATTATAGAAATGTAAGATGCTACCAATAGCTTAAGGCACAGAATGTACAATGTATTGAAAAGTGTCATCTTATCGCTTGTTGCTGTAATTTTTATTTTTTAATCATTTACAGGATGTGGCCGTCGCTGGTTAGGCCAGCATTTATTGCCCATCCCTAGTCGCCCTCCGGAAGGTGAACTGCCTTCTTGAACCGGTGCAGCTATCAGGGAGGGAATTCCAAGGTTTTGGCCCGGCAACGGTGAATGAACAGCGATATATTTCCAAGTCAGGGTGGTGAGTGACTTGGAGGGGAACCTCCATGTGGTGGAGTTTCCAGGTATCTGTTGCTCTTGTCCTTCTAGATGGCAGTGGTCATGGTTTTGGAAGGTGCTGCCTTGAGTTCCTGCAGTGCATCTTGTAGATGGTGCACACGGCGGCCACTGTTCGTCAATAGTGGCGGGATGGGATTTTTGTGGAAGGGGGAGCAATCAAGCGGGTTGCTTTGTCCTGGATGGCATCGAGCTTCTTGGGTGCTGTTGGAGCTGCACTCATCCAGGCAAGTGGAGAGTATTCCATTACACTCCTGACTTGTGCCTTGAAGATGGTGGGCAGTCTCTGGGGGAGTCAGGTGGTGAGTTGCTTGCCATAGGATTCCTAGCCTTTGACCTGCCCTGTAGCCACTGTAATCTGGCTAGTGCAGTTCAGTTTCTGATCAATGGTAACCCCAGGATGTTGATTGTGGGGTTCAGCGATGGTAATGCCATTGAATGTCAAGGGACAATGGTTAGGCCCTCTCTTGTAGGAGATGGTCATTGCCTGGCACTTGTGTGGCGCGAATGTAACTTGCCACTTGTCAGCCCAAGCCTGGATGTTGTCCAGGTCTTGCTGCATTTAGGCATGGACTGCTTCATTATCTGAGGAGTCGTAAATGGTGCTGAACATTGTGCAGTCATCCGCAAACATCTGCACTTCTGATTTTATGATGGAAGGGAGGTTAGGGCGGCACGGTGGCGCAGTGGTTAGCACTGTTGCCTCACAACACCGAGGACACTGTCTGTGTGGAGTTTACACATTCTTCCCGTGTCTGCATGGGTCTCATTTCCACAACACAAAGATGTGCAGGGTAGATTGGCCACGCTAAATTGTCCCTTAATTGGGCAAAAATATTTGGGTACTGTAAATTTTTTTAAAAATCGTTTTGAGAGGATGCTGTATAAATTCTCATCATAGTTTGTATAAGTTAGTATCTAAGTTCTTGTCCTCACCTTTATCTAGAAGCAAACAATTTCTGCATCTGATCCGTTGTGACAAATTACATTTCGATGACATGTTTATATCGAACAATATCCCAAGTTGCTTCCCAGAGGCATGTTTAAGCCAGAAACAAAGTGGATGTCAGCCCGAAGAAAGAGATATCAGGAGGGATGACATAACGTTTGGTCAAATAGGCTGCTCTTATCATAGAATCATAGAAGTTTACAGCATGGAAACAGGCCCTTCGGCCCAACCAGTCCATGCCGCCCAGTTTTTACCATTAAGCTAGTCCCAGTTGCCCGCACTTGGCCCATAACCCTCTATACCCATCTTACCCATGTAACTATCTAAATGCTTTTTAAAAGACACAAGGAGCATCTTACTGGATGAGAGGGAGGGGAAGAGGGTCAATTCTAGACCTCAGGGCCAAAGTGGCTGGAGGCGCGTCCATCAGTGATGGGATGAAGGGAGTGATGCACAAGAGGTTGGAGTCAGAGTATTTGGGTTTTTGAGGGAATCATAGCGCTGGAGGAGATTAACCCAGATTCGCCTCTCAACCGACATCACTAAAACATACTATCTGGTCGTTGTCATATTGTTGTTTGTGGGAGCTTTCTGTGCACAGATTGGCATTCATATTTCCTACATTATAATCGCGATAACTTCAAAAAGTATTTTATTTGCTATATAGAGATTTTTGATGACCTAAAGTTGTGCAAGGTGCTATAGAAATGTAAGGTTTTTCCTTTTACTTATATTCTGTTATGTTCCCTGCACAACCACTTTTGTGGATCATATGTAGGGGCTTTTCACAGTAACTTCATTGAAGCCTACTTGTGACATTAAGCGATTATTATTATTATTATGCCAATTCCCTCTCTGGGTGAAGAAATTTCTCCTCATCCCTATCCTAAATGGTTTACCCGTATCCTCAGACTGTGACCCCTGGTTCTGGACACCCCCAACATCGAGATCATCCTTCTTGCATCTACCCTGTCTAGTCCTGTTAGAATTGTATATGTTTCCATTAGATCCCTGCCCCCCATTCTTCTGAACTCCAGTGAGAATAAAGCCCTGATAATTAAGTCATACAGTGAATATGTGAATAATTCCAACTGACTCAGGTCCAATCCCGGCCCCGGGTCACTGTCCGTGTGGAGTTTGCACATTCTCCCCGTGTTTGCGTAGGTTTCGCCCCCACAACCCAAAGATGTGCAGGGTAGGTGGATTGGCCCCTTAATTGGGAAAAAAATAATTCTAAATGGTTTTTTTTGAATAAGTCGTCTACCTAGATCAAGTTGCGTTCTGCGATGTTCACTACAATTATGACACGTTCAATGTAAGAGGGGATGCTCTACAATTCCCAGCCCCGGCAGTTCACTGTAGCTGAAAGATCTTAGACAGCGACATTCCCCCATCCACCTGGAGGTGCCTCTCACCATCATGACTTGGAAATATATCGCCATTCCTTCACTGCTGCCAGGTGAAGAGCCTGGAATTCCCTCCCTAGCAGCACAGTGGGTGTACCTACACCACCCAGACTGCAGCGGTTCAAGAAGGCAGCTCACCACCACCTTCTCAAGGGCAATTAGTGGTGGGCAATAAATGCTGGCCTAGCCACACATCCTGTCAAATGAATTTTTAAGAATCCCTTGACCCTGAAACACTTCTAGTCATCTTTTCTGTACCCTATCCAAAGCATGTCCATTCTTTCTAAAGTGTGGTGCCCAGAATGAGGTGCTACTCTCCAGTTGATGCCGAACTAGTGCTTCATACAGGTGCATCATAACTCCTTCGCTTTGTGTTCCATGCCTCTACTGATGAAGTCTGGATCCCATATGCTTTATTAATTGTTCCTCAAGTCCCGAAAGACGTGAAAGATGTGGCGACTCGGGGATTTTCACAGTAACTCATTGCAGTGTTAATGTAAGCCTACTTGTGACAATAAAGATTATTACCATTATTACATATCCTGCCACCCTCAAATATTTTTGTCCAAACCTCCCAGGCCTCTCTGTTTTGCGACCCCTTTAAAACAATCTCTTTCGCTGGTACTGTTTCTTCCCATTCTTCCGACACAAATGCAGCACCCAATTCTTTGCTGCATTGAAAATCATTTGTTTGGTTTCCGCCCATTCCACAAACCTGTCTTCTTGAAGTCCGCTGCTGTTCTCGACAGTGTTTACTGCATCTCTAAGGATCATGTCATCCGCAAATTCCAAAATTGCGCCCCGTTTTCCCCAAAGCAAGTTGTTAAAGCATATCAAAAACAGCAGCGGCCCCACAGCAGGGAACATGGGGGGGATTTTCACTCTGGCGCTCCCTCCAATCTGAAAGATCGTCTCATTCACAGGAAGCTGGGCAGGGTGATATACTGCAAGCACATTACACATTCATACAGGTAGACCATCGCTCAGAAAACATTCCGCGTGATTATCATGCGTTTCTCAGGTGGTCAGAGCACACATCTGGTTTTCATTCTGTAAATGAAGCCCTGCTAATGAAGTTATACAGATGTGAATCACGTTACAAGCCAAAGGAAACTAAAACCATAACTTCCGAGTGTAAGGATTTGCCTGGTGACATCTGTAATTATAATAAGGTTAAAATGGATGCTGTTTGAAGTTGCTTAAAAATAACATACACTTACAAGGTGACGTGATTTAAAACATGTGGATTCAGCTTTAAGGATTGTGAACTGGATTGGCCTCTGACCTGTCCGTGACCGGGAAGGGGCGGAGATAGAGAATCTAATTAGCATTATTGGTATGGTCGTAGGGCTGCACAATGGAATTTGGCATGTGAGATGCTGATCAACACGCTTGGAGCTTTTTCTAATACACTGCCAGCACAATAGAGCTTTGATTAAACCGAGTGGGGAGAGTTGGAGCTTTTTCCTGTGGTTTCCAAGGTAAGTATGAAGCTGCCAATAGCAGGAAAATGGTGAAAGTAGTAATTGCTGAACTGTTAGAATGATACGAGTCATAAGGAAGGACTTGTTTTCTGTATCACCTTTCACACCTTCGGGACGTCCCCATGTACACAACAGCTTTTTAAAAATTAATTTACGGGACGTGGACGTCGCTGGTTAGGCCAGCATTTGTTGCCCATCCCTAGTTGCCCCTCAGAAGGTGGTGGTGAGTCGCCATCTTGAACCGCTGCAGTCCCTGAGGTGTAGGTACACCCATTGTGCTGTCAGGGTGGGAGTTCCAGGATGTTGCCCCAGTGACAGTGAAGGAACGGCCGATATATTTCCAAGTCAGGGTGGTGAGTGGCTTGGAGGGGAATCTCCAGGTGGTGGGATTCCCAGGTATCTGCTGCTCTTGTCCTTCTAGATGGCAGTGGTCGTGGGTTTGCAAGGTGCTGTCGAAGGAACCTTGGTGAGTTACTGCAGTGCATCTTGTAGATGGTACACACGGCTGCCACTGTTCATCGGTGGTGGAGGGTTTGAATTGATGTGGAAGGCGGAGCAATCAAGCAGGCTGCTTTCTCCTGGATGGTGTTGAGCTTCTGGTGTTGTTGGAGCTGCACTCATCCAGGCAAATGGAGACTATTCCATTCCATTCCAGACTTTTAAAAAAATAGATATTTTTTAAATTAAGGGCATTTAAGCGTAGCCTATCCACCTATCCTGCACATCTTTGGGTTGTGGGGTGAGACCCACGCAGACATGGGGAGAATGTGCAAACTCCACATGGACCGTGACCCGGGTTTGAACCCAGGTCCTCGGCGCCGTGAGACAGCAGTGCTAACCACTGCGCCATCATGCCGCCCTTACACTCCTGACTTTTGTCTTGTAGATGGTGGACAGGCTTTGCGGGGTCAGGAGGTGAGTTACTCGTCGTGGGATTCCTAGCCTTTGACCTGCCCTGGTAGCCTCAGTATTAATGTGGCTAGTCCAGTTCAGTTTCTGATCAATGGTAACCCCCAGGATGTTGATTGTGGGTGATGGTAATGCCATTGAATGTCGAATTAAGTATTTTTGAAATGTAGTCACTGTTGTAATGTAGGAAATGAAGCAGCCAATGTGTATATCGGAAACTCTCTCAAACAACAATCATAGTGACCAAATACTCTGGGATTTTTTTATCGTTATGTTAGATTGGGGATAAATAATGGCCAGAACACATGAAAACTTCCCTGATGATCTTCACAATCGCGTTATGGCATCATTTATGTCCCCCTGTTAGGGGAGACAGCACCTCTGACAGTGCAGCACTCCCTCAGCACCTCTGACAGTGCAGCACTCCCTCAGCACCTCTGACAGTGCAGCACCCCCTCAGCACCTCTGACAGTGCAGCACCCCCTCAGCACCTCTGACAGTGCAGCACCCCCTCAGCACCTCTGACAGTGCAGCACTCCCTCAGCACCTCTGACAGTGCAGCATCCTCTCAGCACCTCTGACAGTGCAGCACTCCCTCAGTACCTCTGACAGTGCAGCACCCCCTCAGCACCTCTGACAGTGCAGCACCCCCTCAGCACCTCTGACAGTGCAGCACCCCCTCAGCACCTCTGACAGTGCAGCACCCCCTCAGCACCTCTGACAGTGCAGCACCCCCTCAGCACCTCTGACAGTGCAGCACCCCCTCAGCACCTCTGACAGTGCAGCACCCCCTCAGCACCTCTGACAGTGCAGCACCCCCTCAGCACCTCTGACAGGGCAGGACCCCCTCAGCACCTCTGACAGTGCAGCATCCCCTCAGCACCTCTGACAGTGCAGCACCCCCTCAGCACCTCTGACAGTGCAGCACCCCCTCAGCACCTCTGACAGTGCAGCACCCCCTCAGCACCTCTGACAGTGCAGCACCCCCTCAGCACCTCTGACAGTGCAGCACCCCCTCAGCACCTCTGACAGTGCAGCACCCCCTCAGCACCTCTGACAGGGCAGGACCCCCTCAGCACCTCTGACAGTTCAGGGCCCCCTCAGCACCTCTGACAGTGCAGCACTCCCTCAGCACCTCTGACAGTGCAGCACCCCCTCAGCACCTCTGACAGTGCAGCACCACCACAGTACTGTTATGGAAATGTTGGCCAGGAATATGTGCCAAAGCCTCAAACCCTCAAACTCCTGATTGAGAGGCAAAGAAGGCACCTCCCAACTCAGCTAGGGCCAACACTGCTAAGAATGAGGGTAAATTCAACAATCCCATTCTCCAAATAATGTTCTTGAGTTGGAGATGGGGCAATAATACCATACCACTGAAATTCCAAGTGCAGTTCCTCACAGGGAGCATTGGATTATAAAACTTTATGAATTTATTGTGAATGTTAGGAAGGCAATTGATGTCCAAAATCTAACCAAAATCATTTAATGAGCATCTATTTATTAAAACACAGTATTTAATAATAATAATAATCTTTATTGTCACTAGTGGACTTACATTAACACTGCAATGAAGTTACTGTGAAAAGCCCCTAGTCGCCACACTCCGGAGCCTGTTCGGGTACACAGAGGGAGAATTCAAAATGTCCAATTCATCTAACAGCACGTCTTTCGGGACTTGTGGGAGGAAACCGGAGCACCCGGAGGAAACCCACGCAGACACGGGGAGGATGTGCAGAATTCGCGCAGACAGTGACCCAAGCCGGGAATCAAACCAGGGACCCTGGAGCTGTGAAGCAACAGTGCTAACCACTGTGCTACCGTGCCGCCATGAGTATTCACCACAATTCCATATTGTGCAAGTTTCGCTTCACTTCTGGGTTCCCTCACTGAATGGACATTTTTATATTTCATTCATTTGCGAATTCCTTCACCTCCTGAAGGTTTATCATAGAATCATAGAATCCCTACCATGCAGAAGGAGGCCATTCGGTCCATCGAGTCTGCACTGACCCTCCGGAAGAGCACCCCAACCAGGCCCTATCCCTGTAACCCAACCTATCCTTTTGGACACTAAGCGGCAGGTTAGCATGGCATGGCTAATCCACATCTTTGGACTGTGGGAGGAAACCGGAGCACGCGGAGGAAACCCACGCAGACACAGGGAGAACCTGCAGACTCCACACGGACAGTGACCCAGGGCCGGGATCGAACCTGGGACCTCGGCGCCGTGAGGCAGCAGTGCTAACCACTGTGCTGCCCATATTGGTGCTGCCCTGTTTTCTTTGAAGAATGGGAAGAGCTGAAGTGAGCAGCAAGGGTACAAAGGAAAACGACTTCTGTTTAGGGAGGGTCCAGTTAATAGAACCAGCTTTTCTTTTTTTTAATAAAGTTTAGAGCACCCAATTCATTTTTTTCCAAATAAGGGGCAATTTTAGCGTGGCCAATCCACTTACACTGCACATCTTTGGGTTGTGGGGGCGAAACACACGCAGATAAGGGGAGAACGTGCAAACTCCACACGGACAGTGACCCAGAGCCGGGATCGAACCTGGGACTTCGACACCGTGAGGCAGCAGTGCTAACCACTGCGCCACCGTGCTGCCCTCCAACCGGTCTTCCTTTTGGCTCACTAATTATGATTCTCTGTAACCCCCACAGATCCCACAAACCTCCAAGATCTTTGCATTCCCCCCCCAACTCTCGCTGCTTGTGCATCATTCACTTCCATCAGCTGTCTTAGGTCTGAACTCTGGAGTTTCCTCCCTCCACCTCTCACCTTCTCCACACCTCTGACTTCAAAACGCTCCTTAAAACCAAGCTTTTAATCACCTGCCCAATTATCATCATAGGTTATCATAGAATTTACAGTGCAGAAGGAGGCCATTCGACCCATCGAGTCTGCACCGGCTCTTGGAAAGAGCACCCTACTCAAGGTCAACACCTCCACCCTATCCCCATAACCCAGTAACCCCACCCAACACTAAGAGCAATTTTGGACACTAAGGGCAATTTATCATGGCCAATCCACCTAACCTGCACATCGTTGGACTGTGTGAGGAAACCGGAGCACCCGGAGGAAACCCACGCACACACGGGGAGGATGTGCAGACTCCGCACAGACAGTGAACCAAGCCGGAATCGAACCTGGGACCCTGGAGCTGTGAAGAAATTGTGCTATCCACAAGGCTACCGTGCTGCCCACTACATTACTTCCTGAAGTGCCGCGGTGTCAAACGGTGCTTGATAATGATGCTGTGGAAGGCCTTGGGGTGATTTGATACATCTACGGTGACACATAAATGCAAGTGGAGGTTGTTTTGGATTGCCGCCTCCCTTTCCAAGCCAATCCACTCCATCTCCCAAGAGAGTCAAACATTGTGGACTGAATCTTGTTGTTCGACATGAAAAATAAATTTGAATAAGGGAGCCATTTGCTGATGGTTGCTTGGTGCCTGAGACGCAGGTGGGATGCAGAGTGAGTTTAGCCCAATGACAGAACATGTTTGGGGGGCAGAATGGCGGTCCGCTGTTCCAGAGTGTGCGGCCACTGAGAAAAACTGAAGCGCTTTTGTGCTTAAAAGGTACATTTTCAGGGGAGCTTCTGTCTGTGTTGCAGGGAGAATTTTCTAAACAGTAGTAGATTCCTGAAGGGTAAGTGCGTGTGCACCTTGCGAGTAAAGAGAGGAGGCTTGTCTAGCTGCCAAGATAGGAGACATTGCCCTGATGTTTATGATTCGCTGCAACATGTGTGTGGGTTTAAGATGCAGGGATTGTGCTTAAAGCCTGAAAAACTTGACTGGAAGTTGCAGCAACCTGCACTATCAGTTTTGAATAAGTAGCAAAGAATGTGCATATATATTTTGAGTACCATCATTTCATTTGTTTACCCAGAATGGAATGATACATGCACCTTCAGTTGTGAGGATGAATTATATCATTGGATTCCTCAGTCCAGGTCGTGACTGTCCTCCAGCGCGGTGGTGCAGTGGTTAGCACTCCTGCCTCACAGCGCCGAGGACCCAGGTTCCTTCCCGGCATCGGGTCACTGTCCGTGAGGAGTTTGCACATTCTCCCCGTTTCTGCGTGGGTCTCACCCCCACAACCCAAAGATGTGCAGGTTAGGTGGATTGGCCACGCTAAATTGCCCCTTTAATTGGAAAAAAAAGACTGTCAGTCACCTTGTCGAAATGACCAGTGCTCATCGGCAGCATAATAACGTAAGAAATAAGAGCAGGGGTTGGCCATAAAACAAGTACAGCCTGATCTGCAGTTTTGTAAGGTGATTCCCTCCCGAGCAGCACTGTGGGTGTATCTATACCACGTGGGCTGCTGCGGTTCGAGAAGGCAGCTCACCACCACCTTCTCAAGGGGCAGTGAGGGCAGCACATGATGGCTGAGCCAGTGAAGCTCACTTCCTGGAATAAAAAAAGACACTTTCCCCTTCATCCTTGATTCCATTAGTGCTCAAAAGTCTCAGATGTCAATGCCAGCCTTAAATGCATTTAAGCCTGCACAATAGAGCCTGCACAGCTCTCCGGGGGAGAGAATTCCATAAGATTCACAACCAGCAAAGTGAAGAAATGTACTTTCTCCCAGTCCTAAATGTTCAACCCTTTATTCTCAGTCGATGACCCCCTAGCTCTTGACCCTATAGGAAACAGACTCCCCGCATGTATGTATCACAGTTTAGTACCCACCAGACACTCATACATGTAGATCCAAATGGATTATAATCAGGACAGAGAAACAAACCTCTCCTTCCTCCCCTCCTATCACTCCGCTGACCACGTTCCCTCATCTGGAGTTACAATATTATGACAGTCAACCAGAAACCTGAAGCTTGTGTCCTCACATCCCACTGTGGAATAACAATGAAATTGAATCCCATGGAATCTGCTGGTTAACCAAGGAAGTTCAGGATATTATTCAGCTGAAAGAAAAACAAACAATGTTTCAAAGATTAGTGGTAAACCAGAGGATTGGGAATGTTTTAAAGAAGCAAATGGTAGAAGAGTTAAATAAATACTTTGCGTCTGTCTTCTATTGATTTGATTTGATTTGCCTCATTATTGTCACATGTATCAGTATACAGTGAAAAGTGTTGTTTCTTGCATGCTGGACAAACAATGCATACCGTACATAGGGAAGGAAGGAGAGACTGCAGAATGTAATGTTATAGTCATAACTAGGATGTGGAGAAAAGATCAACTTAATACATAGAACATAGAATATACAGTGCAGAAGGAGGCCATTCGGCCCATCGAGTCTGCACCGACCCACCCAAGCCCTCACCTCCACCCTATCCCCATAACCCAATAACCCCCCCTAACCTTTTTTGGACACTCGGGCAATTTAGCATGGCCAATCCACCTAACCTGCACGTCTTTGGTCTGTGGGAGGAAACCAGAGCACCCGGAGGAAACCCACGCAGACACGGGGAGAACGTGCAGTCTCCGCACAGACAGTGACCCAGCGGGGAAATGAATCTGGGACCCTGGCGCGGTGAAGCGACTGTGCCAGCCACGTGTGCTACCGTGCTGCCCACGAGGTAGGTCCATTCAAAAGTCTGATGGCAGTAGGGAAGAAGCTGTTCTTGAGTCGGTTGGTACGTGACTTCAAACGTTTGTATCTTTTTCCTGACGGAGGAAGGTGGAAGAGAGTATGTCCGGGGTGAATGGGGTCCTTAATTATGCTGGTTGCTTTTCTGAGGCAGCGGGAATTATAGATAGAGTCAATGGATGGAAGGCTGGTTTGCGTGATGGACTGGGCTGCATTCACGACCTTTTGTAGTTTCCTGTGGTCTTGGGCAGAGCAGGCTCCATACCAAGCTGTGATACAACCAGCAAGAATGCTTTCCATGGTGCATCTGTAGAAGTTGGTGAGGGTCGTAGCTGACATGTCAAATTTCCTTAGTCTCCTGAGAAAGTAGAGTCGTTGGTGGGCTTTCTTAACTATAGTGTCGGCATGGGGGGACCAGGACTGGCTGTTGGTGATCTGTACACCGAAAAACTTGAAGCTCTCCACCCTTTCTACTTTGTTCCCATTAATGTAGACAGGGGCATGTTCTCCACTATGCTTCCTGAAGTCGATGACAATCTCCTTTGTTTTGTTGACATTGAGGGAGAGATTATTGTCGTATCACCAGTTCACCAGATTCTCTATCTCATTCCTGTACTCTGTCTCGTCATTGTTTGAAATCCGACCCACTACGGTGGTGTCATCAGCAAATTTGAGAATCGAGTTAGAGGGGAATTTGGCTACACAGTCATAGGTGTCTTAGGAGTATAGTAGGGGGCTGAGGACACAGCTTTGCGGGGCACCGGTTTTGAGGATGATCGTGGAGGAGGTGTTGTTGCCTATCCTTACTGATTGTGGTCTGTGGGTTAGGAGGTTCAGGATCCATTTACAGAGGGAGGAGCTGAGGCCAAGGCCATGGAGTTTGGAGATAAGTTTAGTAGGATTAATAGTGTTGAAGGCTGAGCTGTAGTCAATAAATAGGAATCTGACATAGGTGTCTTTGTTATCTAGGTGTTCCAGGGTAGAGTGCAGGGCCAAGGAGATGGCGTCTGCTGTGGACCTGTTGCAGCGGTAGGCGAACTGTAATGGATCAAGGCAATCCGAGAGGCTGGAGTTGATTCATGCCATGACTAACCTTTCGAAGCACTTCATGATGATGGATGTCAGAGCCACTGGACGATAGTCATTAAGGCACGCTGCCTGGCTTTTCTTTGGTATAGGGATGATGGTCATCTTCTTGAAGCAGATAGTGACCTCAGATTGTTGTAAAGAGAGGTTGAAGATGTCTCCAAATACCCTCATCAGCTGATCCGCGCAAGACCTGAGTTGCTCGTCCGGGTACCCCATCCGGGCCAGTGGCTTTCCATGGGTTGACCTTCGAGAAGGCTGCTCCGACATCTGCATTGGTGACCTCAGATACAAGTACAACCGAAGCTTCCACGCTGTCATGGCAGAAGATACAACACGCGAGATTCTCTGCCCCCCCCCTCTCGGTATGTTTCTCAGCAGCGGGAGGTGGCCCACCGCTAGCCGGTGGCAGCATCTTCCGGTCCCGTCACGGTCAATGGAATTTTCCATTGAATCCACCCACAGCGCTGGGAAACCCGCGGCGGGGGTGCACCGTCAATGGGAACAAAATATCCCATCGGCCTGAACAACCGAAAGATCTCGCCCTAATAGCATTCCAAAAATAAAAAATTTAAGGGGAAAAGGGGGGCAGAAATAAATACAGTAACTATTACTTGAGAAAAGGTACTCAGAAAAGTAATGGGACTAAAGGTGGAAAAGTCCCCTGGACATGATTGGAGGAGACAGAAGAATGCGTTATGCTTCGGGTACAGATGCTATAATTAAGGCGAGTAGCCAGTCCTGTTTTTAGTTTCAGTTTGCCATAGGATTTTAGTCTGACAAGAAGTGCCTTTTAATTTGCTCCTGAAAGGTTCTAGGAACATAGGAACAGGAGTCGGCCATTCAGCTCCTCGAGCCCAACCTGTCATTCAATGAGATCACGGCTGATTTGTGCCCTGACTCCATATGAAATGAAATGAAAATCACTTACCTTCATATGTATGCTCACCAAAAATCTATCTTTCTCAAATGTAAAATCAGTGAGTGGTCTAGCTTCAACTGCAGTGCGTGGGAGAGTTTCAAATCTCGACCACCCTTTGAGCCTCGAGACTGTGAAAGGAGAAATTATAATGGGAATAAAGAAACGGCAGAGGTGCAAACAAATATTTCCCGTCTGTCTTCACAGTAGAAAATTCAAATATTATGGCGGAAAGAATGAAAAACCAAGGGTTGCATGAGAATGGTGAGATTAATTAATATTGTTAGTCAAGATGTAGAGGAGGAGGGCAACACGGTGGCGCAGTGGGTTAGCCCTGCTGCCTCGCGGCGCCGAGGTCCCAGGTTCGATCCCGGCTCTGGGTCACTGTCTGTGTGGAGTTTGCACATTCTCCCTGTGTCTGCGTGGGTTCCGCTTCCACAACCCAAAGATGTGCAGGGGAGGTGGATTGGCCACGCTAAATTGCCCCTTCATTGGAAAAAATGAATTGGGCACTCTAAAATTTTTTTTTTTTTACAAGATGTAGAGGAGGAATGACCTCAGGCAATAGCCAGGGTCCAGAATGCGCGAAGGACGAGGGATGCCCTCATGGCATCTCGGCATGGGGATGACCGGGACTAGGGAGTGAAGAGCTCTCCCACATGGGGTCTAACATCAACACACTAAGGTGGTGCCTGTGGAAGGTCCTCGTGATGGTTCTGATGTTCACTTGCAGGGTGCTAAAGCCATTGGCCGCACACTGCAGGAGAATGATAATGACTTGCATTGAGGACCGGACGATGCTCCATTCATCCTCAGTGATATGTCTGAGAGTTGATCCCGTCCTCTCAGTGAGCGGGCTTATCATGGGGTCCAGAGTCGCTGGATGACAAATCTCACCTCCTGCTGCCCCCTGAGGTCAGAGGACCGGGTGTTTTTCTCCACCTTTCATCTGAGGTGGACAGCCTCACTCCACTTTGTTAGCCCATGGCCTCCTCATCACTAGAGAAGAGTGACAGAGGGGTTGATGTGACCTTCCATGGCTGGGGGGGTTTGGCATGGGGATGAGGGGGCTGTGAAGACCCGTGCCAACAGCAGCATGCCGTTACTGTGTCATCAGTGTGGAGGTGGGAGAGACATAGCACTGCCATTCTCACACTCTACAGCGATGAAGCACCGAGCAGGCACAGGGGTTGGCGGAGCATGGTGCCATCAAATGACAGCGTGGATAATCTGAATGGGGTGATGTTTAATACAAGTGCGATATTACAATAGTGAATTACCTCTACTAGTGCCTAGATTCACCCTTGCCCACTAGGTCCTTTGGTTCCGTACTCTTCCTCGCCCTCCTGCTATGGCCACATGTGTCCCAAGGGCCACAGCGGAGGTTAAGATGGCCTGCTGCCTTCCACGCCCTATTGCCTGAGGTGACCTTGCTGAGCATCCCTGGGGGCCTGGACCATGAGGATTTGGGCCTACATTTGTTAATGTTCTTGTCGGATGGCCTGATTTATATTACAAGAACACTTGTAGCTAAAGCTATAAACGACCTATTAACATTAACCATGGGTCAACTATAAACAAAACAACAGATGAATAATAGTATGATCATGCACAAGCAACCTCTCTTCCAGCTCTCCAGTCAGTCTGAGGTCACCTGACTCTACCATTCACTTATATACTAATAGTGGTCAGTCGGTGAATTACAACACAACCATGATATCGCCACAATTCGGACTGCACAAATGTTGCAGGGGCACTCACAGGGAGGAGGGTGTCAAATGGAAGACACCTCAAGGGTCTCCTAGGTGGAAGACCCAGAGCTGCACTCTGCTGATCCTCTTCCCTTTGGGTGCCCGAGGGCCCCTGGGCTCCTCCATGGGGTAGAGAGGCAGCCAGAGTGATATCCAGAAGACCCGCTGTCCTCTGGTGCTGATTCCCGTCGATTCCCACCAGCCCCTGCACCATGGGGTTGAAGCCCTGCGCATGGAGCACATGCCCTCGGCCATGGAGGTCATAAGCTAAACCATGGAGCGGACATCCCCCGCCATGGAGTGCACCTCCTGCACCAAGGCCTCCTCTGCGGAAGCCACCCTTGCAATTTTGGCCTTATTGCAGTGGAGTGACGACACCATCTCCTCGGACATTGGAATTCCTCAGGTTGGCCTTGTAGTCCAAGGAGGGATGCTATCATCCCTTCCGGATGCTGACCATGAAGGTGTGCCGGGTGTGTGAAGAGGTGCAGCACTTTACTCAGGAGCAAGCTTACCCCGGCTGCGTGAGTTGGAACTCGGTCTTGCAGCCCCTGCCTCCCTGGCTGGGATGGTGGCCTTGGTTGATGGATGTCTGCGGGAATGCAGGTAGAGGCTGTCATGCCTCTGCTCCACGCCATTCAGGAGTTTGGTGAGGACTACCTCCAACCATCTTGGTGTTGTTTACCTGGCAGCCATCCCGTGACTGGTCTTGGGACAAGTGCTGGGGAGGCATTTAAATGGATCAGCCCACTGATTGCAGAGATTAGGTTTTCCCTGGGCGACAAATCATAGGAAAGCCACCATGAGCGCGGCGTGAATCACATGGGAAAAATAAATTCAGCTGAAGAAGATCAACATTGGGTGAGTTTTCCCACTGTTGCCGTTGGCTGGTTTCTCACTGATTTTCTCACCAAAATCGACACTTCGAAAAATGATGGGAAAATTCCACCCAGTGTATTTGGATTTTTGAAAGGTGTTCGACGAGATGCCACATGCAAGGCTGTTATGCAAGATAAGGGGCTGGATTCTCCGTTTCAGGGACTAAGTCCCACGCTGTCGTGAAAGGTGTGGTCTTTTACGGCAGGAAAACTGGCGTCAAAAGGACACAGATTCCCAGTCTTGCAGGAGGCTCACAGACAGCTGTCGTGGAGCTCGCAGCTCCAGCTGCCGATACGGCCCCCGCACCTCCGGGTCAGAGGCTACGCCTGCGCACGGCGGCGGCCTCCAGCGGCTACGCCATGCTCCATGGCGGACTCAGCCCGCGGGCCTGGAATGCCAAAATAGTGCCCCTGATCGACCACCCGCACAAAAAAAAACCCAGTCCTGAATGAGGCTCCCCCTGCCCTCCGATCAGCCCTCCCCCGACTGTGGCGGCTCCGGGCTGAGTCCGCAGGCACCATCCGGGTATCACGGACGGTGGGGACCATGAGTGGTCCACGCCGACGGGAATTCGGCTGGTCGAGGACGGAGAACGGCGGGGCGGGCCTCAGGCAATGGCTTGAGACGGTGGATAATCAGCATGGAGTACGCCGTTTTGCGGGGGGGGCGGAGAGTGCCAGAAGCGGCGCCGGTCCCGATTTCGGGCGGGAAACCGGTTTCTCCGTCCCATCACCGAATGCGATTTCGCCATTGGGTTGAGAACCCAGCCCAAAGGCTCTTGGGGCTGGCGGTAATACAGTAGCATGGATAGACGATTAGTTAAAAGGTAGAAAACAGAAAGCAGGAACAAATGGGTGAATTTCAGGTTGATAGTCTGCTTTTTGTGCAATCGATTCTGGGACCTGAACTATTTATAATCTATATTGGGCGGCAGATTGGCACAGTGGCTAGCACTGCTGCCTCACAGCGCCAGGGACCCGGGTTCGATTCCGGCCTCGGGTGACTGTGTGGAGCCTGCACATCCTCCCCGTGTGTGCGTGGGTTTCCTCCGGGTGCTCCGGTTTCCTCCCACCGTCCAAAGATGTGCAGGTTAGGTGGATTGGCCTTGATAAATTGCCCCAAGGTGGGGTTACGGGGATTGGGCGGAGGGAAGTGGGCCTAGCTAGTGTGCTCTTTCGGAGGGCGGGTGACGGCTCGATGGTCCGAAAGGCCTCCTTCTGCACTGTAGCAACTCTATATAATTCCATATTAATGACGTAGCCAAAGGGACTGAGTTTAATGTCTCTAAGATTGCTGTCAATACAAAGCAAGGTGGGAACATTAGACGTGAGAGGGACATACAGTGTTTGAGATTGGCCGTGGACAGGTTAAATAAGCGGGCACCAAGGTGGCATACAGAGTATGGCTGGAATCTTCTGGTTGACGGTGAATCCCCGCCAAGTGCTTCCCGGCGATGGGGTGTACATAGAACAGGAAACTCCGCTGACAGCCCACCACCGGCCACGTCGGGCTGCCTCTGTCGCTACCAAACACGCTATGGAGAACGGTGTGGAAAATCCCGCCCTTCATATAAGAAATGAAATGAAAATCGCTTATTGTCACAAGTCGGCTTCAAATGAAGTTACTGTGAAAAGCCCCTAGTCGCCACATTCCGGCGCCTGTTCGGGGAGGCTGGTACGGGAATTGAACCGTGCTGCTGGCCTGCCTTGGTCTGCTTTAAAAGCCAGCGATTTAGCCCAGTGTGCTAAACCAGAAAGCTTGAGGTTGTTCACTTTAGAATGGAAACACTGAATATGTTTTAAATCGTGAGAAACTATTGAATGTTGGTTTTCAGAGGAATGTGCCTGTCTTTGTACATGAATAACAGAAAGCGAACATGCAGGTAAGAACAAACAATTAGGAGGGCAAGTGGTATGTTGGCCTTTATTGCAAAGGGATTAAAACACAACAGGAAGGAACAATTGTACAAGGCTTTAGTGAGACGACACCTTGGAAGACTGTGAACACGTTCCCACTCTGCAGATAAGGAAGGATATATTTGAATGGAGCGAGTGCAACAAAAGGTCACTGGATGGATTAGTAAGATCAGAGGGTGCTCTATGAGACTGAGTAGTATGGGCCTATATTCCACAGAATTTAGGTGCTCTCTGAGAAACAGATTCCGAGAAGGCTTCAGTGGGTCAATACTGAGAGGCTGACCCACTGGCTGGACAATCTGGAACTAGGTGTCAGTCTCGGAATTTATTTTTCCGTACAGAGGTTTGTGAATCTTTGGATTTCTCTACGTCAGAGAACCGTGGATGTCCAGTTGTTGGATATATTGAGATAAAGATTGATAGATTTTTGGTTACTGTGGTAATTGAGGAATGTGGGGATAAAGCAGAAAAATGGAATTGACGTACAGGAGTCCTACTCTTACGTCTATTTCTTATGTTCCTATATTCTTTTTCCAACAATGGCTACACTTCAAAGGTACCCAGAGGTCATGAAAGGTGCTATATAAATGCAAGTTTATTGATTTGTAACGGCACTGCAACCAAGATCTTACTAAATTGAAGCATAGCGATGATCAACGTCCAATGCAGTTGCTGCAATACCAACTGAACCACCCCGCTATCTGAAAAAGGTCTTCTAACCCCAGTAAGTTCAGTGGGGCAGCACAGTAGCACATTGGTTAGCACTGTTGCTTCACAGCGCCAAGGTCCCGGGTTTGATTCCCCGCTGGGTCACTGTCTGTGCGGAGTCTGCATGTTCCCCCCGTGTCTGCGTGGGTTTCCTCCGGGTGCTCTGGTTTCCTCCCACAAGACCCGAAAGACGTGCTGTTAGGTGAATTGGCCATTCTGAATTCTCCCTCCGTGTACCCGAACAGGCGGCGGAGTGTGGCGACCAGGGGCTTTTCACAGTGACTTCATTGCAGTGTTAATGTAAGCCTGCTTGTGACAATAATGAAGATTATTATTAAAGTGCTTTGCATTACAAGTAGTCCCTTTTCCATTGAGATTGTTTTCATTGGCTTCTCTTTCTCGTCAGGCTAAAGCTCATTACATCATCCTCAGGATCTCTTTGATCACCTGATTCTGTGGACAGTGATGACTGGCTTTCCCTTGACATGTTTGCATTTTGAAGTTCAAGATGTTTGGATTTGTTTCAGGTCCTGGTAAAAATGATGTTTTTCATCATTCTATTGCGCATCCATGGGAATTCATTCCAACTTTAATTTTTTTTTAAAAAGTACCCAATTCTTTTCCATTTAAGGGGCAATTTAGCGTGGCCATTCCACCTCCCCTGCACATCTTTGGGTTGGTGGGGTGAGACCCACGCAGACACAGGGAGAATGTGAAAACTCCAGGGAATTCATTCTAACTAGGTCTACTGGTATGGCATATTATTGCTTACCAGTGTGGAGTGGAACATAAATTCCAGCATAGATCAGTTGGACTGAATGGCCTTTTTTGTTTTCATTTTTCTCCAGTTAGGGACATTAGGAGGTTTACTGGTAATCCGGAGACCCAGACTAGCGCTCTGGCGATACGGCTCAAATCTCACCCCGGCAGCTGGTGAAATGTAAATTCAATTAATAAATCTGGATTTGAAAGCGAGTCTCAGTAATGGTGACCATGGCAACTATCATTGGTTGTTGTAACAAACCAATTCCCTCAGTAATGCCCTTTTGGGAAGGAAATTTGCTGTCCTTACCTACCTACACGTGACTCCAGACCCCCAGGGTCAAAAACAGTTACAGTGGAATCGGGACCAGATCTAATCCCATGCAATTAAACTTACTCTGGGGATAGAACATAGAACATACAGTGCAGAAGGAGGCCATTCGGCCCAGCGAGTCTGCACCGACCCACTTAAGCCCTCACTTCCACCCAATCCCCATAACCCAATAACCCCTCCTAACCTTTTTAGACACTAAGGGCATTTTATCATGGCCAATCCACCTAACCTGCACGTCTTTGGACTGTGGGAGAAAACCGGAGCACCCGGAGGAAACCCACGCAGACACGGAGAGAACGTGCAGACTCCGCACAGACAGTGACCCAGCGGGGAATCAAACCCGGGACCCTGAAACTGTGAAGCCACAGTGCTAGCCACGTGTAATGACCTCCAATTGGCATTATTGGTTGGCCAATTGGAGTATGAGCTCCCTCAATGATAGCTCATTGAGGGGCCCATATAAGCACCTGTGTAGGCTTTGTGAGGCAGTCTTAAGTTGACTGGAATGCTAGCAGCACTGTTTGGAGCTGCTCTTGTATATAAGTTATTGCAAATAAATACTGGTGTAGTGACGGAACCCCTGCCTCCTGTGGATTATTACAGTGGCGACGAGGTAAACAAAGAACCTTGCGGAGACCAGATGCCGCACTCGGAGGGTAAGCCTTGCTATTTCAAAAATGCCGTTTTTGGGAAGTTAGATGCATTCGACCCGACTATTGAGGACTGGTCCCAGTATATGGAGAGAATGTGTTACTTCTTCCAGGCCAATGAGATAAGGGAGGACGAAAAGAAACGGGTTATACTGCTGTCGGCGTGCGGACCCTCAGCCTTCGCCATTACACGTAGTCTAACTTATCCCGATACGCCGGACACGATATCTTTCCAAGAATTAACAAAATTGTGTAAGAGCACTATGACCCAAAACCACACCTCATTTTACGTAGGTACAGATTCTACACAACGAAGCGGGAAGACAGAGAGTCAGTCACAAATTTCTTGACCCGCCTGAGAAGGCTGGCGGAAAAATGTGAGTTCGGCCCGACGCTAAATGAAATGCTTTGGGACCGGTTAGTGTGTGGCATAAACGACCTCACAATACAGAAGCGCCTGTTGGCGGAAACGCAGCTAGACTGCAGGCAGGTGTTACAGCTCGCACTGTCCCTAGAAAAGGCAGCAAGTGGGGCGCAGGAACTACAGGGCACGCCAATGGAGGTAGATACCTGGGAGAGGGACTACCACAATGGGTCCAGCTACCAGATAGCTGCCCTCAGGAAAAGTCTGAGGAATAGAGGGCCAAAGGAAAATCCCAGAACTGCCCCCAAGTCTGCTAGGACTAACTGGAGACAGAGGGAACTACCGGCTGAGGCCCCCTCCAACAGAGAAGGACCGTTTCTGGCACCAGACAGAGTGGGGTAACAGCGACAGAAACCCTAGAAGGAGGTGGCAAAAGAGGAATAGCAGGTGGGGACGCAGGGAAGTACACAACCTAGACGCCCCATCCTCCTCCGAAGGGGAACAGTTATATAATACTGCGACGAAGAAAGCAGAACCTATTAAGATTACCCCACGGGTGAACGGTCGGCCGGCAATAATGGAAATAGACACGGGTGCGGCTGTATCAGTAATGGGAGTGGCAGCATTTTAAAAAATCAAAGATGGACTCCAGCCACTAACCCTAACAAAAACATCGACGAAACTTAAAACATACACGGGGGAACCCCTGGAAATTCTAGGCACGACTCAGGTACCCATGGAATATGACAAACAATTGCTCAGATTACCATTGACGATAGCAGAGGGCTCCAGACCGAACTTAATAGGACGGAACTGGCTGAAAGACCTAAAATTAGATTGGATGAAAATTTTCCAGAGTGGAAGCGGGCAGTTGAAAATACCCGGAGGTCTTCCAAGAAGGTTTGGGGGAAATTATAGGCGCCAAAGCAAATTTGCACGTGGACCCAGAAGCCCTTCCGAAATTTTGTAAGGCCAGGCAGGTACCTTTTGCATTAAGGAAGAAAGTAGATGTCGAAATAGAAAGGTTACGGCGCGACGGCATTATCAGACCAGTACAGTTCTCGGAAAGGGCAGCGCCAGTGGTACCAATTTTGAAGCCAGACGGCTCGATACGTCTCTGTGGAGATTTCAAACAGACGGTAAACAAATACGCACTGCTGGACAAATACCCGATTCCGAAAATAGACGACCAAATGCCAAATTGGCAGGTGGGCTTTTGTTCACGAAACTGGACATGAGCCACACCTACCTGCAGTTAAAACTAGACAAGGACTCCCAGACGTTTGCTATGATCAACACCCTGAAGGGACTTTTTCGTTATACTAGGCTACCTTTCGGAGTGTCATCAGAGTATATTCCAGCGTACGATGGAAAATATTCTGCAGGGACTACCGCAGGTGGCAATTTATTTGGACGATGTCTTAATCACGGGTAGGACAAACAGGGAACACTTAAGGAACCTGGAGGAAGTGCTCATGCGTTTCGCAAAGGCAGGCGTACGGCTGAAAAGAGAAAAATGTGTTTTTCTGGCCCCACAAGTGACGTACCTGGGATATAAAGTAGACGAGTCGGGCTTACACCCATTGGAAGACCGAGTAAGGGCAATAAAAGAAGCCCCAGCTCCCACCACAGTCCAGGAGCTACGATCATTTCTAGGGTTGGTAACCTATTATGGCAAATTTATTGAAAATAGGGCGTCCATCCTAGAACCCCTCCACCAGCTACTAAAAAAGGGACAAGAATGGAAATGGTCCGCCCGCCAAAACCGAGCATTTAGGGACATTAAGGAACAGCTGTCAAACCGAAAATGTCCTCGAGCATTATGACCCAAGGAAGGTGTTGGTGGTCACGTGTGACGCATCACCTTATGGGGTAGGAACCATCTCAGCCCATAGAGGAAGGAATGGGGAAGAATGGACAATAGCCTATGCTTCGAGGACCTTGGCAATGGCTGAGAGAAAGTACGCCCAAATTGAGAAGGAAGGACTGGCACAGGGCTAAATCGCTGGCTTTGAAAGCAGACCATGGCAGGCCAGCAGCACGGTTCAATTCCCGTAACAGCCTCCCCGAACAGGCGCCGGAATGTGGCGACTAGGGGCTTTTCACAGTAACTTCATTTGAAGCCTACTTGTGACAATAAGCGATTTTCATTTCATTTAAGGGCAGCACGGTAGCATTGTGGATAGCACAATTGCTTCACAGCGCCAGGGTCCCAGGTTCGATTCCGGCTTGGGTCACTGTCTGTGCGGAGTCTGCACATCCTCCCCGTGTGTGCGTGGGTTTCCTCCGGGTGCTCCGGTTTCCTCCCACAGTCCAAAGATGTGCAGGTTAGGTGGATTGGCCATGATAAATTGTCCTTAGTGTCCAAAATTGCACTTAGTGGTAGTGTTGGGTGGAGTTACTGGGTTATGAGGATAGGGTGGATGTGTCGACCTTGGGTAGGGTGTTCTTTCCAAGAGCTAGTGCAGTCTCGATGGGCCGAATGGCCTCCTTCTGCACTGTAAATTCTATGATGATATTTGCAGTAACAAAATTTCACCAGTATCTGTACGGGTGGAAATTCACCATCGTGACGGACCATAAGCCGTTATTAGGGTTATTAAAAGAAGACCAGTCAATACCCCCGATTGCATCAGCTAGAA
Source organism: Scyliorhinus torazame (assembly GCF_047496885.1). Classification (NCBI taxonomy): domain Eukaryota; kingdom Metazoa; phylum Chordata; class Chondrichthyes; order Carcharhiniformes; family Scyliorhinidae; genus Scyliorhinus; species Scyliorhinus torazame. The sequence goes on from NC_092711.1 coordinate 317,524,801, forward strand.
TCCAACGCTGGGCGTTGCTACTGGCGGCGTATAGATACGTTCTGGAGCACAGACCGGGAACACGAGTAGCAAATGCGGATGCTTTGAGCAGACTTCCCCTCCCAGACACCCCGCCGCTAATACCGAAAGTAGAGGAGACAGTAATGACTCTAAATTTTTTGATAACCCTACCAGTGGACGCACAACATATTCGGCTATGGACGCAAAAAGACCCAGTTTTAGCCAAGATGAAGCATTTACTGTTAACAGGGGAACTGGAGAGACCAGTGGAGCCCCAGATGCACCCACACTGGAGCAGAAGGGACCAAATAACCGTAGAAGACGGTATCCTATTATGGGGAGCCCGGGTAATAGTCCCAGCTCAGGGCCGTCGGGCAATCTTAACCGAGTTACATCACGGACACCCAGGGGTGTCTAAAATGAAGATGCTAGCTCGAAGCTACGTTTGGTGGCCAGGATTGGACACAGATATAGCAGTCTTGGTACGTCGGTGCCAGGAGTGCCAACAGGGGCAAAGAGTGCCACCAGCTGCGTCATTGCACCCGTGGGAATGGCCAGGCAGACTGTGGACCCTTCTGCATTTTTGGTGATAGTGGACGCCCACTCCAAATGATTGGATGTCCACCGGGTAAACGCGGCAAGCACAGCATCGACAATTGAAAAGCTCAGGGCCTCGTTTGCAACACATGGACTTCCGGAGGTATTGGTGTCGGACAACGGAACGGCATTCACAAGTGGGGAATTTGGAAAATTCCTAAAGGGAAACTGAGTCCGCCATATCAAAACGGCCCTTTACCATCCAGCGTCCAACGGCCTGGCAGAGAGAGCGGTCCAGACACTAAAAGCGGGTCTCAAGAAGCAGCCGGCAGCGTCAATGGACACAAAGCTCTCCCGCTGGCTGTTTGATTACAGGACCACACCGCATTCCACAACGGGCATACCGCCAGCTGAACTCTTTGTGGGAAGGCGGCTGCGAACGAGGCTGAGTCTCCTTTTCCCAAATTCAACGGGGAAAGTGGAGAAACAACAGGAAGTCCAACGCAGGGGGCATGATAATAGTCGGCAGCAGAGACATTTCCAGGTGGGAGCACCGGTTTGGGTCAAGAATTATGGGAATGGACCAACGTGGGTCAAAGGCACGGTAGAGTCCCAAACAGGGCCGATATCCTATGAAGTTTCAATAGGAGGTAAGGTGCTGAAGAAACACCTAGACCAAATAAGGGCAGCGGAACCACACCTGGTGGCAGGCGAAGCAGGACCGCCTCAAACTGGGATAGCCCAGACGGGCAAGATCCCCAGCCCCGAGCAATTTCTCCAGACCCCGTCAGCCAGTCGTCAGAGTCGGAGATGGACACGTTCGACGAGGCCGCCGTGACACCTCTCCCTGAGGAGGAGGAAGAACAACTTCCAAGGAGGTCGTCAAGGAAAAGACGGGCACCTATAAGGTACACCCCACCCATGTCGGAGAACGCCCCGGCGGACGACACAGAGGTGACAGTCCCGGACATGAGGAGCAGGAAGAAGCTCAGAGGAATGCCAGCTGACAGGAATTCCTCCGATCTTGGGTGGGGGGGAGGGGTGTAATGACCTCCAATTGGCATTATTGGTTGGCCAATTGGAGTATGAGCTCCCTCAATGATAGCTCATTGAGGGGACCCATATAAGCACCTGTGTAGGCTTTGTGAACCAGTCTTAAGTTGACTGGAATGCTAGAAGCCCTGTTTGGAGCTGCTCTTGGATAGAGTGATTGCAAATAAATACTGGTGTAGTGACGGTACCCCTGCCTCCTGTGGATTATTACACCACGTGTGCTATCGTGCTGCCCACAGAAGAAGACCTTCTTCAGATTTTGAGGTGGTTCAGCTCAGTAGCTGCCTTATGAAATGCTCAGCAGGCCACAGAGTTCAAGGACAACTCGGGTGGGCAACAAATGCTGGCCTTGCCAGTGATGCCCACACCCTCTTAGAGACTTAAGATAATGGGGCCGCTGTAGTCAACAGCGTAACCAGCGACATGGGCCCACATTCTCGCAAGAGAGGGGAAATGAGATCCTCGGCAGCAAGATCTTGTTTCCTGAGTTGCCACACCCCTTGCCGGTAACAATAAGATGTGCGAGAGGGCGGCATGTGGTGCAGTGGTTAGCACTGGGACTGCGGCACTGAAGACCCGGGTTCGAATCCCGGCCCTGGGTAACTGTCCGTGTGGCAGCACGGTAGCACAGTGGTTAGCACAATTGCTTCACAGCTCCAGGGTCCCAGATTCGATTCCGACTTGGGTCACTGTCTGTGCGGAGTCTGCACATCCTCCCTGTGTGTGCGTGGGTTTCCTCCGGGTGCTCCGGTTTCCTCACACAGTCCAAAGATGTGCAGGTTAGGTGGATTGGCCATGATAAATTGCCCTTCGTGTCCAAAATTGCCCCTAGTGTTGGGTGGGGTTACTGGGTTATGGGGATAGGGTGGAGGTGTTGATCTTGGGCAGGGTGCTCTTTCCAAGAGCTGGTGCAGACTCGATGGGCCGAATGGCCTCCTGCTGCACTGTAAATTCTATGATCTATGATCTATGGAGTTTGCAAATTCTCCCCATGTCTGCTTGGGTTTCACACCCACAACCCAAAGATGTGCAGGTTAGCTTGATTGGCCACGCTAAATTGCCCCTAAATTGGAAAAAAAATAATAATAATTGGGGACTCTAAATTTATTTTTAAAAAGAGGTGTGGGAACCTCATTTCAATATGTTTTAATAAATTTTAATTTCATTATCGGGCTGCCGTGCAATATGTTCCCCTCTTCACAATGATTGTGTGCTGGGGGGGGGGCTCATGCTTTTGGAGGGGACACTCTGATGCCTGTGTGGTGGGGGAAGGGGACACTCCGATGCCTCTGTGGTGGGTGGGGGCACCCCGATGCTTGTGTAGTTGGGGAGGGGGGGAGCAATGCTTGTGTGGTCGCATTGGGGGGGGGGGGGGGGGGGGAAGTGGTGGCGCCCCCTGCTCGTGGGGGTTGAGAGGGGCAGTTACATTTTAGCACAGATTGGGGCGCTCTTTCAAGATGGTTCCCTGATCGTTGTGGAGCCAGCTTCCCAGCTCTCTCAGGAACTACTGCACCAGAGTGACAGCAGAAACCATGTCCCCAATTACTCTGTGCGCAGGCAATCTGGAGATAAAACTCTGCTGGGAAGCTGGAGAGCTACACGCTGGTTTTCTCACTGTAACTGACACTTTGACACTTTATGGGAAGAATTCACCCAGTATTGTTCCCATGTGACCACCAGCAGCAAAGGATGTGGACATTGAGAATACCCTCAATGAATAGAGTTTGCCCTCCCTGATTGCCGTCGAGCCTCCATTAATTGCTCAACAACCTGCAGGGCTAGAAAGGTGAAGTTCTGAGAACATAGACTAGACGTGTATTCCCTTAGGTGCAGAAGATCTGATTGAGGGAAGAAGACAAAATGGAGTAGACCGCATCTTGGGCGTTGAGAGTGCAGTAGATAATGTAGCTCTGACATTTACATGGCATCTTAAACATGATAAAATGTCCAAAGACACTTCATAGAATTGTGATCAAACAAAGTTTGCCCCTGAGCCACATGGGAGATATAAGAGCAAATGACCCAAAACCTGTTAAAAAGATAGATGAACAGTCACTCTCACACACGTCAGGAGTTTGTTTTGACCATCAGCATCAGGAAGACCAATGGCATGATCCAAATGTTACCATCCTGCCATCTATCAGCCTTGATAATGTGACGCTGGAGGTGATGATAGCTTCTCATATTTAAACCACACAATCTGGCACTTGATGCTGAAATCAACACAGACATCACAAAAGTTGCGCAGACCATAAGAAACTTCAGAGAGTCGTGAACACACTGTCCACCACACGGAACCCGCCTCCCATCCACTGACTCTGTCTACACCTCCCGCTGCCTTGGGAAAGTGGGCAGCATAATGAAAGATCCCTCCCACCCGGGTCATTCACTCGTCCAACATCTTCCATGGGTCAGGAGATACAGAAGTCTGAGAACACGCACTAACAGGTTCAAAAACAGCTTCTTCCCCACTGTTACCCTCCTGAATGACCCTCGCCTGGACTGAACTGATCTCTCCACACATCTTCTCTGCTGAGCAGTACTGCACTCCGTGTGCTTCACCTGATGCCTGTGTCTATGTATTTACATTGTGTATCTATTGTATGTCCTCTGTTTTTTCGTGCATAGAACTGTCTGTCTGGACTGTAGGCAGAACAATACATATCACTGTACCTCGGAACATGTGGTAATAAATCAAATCAAATCAATGCTATGGTCAAGCTGAGTAAGAGATTGTGGAACAACAGCAACCTGGCTGAGAACACCAAACAGTTCAGCATACACTTCTACAATGATAAGGTCCGAACAACAAATGTGAGGCAAGGGAAAAGGCTGAACAATTGCGACCTCCTCTGCCTTAGACGTCAGCATCTCTTGGCAGGACAACTTTGAGGTCCTGCAGCGGACTGTGCATTCTCCACTAAGTCAATGATGTTTGTGCTGGATCAGCTTCCTTTATCATAGAATTTACAGTGCAGAAGGAGGCCATTCGGCCCATCAAGTCTGCACCGGCTCTTGGAAAGAGCACCCCACCCAAGGTCAACACCTCCACGCTATCCCCGTAACCCCACTCAACACTAAGGGCAATTTTGGACCCTAAGGGCAATTTATCATGGCCAATCCACCTAACCTGCACATCTTTGGACTGTGGGAGGAAACACACGCACACACGGGGAGGATGTGCAGACTTCGCACAGTCAGTGACCCAAGCCGGAATCGAACCTGGGACCCTGGAGCTGTGAAGCAATTGTGCTATCCACAATGCTACTGTGCTGCCCCACTTTATTGGCTGAATGATCGCTGTATACCCAAAGAACCCTGTACGGTGAACTGGCCACTGGGTCAGGACCTTCTGGGCATCCATTACTCTGCCACAAGGACACCTGCAAGCAAGGTATGAATTTGACTATTATTGACACTGACAACGAGGAGGCAGCACTGAAGTCAGTGTCTTCTGGGCACTCGCAGTAAAGCAAATCACTGCAGGTGCTGGAATCCGAAACACTGGATACTGGCACTTTTTAAGGGGATTGGAAGAGGCCAACAGGAATGGTAAGCTCAGCTGACCGAGAAAAGTCCTCAGAGAAAACAACAAATTGTGCACAATCTCACCCCCCTGTCTTCCTCAACAGGAACTGTGCCAAAGGCTGCCACGCCAGAGCAGGGCTCCTGAGCCACACCAAATCGTCTTTAACACAATGTCAACCACCACAGCAACAAACCACCGTCTAACCAGATAGAAGGCTGACACAAGCTCTCTCCAAAGGAGGACGGAGAGCATGGTGAACTCAGTCCAACACATCACACAAGCGTGCCACCCCCACATTGATTCTGTCCACACCTCCCGCTGCCTCAGGAAGCATTGTCAGAGACCCCTCCCACCCAGCCATTGCCTTCTTCCAAACCTTTCCATCAGGCAGAAGATACAGAAGTCTGAAGACCCGCACATCCAGGCATAGGAACAGCTTCTTCCCCACAGCTACAAGACTCCTCAACGACTCCCCCTCGGACTGATCTGTTCCCTGTAAGAACACTATTCACGATGCCCTGTGCTGCTCTTGCTCATGTATTTGCTTTGTTTGGCCCCTTGTTCCGCACTGTAACCAATCACTGTTTGTCGATGTACCATTTGTCAATGTTCTCTGTTGATTATTCTTTTTGTCTTCTATGTACGTACTGTGTACGTTCCCTCGACCGCAGAAAAATACCTTTCACTGTACTTCGGTACATGTGACAATAAATCAAATCAGATAGAAACACAGAGGTTTGAGAAAGCGAGTTCAGGTCTCAGGCAGCTGAAGGCACAAAGGCTGAAGGAAATCGAGCATGTCGAATCATTCACCAGAGAGAGGGATTTTGTTGCTCATGAGAACAGTGTAACCAAGTTAATAGACCCAAACAGGTTGCTATTAAGAAGGAGGATGTGCTGGAAAATTTGAATAGCATCAGGATAGATAAGTCCCCTGGGCCTGACAGGATATACCCACGGTTACTACGGGAAGTGAGGGAGGAGATTTATGCACCATTGGCGATTATCTTTGCATCCTCACTTTCCACTGGAGTACGACTGGATGATTGGAGGGAGGCGAGTGTTGTTCCCCTGTTCAAGAAAGGGAATAGGGAAATCCCTGGGAATTACAGACCCATCAATCTTACTTCTGTGGTGAGTAAAATATTGGAAAGGATTCTGAGATATAGGATTTATGATTATTTAGAAAAACATGGTTTGATTTAAGATAGTCAGCACGGTTTTGAGAGGGGCAGGTCATGCCTCACAAGCCTCATTGACTTCTTTGAGGAATCATAGTGCGATGAGACACATTGATGAAGGTCAGGCAGTGGATGTGGTGTATATGGATTTCAGTAAGGCATTTGATAAGGTTCCCCATGGTAGGCTCATTCAGAAAGTTAGGGGGCAGGGGATACATGGAAATTTGGCTGTCTGGATACAGAATTGGCTGGCCAAAAGAAGACAGTGAGTGGTAGTGAATGGAAAGTATTCCGCCTGGAGGTCAGTGACCAGTGGTGTCCCGCAGGGATCTGTTCTGGGACCTCTACTCTTTGTGGTTTTATAAATGACTTGGATGAGGAAGTGGAAGGGTGGGTTAGTAAGTTTGCCGATGACACAAAGATAGTGTTGAGGGCTGTTGCAGGTTACAACAGGACATTGACAGGATGCAGAGCTGGGCTGAGAAGTGGCAGATGGAGTTCAACCTAGATAAATGTGAAGTGATTCATTTTGGAAGGTCGAATTTGAATGCTGAATACAGGGTTAAAGGCAGGATTCTTGGACATGTGGAGGAACAGAGGGATCTTGGGGTCCACATACATAGATCCCTCAAAGTTGCCACCCAGGTTGATAGGGTTGTTAAGAAGGCATATGGTGGGCAGCACGGTGGCGCAGTGGGTTAGCCCTGCTGCCTCACGGCGCCAAGGTCCCAGGTTCGATTCCAGCTCTGGGTCACTGTCCATGTGGAGTTTGCACTTTCTCCCTATGTCTTTGTGGGTTTCACCCCCACAATCAGAAGATGTGCAGGGTAGGTGGATTGGCCATGCTAAATTGCCCCTTAATTGGAAAAAATGAATTGGGTACTCAAAAAAAAATTTTTTAAATGGAAGGCGTATGGTGTGTTGGCTTTCATTACCAGGGGACTGAGTTTAAGAGCCGTGAGGTTTTGCTGCAGCTTTATAAAACTCTAGTTAGACCACACTTGGAATATTGTGTCCAGTTCTAGTCGCCTCATTATAGGAAGGATGTGGATGCTTTGGAGAGGGTACAGAGGAGATTTACCAGAATACTGCCTAGAATGGAGGGCATGTCTTATGAAGAAAGATTGAGGGAGCTAGGACCTTTCTCACTGGAGCGAAGAAGGAAGAGAGGTGACTTGATTGAGGTGTACAAGGTGATGAGAGGCCTGGATAGAGTGGATAACCAGAGACTTTTCCCCAGGGTGGAAATGGCTGTCATGAGGGGACATAATTTTAAGGTGATTGGAGGAAGGTATAGGGGGATGCCAGAGGTAGGTTCTTTACACAGAGAGTGGTGGGTGTGTGGAATGCACTGCCAGCAGAGGTGGTGGAGTCAGAGTCATTCGAGACATTTAAGTGACTCTTGGACAGGCACATGGACAGCAGTAAATTGAAGGGGTGTAGGTTAGGTTGACCTTAGATTAGGATAAATCAGGTCGGCACAACATCGTGGGCTGAAGGGTCTGTACTGTGCTGTACTGTTCTATGTTCTATGTGGAGAAACATTCAGAGAACTGGAGGACAAGGGAACGCCAAGCTGAGAATTTTAAAGTTGAGGCTGGGAACACTCTACAAAGAATGGCCCTACAGGAAAAAAAACTATATATCATAATTTCACTATGTACCAAGAATATCTGGTACTTGAATAGCACACAACTCATTATTCAAATCTGTTGATGCTCAATCGGTCAAGTTTATTTTTAATGGCAAATAATTATCGCTCTAGATAGCTACTCATCAAACACAAATGTGAATATATTGCAGATGCTTTGTTTACTCTTGAATTTAGCAAGATAATAGATTAAGAACCGGTTTGCCCAGGTCTAAAGGAACACAATGTTTCTTGGACCCCATGCTGCTGCAGGAGATTAAGACATTTCAATTGGTACGGGAATTTCAAATATTCAAGTGCATTTATCTTATTATTTATATATATATGCGCTCGTGAATCTGTGCAAATGGATGTTTTGAAATTACCCGTTTCGATACAATAAAAAGGAACATTTGCAAGAAAATATTCCGATGCATGATTACAGGAAACAGGTTGTTTAGCTATCAGAGAGGTTCATGGTGACTGACTAAAGATTATCTTTCTTTCATATCCAGACTTATCCAAACATAGCCTAACATGACCTTTGCATTTTGCAGGGATGTTAATGCTCTCGAACAGTCTGTTAGTTGTAATCCCCCATCAAAGTTAATGGTATGCAGCAGTCAGGAACATATGTTGTAGCCGATAGTTCGCTGATAAGAGCAGGCGGATTTGTTGTTGGGGAGGAGGGGAAGCTTTTAATCCATCATGTTTGAAGTACTTGGTCTGCTTTCCGCAATTTTCTGGAGTTGCCATTTTCAGATTTTTGTGCACAGGCTCGCTCCATAGTCAGGCACAGAACAGAAGACGTCATTCTAATACATATTAGGACAGCAGGGTCATGTGGTGCCTTGATGTGTGGTCGTTCCTGCCTGAGGCATCCCAGGTAAGGGTCCCATATTCAGGATTATAGAAATTGGCCAATTTTTGGGGATGATGGCAAAAGAATTCATACCTCATGAGGTGTTGGGTGCACTGACGTACAGACGAACCAACACGGTTGCGATTGGTACAACGCAGTTTTATTCCAACTATTTACACATCTGACTTGGTATTCAGCACGTTGTGACTGTGTGAGTGTCTTGCTAATGCGGTCCTGGCCCTGTGCTGTCTCCAGATGGACTGCCCAGGAAGTGTTGTGTTTCTTGTCTTATACTGTGTCTGCTCTTGTCTGTGATTGGCTGTCGTGTTATGTGTGCTAATTGGTCTGTTGGTCTGTCTATCATTATGTTTGTGTTATGATGTATGTTTGAATATCATGACATCCCCCCTTTTTTACAAGATTATGTGCCTACGTGGTTATAAATATAAATGTGTCCTGAGTGCAGCTAAAGGTGTGTGTGCGTAATATTTACATCATGTACATGGGGCTTAACTATATACAAGGGGCGATGTCAGGTGTGACATGCTAACGAGGTTGTACCATAACAAAAGAAGAACAACGTTGAAATTTGGAACGATCAAACGAGGCCTGGAACGATAAAACAGTGACATGTTACAAAACAGTAGTTGCTAAAGTTTGACGTGTGAACAGTCTCATAAGTCCAGTCTAGTAGGTGGGCGACGAATTCGGGTTGACCGCCTCAAGGGTGGGTCGAGAACCACTGGCTGAGGTGCGAGCCTGGCCACGGGCAGCGACAGAAGGGGCATGGTATATGGCAGCTCCACGAAGTTGCTATCAGGAACCAGTGGAGGACACGGCGTCCGTGTAGGGTCCCGTTGCGAGCGTGGAAGTAGGCGAAGGGCTCGGCGATTGCGCCTACGCACGGTTCCATCCGGCATGCGTACCAGGAACGAGCGGGGAGCCACGCGTCGGAGAACTTCGGCAGGTGCTGACCAGCCACCGTCTGGTAGGTGGATGCGGACGTTGTCTCCAGGTGCCAGGGAGGGAAGATCAGTTGCCCGTACGTCGTACGATCTCTTCTGGCGATCGCGCTGCAGTTGCATCCTATGCAGTACCAGAGCATGGTCTATTGTTGGTGCCAGGATGGAAGGCACAGTGGTTCTGAGGGCGTGACCCATCAGTAGCTGTGCTGGTGAGAGACCAGTGGCTAGTGGGGCTGAGCGATAGGCCAGCAGGGTGAGGTAGAAGTCCGCCCCGGCAGCAGCAGCCTTGCAGAGGAGCCGCTTGGCAATGTGAACGCCCTTCCCCGCCTTTCCATTGGACTGGGGATGCAGAGGGCTGGACGTCACGTGTGTGAAGCCATACGAAGCAGCAAAGGACGACCATTCATGCCTGGCAAAACAGGGCCCATTGTCCGACATGACAGTCATCGGAATGTCGTGGCGAGCAAAGGTGACTTTGCAGGCCCTGATGACAGCAGACAACGTCAAATCGTGCAGGCGTATGACTTCTGGGTCGTCAACTATGATGACATAGTCCATGTCGAGCGCGTGAAATAGGTCGACACCCACCTTCGCCCAGGGGGACGTCTCCAGCTCATGGGGCAGAAGCGTCTCAGGAAGTTGCGCCGGCTGAAACCTTTGGCAGGTTGTACAGTTGAGCACCATGTTGGCAATATCGTCACTGATGCCCGGCCAGTATACCGCCTCTCGGGCCCTCCGTCTGCACTTCTCCACCCCCAAGTGGCCTTCGTGTAGTTGATCGAGAACCAGCTGGCCGGGTATACTTTGCGGAATCACAATCCGGTCCAGCTTCAGAAAGACACCATCAATGATGGCTAGGTCGTCTCGTACATTGTAGAATTGCGGGCACTGCCCTTTGAGCCATCCTCCCGTCATGTGGCGCATCACTCACTGCAGAAGGGGGTCGGCCGCAGTCTCTCGACGGATACGGGCCAGACTGGAGTCGTCAGCCGGCAGATTTGCCGATGTGAAAGCCACCTGTGCCTCGACCTGACATACGAACCCCTCCGCATCTGGCGGTGTGCTCACTGCTCTGGATAGGGCATCCGCCACGATGAGGTCCTTCCCTGGAGTGTAGACCAATTGGAAGTCGTACCTCCTGAGTTTAAGTAGGATGCGCTGGAGGCGAGGGGTCATCTCGTTCAGGTCCTTGTTTATTATGCTGACCAGGGGGCAGTGGTCAGTTTCGACCGTGAACCGTGGAAGACCATAGACGTAATCGTGGAACTTGTCAAAACCGGTTAGCAAGCCCAGGCATTCTTTTTCGATTTGCGCGTAGCGCTGCTCTGTGGGGGTCATGGCCCGCGATGCATAGGCCACTGGGGCCCATGATGCCGTGTCATCCCTCTGCAGGAGCACTGCTCCAATGCCGGATTGGCTGGCATCAGTTGAGATTTTGGTGGCACGAGACGTGTCAAAAAACGCCAACACTGGTGCCGTGGTGAGTTTGCGTTTGAGCTCCTCCCATTCCAGCTGGTGTGTGTTGCCACTGGAACTCTGTGGATTTTCTGACGAGGTGGCGCAGAGTCGTCGTGTGGGAGGCAAGGTTGGGAATGAACTTCCCCAGGAAGTTGACCATGCCAAGGAAGCGTAGGACAGCCTTCTTGTCGGCCGGCTGCGGCATGGCTGTGATGGCGCTCACCTTGTCTGCATCCGGACGGACCCCTGACCGGGAGATATGATCCCCCAGGAACTTCAACTCGGTCTGGCCAAAGGAGCACTTGGCTCGGTTGAGGCGCAAGCCGTTTTCCCGTATGCGGGCAAAAACGCGTTGGAGACGATGTATGTGCTCCTGCGGTGTGGTGGACCAGATGATGACATTGTCCACATATACGCGCTCCCCTTTGATGCCTTCCATCATCTGCTCCATGATTCTGTGGAAGACCTCGGATGCTGAGATGATGACAAATGGCATCCGGTTGTTGCAGAATCTGCCGAAAGGGGTGTTGAAGGTACATAGCTTTCGGCTGGACGGGTCCAGTTAGATCTGCCAAAATCCTTTAGAAGCATCCAGTTTCGTGAATATCTTCGCCTGGGCCATTTCACTGGTGATCTCCTCCCGTTTGGGTATGGGATAATGTTCGCTCATAATATTATTATTGAGGTCTTTGGGGTCTATACAGATGCGGAGCTCGCCAGAGGGCTTCTTGACACACACCATGGAGCTGACCCATGGCGTGGGCTCCGTGACCCTGGATAGGACCCCTTGGTCCTGGAGATCCTGCAGCTGCTGCTTGAGGCGGTCTTTAAGTAGCGCAGGAACCCTGCGAGGTGCATGAACGACCGGGATGGTGTCCGGTTTAAGGCGAATCCGGTAGGTGTATGGCAGTATTCACATGCCTTCGAATGCCTCCTGGTTGTGGGCGAGGAGCGATTGGAGCTGTGCGTAGAACTCTGCATCTGGGAAGTCAGTCTGGAGAGAGAGAGAGAATTCATTGCACAAGGTGGAGAGCCTTACATGCCTGTGTGCCCAGCAGAAAGTCCTTCGATGAGCCAATTATTTCGAACGAGAGTGTGGCCGTGTGTGTTTTTTGTGTCACCTGGAGCTGGCAGGATCCCATGGCCGGGATAACGTTCCCGTTGTAGTCGACCATCTTGCACCGGGATGGCTGGATTGGTGGTCTGACCTTCATGGCATAGAAGGCTGACCATGCTATGAGGTTGGCGGAGGCGCCAGTGTCCAGGCGGAAAGTGATCGGCGATCGGTTGACCGTTAGGGTGGCACTCCATTCATCGCCCGGATTGATGGTGTTGACCCAGTTTGCATCAATGACCGCAACCCGGAAGGCGTTTTGGTCATCTGTGTCGTCGGTTTGGATGTCGTGATGTGGAGGCTGAATGGTCCGCACGTTCCTACGAGGTTGTCGGAGATGTGGAAGATCAACAGGTTGAGCCGCTCGACAGTAGGCAGCGTAGTGGCCCATCTTGCCACAGCGTAGGCATTGTCGGGTTTTTGCAGGACATTGCCCTTTTAAATGTGCAGCTCCACAGTTGCCGCATGTAATGACGTCATGGCGTTCGTTATGCCACTGCGCATGCACAGTTCGGTCTTGCGTCGGGCGCGCCTGCGCAGCACGTCCCCCAGTGTTGCCGTAGGTTTTGGCGCGCACAAACGCAGGAGGCCTCAAAAAGCGCGCAAAACGGCCCCCCTCGTCCAGGCCGCGGGCCGGGAGAAACTCGATTGCCTGGATGCGTTCTGCCTCGTGGGCGGCCTGGCTTGCCGATTCGATCGCGTGGGACCCCCTCCGTGCCGATTCGGTCGCCTGAAATTTGGCATAGCGGCTGGTCGCACTTTCATGCAGGACACAGGCTTCAACTGCAGATGCTAAGGTCAGGCCTTTAATTTTTAGAAGCTGCTGGCGTAGGCCACTGGAGGCAATGCCAAAAACGATCTGGTCCCGGATCATGGACTCTGAGGTGGTGTCGTAACCGCAGGACTGCGCAAGTATGCGGAGGTGCGTCAGGAAGGACTGAAAGAGCTCATCCTTACCTTGCAGGCGCTGCTGAAAGACATACCTCTCAAAGCTGTCATTGACCTCAACGTTGAAGTGCTTGTCGAGCTTGAGGAGGACCGTGTCATACTTAGATTTGTTCTCGCCTTCCGCGAACACCAAGGAGTTGTATACATCGATGGCGTGCTGACATGCGGTAGTGAGGAGCATGGCAATCTTTGTTTCGTCCAAGGCGCCCTGTTTTTCATTGGCTTGCATGAACAGTTCGAATCGCGGCTTGAAGAGCTTCCAATTTGTGCCCAGGTTCCCAGCGACTTGCAACGGCTGCGGTTTGTTGCGGGTGTCCATGGCTCAGGATGGCAGATTTGCCGGTAGGTATCGATTCACTCACTGGTACCATGAGGTGTTGGGTGCTCTGAGGTACAGACGAACCAACACGGTTGCGATTGGTACAACGCAGTTTTATTCCAACTAACTATTTACACATCAGACTTGGTACTCAGCACGTTGTGACTGTGTGAGTGTCTTGCTAATGAGGTCCTGGCCCTGTGCTGTCTCCAGATGGACTGGCCAGGAGGTGTCGTGTTTCTTGTCTTATACTGTGTCTGCTCTTGTCTGTGATTGGCTCTCGTGTTATGTGTGCTAATTGGTCTGTTGGTCTGTCTATCATTATGTATGTGTTATGATGTATGTTTGAATATCATGACACCTCAGAGGACATTGTTTGTTGACAGAGAACCCTTCAGGAAGAGTACTTTAGACATTCCTTTAGGCAGAATCCCAGGGGAGGGTTGGCAAGCAGGGTTGGTGCGATGTAAAATAGAGGGTCATCCCATGGTCCTTCTTCCCAGTGCCTCCCCTCTTCTCCTGCTCCAACTTTACCTGCAGCAGGGGAGGCCTGTCCACCATGGCCAATTGAGACCCCTTAATAGTCACTTCAGAGCTCCAGCGGCCATTGACATTTGACTCATGGTAGGAAAGCCAAGTGTGCGGCCCAGTAGCTCTTACTGCTCTGGCAAGGCTGGGTGACTCCTTTAATTGCTCCCTGTGACTATTCACAGCCTCCCACGAAGACTTGTCACCACCACATTTCCCATCAAACCCAAACCTGTCCACCCAGCCCCTCACCCGCCTCGCCGGGACCTGACAGCCTGGCTCTGGCAAGACACCCCCTCCCCCTATTAACCTCGCATCCAGCTTCACTGACAATCGCGTTGGGGATTGGATGCAGTCCCACTGCTGGGGGCAGAGAGCTGCCGGCCAATCGCAGACAGAACTTCCTATCCAATTAACGGTCTGAAGGTTGTTAAATGGTGGCAGGGTGCGTCAACCCAGCAAGGTCGACCTCCCCCCGTCGTTTACACAGAGATGCAGAGACCAGTCCCCTGCATGAATGGAAAGCAATGGAAAAACACCTCAAATATTCTTTTTCCGCATCCTAAAATCATAGGATCACAAAACTATAGAATGGTTACAACACTGAGGGGGGCCAAGCAGCCTACAGTGACTGTGCTGGCCCCCTGGAGAAGCAATCCATCTAGTGCCACGCCCCTTCCTTCTTCCCTTAGTCCTGGAAACTTTTGCTTTTTCAATCACATTCACATCCCTTTTAAAAAAAAAAAAATTTAGAGTATTCAATTATCTTTTTTTCCATTTCGGGGCAATTTAGCCTGGCCAATCCACCAAAGCTGCACATTTTTGGGTTGTGGGGGCGAAACCCACACAAACACGGGGAGAATGTGCAAACTCCACAAGGACAGTGACCCAGAGCCAGGGTCGAACCTGGGACCTCAGCGCTGTGAGGCAGCAATGCTAGCCACTGTGCTGCCCCCGTTCACATCTGTCCTGAAGGCCTCCGTTGACCTTGTCCTCACCACAATCTCAGGCAGGGCGTTCTGAATCCTAGCACTCACAATCAAAAAAGGTTTCTCCTCATGTCGCCATTGCCTCTTTGGCCAATTACCTTAAATCTGTGCCCCCTGGTTTTTGAACCTTCCACCAATAGGAACAGTTTCTCCCTATGTACTCTGTCTAGACTCCTCAAGAGTTTGAATATCTCTATCAAATCTCTCAATCTTTTCTTTTCCAAAGAGAACAGTCCCAACTGCTCCAATCTTTCGATGTGTTGTAACCCACACGGGTCTCAAGGGGTAAGGATGATTAACTCCCGCGTGTATCTTGCAAAATACGAGCTCCCCCGATAAGGAGGCGGGGGACCCTTGCCAATACTTGGCTTTGTATAAATAGATTTGGTCAAGAAGGCACCGATTAGAGGTAACCCAGGAGGGAACTACTGGAGCTATATTATTGTGCAATAACGTAAGTTTTTGTTTTGATCTACCCGGTGTGGACACTTCATTGCCCTTACAAAATGATGTAATTGAAGTTCCCCTGGAACTGTCCTTTCTGCACCCTCTGTATTGCCTTCACATTCATCCTTCCTAACGTTTCAACATTTACAAGTTCCACAAACTCCTCACAGACAGCCACCCAAGGCTGGAATTGAACCCTGGTGCTGTGAGGCAGCAGTGCTAACCACTCCCTCTTCTCCCCGTGTCTGCGTGGTTTTCCTCCGGGTGCTCCGGTTTCCTCCCAGAGTCCAAAGATGTGCAGGTTAGTTAGATTGACCGTGCTACATTGCCCCTTAGTGTCGATTAGTTAGATGGAGTTACGGGGATAAGGTGGGGGAGTGGGCCTATGTTCGGTGCCTTTTCAGAGGGTCGGTACAGACTCGACGGTCTCCTTCTGCACTGTATGGATTCTATTTTCCCGCTTTCTGTCTCCCTTTCTTTTTGACTATTTGCAATCTAATCGAACCGCCCTGAATCAAGTGAATTTTGAAATATTAAAACCAATGCAACAACTGTTTCACTAACGGCGCCGAGAACTCGGGTTCGAATCCCGGCTCTGGGTCACTGTCCGTGTGGAGTTTGCACATTCTCTACGTGTCTACGTGGGTCTCACCCCCACAACCCAAAGATGTGCAGGGTGGGTGGATTGCCCACTTTAAATTGCCCCTTAATTGGACAAAAATAAATAATTGGGGACTCTAAATTAACAAAAAGAAAACTTTTCACGAACCACTTCTTTCAAGACTCGAGAAGAAGTCTATTTGGACCCAGGGGTTTGTCATCCCACAGCGCCAACAATTTGCTCAATACCACCTCCGCGGTGATTGTAATTTTCACAAGTTCCTCCCTCCCTTCCATTTCCTAAATTGCGGCTATTTCTGGGATGTCACCTATATTTTCTACAGTGAAGACCAATGTAAAATACCTGGTTAATTCATCAGCCACCTTCTTACCTTCCATTATTAATTCTCCAGACTCGCTTTCCATAGGACTTATGCTCACTTTGTGAACTCTTTTCTTATTTAAGTATCTGTAGAAACTCTTGCTATCTGTCTTCCTATTTCCTTGACATAGCCCGATGCAAAGTATTCATCTAATACCTCAGCTTCCATGAGTAAATCCTCTTTTGGCTACCTAATTGATTCACTCCTCCTTTGACCACAATTCCATGCCTGTAGAAGACTTTCAGAATCATTCCAATGTTACCTGCCGGTCTCTTCTCATACCCCACCTTGGTTTCTCTTACTTGTTTTCTCAATTCCCCTCTGAACCTTTTATCTTTGGCCTGGTCCTCAATTGAAATCCCTCCTGACATCTATCATAAGTGTTGTTTCGGATGGGAAAAGCAGAGAGCGGCCAGCAAACTCCTTGGCACGTTCTCCTGCCAAATCTTCAAGGACTTTGGGGGAAAAAATTGGAAGGGGCGGAACCCACGACGTGGTTCTGGCAGAGTGTCCTCTCCGTCAGTGCCAGGGCAGTGCAAAGGGCCAGTGCTGGGAGCAGTGCCGGGGTACTGCCTAGGCAAGCCTCTCCCCCGGGGGGTGTATTTACCTGTGTGTCTCTGACGGGGACCATTTGCCAGGTTCCCGTTTGTCAGGACCTGTTGTAGACCGTGCCGATGTGACATCTCGCCAACAGGGGATTATACAATGGGGAAGCACGCTAACGTGGTGATATACATCACTGTAAATAAACAAGGGGTTAATGGTATCTACATTAACCCATTGTGTATTTACAGTGATGCATATCACCATAGCTAAATGATATTTAAATGTTGGTAATGACATTCATGATCTTTCCTGACGGGAACCCCATTACATCATTGGCACGGGGCCGGGACAGTCGAGCAGAGAGAGCCCTTTTGGGATAGCCCCCTGATTCTCTGCCCCATTAACATTCCCAGCCGCCAAAATCAGGGGTGTAAGGTCCCTGCATTGTTTCGGCTTCTTCTTAATCTCGACCTCTCATTATCCAGCAAGCTCTGCACTTGTTTGCCCGACCTTCCCCCTTCACGGGAATGTACCTTGACTGGGCTGAGAAACAAAGAATCATAGAAAAGTTCAAGCACAGAAGGAGGCCATTTGGCCCATCTAGTCATTGCCAGCCCGAGGGCACCCGGTTCCCTTTCTAATCCCACCACCCTGCACCCGGCCATTAATCTTCACAGAATTGTATGCATTTTCTTTCAATTGGATACCGAATTGCACTAACTTTTCTTTAAAGACAGCGCATTGTTCAGGTACAGGACAGTCTGAAGGCGGAGGAAGGTGAATAGCCAGAGGTCGTCGTCGTTGTCAGTTCCAATGACATAGATGAAAAAAAAGCCTAGGCGCTGAGGACCCGGGTGTGAATCCCGGCCCGGGTCACTATCCGTGTGGTGTTTGCACATTCTCCCCATGTTTGCGTGGATTTCACCCCCACAACTCAAAGATGTAACTGACCATAGGGAGTATCAGTAATTGACCAGAGGGGAATCAGTAACTGACCACAGGGAGTATCAGTAACAGATCATAGGGGAATCAATAACTGACCATAGGGAGTATCAGTAACAGATCATAGGGGAAATCAGTAACTGACCATAGGGAGTATCAGTAACAGATCATAGGGGAATCAATAACTGACCATAGGGGAATCAGTAACTGACCATAGGGAGTATCAGTAACTGACCATATGGAGTATCAGTAACTGACCATAGGGAGTATCAGTAACTGACCAGAGGGGAAATCAGTAACTGACCATAGGGGAATCAGTAACTGACCATAGGGAGTATCAGTAACTGACCAGAGGGAGTATCAGTAACTGACCATAGGGAGTATCAGTAACTCCACCACAGGGAGTATCATTAACGGACCATAGGGAGTATCAGTAACTGACCATAGGGGAATCATTAACTGACCATAGGGAGTATCAGTAACTGACCATAGGGAGTATCAGTAACTGACCATAGGGGAATCAGTAAACTGACCACAGGGAGTATCAGTAACTGACCATAGGGAGTATCAGTAACTGACCATAGGGGAATCATTAACTGACCATAGGGAGTATCAGTAACTGACCAGAGGGGAAATCAGTAACTGACCATAGGGAGTATCAGTAACTGACCATAGGGAGTATCAGTAACTGACCATAGGGGAATCAGTAACTGACCACAGGGAGTATCAGTAACTGACCATAGGGAGTATCAGTAACTGACCATAGGGGAATCATTAACTGACCATAGGGGGTATCAGTAACTGACCAGAGGGGAAATCAGTAACTCCACCACAGGGAGTATCAGTAACTGACCATAGGGTGTATCAGTGACTGACCATAAGGAGTATCATTATCTGACCACAGGGAATATCAGTAACTGACCATAGGGAAATCAGTAATGAAATGAAATCCGCTTATTGTCACAAGTAGGCTTCAAATTAAGTTACTGTGAAAGGCCCCTAGTCGCCATATTCCGGCGCCTGTTTGGGGAGGCTGGTACGGGAATTGAACCGTGCTGCTGGCCTGCCTTGGTCTGCTTTCAAAGCCAGAGATTTAGCTCTGTGCTAAACAGACCATAGGGAGTATCAGTAACTGACCATAGGGGAATCAGTAACTGACCAAAAAGAGTATCAGTAACTGACCATAGGGAGTATCAGTAACTGACCATAGGGAGTATCAGTAACTGCCCATAGGGAGTATCAGTAACTGCCCATAGGGGAATCCATAACGGACCAAAGGGAGCATCTGTAATTGACCATAAGAGAATCAGTCACTGACCATGGGAGGATCAGTAACTGACCATAAGGAGTATCACTATCTGACCACAGGGAATATCAGTAACTGACCATAGGGAGTATCACTAACTGACCATAGGGGAATGAGGAACTGACCATAGAGGACTCAGTAATTGACCAGAGGGACTTTCAGTAACAGCCCATTGGAGAATCAGTAACTGACCGTAGGGAGTATCAGTAACTGCCCATAGGGGAATGAGGAACTGACCAGAGAGGACTCAGTAATTGACCAGAGGAAATATCAGTAACTGACCATAGGGGAATCAGTAACTGCCCATAGGGGAATCAGTAACTGACCGTAGGGAGTATCAGTAACTGACTATAGGGAAATCAATAACTGACCATAGAGAGTATCAGTACCTGACCATAGAGGAAATAAAAACTGACCATAGCGGAATCAGTAACTGACCATAGGGAGGGTCAGTAGGATAATCGTAACTGAGCCAAAGGAGAAATAGTTACTGACCCTATTGGGAATCAGTAATTGTCCATGGTGGGAATGAGTAACTGACCATAGGTGAATCAGTAACTACCCATAGGGAATATCAGTAACTGATCACAGGGAGTATCAGTAACTGACCATAGGGTGTATCAGTAACTGACCATAAGGAGTATCACTAACTGACCACAGGGAGTGTTAGTAACTGCCCATTGGGAAATCAGTAACTGACCATAGGGAGTATCAGTAACTGACCATCGGGGAAATCCGTAACTGACCATAGGGGAATCAGTAACTGACCATAGGGAGTATCAGTAACTGACCAAAGGGGAATCAGTAACTGACCATAGTGAGTATCAGTAACTGACCACAGGGAGTATCAGTAATAGGGAGTATCAGTAACTGACCATAGGGAGTATCAGTAACTGACCATAGGGGAATCAGTAACTGACCATAGGGAGCATCAGTAACTGACCACAGCCAGTATCAGTAACTGACCATAGGGACTATCAGTAACTGAGCATAGCAAAATCAGTAACTGACGATAGGGAGTATCAGTAACTGACCATAGGGGAATCAGTAACTGACCATAGGGAGTATCAGTAACTGACCATAGGGAGTATCAGTAACTGACCACAGCCAGTATCAGTAACTGACCATAGCAAAATCAGTAACTGACGATAGGGAGTATCAGTAACTGACCAGAGGGAGTATCAGTAACTGACCACAGCCAGTATCAGTAACTGACCATAGCAAAATCAGTAACTGACGATAGGGAGTATCAGTAACTGACCATAGGGAGTATCAGTAACTGACCATAGGGGAATCAGTAACTGACCGTAGGGAGTATCAGTAACTGACCATAGGGAGTATCAGTAACTGACCATAGGGAGTATCAGTAACTGACCAAAGGGCAATGTTTTTCAAACTCATGGCCACGGCCCACGTGTGGGTCACGGGCGGGTGTTGGGTAGGTCGCGGAGCAATTGGCCGTAGCGGTCCCAATCACTGGAGAAGTGCCCAATGGCCGCGACCGGCGGCTGTCTTTTCACCAAATTTAGAGTACCCAATAATTTTTTCCAATTAAGTGCCAATTTAGCATGACCAATCCACATATCCTACGCATCTTTGGGTTGTGGGGGTGAGACCCACAGGAGAATGCGCAAACTCCACACAGACAGTGACCCGGGCCGTGATCGAACCCGGGTCCTCAGCACCGTAAGGCAGCGAGCAGTGCTAACCACTGCGCCACTGTGCTACCACCCCCCCGCCCTCTCCCCCCGCGACTGGCTTTTAAATTGAGAATACGAACGATGGAGTCTTCCCACCAGAAGCGATGGCAAACAGCAGGACATGGGCCCCGCGCATACTCTGACCCCCCCCTTACTGATTTTCCTGTGGTTAGTTACTGATTCCCTTGCGGTTAGTTACTGATTCCCAAAAGGGTCAGTAACTGATTCTCCTTATGGTTCAGTTACTGTTATCCCCTCTGGTCAATTATCGATACTTCCTATGGCCAGTTAATAATTCCCCTATGGTCACCCTGTATGTACATCGATGTGTTGGGCACGGAATCCCTGAGGAGAGATTCCTTTATTTTGTAGCTCGCAGAAAGCAAGCAACAGGACTGCAAAGAGCTGAAGATCCAGAGAGAGGTCCAGAATCAGGAACAGGCCAGGATCTTACAACTGAATCTGCTGGAGAGAGCCACCCAGGAGAGTCCATGGCAGGAAAAGCAGTGCTGGTGTGAGCTGTATAAGGAGCTCCTGGGCCTCTGGTGAACAACCCATTGAGAAGAAACTGAAATCATGAACAAAGCAGTATAAAGTTAATTTCTTGAGGTATGGCTTTGTTAATTGTGCCAATACAAATCAGGATGCAAAGCCCATGTGTGTTATATGCAGGGAAATACTGGCAAGTGAGAGTTGGATGCTAACCAAATCTTACTGTGCAGACATCTTTAGAATTCTAAATGAACTGAACCTCAAACTGCATCGGAAGATGATGATTGCTTTCAGTACTGTAAAGAAATAGGTGCTTTCTTAAGTCATTGAAAGTTTGGTAAGTGCAAGTAGAAAGACAAAACTACTACATGTCCCCACACTGCTGAGACACACCGAAGAAAACATTGTTTGTAAGGGAACTGTCAACAGACTGGCAAGCCTTATTCAATCAAATCCGGCTGTGATGATCAACAGTTTTTATCGCTACTTTCCAGAGGAGACGTTTCAGATGTTGAAAAAGAAGAATGGCTGAAAAATCCTTTCGGGTTTGAGATCCCAGAGTCGATGATTAATTTACAGCTGACCCCAAATGAAATTCTGCGCCCCACCTGTGACAGCATGTCAAAAACACACCACGGGTCTATGAGGCTGTCAGCATTCTGGAGTAGCGCCCTCGAGGAGTATCCAGTGCTGAGTAAAACAAGCATTTTGTTCCTTTTGCCCTTCACAATGACCTACATGTGCAAGGTTGGAATTTCCGTCTTCAAAAAGATGGTGACATGACAACGAAACCGGCGAAACTCAGCATCTGATATGCGCATTGCCCACTCCTCCTGTGAACCTGATTGGAGTGAGATCATGAGGATCAAGCAGGCTCACTTGTCACTTTAAAGGTAAGAGGAATTAGCATATCGTCAAGGTTGGCTGGCATGGTCCTGAAGGTCGGCCAGTTAATAAAAGTGGGTCCCGGGAAAAAACGTTGCAAAACACTCCCATAGGGGAATCAGCAATTGACCATAGTGGGTATCAGTAACTGACTATGGTGGGAATCTGTAACTGGCCATAGGAGTATGAATATTTGACCATAGGGAGTATCAGTAACTGACCATAGGCAGTTTTGGTAACAGACCATAGGGAGTATCAGTAACTGACCATAGGGGAATCAGTGACTGCCCATTGGAGAATCAGTAACTGATCAGAGAGAGTAGCAGTAACTGACCATCGGTGAATCACTGACCAGAAGTTGAATCAGTAACTGACCATAGGGAAATCAGTAACTGGCCATAGAGACAATCAGTAAGTGACCACAGGGGAATCAGTAACTGACCACAGGGAGTATCAGTAAATGACCATAGGGAGTATCAGTAACTGCCCATAGGGGAATCACTGACCAGTAGGTGAATCAGTAACTGACCATAGGGCAAATCAGTAACTGACCATAGAGGGAATCAGGAACTGATCTTAGTCCCACAAGACGTGCTGTTAGGTGAATTGGACATTCTGAATTCCCCCTCAATGTACTCAAACAGGCGCTGGAATGTGGCGATTAGAGGCCTTTCACAGTAACTTTATTGCAGTGTTAACGTAAGCCTACTTGTGACAATAAAGATTATCATTATTATAAGGAGTAGCAATAACTGATTTCCCCTGCTCTATTCTATAGTGTTTAATTTTTACCCCTTTTCAGGTCCTCACCTAAGTTCCATTTTGAACGTTACCATTGCATCAGCTTCCACTACCCTATCACCCACCGCATTCCAACCCACTGCACAAAAAGGAATTCTCCTTGTCACCCCCTCAAATCTTTTGTAAATTGCCTTTAATCTGTGTCCTCTGGTTACCAACACCCCGTCACTGGAAACAACCTGCCCTGATTAAACCTGTTGAAATTCTTCATAGTTTGAACATCTTTATCAAGGCTCCCTGTATACTCACATGCATATAAAACACAAACACCACATTGCATTGCATAAACAGCATCCTCTTGGTGGTATTTCTCCCAATTTGTCTTGATGGCCTTTGACCTTATTCCCCCAGTTCACCTTTGGCTGGAGGCTATGCACTTGAGCTGGTAATTCTGTGAACTCATCGCTCCTCAATTTCAAAGTCACTAAATGCGCCTTTGCCTCAATGGCAAAGATCTTTACATCATCCATTTGCTTCAATATTTATATCTTACAATAAAGAGAATTTTTGAAGAGCACTTCAGCATGTCACATGCAATGTCCCTCCCACAGCTTTCTAATCTTTGAATATCAGAAGAGCAGTTCATTGTGAAACTGCTCCGATGCATGTTGTTCCCTTCAGGAGCGGCAGCTCAACCTTCGATTTTCACATTTACTGGAGGTTGATTTAAGGGATGATGTAATTTGAGATGTTTATGATCAAAGGATTAGGTCGAGAGAAACTATTTCCTCCAGCGGGCCAGTCCAGAACAGGGAAAATCACCTTAAACAAGAACTAAGTCATTGTTAGGAGATCGTAGCAGAGTGCCTCACTTTATTAAAGGTCGAACTCCATACCTTACCACCACAAAATCAGGTAGTTGCTTCTTTAATCAGAACTGTTAAATGTTGTTTCTGTGCACTCCTGTCAAGCACCTTGGCATGTTTTCGCATGTTTGTTACACTGTGTAAATACAGGTTACAGGGCAGCCTGGTGGTGCAGTGGTTAGCATTGCTGCCTACGGCGCTGAGGACCCGGGTTCGAATCCCGGCCCTGGGTCACTGTCCGTGTGGAGTTTACACTTTCGCCCCGTGTCTGTGTGAGTTTCACCCCCACAACCCAAAAGATGTGCAGGATAGGTGGATTGGCCACGCTAAATTGCCCCTTAATTGGAAAAATTAATTGGGTACTGTAAATTTATTAAAAATACGAAGATAAAAAAATCTCCAGACTCGACTATTCCAACTTTATCCTGTTCAGCCTCTCACCTTCCATTCTCCACATACTTTAACTCATTCACTGTACCTTACTATATCTTAACTCATACTAAGTTCTGCTCATCCATCATTCCTCCCAACACCCCCATCCCCTACCAAACTGTGACCTACCGTGAATCACAATCCAACAATGTACATTGGAATAATAGAACATAGGGATTAGGAGCAGAAGTCGTCAATTCAGCCCTTCGAGCCTCCTCCGCCATTCAATCAGGTCATGGCTGATCTCTTCCTGGTCTCAAATTTGCCTCCACAACTGTTCCCCATATCTCTTTTTTTTTTAAATTTAGGGTACCCAATTATTTTTTCCCAATTAAGGGGCAATTTAGCGCGGCCAATCCACCTACCCTGCTCATCTTTCGATTGTGGGGGTGAAACCCACGCAGACACGGGGAGAATGTGCAAACTCCACACAGACAGTGATGTTCTCCATATCTCTATCCCATTTTTCATCAGCAATATATTCATCTCCTTCTTGAAACCGTTTAATTATTCGGACTCCACCGGACTATGGGGCAGCGAGTTCCACAAATTCACCACCCTCTGCGAGAAGTAGTTCCTCCTCATCTCAGTTTCAAATCTATCACCTCTTAACCTACATCTATGACTCTTGTACTATGTTGCCCTACATGGGAGAACATTTGGTCCACATTTACTTAATCAATCCCGTTTAGTATTTTATATACCTTGATCAGATCCCCTCTCATTCTTCTAAACTCGAACGAATATAAGTCCAAACTGTTTAATCTCTCCTCATACGTCAACCCTTTCATCCCCGGAATCAATCTGGTGACCCTCCTCTGAACTGCCTCCAATACCATCACATCCTTCCTCTAATAAGGAGACCAAAACTGGACACAATACTCCAGATGTGGTCTCACCAACACCCTATACAAATGCAAGAACACTTTCTACTTGGGAGACACGGCAGTGGTTAGCACTGTTGCTTCACAGCGCCAGGGTTTCAGGTTTGATTCCCGACTTGGTTCACTGTCTGTGCGGAATCTGCACATCTCCCCATGTCTGCTTGGGTTTCCTCCGGGTGCTCCGGTTTCCTCCCACAAGTCCCCA
The DNA here is from genome assembly GCF_047496885.1 of Scyliorhinus torazame. NCBI lineage: Eukaryota > Metazoa > Chordata > Chondrichthyes > Carcharhiniformes > Scyliorhinidae > Scyliorhinus > Scyliorhinus torazame. The sequence continues at coordinate 317,550,343 of NC_092711.1, forward strand.
AAGACGTGCTGTTCGGTAATTTGGACATTCTGAATTCTCCCTCTGTGGACCCGAATGTGGCGACGAGGGGATTTTCACAGTAACCTCAGTGCAGTGTTAATGTAAGCCTACCTGTGACAATAACGATTATTATTTTTATTACTTTTATACTCCAGTCCTTTTGCAATAAATGCTAACATTCCATTTACTTTTCTTATTACATTTTGTACCTGCATACCTACTTCCTGCGATTCATGAACAAAGATACCCAGATCCCTCTGCCCAGACGCATTTTGAATCTGCTTTCCATTTAGATAATAATTTGCCTGATTATTTTTTTCGGCCAAAATGGATAAGTCACACTTATCCACATTAAACTCCATTGGCCAAATTTGGCCCAATCTCCTAGCCTTTGAATTAACTTGATTTGATTTATTATTGTCACATGTATTAGTATAGAGTTTCTTGCATGCTATGCAGCCAACACATACCTTACATAGTGAATGAAGGAGAGACTACAGAATGCATGCTACAGTCATAGCCAGGCTGTTGAGAAAAGATCAACTTAATACGAGATAGATCCATTCAAAAGTCTGATGGCAGTAGGGAAGAAGCTGTTCTTGAGTCGGTTGGTATGTGACCTCAAACTTTTGTATCTTTTTCCTTTTTTAAAATAAATTTAGAGTACACAATCCATTTTTTCCAATTAAGGGGCAATTTAGCGTGGCCAATCCACCTACCCTGCACATCTTTGGGTTGTGGGGGCGAAACCCACGCAAATACGGGGAGAATGTGCAAACTCCACACGGACAGTGACCCAGAGCCGGGATCGAACCTGGGACCTCGGCGCCGTGAGGCAGCAGTGGTATTCACTGTGCCACCGTGCTGCCCTGTATCTTTTTCCTGATGGGAGAAGGTGGAAGAGAGCATGTCCTGGGTGCGTGGGGTCCTTAATTATGCCGGTTTCCTTTCTGTGGCAGGAGGAATTGTAGACAGAGTCAATGGATGGGAGGACGGTTTGCGCGATGGACTGGGCTACATTCATGACCTTTTGTAGTTTCCTGCGGTCTTGGCCAGAGCACGAATCATACCAAGCTGTGATACAACCAGAAAGAACACTTTTGTTTTTAAAAAAATTTAGAGTACCCAATTCATTTTTTCCAATTAAGGTCCAATCCATCTACCCTACACATCTTTTGGGTTGTGGGGGCAAAACCCACGTAAAAACGGGGAGAATGTGCAAACCCCACACGGACAGTGACCCAGAGCCGCGATCGAACCTTGGACCACGGCACCGTGACGCAGCAGAGCTATCCTACTGCACCACCATGCTGCCCAAAGAATGCTTTCTATGGTGTATCTGTAAAAGTTGGTGAGAGTCGTCGCTGACATGCCGAATTTCCTTAGTCTTCTGAGAAAGTAGAGTCATTGATGGGCTTTTTGAACTATACTGTCGGCATGGGGGGACCAGGACAGGTTGCTGATAATCTGGACACCTATAAACTTGAAGCTCTCGACCCTTTCTACTTCGTTCCCATTGACGTAGACAGGGGCATGTTCTCCACTACGCTTCCTGAAGTCGATGACAATCTCCTTTGTTTTGTTGACATTGAGGGAGAGATTGTTGTCGTCGCATCAGTTCACCAGATTCTCTATCTCATTCCTGTACTCTGTCTCGTCATTGTTTGAAATCCGACCCACTACGGTGGTGTCATCAGCAAATTTTAAAATTGAGTTGGAGGGGAATTTGGCCACACAGTCATAGGTGTATAAGGAGCATAGTGGGGGGCTGAGGACACAGCCTTGTGGGGCACCGGTGTTGAGGATGATCGTGGAGGGGGTGTTGTTGCCAATCCTTACTGATTGTGGTCTGTGGTAAGTTCAGGATCCAGTTGCAGAGGGAGGAGCCAAGGCCAAGGCCACGGAGTTTATAGATGAGTTTCGTAGGAATAATGGTGTTGAAGGCTGAGCTGTAGTCGATAAATAGGAGTCTGACATAGGTGTCTTTGTTATCTAGGTGTTCCAGGGTAGAGTGCAGGGCCATGGAGATGGCGTCTGCTGTGGACCTGTTGCAGCGGTAGGCGAACTGTAATGGATCAAGGCAATCCGAGAGGCTGGAGTTGATTCATGCCATGACTAACCTTCATAATGGTGGATGTCAGAGCCACTGGACGATAGTCATTAAGGCACGCTGCTTGGCTTTTCTTTGGTATAGGGATGATGGTCGTCCTCCTGAAGCAGATAGGGACCTCAGATTGTTGTAAAGAGAGGTTGAAGATGTCTGCGGATACCCCCGCCAACTGATCCGAGCAAGACCTGAGTGCCCGTCCGGGTACCCCATCCGGGCCAGTGGCTTTCCGTGGGTTGACCTTCGAGAAGGCTGCTCTGACGTCTGCAATGATGACCTCAGATACAAGTTCATCCGAGGCTTCCAGGTGGAGGGCGTGCTCTCGCTGACCTCTTGCTAAAAGTGGGCATAGAATGCGTTGAACTCATTTATATAGCCTATCTATATCCGTCTGTAAACTCTGTATCTCCTCTTCGCTGCCTGCTTTCCCACCTATTTTAGTATAATCCGCAAATTTTGCTATGTTACACTCTGTCCCTGCTTGCAGATCATTTCTATAGATTGTAAACAGTTGAGGTCCGAGGACTGACCCCTGCGTCACTCCGCTAGTTACAGTTCGCCAGCCAGAGAACAACCCATTTATCCCGACCCTCTGCTTTCTGCGAATCAGCCAATCCTCAATCAAATCTACTACTCTACCCCCAATCCCCTGCGATCTCACCTTTTGGATCAATCTTTTATGCGGCACCTTGTCAAACACCTTCTGGAAGTCTAAATATACCACATCCACAGGTTCTCCATTGTCCATCTTGCTGGTTACGTCCTCAAAGAACTCACGCAAGTGTGTGAAGCATGACTTACCCTTCATAAAACCACGCTGACAATGGTGGATTTAGCTCTGTCTTTCCAAATGGTCAGTCATCTCCTCCTTAATGATTGATTCCAGCATCTTCCCCATCACAGAGGTCAAGCTAGCCGGTCTGTAGTTTCCTACATTTTGCCTCTCTCGCTTTTTGAATAGGGGCATCACATTAGTGTGTTTCCAATCCACCGGGACCTTCCCAGAATCCAGGGAATTTTTAAGTATCACAACCAAAGCATCCACTATCTCTGCTGCTATCTCCCTTTAATACCTTAGGATGCAATGTCTCAATTTGGAAGATCTCATCCATCCTTTCAAATCCTTCTGTTGCCTCAGCTCTTCATATCGCTGAATCTAACAACAGCTCTATAAACCTCGCTGCGCTCCTTCGATGCTTGCCTCTTTCACCACTCCACCAGTGGCAGCCATATCTTCGGCTGCCTGGGCGCTAAGCTCTGGAATTCCCTCCCTCAACCTTTCTGCCTCTCTCCTCCCCTAAGATACTCTTTGAAACCTACATTTCCTGTCCTAATCTATCTTTGTTTGGGTCAATGTCAAATTTTGTTTGATGATTGGCCAGATGTTCTGATCAGTGGCACTGCTGGGCGCATCACTGCTGACTGATGAGTTCCTGGCCTGCTTATCTTGTTGCACCGTTCTATACAGCTCTTCCAATCCCGGCTGGAATGTCGAAGGCTCAATGCAGTAATCCACAGGGAAGACAGGTGAAGAGGAGCCGGCACAGGGGACACTCCGCATGACAGTGATTGGCACCTTCTGTCTTGGGAGATGGGCTGACCCTGGGTGTGTGTCACTTCTGGATTGAACATCGCCTGTTGCTGTTGGAGAGGCCGATTTGTAAGTGGCACCCTCTCTCACCACAGGCACGGATAAGTAACATTGTCGTGAGATCGATTGAGGTTTTTTTCCTGTCCAACATTTGCTCAGTAACTGTACCTATTCAGTTAAGTACAACGGAACTGTCCAGAGTCCCCGACTCTAACTCAGTGTCCAATGTAGAAGGAGAATTATCCATCAGAATGTTAAACTTCCAAGTGTGGCCACAGTGGCCCAGAGGTTAGTACTGCTACCTCACAGTGCCGAGGACCTGGGTTCGATCCCGGCCCGGGATCACTGTCCGTGTGGAGTTTACACATTCTCCCGGTGTCTGCGGGGTTTCACCCCCCCCCCCCCAGGGAGGGTGGATTGGCCACACTAAATTACCCTTAATTGGAAAAAAAAAGAATTGGCTACTTTAAATTTATATTTTAAAAATTTTTAAACTTCTTTGGCAATTCCCACATCCCTCTCCGCATCTCAACTTCCACAGGGTCCGATTGGGCTTAGACCATAAGACATAGGAGCAGAATTAGGCCACTCGGCCCATCGAGTCTGCTCCGCCATTCAATCATGGCTGATATTTTCTCATCCCCATTCTCCTGCCTTCTCCCCGTACCCCCGGTTCCCCTCATGTGGTAGTATGCATTAGGGGTCATGTGGGACTGTGAAGCCGTGATGTCATTGGCTGACGGATCCCAGGTCCTGGTTGGCTGTTGATCTCTAGCTCCGCCCTGAAGGCGGAGTATAAGAACCAGGAATTCTCCCCGCAGCTCCAGTCTGTTGCTGAACTGCGGGGAACGAGTCACGCTGAATAAAGCCTCATCGACTTCACCTCTATTCGTCTCTCGGGAGTCTTTGTGCGCTACAATTTATTAAGCGTGCTTAAAGGACTATGGAGCTCAGGATCGTCCCGGAATGCCTGAGGATCAGCCCCAACGCAGTGAACTCAGCAGCAGTTTTTAAACACTGGCAGACTTGTTTCGAAGCCTACCTCCGAACGGCCCCCGGCCGGGTCACAGAAGACCAGAAACTACAGGTCCTGCACTCGAGTAAGCCCGGAAATTTACCCTCTCATCGAAGACGCAGAGGATTTCCAGACGGCGTTCGCAGCACTAAAGAGCATCTATGTTCGCCCTGTGAACCAGATCTACGCACGCTACCAACATGCAACGAGACGGCAAAGTCCCGGAGAATCGCTAGACGAATTCTACGCCGCGCTGCTAATTTTGGGACGGGCCTGCAGCTGCCCGCCGGTAAACGCGATTGAACACACGGACATTTTAATTCGCGATGCGTTTGTGGCTGGTATGAACTCTCCCCAAATCCGCAAAAGACTTTTAGAAAAAGAGTCGCTAGGACTCTCAGAGGCACGGGCCCTTGCAACCTCACTAGATGTGGCCGCGCGAAACGCCCGCGCCTACGGCCCCGACTGCGCGGCAGCCCCTTGGGCTCCGTTGACCCCCGTTGCGACAAACCCCCCCCCCCCACAGGCTTGCGCGGTTCAGACGCCAAGTCGTCCCGGGGGAGCCCGCTGCTATTTCTGCGGCCAGGCGAAACACCCCCGGCAGCGCTGCCCGGCCCGCGCAGCGATTTGCAAGAGCTGCGGGAAAAAGGGCCATTTCGCGGCTGTGTGCTGGTCCCGGGGGGTCGCCGCCGTCCCCGGAGAAGAAGGAGCCCTGCGCGTTCCAAACGCTCCCCAACCCCCCCCAGCGCCCATGTGCGACCCGCAGGCGCCGCCATTTTGTGTCCCGGCCGCCACGTGAGGAGGAGGGGCGCCGCCATCTTGGGACCCCCCAGCCCTGCACGACGCATGGGGGTGGCCATTTTGTCCACCCCCGCCGCCATCTTGTGACCCCCCAGCCATGTGCGATGCATGGGGGCAGCCATTTTGTTCACCCCCGCCGCCATCTTGGATGGCAACAATGGACCCCAGCATCGACGGCTCCACGGGGTTCGAGGAAGACGCTGAAGCACTGCGACCACGTCTGGCCTCAATGACGCTGGACCAAGCACTGCCCCGGACGCTCCAGACGACGACAACAACGGTGCTGATCAACGGACACGAGACACCATGCCTGGTCGACTCCGGGAGCACAGAAAGCTTCATCCACCCCGACACGGTAAGACGCTGTTTTTTGACCATCCGTCCCAGTGCGCAAAAGATTTCCCTAGCTGCAGGATCCGACTCCGTACAGATCAAAGGCTTCTGCATAGTGACCCTAACGGTGCAAGGGAGGGAGTTTAAAAACTACAGGCTCTACGTCCTTCCCCAACTCTGCGCGCCCACATTACTGGGATTAGACTTCCAGTGCAATCTGCAGAGCCTAACTTTCCAATTCGGCGGCCCAATACCCCCACTCACTATCTGCGGCCTCGCAACGCTCAAGGTTGAGCCCCCATCCTTGTTTGCAAACCTCACCCCGGATTGCAAACCCGTCGCCACTAGGAGCAGACGGTACAGCGCCCAGGACCGGACATTTATTCGGTCCGAAGTCCAGCGGCTACTGAAGGAAGGCATAATCCAGGCCAGCAATAGTCCCTGGAGAGCACAGGTGGTAGTAGTAAAGACAGGGGAGAAGCAAAGGATGGTCATAGACTATAGCCAGACCATCAACAGGTACACACAACTAGACGCGTACCCTCTCCCCCGCATATCCGACATGGTCAATCGGATTGCCCAATATAAGGTCTTCTCCACCGTGGACCTCAAGTCCGCCTACCATCAGCTCCCCATCCGCCCAAGTGACCGCAAGTACACAGCCTTCGAGGTAGACGGGCGATTATACCACTTCCTAAGGGTCCCATTTGGCGTCACAAACGGGTCTCGGTCTTCCAACGGGAGATGGACCGAATGGTTGATCAACACGGGTTGCAGGCCACGTTCCCGTATCTCGACAACGTAACCATCTGCGGCCACGATCAGCAGGACCACGACGCCAATCTCCAAAAATTCCTCCAGACCGCGAAAGCCTTGAACCTCACATACAACGAGGACAAGTGCGTTTTTAGCACAAACCGGCTAGCCATCTTGGGATATGTAGTGCGCAATGGGATAATAGGCCCCGACCCCGAACGTATGCGCCCCCTCATGGAATTTCCCCTAATACAGACCACGACCTTCCCCTCTGTCGACAGAGGCTTGCCAGGCCTTCAGCTGCATCAAAGCGGATATCGCAAAGGCCACGATGCGCGCCATCGACGAGTCCCTCCCCTTCCAGGTCGAGAGCGACGCCTCCGATGCAGCTCTAGCGGCCACCCTTAACCAAGCGGGCAGACCCGTGGCCTTTTTCTCCCGAACCCTCCACGCCTCAGAAATCCGCCACTCCTCAGTGGAAAAGGAAGCCCAAGCCATAGTGGAAGCTGTGCGACATTGGAGGCATTACCTGGCCGGCAGGAGATTCACTCTCCTCACTGACCAACGGTCGGTAGCTTTCATGTTTGATAATGCACAGCGGGGCAAAATTTAAAATGACAAGATCTTAAGGTGGAGGATCGAGCTCTCCACCTTCAACTATGAGATCTTGTACCGTCCCGGAAAGCTGAACGAGCCGTCCGATGCCCTATCCCGCGGCACATGTGCCAACGCACAAATTAACCATCTCCAAACCCTCCACGAGGACCTCTGCCACCCGGTTCTACCATTTTATAAAGTCCCGCAACCTCCCCTACTCTGTGGAGGAGGTCCGTACAGTCACAAGGAACTGCCACATCTGCGCAGAGTGCAAACCGCATTTTTTCAGGCCGGATAGTGCGCACCTGATCAAGGCTTCCCGTCCCTTTGAACGCCTCAGTCTGGATTTCAAAGGGCCCCTCCCCTCCACCGACCGCAACACATACTTCCTGAACGTGGTGGACGAGTACTCCCGTTTCCCCTTCGCCATCCCCTGCCCTGACATGACAGCGGCCACAGTCATTAAAACCCTTAGCACCATATTCACACTGTTCGGTTGCCCCGCATACGTCCATAGCGACAGGGGGTCCTCCTTCATGAGTGACGAGCTGCGCCAGTTCCTGCTCAGCAAGGGTATAGCCTCGAGCAGGACGACCAGCTACAACCCCCGGGGGAACGGGCAAGTAGAGAGGGAGAACGGCACGGTCTGGAAGACCGTCCTACTGGCCCTATGGTCCAGGGATCTCCCAGTTTCACGGTGGCAGGAGGTCCTCCCGGACGCCCTCCACTCCATCCGGTCGCTACTGTGTATCACCACTAACCAAACGCCTCATGAGCGCCTCCTTGTCTTCCCCAGGAAGTCCTCCTCTGGAACGTCGCTGCCGACCTGGCTGGCGGCCCCAGGACCCATCTTGCTCCGGAAACATGTGCGGGCGCACAAGTCGGACCCGCTGGTTGAGAGGGTTCACCTCCTCCACGCGAACCCGCAGTACGCCTACGTGGAGTACCCCGACGGCCGACAGGACACGGTCTCCCTGCGAGATCTGGCGCCCGCCGGCAACACACACACCCCCTCGACACCAATCACCCCCTCCCTGCCACTGGCGCACCCCGCGACAGCCCCCTTCCCGGGAGGATCAGTCCTCCTCCCAGGTCCGACCAGAAGTGAAGCTGAAGCAGAAACCGTAAAGCTCCCGGAGGCGACAACACTGGAACAAGCACCACCACCACCGGGGCTGAGACGATCGACAAGGACATCCAGACCGCCCGCCCAACTCGTGGCATCGGTGTCACACTAGAATGTTGTGGACTTTAACGAGAATGTTTTTTTTTCCTTTTCCCTCTTACGAATACTGTAAATAGTTCAAAACAAAAAAACCCTGTACATAGCCCAGTGTAGGGCACTGTAATGACATGCAAAAGTTTTTTTCCTCCCAGGACCAGCCTTGTAAACCCCTACCACCATGCGAAGCACCACCCCGCCGGGTTCATTTTCAACAAGGGGTGAATGTGGTAGTATGCATTAGGGGTCATGTGGGACTGTGAAGCCGTGATGTCATTGGCTGACAGATCCCGGGTCCTGGTTGGCTGTTGATCTCTAGCTCCGCCCTGAAGGCGGAGTATAAGAACCAGGAATTCTCCCCGCAGCTCCAGTCTGTTGCTGAACTGCGGGGAATGAGTCACGCTTAATAAAGCCTCATCGACTTCACCTCTATTCGTCTCTCGGGAGTCTTTGTGCGCTACACCTCATTAATCTGTTTTTCCTGTTGTAGGTCTCCAGCGATCCGGTGGCTGCTAGATTTGGCTGTCATGCATTCGGTTCACATGTTGCAGCCAATGGGGTCGCTGCTGACCACAGAAGGCTGGGGATCCGGATACGCTGGAATACATCCATGTTCGGCACTCTGAGAATCCTCCGGAGATGTCCAAAATTAATCTGAGGCAATGGAGGTGGAAGCGGTTCAGTCGCATTTCATGGCTTGAATAAGTTGTCCATTCTTTATCGGTCTAAAGCAGGGAGGTGAGAGCACAAGGCTGGTACTCACAGAGGTTTGTATTCTTGGTTACTTTGCCAAATTTGTTCTCTCACCTTTGACAATGACAGCTGCAGCCTTGACAACCTGGTGCTGATTTCGGCATCAAGGATCCCGGGTATGTGGAGCTGCCAACGACATTTAGAGTGAGGTTGTTGATGTTGGATTGGATATTTAGAGTGAGGTTGTTGATGTTGGACTGGACATTTAGAGTGAGGTTGTTGATGTTGGATTGGATATTTAGAGTGAGGTTGTTGATGTTGGATTGGATATTTAGAGTGAGATTGTTGATGTTGGACAGGACATTTAGAGTGAGGTTGTTGATGTTGGATTGGATATTTAGAGTGAGATTGTTGATGTTGGACAGGACATTTAGAGTGAGGTTGTTGATGTTGGACTGGACATTTAGAGTGAGATTGTTGATGTTGGACTGGACATTTAGAGTGAGATTGTTGATGTTGGACTGGACATTTTGAGTGAGATTGTTGATGTTGGACTGGACATTTAGAGTGAGATTGTTGATGTTGGACTGGACATTTAGAGTGAGATTGTTGATGTTGGACTGGACATTTAGAGTGAGATTGTTGATGTTGGACTGGACATTTAGAGTGAGGTTGTTGATGTTGGACTGGACATTTAGAGTGAGGTTGTTGATGTTGGATTGGATATTTAGAGTGAGGTTGTTGATGTTGGTTTGGACATTTAGAGTGAGGTTGTTGATGTTGGATTGGATATTTAGAGTGAGGTTGTTGATGTTGGACTGGACATTTAGAATGAGGTTGTTGTTGTTGGATTGGATATTTAGAGAGAGGATGTTGATGTTGCTGGAAGGCAGAGTCTCTACATCCTGGCCCGTAGCTTTGGTCTTCCTGATGCTGATTGTTTGTCCAAACACCTTGCAGGCCTTGGAGGGCTGATCTACAAGTTGTCACAAGTGATCTTCAGCATAGGACGCCAGCACAGTCTCATCGACAAACAACTCACAAACTAGGACATTGTGCACTTTGGCTCGGGCTGGGGTTCACAGTTAATCACTGCATTCCAGTAGATATTAAGCAGAGGGTGAGATTTACCACTGCCACCAGTCCTGCTGATGCCCACGGTGCTTTGCATGATTGTCCGTCCCACTGCTGGGGAGCCCGCCACAGGGACTCGCCTTCGCCAGGACTGGAAATTCCCACCGGCAGAAAGGGCCGGAAAATGCCACCAAGTAACTATATGGGTAAGTAGAGTGTATCTCGCCCACAACTGCAACATTAACATCAGTGTAAGAAATATTCGCCCAGGGTCCAAGGCAGTGCTAATCAGCCTGCTTGGAGTTGCAACAGCCCTGGCAATTACTGTGCATGTGCATGTGTCAGGACCTCCCCTGAGCCCTGACGCACATCAAGAGCATGTGTTTGGTGCACATCACCACTGCCCCCACTACCAGAAGGTCTGACCCCGTATCCTCTGAAATGCCTTGGTATGATTCACTATACTAGGTGCTGGAGGTATTAAAGTGCATCAAGATAGATAAATCCCCGGGACCTGATGAAATGTACCCCAGGATGTTGTGGGAGGTTAGGGAGGAAATTCCCGGTCCCCTAGCTGAGATATTTGAATCATCGACAGCCACAGGAGAGGTGCCTGAAGATTCTTGTGCCCTTGTTTAAGAAGGGCTGTAGCGATAAGCCTGGGAACTACAGACCAGTTAGCCTCACTTCTGTAGTGGGTAAATTGTCAGAAGGTATTCTGAGGTGCAGGATCTACAGGCATTTAGACAGGCAAGGAATAATTAGGGAAAGTCAGCATGGCTTTGTAAGGGGAAAGTCATGTCTCACGAATCTGATTGAGTTTTTTTGAAGGGGTAACCAAGAAAGTAGATGAGGGCAGTGTGGTAGACATTGCGTACATGGACTTTAGCAAGGCCTTTGACAAGGTATCGCATGATAGGTTGTTGCAAAAGGTTAAATCTCACGGAATCCAGGGTGGGGTAGCCAAGAAGATACAAAATTGGCTTGGTAACCGAAGCCAAAGGGTGGTTGTGGAGGGTTGTTGTTTAAACTGGAGGCCTGTGACCAGCGGTGTGCCTCAGGGATCGGTGCTGGGTTCATTGTTATTTATGATATATATTAGGGCAGCATGGTTGCGCAGTGAGTTAGCACTGCTACCTCACAGCGCCGAGGTCCCAGGTTCAATCCCGGCTCTGGGTCACTGTCCGTGTGGAGTTTGCACATTCTCCCTGTATTTGCGTGGGTTTTGCCCCCACAACCCAGCGATGTGCAGGTTAGGTGGATTGGCCACACTAAATTGCCTCTTAATTGGAAAAAAAATGAATTGGGTACTCTAAATTTAGAAAAAAAAAATTTGTGATATATATTAATGATTTGGATGAGAATGTAGGAGGCATGGTTAAATTTGCAGATGACGACCTTGGCCTCCCTCTCTCCTCCGGATCCGCTGGCGATGGCGACGGTGTCAACGGGAATCCGATTTTCCTTCGCTTCTTTCTGAGCGATCGAAACCGGAGAGTTGCTGCCGCGAGAGAGGGGGGAGGAAGAGGAGGAGGCCGACCATTTGCTCATTTATTCGCGGCGCCATGTGTTTTTCGATAAGGTTTTAAAAGGCGAGAGAGAGCGGCCGCTGCTGACGCCTCAGCGCATCATCTCCCCCCATCCCAGCGGCGGCTGACGACAGTCCCCTCCCCTCTTTTCCCCCCTCAAATTAAACACCCTAACAAAACTCTGAGAGGGAGGAGGGACTGGTTTTTATAAAAAGAGAAGTGTCAACTGGCCATTACTTCCAATTCCTCGCTTTGTTGTGAATCCTCCCAAAACTCGCACGAAAGGTTTTATTTGGGGTTTTTATTTTAATTGTCCTCTCTCCCGTCTTGCTTTCTCTTTCTCTGTGCGTGTGTGTGTGTCTTTCTCTGTTTTAATTAATGCCCTCCCACCCCCTTTCAGGAGGATGGGCGCAAACCGAGTGTTTTTTTATAAAGTGAGCCTCCGCCCTCTGAGGAGAGCCCGCCTGCTCCCTCCCTCCCTGCCTCAACGAACCCATCATGTGATTCCCGCATCCCAACACATTTCTACATTCCACCCAGCTATCCCTCTTTATGTCTATCTCTCCTGTGTTTGTTCTCCCATCCCCCTTCATTTTTTGTCAAAAAAACAAAACTCGTTCTCCCCCTCCCTTTCTGGTGACTGGGAAATGTGTGTACCGACCCCAACAAAGGCTGGGCAAACTTCTGCCACTTTGTGACACAAACTATTTTTTTTCTTTTGACCTCTCCAAACTTCCTTTTTCCTCTCTCCGGCTTTGATCAAGGGTCACCCGGACTCGAAACGTCAGCTTCCGCCCTCTCTCCAACAGATGCTGCCAGACCTGCTGTGATTGTCCAGTATTTTCTGTGTTCGTTCCTTTTTCTCTTTCCCTCCCATGGTAGTGCAGCAGTTAGCACTGTTGCTTCACAGCGCCAGGATCCCAGGTTCGATTCCCGGTTTGGGTCACTGTCTGTGCGGAGTCTGCACGTTCTCCCCGTGTCTGCGTGGGTTTACTCCGGGCACTCCGATTTCCTCCCACTAGTGGTGTACCACAAGGATCTGTTTTGGGGCCACTGCTGTTTGTCATTTTTATAAATGACCTGGAGGAGGGCGTAGAAGGATGTGTGAGTAAATTTGCAGATGACACTAAAGTTGGTGGAGTTGTGGACAGTGCGGACGGATGTTACAAGTTACAGAGGGACATAGATAAGTTGCAGCGCTGGGCTGAGAGGTGGCAAATGGAGTTTAATGCAGAAATGTGTGAGGTGATTCATTTTGGAAGGAATAACAGGAAAACAGAGTTCTGGGCTAATGGTAAGATTCTTGGCAGTGTGGATGAGCAGAGAGACCTCGGTGTCCATGTACATAGATACTTGAAAGTTGCCACCGAGGTTGAGAGGGTTGTTAAGAAGGCGTAAGGTGTGTTAGCTTTTATTATGTGGAGATGCCGGCGTTGGACTGGGGTGAGCACAGTACGAAGTCTTACAACACCAGGTTAAAGTCCAACAGGTTTGTTTCGATGTCACTAGCTTTCGGAGCGCTGCTCCTTCCTCAGGTGAATGAAGAGGTATGTTCCAGAAACACATATATAGACAAATTCAAAGATGCCAAACAATGCTTGGAATGCGACCATTAGCAGGTGATTAAATCTTTACAGATCCAGAGATGGGGTAACCCCAGGTTAAAGAGGTGTGAATTACATCAAGCCAGGACAGTTGGTAGGATTTCGCAGGCCAGATGGTGGGGGATGAATGTAATGTGACATGAATCCCAGGTCCCGGTTGAGGCCGCACTCATGTGTGCGGAACTTGGCTATAAGTTTCTGCTCGGCGATTCTGCGTTGTCGCGCGTCCTGAAGGCCGCCTTGGAGAACGCTTACCCGGAGATCAGAGGCTGAATGCCCTTGACTGCTGAAGTGTTCTCCGACTGGAAGGGAACATTCCTGCCTGGCGATTGTCGCGTGATGTCCGTTCATTCGTTGTCGCAGCGTCTGCATGGTCTCGCCAATGTACCACGCTTCGGGACATCCTTTCCTGCAGCGTATGAGGTAGACAACGTTGGCCGAGTCGCACGAGAACGTACCGCGTACCTGGTGGGTGGTGTTCTCACGTGTAATAGTGGTATCCATGTCAATGATCTGGCACGTCTTGCAGAGATTGCCATGGCAGGGTTGTGTGGTGTCGTGGTCACTGTTCTGAAGACTGGGTAGTTTGCTGCAAACAATGGTTCGTTTGAGGTTGCGCGGTTGTTTGACCCCCACTACTTGCCTTCAAACAACCGCGCAACCTCAAACGAACCATTGTTTGCAGCAAACTACCCAGTCTTCAGAACAGTGACCACGACACCACACAAACCTGACATGACAAACCTGTTGGACTTTAACCTGGTGTTGTAAGACTTCGTACTTAGCTTTTATTGGTAGAGGGATTGAGTTTCGGAGCCATGAGGTCATGTTGCAGCTGGACAAAACTCTGGTGCGGCCACATTTGGAGTATTGCGTGCAATTCTGGTCGCCGCATTATAGGAAGGATGTGGAAGCATTGGAAAGGGTACGGAGGAGATTTACCAGAATGTTGCCTGGTATGGAGGGAAGATCTTATGAGGAAAGGCTGAGGGACTTGAGGCTGTTTTCGTTAGAGAGAAGAAGGTTAAGAGGTGACTTAATTGAGGCATACAAGATGATCAGAGGATTCGATAGGGTGGACAGTGAGAGCCTTTTTCCTCGGATGGTGATGTCTAGCATGAGGGGACATAGCTTTAAATTGAGGGGAGATAGATATAAGACAGATGTCAGAGGTAGGTTCTTTACTCCGAGAGTAGCAAGGGCGTAGAATGCCCTGCCTGCGACAGTAGTGGACTCGCCAACACTAAGGGCATTCCAATGGTCATTGGATAGACATATGGACGATAAGTGAATAGTGTAGATGGGCTTTAGAGTGGTTTCACAGGTCGGCGCAACATCGAGGGCCAAATGGCCTGTAATGCGCTGTAATGTTCTATGTTCTATGTTCTAAGTCCCGAAAGACATGCTGTTAAGTGAATTGGACATTCTGAATTCTCCCTCTGTGTACCTGAACAGGTGCCGGAGTGTGGTGACTAGGGGATTTTCACAGTAACTTCATTGCAGTGTTTATGACTTGTGATGATAGTAAAGATTTTTTTTTTTTTTTAAAGTTTGCAGATGACACCAAGATTGGTGGCATAGTGGATAGTGAAGAATGTTATATAAGATTGCAACAGGATCTTGACCATTTGGGCCAGTGGGCTAATAAATGGCAGATGTCTAATTTGGATAAATGTGAGGTGATGCATTTTGGTAGCTCAAATGAGGGCAGGGCTGACTCAGTTAATGGTAGGGATTTGGGGAGAGTTACAGAACAAAGAGATCTAGGGGTACAGGTTCATAGCTCCTTGAAGGCGGAGTCGCAGGTGGACAGGGTGGTGAAGAAGGCATTCAGCATGCTAGGTTTTATTGGTCAGAATATTGAATACAGGAGTTGGGACATCTTGTTGAAGTTGTACAAGACATTGCTAAGACCACACATGGAATACTGTGTTCAGCTCTGGTCACCCTGTTATAGGAAGGATATTGTTAAATTAGAAAGAGTGCAGAAGAGATTTACGAGGATGCTACCAGGACTTGATGGTCTGAGTGATCAGGAGAGGCTGGGTAGGCTGGGACTTTTTTCCCTGGAGCGTAGGAGGCTTAGGGGTGATCTTATGGAGGTCTAGAAAATAATGAGGGTCACAGATAAGGTCGACATCTTTTCCCAAAGGTAGAGGAGTCTAGAAATCAAGGCGATAGGTTTAAGGTGAGAGGAGAGAGATACAAGAGAGACCAGAGGGAGAATTTCTTCACACAGAGGGTGGTGAGTATCTGGAACGGGCTGCCAGAGGCAGTGGTAGAGGCGGGTACAATTGTTTCCTTTAAAAAGAGGCTACACAGTTAAATGGACAGGGTGGGTATAGGGGGATATGGGCCAAATGCAGGCAAGTGGGACTAGCTTGGTGATAGAAACTGGGCAGCATGGACCAGCTGGGCCGAAGGGCCTGTTTCCATGATGTAAACATCTATGACTCTATGACTCTATAACATTAAAGGTGCTGCACAAATACAAGTTGTTGTTGGGAAGTCTGGTTAGTGAAGCAGAAACCTGCTTTATACCCGAGCTGAGTATTGTTCCAGTATTGTCAGTGCAAATAAAGCTGGTCTCCAGAACAATGCCAAGGGACCATTTATGTTCACCCAATACTAATAATCGCTTATTGTCACAAGTAGGCTTTAATGTAGTGACTGTGAAGAGCCCATAGTCGCCACATTCCGGCACATGTTCAGGGAGGCCGGTACGGGGATTGAACCCGCGCTGCTGAGAAGGTTAATGTCTCATCTGAAAACAGTATAAAATGTCCGAATTAAGTTCCGACGTTACTATTGCTTGAATGCACCAACTCTGTTATTTTAACCACATTCATGTAAATCTACAACCTACAGCCCCGTGAGTTGGATCGGGGAATGAGGTGGATGTAGTTTGTTGAAGATAGGAATTAGGAATATAGGAATTCACCTGAGGAAGGAGCAGCGCTCCGAAAGCTAGTGACATCGAAACAAACCTGTTGGACTTTAACCTGGTGTTGTAAGACTTCGTACTGTGCTCACCCCAGTCCAACGCCGGCATCTCCACATCATAGGAATTAGGAGCAGGAGTCGGCAATTCAGCCCTTCGTGCAGCTCCGCCATTCAATCAGATCCTGGCTGATCTCTTGAAGGGAAACCATACAGTGGGGAAGGTGCATTGGGGTCTCTTGCGCGCTTTACTCCAGCAGGGAGTCCGTTGCAACTCCACAGAGAGAACTGTCACTGCTGAGTCACAGGCTTGAGGGTTTAAGCCCCACGCAAGAGATTTGAGTTCAAGAACATAGGTTGACATTTTTGTGCAGGTTTTTGGATAATGGCCTAAATAGGATTAAATAGTCGTTGATTTAGATATTACATGTTTTTTGTAAGAACATGAATGCCTCACCAACAACAACTTATACTTTTGTGGTGTCATTACCATAATGAAGTGTGCCAAGGTGATTATAGAATCATAGGATCTACAGTGCAGAAGGAGGCCATTCGGCCCATCGCGTCTGCATCGGCCCTTGGAAATAAACCTAAACCCCTACCTCCACCCTATCCCCGTAACCCAGTAACCCCAACTAACCTTTTTGGATACTAAAGGCAATTTAGCGTAGCCAATCCACCTCACCTGCACACCTTTGGACACACAGGGAGCGTAAAGAGGTCTCATTGGACCTCCATGACGCTCCTGTTTTATTCATTTTCTGCCACTTTCATCTTTCCAAAGGTATCGAGCCGGTGAAAATTCATTTGAACTTCGCTGAGAAAGTGTCCTTGATGAAGGTCCACGGCTGGAACTGGAGGGAGAGAGCGAGAGAGGAAGAGTGCGATACAGAGGAAGAGAGAAACAACAACTTACATTCATATAGCGCCTATAACCGAATCAAATGACCCAAAGTGCTTCATTGGAGGGTTACAAATTAAAGTTAGACACCATGAGGAGATATCGAGCAGATATCGGATATCGGCCCAAATGTTGGTGAAAGTTTTTTTAATGTAAATATTTTTAGTAGCATTTTGCATTTAAAGAAAGCAGAACGTTTTACAAAAAAAAAGGAAAGAAAACACAGGAACATCAGTGGTAATAATCAACAAATAGTAACGATAGCACATGGGCCCCAAGTTGTCACCATGTCTGTGACAAGGGTCCCAGTTCTAGCCTACATTATTTACATCAGTGTTCCTGCGTATTGTCCAATTCTTTGAAGGGTTATGTTTGGGACACTTACCACCTTGTGATGAGAGTTACACTCAGCTTTACCACATATTTACATTCATTGCCAAGACCCTTCACCTCTCTTACAGATTGTCTTCACTTTGCTGTGTGCCTGGGGGGAGGGGGGGGGGTGGGGGGGGGGATGGGGTAGTCCTGTTCCCCCCTTGAGATTTCGAGGGCGGTCAGGCCACGTCTGTCTATTTGGTTTGGCCCATGTGGGAGGGTCTTGTGCCCCCTCCTGCGAGTGGCACTTCTCCCGCTTCCTGCTCTGCCATTTGAAAGCTCCCTTTCACCCAGGCGCCGTTCCCTACACCCCCGCCCCCCCCCCCTCACTACCCCCCTTCCTATCGAGGACTCGTGATCTCTTCACTGTGCTGTTGAGGCCCCTCACATTCCATGTTACTATCCGGATAGGGTCGTGCCTTCCTCGGCCACCTGTGAGGTCAACCATACTCACCCTGTGGGCCCCATCCTGTTCTTTTGGGATGCCCTCGCTCACAGGCCATCCAGGATGGCCACCGACTACTTCTTCTTTTTGTCATCTGCAAGTGTTGTGGCTGCAACCACCACCCATATCCCTACCGCCCCTCTGTTTCTCCCCCTGTGCCCCCTACCCTCATGCTCCTATTCCTAGCCCCCCGCCCGCCGGGCTCTATCCCCCTCTTTACTTCCCCTGGTCCCTCTCTTATTGCCCTTTGTTCTCCCTGAATTTCTCCTTTCCCCTCTGTCATTCGGGGAGATGTGCTGCGGCCTCCTCCTTCGCTTGTCTCCCGTACACCAGCATTCTCGCTAATGTAGCGACTCCTCTACCAGTCCGATTCCCCTATTTAACCCCGCCAACCTCTCCCCCTCCTCTGCATTCTCTGCCCTTCACGTGTGTTCACCCCCGCCTCTCTCGTCATTTTGCAGACTGCGTTCTGCCGTTCTATCAGTGTTGGCCCGGTCCATTCTTCTGGACAAATTTGTTGGCTTCCACCCGGACGTCAAAGTAATGCTCCTTGCCCTTGTATGTCACCCATAGCTTGGCAGCGTAGCGCATGCCATAGCGCACCTTTGGCACTGATAAATTTGGCCTGGTGTTTGGACAGGTCAGGCAGATGGAATGTCCTTCCTACTTCCACCCACTCGCCCACCTCAGGATCCACTTTTTTTCTGGTAAATGTGGGGCGGCACCATTATCGCCCGCGCTGGCTGTCCCATCCTGGGCTGCTGCCAAAACGACCTCTGGCCATGGTCTACGTCCGGGAGCTTGGCGAAGCCCTCCTCGCCGACCAGCTTCCTGAGCATCACTGCCACGTACTCCGTGCGGTTTCTCCCCTCCGTTCCCTCCGGCAGCTCATGTTCTCCATTTCTGCCAACGCGGCTTGTCTTTCAACACTTTCTGGGTTTAGACCAAGCTCACCCCCTCAGCTGCGAGCAGGTCCCCTTGGTCCATGGCGGCCATCTCGAGGACCCTGGTCATCTCCTCACAGGCTTCTCGGCCTCCGCTCCATACTGCCCATCGCCGTCCTCATGGGGACCATCGCCACTTCCACTGTCGTTTCGACAGCTGCTGGGAGGTCTCCCCTCACCTCCTCCCTGTGCCTCTGGAGCTCGGAGGTGATCTAGCCCATTGGCTTTGGTCCATCAGTGCCTGGGCCTGCACTGGGGGGCTCTGTGGGGTCGGCCCTCCCTGGTTCCATGCCTCCACGTGTGGCTGCCGGCTCTGAGGCTGAGGTTTCCCTCCCCTTGTCTCTGCCGGCTGTTCGGTGGGTGGCTGACTTTTTCCCATCTTGCTTGGCAGTGCGGTGATGGGGGGTTAGGGTGGGGGATTGTAGGTACTTTTGGTGCCAGTTTGCTGGGGTTCAAAGTCCATAGTCGAAGATCTCACACCAGACCCATCTTTCGTCCAACGTTCAGCTCATGGCCGCCACCGGATGTCCTTTGGTGAAACAATTAAAGGAAGAAAGAGACAATGGGCTGAAGTCTCTGATTTTGAGGTTATGTCCGGAGGATGTGTCTGATATTAGGACAAAAATGTTGGTGCCACCCCCGCACCGATGCTGCGACCAGTGAGGGGCTAGCAGCCGCGCCACATAAAGCTCCTGGCCTCCACAAAAGAAATGGCCAGAGAATTGCCCGGTCCGTGGCCGCGCATGCGCGGGGCGACGGCCGGCAGCGGTCGTGTGCGGACCCAGCCTGCCAGATATTGTCTCGCTGGACACCCCAGCCCACCCCTCCACCAGTCCCCCCAGCCCTCGCCAAAGCCCCTGCGGCCGGCGGCATGGCTCCCCCCTACCCCGACTGTGGCGGCGCTGGACACAGTCCGCAACCGTCAGCCGGGTTCCCTAAAACTGAGAGCGCACATCCCCCGCAGGTCCATCGGGGGCAGAGCATCGGGGGAAGTGTCGCGTTGGGTGTTCTGCTGCACAAATGATCCAACACGGCTGTAGATGGTACAACTCTGTTTTATTATCTTAACACCGGTTACAACTAACTGCTGGCTTGGGTACGTGCTTCACCAGCTAACCTGTGGACCCAGCTCTATCACTATCCTAGTGAGGCACTCAGCACATGGACTATGTCTGAGTGGCGCGCTGTGAGCTCTGTGCTCTGAGCTATCTCCTGGTAGAATGAGCGGGAACTGTAGTGTTCCCTGTTTTATAGTGCGTGTGCTCTCACTGGTGATTGGCTGCGATGTTATGTGTGTGCTGGTTGGTCCAACTGCCTGTCCATCAGTGTGTGTGTGATTGCACCATGATGAGCTGATGTGGATATCATGACAGGGAGGCCTTCAGGTAACATCCTGAGGCCGTCCCAAAGGCGTGCGGCGTACTCCTTGATGATGCTGTTTTGGAGGGCGCATCCTCAATGACGTCGTTTTGGAGGGAGCATCGAAAAGCAGGTGCAGCCCCCAATTCGGTCGTAAACGGGGATTCTCCGCCCGATCGGCGATTACTATATCGGCGTCGGGCAATGGAGAATCCCACCCCCTGACTCTGTCTACACCTCCCGCTGCCTGGGGAAAGCGGGCAGCATAATCAAAGACCCCTCCCACCTGGGGTATCCTCTCTTCCAACCTCTTCCATCGGGCAGGAGATATTAAATTCTGAGAACACGCACTAACAGATGGTACCAGACTCCTGAATGATCCTCTTATGGACTGAACTGACTTCTTCACACATTATCTCTACTGGAGTAGCACTACACTCAGTATCCTTCACTCGATGTCCATGTATTTACATTGTGCATTTATCGTATGCCCGATGTTTTTTTTTCATGTGTGGAATGATCGGTATAGACTATACGCAGGACAATAGTTTTCACTGTACCTCGATGCACGTGACAATAAATCTCACTCTAAGTGAAGAGGCAGACAGACTCAGGGAGCGAATTCCAAAGGTTATGGTCTGAGCAACAAAGGCACAGTCACCAATAGTGGAGGGAATAAAATCTGGGAAACTCGAGTGGCCTGAATTAGTTTGGAGCAGTGATCTCGGTGGGTCATCAGGCTGGAGGAGATGACAGAGATAGGGAAGGGTGAGGCCACACAGGGATTTAAAAATGTGTATAAATAAGACTAAGATGTGTAAATGAGAGAGAAAACAGAGAGAGAAAAAGTGCAAAAGAGGAAGAAACATTCGACCTTCATGTGAAAGGGGTAATATCGAATCAATCGCCCGTTATACATCCCCCTTGTCCCCGTCAATGGACGTTAAGGTGCAGAGATTTAAAACATGCTGCTTCACTCCTGTGTAGGTCCAAAGTTTATTTTTAAAGTTAGAATATCCAATTCATTTTTTCCAATGAAGGGGCGAGTAAGCGTGGCCAATCCACCTATCCTGCACATCCTTTGGATTACATAAGAACATAAGAACTAGGAGCAGGAGTAGGCCATCTGGCCCCTCGAGCCTGCTCCACCATTCAATGAGATCATGGCTGATCTTTTGTGGACTCAGCTCCACTTTCCGGCCCGAACACCATAACCCTTAATCCCTTTATTCTTCAAAAAAA
Source organism: Scyliorhinus torazame (assembly GCF_047496885.1). Classification (NCBI taxonomy): domain Eukaryota; kingdom Metazoa; phylum Chordata; class Chondrichthyes; order Carcharhiniformes; family Scyliorhinidae; genus Scyliorhinus; species Scyliorhinus torazame. Next base: position 317,571,871 of record NC_092711.1, read on the forward strand.
CTCTCTATCTTTGTCTTAAAAACATTTAATGAAGGAGCCTCAACTGCTTCACTGTGGCTTGTGGGGGCGAAACCCACGCAAGCACGGGGAGAATGTGCAAACTCCACACGGACAGTGACCCAGAGCCAGGGTCGAACCTGGGACCTCGGCGCCGTGAGGCAGCCGTGCTAACCACTTGTGCCACCGTGCAGCCCTCGGGTCCAAAGTTACCCTGTCCATAAAAGCGGGTGTTTTTAATCCCAAATAAAGAATTTCAAACATAGGCAGTGGTCGCTCCAGCATTGGGTTTGAATGCTGCACTGACGAAAATGCCTGGCCAAATCTTGCCTGAAGTGTCTGGTCTGGAGTTGAGAAAATGGGTTACTGAGAGGTATGAAGATGGATGCCCGGTCGCCCCTCACCCCCATTAGATGCTTCAGGGCTGAGATAATCTAGGATGATATGTTGGATTGAGTGGCATTAATAATACCTTATGAAGTGCTGGTTTGAAGGATTTTTAGTGTTTGTCTTTAAAAATAATTGTGGCACACACATTTATAAAGACTATAATTTGAAATTACAGCTGTGACTCTTTGAGTTTATAAGAAGCCCTGAAATAACACTGTGACAAGTCCTTTATTTTACTGAAAGAAAAGCTGCCCACTTTCAGTGTTACCATGGAAACTACCTGTATTTTCTTTCTCTCTCTCTCCCATCAGTGTTCTGCTCAGTTCCACTCTAAGGCCAGACCCAATTATCAAGAGAAAATACTTTTAAAAATGCACCTGTAATAACCGAGTGCGATATAGGTATTGATTGTTTTTTTTAGAAAAATGGTTTGCAATCAAGGATTTATTTGTACTATAAGTAAATTACTCACACGCAGTCATTCAAGGCTTTTTCTTCAGCTCGAATGTTATTTTCTGCTGAAGGTCAGTTTGATATCGGCAGAATCCTCATTTTCTTTTAAATTGAGGGGAGTGTGAATAATGTTTCACTTTGGCGAGGAATTTCCTCTCTTTCCCCTTCAATTTTCCCCCTCTTTTTACTTTCGAGTGAGGCACTCGGTCAAATCCAGTTCTGATCACTCACGTCTGGCGCGATATGTCCTCCTGTCACTATTTTGAAGTAGAGCAGAAGAGGTCATCTCTGGTGCCCTGGCCAATATTTATCCCTCAGTCCACATCATGCAATAAACCAAATTGTGTGAATTTGATGAAGAGTCGCCCAGACTCAAAACGTTAGCTCCCTTCTCTCTCCCCACAGACGTTGTCAGACCCGCTGAGGTTGTCCATCATTTTCTGTTTTTGTTTCAGGTTCCAGCATCTGCAGTAATTTGCTTTCAATATAGGAATCTGATTGTTTATCTGATTGCTGTTTTGTGGGCTCTTGCTCCAGGGTAGAGTGTGGCATGGTGGTAATGTCACATAGCTTCATGTTGTTGGGATCTAAAATCAATTGCTTAAAAAATGAATCTGGAATATAAAGCCATCATGTGATTCATGGATATAATTCTAAGTCCGCTGTTAGGCGCGTTTGGCATTGTTGTTTCAGGGTGGCTGCAGTGCCGAGATTCACCCCGCTGTTGATCGCTACTTTGCCGTTATTTTGGGCCTCGGGACGTTTCTCACACCAAGGCCACACTTCAGCCAATTTCTCGCCAGCAGGAACGGCTCCTCGCAGACCGGGGCATCATTTTGACCAGCAGCCCAATCTCTGCACCCTTCACCCTCCCTTTCAGGCCACCCCCCCCCCCGCTTTATTGACCCCCCCCCTCCCCTTCACCACCACCAACCTTCTTGAGGCTCCAGGCTATGGTGTCAGAAGCTAAACACTTCCTACTCTCCCAATCCCTGTCTGTTCCCTCCTCGCACCGCCCCCACTACCTGCCCCACCTCAACCCACCCCCACCACTCCCTACCCTCGCTACTCCCTGAGGAAAGATATATACCAAATATCCAGTCTGTTCCTACTTCCACATTCTTTAAACGTTTGTCCCATGTGTGGTGAATGTATTCACCCAATGCATGCATGATACTGTAACCTATGACCTGGAAGTGGTGATACCAGCTGCTTCCAGGTACTGTACTGTAACCCCGCTGGGCTCCGCCTCTGGCTCCGCCCTCACCGGGGCCATATATAGACCAGCCGTCTGTGGGCGACATTCATCTGTACAACCGACTCTGGCTAGGCAAGTTCATGACTAATAAAGCCTAATGTTCACTCGCTTTCTCTACTTCTCAGTGAATTGAAGGTATATCAATTTATTCGTCATAGACAGCACTATGGAAGCCGCTCCAAAGCCAGACAAGCTCGAACACGACGCCCGCACGTCCGAAGCCAAGGAGATATTCGAACATTGGCTTCGCTCTGCTTCGAGGCCTACCTCGACTCCTCCACAATGCCTCCCACGGCGACCCTCAAGCTGCGACTCCTCTACGCTCGGGTGAGCCATCGAATCTCAGTAATGATTGAGAAAGCAGCCACGTACGAGGCGGCGGTCGCAACCCTCAAGGCACACTTCGTGAAGCCCATAAATGAGGTGTTCGCCAGACACCTCCTCACTACTCGCCGTCAACGCGCCGGAGAATTGCTGGACGAGTATCTGGAAACCATGACTCTACTCGCGAGGAACAGCTATCGAGATGTGACAGCGGAGGAACACAGGACCGCACAGATCCGGGACACCTACGTGGCAGGGGTCCGCTCGAACTACATCAGGTAGCGCCTGCTGTAAAACGGGACCTCCGACCTGCGGGACACGGTAAAGCGAGCTACCTCGCTAGAGGTGGCCTACCAGAACCTCAGTGCGTTCCCCACGGGCCTGGCGAACCCCTTGTTGCGGCCCCCATTGGACCTGACTACGTCGCAGGCTTGCGCCGCGCGTCTGCCAGCCCAGCCCGGGGAACCGCAGTGCTACTTCTGCGGCCAGGGCCAACACCCCCGGCAGCGTTGCCCGGCCCGCACAGCGACGTGCAGCGACTGTGGGAAAAAGGGGCACTTCGCTAGAGTCGGTCTGGGCCGACCTAAGGCTCAGAAATCGAAAACGCACCAGGCCCGACCCATGGACTCGCAGCCCCACAGACCCCGCAATGTGGCTTTGTGCCTGCCCGGAACGCCCCCGTTAGATGCGTCATCAGCATCGTGCGACTCATGGGGGCTACCATCTTGGCCGCCGGCTCCGGCACCGACCGACACGTGCGACTCATGGAGACCGCCATCTTGGTCGCTGGCCCCAAAACTGACCGACACCAACCGATGGGGGCGGTCATCTTGATCGCCATGTTCACCTCAGCCCAACACATGCGACTCATGGGGGCCGCCATCTTGTGATTCCACCGACCACACAGGCTACCCGCAGCTGGGCGCAGTCACTCTCGACCAGTCGCAGCCGAAACAGCTGAAGAATTCCATGATGGTCGTCCGGGTCAACGGGCACGAGACCCCCTGTCTTTTCGACTCCGGGAGCACGGAGAGCTTTGTCCACCCTGACACGGTAAGGCGCTGCTCCCTCCACACCTACCCAGCCTCCCAAACAATCTCCCTTGCCTCCGGGGCCCATTCGGTTCAGATCCAGGGGTGCTGTATCGCCAAACTCGCGATGCAGGGCGCAGAGTACGCTCGTTTTAAGCTCTACGTCCCCCCCCCCCCCATCTCTGCACCCCCCTACTGCTCGGATTGGACTTTCAATGTAATCACCGAAGCCTGACCCTACAGTTCGGCGGACCCTTGCCCCCCCTCACAGTGTGCAGCCTCGCGACCCTCAAGGTCTCCCCCCCTTCACTCTTTGCGAACCTCACTCCTGACTGCAAGCCCATCGCCACCAGGAGCAGGCGGTACAGTTCGCTAGACATAACGTTTATCAAGTCGGAGGTTCAGCGACTGTTGAGGGAAGGGATCATCGAGGCCAGCAACAGCCCCTGGAGAGCACAAGTGGTGGTCGTCCGGACCGGGGAAAAGAATCGGATGGTTGTGGACTACAGCCAGACAATTAACCGGTTCACGCAATTGGATGCGTAAACCCTCCCCCGCATAGCGGAGATGGTCAATCAGATCGCACAGTACCGTGTGTTCTCAACGGTCGATCTGAAGTCGGACTCCCACCAGCTCCCAATCCGCCCGGAGGAACACCACTACACTGCCTTTGAAGCAGCTGGCCGACTCTTCCACTTCCTCAGAGTCCCCTTCGGTATCACTAACGGGGTCTCGGTCTTTCAGAGAACGATGGACCGAATGGTGGACCAGTATGATTTGCGGGCTACATAACCGTACTTGGACAATGTGATCATCTGCAGCCATGATCAGCAGGACCATGACGCCAACCTTCAGAGGTTCCTCCAGGCCGCCCAATCCCTCAATCTTACATACAACAAAGAAAAGTGCGTCCTCCGTACTACCCGACTAGCCATCCTCAGCTACGTCATGGAGAACGAAGTCCTAGGGCCCGACCCCGACCATATGCGCCCCCTCACTGAACTCCCCCCTCCCCACAGCCTCAAGGCCCTCAAACGATGCCTGGCGCTATTCTCCTACTATGCCCAGTGGGTCCCCAACTATGCGGACAAAGTCCGCCCACTGATTCAAACCACCAGTTTTCCCCTGACTGCTGAGGCCCACTCGGCCTTCAGCCGCATCAAGGCCGACATCACCAAGGCCGCAATGCATGCGGTGGACGAGTCCATCCCCTTTCAGGTAGAGAGCGATGCGTCAGACGTCGCACTGGCCGCCACACTCAACCAGGCGGGCAGGCCAGTAGCATTCTTCTCTAGGACCCTCCACGCTTCCGAAATCCGACACCCCTCGGTCGAGAAGGAAGCACAAGCCATAGTGGAAGACGTGCGGCACTGGAGGCACGACCTAGCCGGTAGGAGGTTCATCCTCGTCACCGACCAGCGGTCGGTCGCCTTCGTGCTTGACAACGCATAACGGGGCAAAATAAAAAATGACAAAATCTTGAGGTGGAGGATCGAACTCTCCACCTACAATTACGATATCAAGTATCATCCTGGGAAGCTCAATGAGCCCCCAGGTGCCCTGTCCCGCAGGACATGCGCCAGCGCGCAAGATGACCGACTTCGGGCTATCCACAATGACCTCTGTCACCCAGGGGTCACCCGGCTTACCCACTTCATTAAGGCCACAATCTGCCCTTCTCCACTGAGGAGGTCAAAGCAATGACCAGGGACTGCCAAGTCTGCGCGGAGTGCAAACCGCACTTCTACCGGCCAGACAAGGCCCGCTTGGTAAAGGCCTCCCAGCCCTTTGAGGGCCTCAGCATTGACTTCAAAAGGCCCCTCCCCTCCACCAACCGTAGTATATACTTCCTCACCGTCATCGATGAGTACTCCCGCTTCCCCTTCGCTGTCCCCTGCCCCGACATGACCTCGGCCACTGTAATAAAGGCACTGCACAGCATCTTCACACTGTTCGGTTTCCCTGCCTACGTCCACAGCGACCGGGGTACATCGTTCATGAGCGATGAGCTATGTCAGTACCTGCTCAGCAAAGACATCGCCTCGAGCAGGACTACGAGCTATAATATGCAGGGAAACGGGCAGGTGGAGAGGGAGAACGCGACGGTATGGAAGGCCGTTCTTCTGGCCCTCAGGTCTCGAAGTCTCCCGACCCCCCGCTGGCAGGAGGTCCTCCCCGACGATCTCCACTCCATCAGATCACTCCTCTGCGCAGCCACGAATGAGACCCCTCACTATCGTTTGTTTATCTTCCCCAGGAAGCCCATCTCCGGGGTCTCGCTTCCATCTTGACTGACAACTCCAGGACCAGTCCTTCTCCGGAGGCACATGAGGAGCCATAAGACCGACCCCCTGGTCGAGAGGGTCCAGCTGCTCCACGCCAACCCCCAGTACGCCTACATCGCGCACTAGGACGGACGGCAAGATACGGTCTCCCTACGGGACCTGGCACCAGCTGGTTCCCCTGCCAGCGTGCCTCCCACCCGCTGCCTGCTGCCACCCCCAGCACCCCGTACGCTCCCCTGGGTCACCTGTACTGTCCCACGCCGACACTGCCGCCATCCATCACCCCCCTGCCTACCCCGACACCCCAACCGTCTCCGGCATGCCGGACTGAGGCTCACGCTCCAGACACAACGCCCCTGGAGTCACCACCTGCAACAACCGTGCCCGCCGCACTGCCAGAGCTGAGGAGGTCGAAGAAAACGATCTGGCCTCCAGATAGACTGAATATGTAATGACCCCATGTCGTCCCCGCTGGACTTGATTTTTAACAGGGGGTGAATGTGGTGAATGTATTCACCTAATGCATGCATGATACTGTAACCTATGACCTATAAACTGGAGGTGGTGATATGAGCTGCTTCCAGGTACTGTTCTGTAACCCCGGTGGCTCCGCCCTCAACGGGGCCATATCTAGACCGGCCGCCTGTGGGCGGCATTCATCTGTTCAACCAATTCTGGCTAGGCAAGTTCATGACTAATAAAGCCTAATGTTCACTCGCTCTCTCTGCCTCTTGGTGAATTGAAGGTAAATCACCATGGGACGCCCCAATCTGTCCAATTGGAACAACCCAGTCCTTTTGAACAATTTATAAACCTCTAATAATAATAATAATCTTTATTATTGTCACAAGTAGGCTTACATTAACACTGCAATGAAGTTACTGCGAAAATCCCCTAGTCGCCAAACTCCAGTGCCTATGCAGGGACAGTGAGTGAGAATTCAGAATGACAATTCACCGAACAAACATGTCTTTCGGGACTTGTGGGAGGAAACGGGAGCACCCGGAGGAAACCACGCAGACATGGGGAGAACGTGCAGACTCCGCACAGACAGTGATCCAAGCCGGGAATCGAACCCGGGTCCCTGGCGCTGTGAAGTAACTGGGCTAACCGCTGTGCTACCGTGCCGCCCATCAGCTGCAGGTGAGGACAAAGATTTTGGGCTGAATTCTGTGCCATCGGGATTCTCCGTTTTCCCGGGGGGGTTTCCTGATGGCATGGCCCCGCCCCACAATGGGAAACCCCATTGACCAGCTGGTGAAACGGAGAATCCCAACAGTGTGCCGCACAAGAAATCTGGTTCGGCGAAGCCGAGAAACCTGCCCAGGAACTTTGTTTCCCTGGGGGCTGGCTGGAGGTCTCTGATCCAAGTCAGCCCAGGGAGTGCCCAGATATGAAGTCCTACTTGGGCTGAATTGCTCTGCCGCTCCAGGGACATGAGCATCATGGGGACAATCAAATGCGATGTCAAGGAAATGCTACATTCCTGCAGCTGCTGCCTTCCAGAGGAAACATCAAACTGAAGCACCCGCTACCTGTGCACAGGTGTAAAACAAATCCCATAGTATAATGCAAAAGGAACAGGGTGTTCTTCTCATCACTGGAAATAAAATACCTGGTCGTTCATTTCATTTTCTGCCTGCTGAGCTCAAATAATTTATCTTCAGAACAGCATCAACTCGACGTCAAAGGTGATTCATAAAGTGCTGTGTGACATCCAAAGAACCAGATAAGTTTCCAGATGAATCTTAGTGCTTCCCTTTACTGTAACGAATGTAATTCCGTTTAACGTGTGGTTGTGCCAATCCTCTGCCGTCTGTATTAAGACAGAGTTAAGACATTATTAATTATTTCACTGATACAGTGAGCACAGTAAGAAGTCTTACAACACCAGGTTAAAGTCCAACAGGTGTGTTTCGAATGACTAGGTGAGTGAAGAGGTGGGTTCCACAACCACATATATATATATATATATATTTTTAAATTTAAAGTACCCAATTCATTTTTTCCAATTAAAGGACAATTTAGCGTGGCCAATTCACCTACCCTGCACATCTTTTGGGTTGTGGGGGTGAAACCCACGCAAACACAGGGGGAATGTGCAAACTCCACACAGACAGTGATCCAGGGCCGGGATCGAACCTGGGACCTCGGCGCCGTTAGGCAGCAACACTAACCACTGCCCTCACAACCACATATATAGACAAAATCAATGATGCAAGACAATACTTTGAATGCGAGTCTTTGCAGGTAATTAAGTCTTTACAGGTCCAGACGGAGCAACGGGCCACCTTGGAGAACGCTTACCCGAAGATCAGAGGCTGAATGCCCTTGACTGCTTAAGTGTTCCCCGACTGGAAGGGAACATTCCTGCCTGGCGATTGTCGCGCGATGTCCGTTCATGCTTGTCTGCATGGTCTCGCCAATGTAGGATGTCCCGAAGCGTGGTACATTGGCATACATTAGTGTTAGTGTGTGTGTATTGCAGCTAGAGGATAGACGTGACCAGCTCAGAGTATAGTGTACGATATTAATTGTTAATTTAAGCTAATCTTAGTTAATTCTATTACTAGTCAAAGTATTAAAATAAAAGAACTCACAAGTATATTATTTTGTTACTCAATATATAATTTGTCATCAACTGTAAGACTTTGACTGTTTATCATCAAGTTAAATACAACTTGGCAAGACAAATGAGTGATATATATATTACACCTCTGTGATATGACATAACCCTGATTGTTAACTTTATTTCTAAATGGCATTTGAACTGTATTGGTTTGCTTAATTGGAGTTAGTGGCGGGGTATAGAGTACCTTTAGGTTTCTCATTTTATTTAAGAACTGTTTAATTGTTAAGTATAAAGCTATTTCGTTGATGTTAATGAGGATGATTCTGTGTTTAAATTAAAGGCTGTTTCAACATAAAAGTTACCCATTGGTCAGAGTCATGACTCGTGGGCTGAAGTATCCTTTCCCCACGGTTTTACAAATTGAAAAATTGTTTGGGTTCCTTGTCTGGTGTCCGAGCAAATGTTGGGGTCTGGTCCAGTACCCTGACACCATTCCTTCACAAGGAACAGATCGAGTTTGTGAATGAGCTGTCAAGACATAAGCGTGTGTTGTGATGATGGTACCTGCTTGCATTGTAGAGTAAGGGGCGTGACTGAGAAAGGATTGGAGAGTGACACAGTTCGCAGAGTAAAGTATGTAGTCCTCAGTCAGCGCAGAGTCTAGAACAGGACTCGGAAAGCAGCAAGCTTGTACGGAAGAATCCCATGCAAGACTATATTTGGAACTGCGCATAGCTGAAGTCTGCTAGTAGCCTCAAGATCTCATTATTCAACAATCAGCGCATTGGCGTACGACTGTCTAACTTGTCTGTAGACTGTTTATTTAGAATGTGGGTTTGTGTGACTCGATTTTGAAGATTGAATTAAAAAAGTTAAAGGGGGAGGAATGGAGTGTTCGTGATGTCTGCCTCTTTAAGACAGCACAGCACAAGAGGGTCACCTGACTTGATGGACCAAGGGGAGTTGAGAGTGAGTGATCAACCCAGGGAGTGGAGTGCACTCTTGGTCAGAGTACATCTCGGAGCCACGCTGTAAACATGTTAGTACTTGGAGCTGTGATCCAAGGCAGCGGAGTGCTGTACATCTCCTGTACCAAGTTACTCTTTCTTATAAAATACCTGCTTGTTCCTCACAAAGTCTGATGTCACTTGGCAACACCAGAAGTGGCCACACTACAGAATGGGATAATTATTATGTAAGATGGAAGAATGTGCAAGACGATGGGGAGATGGCAAGGGAGCGACAGTTGGTGATTGGGTTCCTGAGAAATGAAAATCGCTTATTGTCACAAGTAGGCTTCAAACGAAGTTACTGTGAAAAGCCCCTAGTCGCCACATTCCGGCACCTGTTCGGGGAGGCTGTTACGGGAATCAAACCGGGCTGCTGGCCTGCCTTGGTCTGCTTTCAAAGCCAGTGATTTAGCCCTGTGCTAAACAGCCCCTGCACACGTTTCAGTACACGCACAGGGAGTTTCAATTTTTGAGATAGTGATCGGAACAGAATTTAATAAGAAATTAATCTCTGGGTACAGGGGGAATTGACCTGAATTTCCCAAATTACTTTTGGATGGGGTAGGTTAAATTGAAGCTTGTCACTCCTTAAAAATAAGGTATGGAAACCAGCAAATACAAAACACAGAAACATCGAAAATAGGAGCAGGAGGCGGCCATTCGGCCCTTCAAGCCTGCCCCACCATTCATTGTGAACATCTAACTCAATAGCCTGATCACTCTGTCGCCCCATGTCCTTTGATCCCTTTAATAATAATAATAATCTTTATTGTCATAAGTAGGCTCACATTAACACTGCAGTGAAGTTACTGTGAAAAGCCCCTAGTCGCCACGTTCCGGCACCTGTTCGGGTACACAGAGGGAGAATTCAGAATGTCCAATTCACCTAACAAGCACGTCTTTCGGGACTTGTGGGAGGAAACCGGAGCACCCGGAGGAAACCCAAGCAGACACAGGGAGAACATGGCAGCACGGTAGCATTGTGGATAGCACAATTGCTTCACAGCTCCAGGGTCCCAGGTTCGATTCCGGCTTGGGTCACTGTCTGTGCGGAGTCTGCGCATCCTCCCCGTGTGTGCGTGGGTTTCCTCCGGGTGCTCCGGTTTCCTCCCACAGTCCAAAGATGTGCAGGTTAGGTGGATTGGCCATGATAAATTGCCCTTAGTGTCCAAAATTGCCCTTAGTGTTGGGTGGGGTTACTGGGTTATGGGGATAGGGTGGAGGTGTTGACCTTGGGTAGGGTGCTCTTTCCAAGAGCCGGTGCAGACTCGATGGGCCGAATGGCCTCCTTCAGCACTGTAAATTCTATGATGAATCCACACAGATAGTGACCCAAGCCGGGAATCGAACCCTGGACCCTGGCGCTGTGAAGCAGCAGTGCTAACCGCTGTGCGACCATGCCTCCCCAAGTGTGATATCGAACTGCGTCTTGAAAACATACGCAGCTGGATTCTCCATCGGCGGGACCCTCCGTTTCGCCGGCAGTGCACTCACGCACGCGGATTTCCCGATGACGTGGAGGTGGCCACAATGGAAATACCCCACAGGCCGGCTGCTGGGCTGCAGGATCCCACTGCCAGCGGGGGCGTGCCGCACCAGAAAGCGGGTGCGGTGGGATTGAGAATACACCCACAATGTCTTGGCCTGGACTGTTTTCTGAGGTAAGGAATCCACAGGCCCACCACTGTCTGGGTGAAGGACCTTTTCCCTCATGGAATCACAGAATCTAATGCATGGAGACAGGCCCTTCGGTCCAAACCAGTCCACGCCAACCGAAAGGTCCATCTAAGCTAACTCCATCTGCCTACATTTGGCCCATATCCCTCTCAACCTTTCCTATCCATGTATCTGTCCAAATGTCTGGTATGGGACAATAGGGTTTTTTCTTTTTTTAATAAATTTTGAGTGCCCAATTAAGTGACAATTTAGCGTGGCCAATCCACCTTGCCTGCACACCTTTTGAGTTGTGGAGGCTGTGACCCACGCAGACGCAGGGAGAATGTGCAAACTCCACACGGACAGTGAACCAGAATCGAATCTGGGACTTCGGTGCTGTGAGGCAGCAGTGCTAACCACTGTGCCACCGTGCCACTCTTGCATTGGGACAATACATGTCTGGAATCTTTTTGTTAAATGGGTTTTAGATGGAGGAGAAAGGTAACAGTCTAAAGTTGTCGAACTCAGCATTGAACCCCTCCAGGGGCTGCAGCGTCCCTAACCGGAGGATGAGTTGTTGCAGCCTGTGCCGGGCTTCACTGGGAACTGCAGCTCCGGTTTCCCACAGTCACAACAACATAGTTTGAGGACCCCTGAGGCATTTTATAATGCTATCCGCGGAACAAACTTTATTGATGCCAAAACCGAGAGGACAATCAAACCCAGACCAGAGAGTCGCTTTTCATTTCAAATTGTACATCCCAGGACTTGTGCACAAAAATCCTCACCGACACTTCGGTGTGGTACTGAAGGAGTGTTGCACTGTTTGATGTGCCATCTCTGGGATAAAAGATTGAACTGAGGCCCTATCTGCCTGCTAAAAATGGATGGGAAAGATCCCATGGCATTTTTTCGAAGCAGAGCGGAGGAATTATCCCCCATGTCCTGGCCAATGCTTATCCCTCAATCAACATCACCTAATATAAAATGATCACATTGCTGTTTGTGGAAGCTTGCTGTGCACATATTGTCTGCCACTTTTCTCACATTACAACAGTGGTTTGTGCTTCAAAAGGACTTCACTGACTAAAATTCTTTAAAACACCCAGTGACCATGAAAAGCATGATGTAGTTATTCTTTTCTTTTTTCTTTTTCCAAGCCAGCTACAGGGCTGCTGAACTTTGTTTTGTCACATTTCCTGTACCAGAGATACTTGTCGCAGTTTTCGCCTATTAGTCATAGAATTTACAGTACAGAAGGAGGCCATTTGGCCCATCGAGTCTGCACCAGCTCTTGGAAAGAGCACCCCACCCAAGGCCAACACCTCCACCCTATCCCCATAACCCAGTAACCCCACCCAACACTAAGGGCAATTTTGGACACTAAGGGCAATTTATCATGGCCAATCCACCTAACCCGCACATCTTTGGACTGTGGGAGGAAACCGGAGCACCCGGAGGAAACCCACGCACACACGGGGAGGATGTGCAGACTCCGCACAGACAGAGACCCAAGATAGCGATTCCCAGATTTGTTAAAATAGCCTATTCGGGTAAACAATTGCAGCTTTTCACTGTCCGTGTGGAGTTTGCACATTCTCCCCATTACTTTCACCTATTTTCTTGCACAGCACTTGTCCCATCAGAAGACAAAACTAAGCTTTCAGGCTATTGAAAAGGGAGATGTTGCCGAAGTTTTTCAAGGGTGGTGCGCCGACGAAGTGATTAGCACAGTTGACTCATGGCACTGAGGGTTCGATTCCCGGCCCCGGGTCACTGTCCGTGTGGAGTTTGCACATTCTCCCCGTGTCTGCGTGGGTCTCACACCCAGAACCCAAAAATGTGCAGGGTAGGTGGATTGGCCACGCTAAATTGCCCCTTACTAATGATAAAATAAATGTTGCTGAAGCTTTACCTCTTGCACTCATTAGGATGCCAAATTTCAAACAACTACAGGAAGAAAGGGTGCTGAATAGTTTGCAAATAAGCTCAGGTTGGTCAAGGCTTTCAAATGGAGACATTTCCCCAATGTCTCCCCGAACTCTCAGGTATTTCAAAAAAGATGCAAGACTTTAACATTGTAACGCGGCTCATTTACACTTGCAAGACGTGACATGCTTATGCAGGAATGCATTCTCCGCAAACAGAAAGACACGTTGTGAGAGGGATAAAGACAGTTTGCAAAGAGTCATTGACAGGTTAAGTAAGTGGGCAAAACGTTGGCAAGCGGAGCATAATAATAATCTTTATTATTGTCACAAGTAGGCTTACATTGACACTGCAGTGAAGTTACTGTGAAAATCCCTGAGTCGCCACATTCCGACGCCTGTCAGGTACAAACTGAGGATGAATTCAGAATGTCCAATTCACCTAACAAGCACGTCTTTCGGGACTTATGGGGAAACTGGAGCGCCCGGAGGAAACCCACACAGACACGGGGAGAATGTGCAGACTCCGCACAGACAGTGACCAAGCAAGAATTGAACCCGGATCCCTGGCGCTGTGAAGCAACAGAGCTAACCACCGTGCTACCGTGCCGCCAAAATATGTGTGGGAAAATGTGAAGTTATTCATTGTGGAAGGGGGAACAAAGGAACAGGGCATTATGTAAATATAGAAAAACTGCAGAAAGCTGCAACACAGAGGGATAGTGGGGCGGGGGGGGCTGTCCAAAATAAAATGGTGCTATCCTGCAAGCAAAGGGTTTTATTACTGCAAAGCAAGAGTCAAAATTCACAGGTCAGTCGAGAAAGGCAGACCTTGTACACAGCCTACAATCCTCAATGTTACCCGACATGCTCCACTATTGTATCTTTTCTGAGTGTAGGGTTGTACGTATCACCCGTGAATCCTCAGCGAACTACAAACTCCTTTGGGTGTGAGGAATGGCTGGACCTCTACTGAAAGCTGCTGCCTGCTTCAAACTCTAACGCCCTACTAATCAGTCAAGTGGGGGTACAAGTGTCTCCTGACAGATACCCCACGGCAGTACATGGCCAATCAAGCGGGAAGCTCCAGGAAGCTCTGCCGAGGGGCAGCACAGTGGCACAGTGGGTTAGCCCTGCTGCCTCACGGCGCCGAGGTCCCAGGTTCGATCCCGGCTCTGGGTCACTGTCCGTGTGGAGTTTGCACATTCCCCCCGTGTCTGCGTGGGTTTCGCCCCCGCAACCCAAAGATGTGCAGGGTAGATGGATTGGCCACGCTAAATTGCCCCTTAATTGGAAAAAATTGATTGGGTACTCTAAATTTATTTTAAAAGGAAGCTCTGCCGTCAGGGCAGGGAGAAACCGGAGCCCCCAAAACCAGGAAAGAAAACTACTTTTCACAAATGGCCGAGAGATGGGCCGGTTATAAGGTAACGTGACCACTCGGCCAACATTCGAAAGAGCACACACATGGTAAGAAGCCAGTCATGTCAGGAATGTTTGCTCGTGTTTAATACCGTGTCTTGGACAATCATTCGATTCTGTCCTTCTTTCGTTTTCTTGAAGCGAACCATTGGGCTTCGAGAATAAGAAGAAGTTAAACTGTGAATACTCCGTACACCCCCCCCACCCCCCCCCCCCCCCCCCCACCTCACTCCCTCCGCACATTACACTCTCCTCTTTGTATCTTCTATCTGGCATTATTACTCATGCCGTAAATTATATAATAATCAGTAGATCGCATCTGTCAGCCTCGTTTAACCTTCCCTGATCTCCCATGATTCTTTACTGTCAGGGCTGAATGCCGAGTTGCTGCTGACCAGATGATACCAAGTGACTGATTGTGCACCCCATTAACCAGACAATGGTCTAGAGAACACTCTGGCTCCGGCTGAATATTAATGAGAAGCTGTAAAGGCTCAGATAAGACTACATAACGAGGTAATAGAGAGGTAAGGGAGTGAAATGAAAAGGGAAAGGGTAAAGGGAGAATTGGGGAGGGGGGGTGTTTAAAGGAAGGAAGTAGAATGTGCGAGCTGAATGTTTAAGATGGTGGTTTGCAAATGAGAGACAGTCAGCAGTCTGATAGTGTGTGGCTACAATTCCACAGCCATGTCACTGGGCTGACACTGGTGCAGATAAAGGTTATCTGATTGCAAGCTACTGTTTACTAACACAGGCTTGTTAGCAATGCTCTTGAACGAGAATTGTCCTGACTCCACTCCCCAATGAATCTGACATCTGTTTACATGCTAAAATAGCGCACTTGAAGAATTGACTTTGCTGGCCCTATTTTATTCTCCTAGTACAAACTTCACCCTGAAGCATCGAAGGATGCTGGAGGGATAATGTTCACAACCTGATCCAGAGGGGACGCTGGCAAGTAAAGAGCTACCTTATTTCTGCGGACCACCAACAAATATTAACCTACAGCTGAGCGTCGCCTGGTGCTTAGCTCAGTTGGCTACACAGCTGGCCTGTGACGCAGACAGAAGCCAACAGCATGGGTTCAATTCCCCTACTGCAACTCCCGCCTTCTCAACCTTGCCCCTCGCCTGAGGTGTGGTGATCCTCAGGTTAAACCACCACCAGTCAGCCCTCCCCCTCAATGGGGACAGAAATCAGCCTGTGGTCATCTGGGACTATGGCGACTTTACTTTAATACATCCACATTCCTGGGAGGGCTCTTTTGATTGTAGCACCGCTCCAGGGGAGTTCTCCTTGAATTGTAACCTGTCACCTGGATAACCCCGACATATGCCGACTCATTCCTCTGAAAATGCCGACAAACGTGCGTGAACCCCTCGCTACAGTTTTGAAGACCAGCCATCCAAAATAAAATGGTGCCATTCTGCAGGCAATGGATTTTATTACTGCACAGCAAGAGTCAAAATACACAGGTCAGTCAACAAAGTCAGACCTTACCGACTTACCCTGAGCCGTCCTCGGGGATCACAAGGGTATGTGAACCCTACTTTGAAATTCTCAGGTAGATTTTTGCTTCACAAATTCGCCATGCAGCAAACAACATGTGTGCGTGTCTTGTGGGTGTAAGGTTTCCTGGAGCCATGTCCTAGGCCCTACAGTTGGCATCTATCTAATCCCAGAATTGGTTGGGTGATTCTTTTTTTTGGCATCATTGGCGTTCCCCTAAAACAGGCATGAGGCCCCTTACATGTATTAATGAGAAGCCCAATGCCTCCTTTAGGAGCCCTTGAGCCAGCTGGGCTCTCTTGAGTGGAGCTGGGCCTGGCCAATTAGGCTTTCATGTCCTGCATGCAGCCTGGCCAGCCAAACCACCAGAAAGAGAAACTTTTTGATTCTTGAATTGGGGCCAGGGGGAATTCAGCCTCTAACCCATGCTGTTGGCTTTTGTCTGCGTCACAGGCCAGCTGTGTAGCCAACTGAGCTAAGCACCAGGCGACGCTCAGCTGTAGGGACGGACCTGAAGGAAGAAGCAGGAGGAGCTATGAGAGACCAGGTTCCTTAAGTTCTTAAGTTCACACATCTTCTCTGCTGAGTAGAATTGCACTCAGTATGCTTAAAGATTTTTATTATTATTAAAGGCATCAAAGGACATGAGGCGACAGAGTGATCAGGCTATTGAGTTAGATGTTCACAATGAATGGTGGGGCAGGCTCGAAGGACCGAATGGCCTCCTCCTGCTCCTATTTTCGATGTTTCTGTGTTTTGTATTTGCTGGTTTCCATACCTTATTTTTCAGGAGTGACAAGCTTCAATTTAACCTACCCCATCCAAAAGTAATTTGGGAAATTCAGGTCAATTCCCCCTGTACCCAGAGATTAATTTCTCATCACATTCTGGTCTGATCACTATCTCAAGAATTGAAACTCCCTGTGCGTGTGCTGACACTCTCAGGGACACAATCACCAACTGTCGCTCCCTTGCCATCTCCCCATCGTCTTGCACATTCTTCCATTTTACATAATAATTATCCCGTTCTGTAGTGTGGCCACTTCTGGTGTTGCCAAGTGACATCAGACTTTGTGAGGAACAAGCAGGTATTTTATAAGAAAGAGTAACTTGGTACAGGAGATGTACAGCACTCCGCTGCCTTGGATCACAGCTCCAAGTACTAACATGTTTACAGCGTGGCTCCGAGATGTACTCTGACCAAGAGTGCACTCCACTCCCTGGGTTGATCACTCACTCTCAACTCCCCTTGGTCCATCAAGTCAGGTGACCCTCTTGTGCTGTGCTGTCTTAAAGAGGCAGACATCACGAACACTCCATTCCTCCCACTTTAACTTTTTTAATACAATCTTCAAAATCGAGTCACACAAACCCACATTCTAAATAAACAGTCGACAGACAAGTTAGACATTTGTAAGCCAATGCGTTGATTGTTGAATAATGAGATCTTGAGGCTACTAGCAGTCTTCAGCTATGCGCAGTTCCAAATATAGTCTTGCATGGGATTCTTCCATACAAGCTTGCTGCTTTCCGAGTCCTGTTCTAGACTCTGCGCTGACTGAGGACTACATACGTTACTCTGCAAACTGTGTCACTCTCCAATCCTTTCTCAGTCACGCCCCTTACTCTACAATTCAAGCAGGTACCATCATCACAACACACGCTTATGTCTTGACAGCTCATTTACAAACTCGATCTGTTCCTTGTGAAGGAATGGTGTCAGGGTACTGGACCAGACCCCAACATTTGCTCGGACACCAGACAAGGAACCCAAACAATTTTTCAATTTGTAAAACCGTGGGGAAAGGATACTTCAGCCCACGAGTCATGACTCTGACCAATGGGTAACTTTTATGTTGAAACAGCCTTTAATTTAAACACAGAATTATCCTCATTAACGTCAATGAAATAGCTTTATACTTAACAATTAAACAGTTCTTAAATAAAATGAAAAACCTAAAGGTACTCTATACCCCGCCACTAACTCCAATTAAGCAAACCAATACAGTTCAAATGCCATTTAGAAATAAAGTTAACAATCAGGGTTATGTCATATCACAGAGATGTAATATATATATTACTCATTTGTCTTGCCAAGTTGTATTTAACTTGATGATAAACAGTCAAAGTCTTACAGTTGGTGACAAATTATTTATTGAGTAACAAAATAATATACTTGTGAGTTCTTTTATTTTAATACTTTGACTAGTAATACAATTAACTAAGATTAGACTAAATTAACAATTAATATAATGCATTATACTCTGAGCTGGTCACGTCTATCCTCCAGCTGCAATACACACACACTAACACTAATGTACGCCAATGTACCACGCTTCGGGACATCCTACATTGGTAAGACCATGCAGACGCTGCGACAAGGATGAACGGACATCGCGCAACAATCGCCAGGCAGGAATGTTCCCTTCCAGTCGGGGAACACTTCAGCAGTCAAGGGCATTCAGCCTCTGATCTTCGGGTAAGCGTTCTCCAAGGCGGCCTTCAGGACGCGCGACAACACAGAATCGCTGAGCAGAAACTTACAGGCAAGCTCCGCACACATGAGTGCGGCCTCAACCGGGACGTTAGATTCATGTTGCATTACATTCACCCCCCACCAGCAGGCCTGGGCTTACAAAATCCTATCAACTGTCCTGGCTTGAGACAATTCACACCTCTTTAACCTGGGGTTACCCCTCTCTCTGGATCTGTAAAGACTTTATTACCTGAAAATGCTCGCATTCAAAGCATTATCTTGCAACTTTGGCTTTGACTATGATATGTTTCTGGAACCTACCTCTTCATTCACCTGAGGAAGGAGCAGTGCTCCGAAAGCTAGTGATTTGAAACAAACCTGTTGGACTTTAACCCGGTGTTGTAAGACTTCTTACTGTTCTGATCCCAGAACAACGCCAGCATCTCCACATCATGGCATTGTACATCAGTTGTGAATCAATCAGTGAAATGTTCGTAAGTTCAAACCATTCGGTTTGCTTCTTCGTCAAGTTGATCTTAATTTTTTCGGAGAAGTCGAACACTTTAAAGTTTTTCTGTTTACTTTCAACAGGTTGTTTGATATTCACACGTTAACTTAAAGATTGATTTAAATTCAAAGTTGGAAAGACAGATTGACAAATTTGCACTTTCAAAACATCACGCCTATTCCTTCTAACCAATCCACCATCTGCAGTTTTGATCATGTAGGAGCGCGGTGATATTTGCCTCATAACCATAGCCGTATCAGACCATCCTCCATCAGGATGTCTGTTCTAACAATGACATCTGCTGTTAGAGGTTTCAGTGGTTTTTCATGCGTGTCATAATAACTTTGTTGTTTTTCACGTTGCTGTTGAATCCTTTTCAGCACACCCAGTTGATCTGGATCGCCAACATGAATTTTCCGTAGAGTTGTTCTTATTTCACGAATGTACAACGTTTGAGCTGGAAATAAACCTGAATTTAATGGAGAGGCTCTGTATGATCGTAAAGCCAAGTAAAAAAATCCGCTTGCGAATCTCTTGCTTTGCTTAACAATTACACAATGTGGACACCTTTCTCCACTTTTCCGTTTGATTGAGGAAAATGGGGACTTGAGATAATGTGGTTGAAGCTATATGTTCTTGAAAATTCTGTCCACTCCCAGCTTGCAAAGCACGGACCATTATCTGACATAACAGTTTGCGGAATGCCATGTCTCACAAAGGTTTCCAAACATGCTTTGATCACTGCTGTAGAGGTGAGATCAGGTAGTCTCATCACTTCCGGAAAGTTGGAATAATAATCACTGATAAGAACATAATCTTTTCCACTTGCATGGAACAAGTCGATGCCCACTTTCACCCATGGTGATGTAGCAATATCATGTTGTTGTAGCGTTTCTTTACATTGTGTTGGTTGATGCCGTTGACATGTCGAACACACCATTTCATCTCTGCGATGTCTTTGTTTATTCCCGGCCAATACACAGCTTGTCTAGCTCTTCTTATGCACTTCTCGATGCCGAGATGTCCTTCAGGAATTTTGCTGAACATTTCTGACCTGAGATTTGATGAAATGACAATCCTGTCATTTCCTAACAGTATACCATCTACCACAGTAAGTTCTGCTTGAATACTTTGATGACTGAGGACAGTGTCCTTTTGGCCACCCATACTGGAGATGATTGATAACTCTCAGCAAGTTACATCTTGTTGTGTTTCATCACGTATCTGCTTCAATTTTTTATCTGATGCAGGAAGTGTTTCTCTATATAACTGCAGTTGAGCTTCTATGTCATTGATGGATTCAAATGGTAGATTCACAGTATTTATAGATCTTGAAAGTGTCCCTGCAATTTCGAGATCTTTGCCAGGAGTATAGATTAATGTAAAATCATACCTCCTTAACTTCATCATCATTCTCTGTAATCTTGGTGTCATATCATTGAGGCTTTTCTCTATGATATTTACTAGAGGTCAATAATCAGTTTCACCCAAGAACTTGGGTAGACCATACACATAGTCATGAAACTTAGTGATGCCTGTTATTAGTCCCAGACATTCTTTTTCTATTTGCTCATACCTGCACTCTGTTGCAGTCATCGCTCTAGAAGTGTATGCTACAGGAATCCAATTTGTCTGGTTGTCTTGCTGAAGTAAGACTGCACCAATTCCATCTTGACTTGTGTCTGTCAAGACTTTTGTGGGTTTGTTTGAATCAAAGAAATTTAAACTTTGATCTTTTATTAATTGCTGTTTGAGGTCCAGCCATTCTGCCTGGTGGCGTGGAGTCCAATCAAATTCAGTATTCTTTCTGATCAAGTTTTGTTGAGCAAGCACTGTGGCGCAGTGGGTTAGCCCTGCTGCCTCACGGCGCCGAGGTCCCAGGTTCGATCCTGGCTCTGGATCAGTGTCCGTGTGGAGTTTGCACATTCTCCCCGTGTTTGCGTGGGTTTCGCCCCCACAACCCAAAAAAAGATGTGCAGGCTAGGTGGATTGGACACACTAAATTGCCCCTAAGACCATAAGACATAGGAGCGGAAGTAAAGCCATTCGGCCCATCGAGTCCACACCGCCATTCAATCATGGCTGATTTCAACTCCACTTACTGATTTCAACTCCACTTACCCGCTCTCTCTCCATAGCCCTTAATTCCTCGAGAAATCAAGAATTTATCAACTTCTGTCTTAAAGACACTCAACGTCCCGGCCTCCACCGCCCTCTGTGGCAATGAATTCCACAGACCCACCACTCTCTGGCTGAAGAAATTTCTCCTCATCTCTGTTCTAAAGTGACTCCCTTTTATTCTAAGGCTGTGCCCCCGGTCCTAGTCTCCCCTGCTAATGGAAACAACTTCCCTACATCCCTATCTAAGCCATTCATTATCTTGTAAGTTTCTATTAGATCTCCCCTCAACCTCCTAAACTCCAATGAATATAATCCCAGGATCCTCAGACGTTCATCGTATGTTAGGCCTACCATTCCTGGGATCATCCGTGTGAATCTCCGCTGGAACCGCTCCAGTGCCAGTATGTCCTTCCTGAGGTGTGGGGCCCAAAATTGCTCACAGTATTCTAAATGGGGCCTAACTAATGCCTTATAAAGCTTCAGAAGTACATCCCTGCTTTTATATTCCAAGCCTCTTGAGATGAATGACAACATTGCATTTGCTTTCTTAATTACGGACTCAACCTGCAAGTTTACCTTTAGGGAATCCTGGACTAGGACTCCCAAGTCCCTTTGCACTTCAGCATTATGAATTTTGTCACCGTTTAGAAAATAGTCCATGCCTCTATTCTTTTTTCCAAAGTGCAAGACCTCGCACTTGCCCACGTTGAATTTCATCAGCCATTTCTTGGACCACTCTCCTAAACTGTCTAAATCTTTCTGCAGCCTCCCCACCTCCTCCATACTACCTGCCCCTCCACCTATCTTTGTATCATCGGCAAACTTAGCCAGAATGCCCCCAGTCCCGTCATCTAGATCGTTAATATATAAAGAGAACAGCTGTGGCCCCAACACTGAACCCTGCGGGACACCACTCATCACCGGTTGCCATCCCGAAAAAGAACCTTTTATCCCAACTCTCTGCCTTCTGCCTGACAGCCAATCGTCAATCCATGTTAGTACCTTGCCTCGAATACCATGGACCCTTATTTTACTCAGCAGTCTCCCGTGAGGCACCTTATCAAAGGCCTTTTGGAAGTCAAGATAGATAACATCCATTGGCTCTCCTTGGTCTAACCTATTTGTTATCTCTTCAAAGAACTCTAACAGGACCCTTAATTGGAAAAAATGAATTGGGTACTCTAAATTTATTTTTAAAAAGTTTTGTTGAGCAACAGTTCTTGAATGTAAGTTGGAGATGAATTTCCCGAGGAAATTTACGAATCCAAGAAATCTAAGTACAGCTTTCTTGTCTTTTGGTTGTTGCATTTTCTGTATGGCTGATATCTTTTCTTCATCCGGTTGGACAGGTTTAGCTGAGATGGTTATCACCTAAAAATTTCAATGACGAGGTGGTAAATGTGCATTTAGATTTGTTCAATTTTAAACCATATTGATGTATTTGGTGAAATACTTCCCTCAGCCTTGCATAATGTTCTTCCTCAGTGGTTGACCATGTAATGATATCGTGCACATAGACTCTAACACCATCTATGTTTTATGTTATCTGCTCCATAATTTGGTGAAAAGTCTCTGAGGCGATCCCAAAAGACATTCTATTAAAACAGTACCTTCCAAAAGGCATGTTGAATGTACAGCGGAGCTTGCTGGTGTCATCGAACTGCATCTGCCAAAAACCTTGTGATGCGTCTAACTTTGCAAAAATGCGTGGGTTTGACATTTCAGAAGTAATTTCTTCTCGTTTAGGAATAGGGTAATGTTCCCTACGTATGGTTTAATTCAGTTCTTTGGGATCCATACAAATTCTAAGATCTCCTGAAGATTTTTTGATGCAATCCAATGAGCTGACCCAGTCAGTTGGTTGTGTGGTTTGGAAATTATGCCTTGAGATTGTAATCTCTACAATTCAGCTTTTAATCTCTCCCGTAGAGGTGCTGGAACTATTTTTGGTGGATGTATGATGGGTTTTGCATCCTTTTGACCAAACATTTGTACTGGTATGGCAATGTGCCCATACCGCGAAATACTTCAGGGTATTCACTTAGTAATTGTTGAATGCCTTCTTCCAGTCGTGATGTCTCATTTGTGTGCATGAAGGTTCTTTGAATTAACTGCAACTCCTTGCATGCTTGAGGACTTAATAAAGAAGCTTTGTGATCATCCACAATCTCAAAACGAAGTGTTTTCTGCACTTCTTTGTTGACAACTTTTAAATGGCATGATCCATATGACACAATTTGGTTACCATTATAATCTTTTAATTTGCATGCTGCAGGTACAATCTCGTAACTTCCTTGGATTGATGAGAGTTCCTTGCAATTCATCAAGTTGGCAGAAGCACCAGTGTCAAGCTTGAATAATATCGGGCTTTTATTCACATGCACTGTCATTGTCCAATCATTGTCGTTGTCAATGAAATTAATTCGATGAGGAGCCTTTGTTGTTGATTGAAGATCCTCTGATGGATCAATGATGCCAACAAAAAAAGTATTTTCTAGAGAAAAATATTCATCATCTTCTGAGAAATTCTTTTGTGAATTTTTGTTTTCTGTTTTATTAATGGATCTCCATTGAAATGCTTTTTCTGTGTTGTATTGCGATAAACTGCTGTTGATTTACACTGAGAAGCAAAATGGTTACGTTTTGAGCACTTTAAACACCGTTTTCCATGAGCAGGACAATTCCCCTTTAAGTCTGTGTTACCAAAAGCAGCACGGTGGTGCAGTGGGTTAGCCCTGCAGCCTCACGGTGCTGAGGTCCCAGGTTCGATCCCGGCTCTGGGTCATTGTCCATATGGAGTTTGCACATTTTCCCTGTGCTTGCGTGGATTTTGCCCCCACAAGCCAAAGATGTGCAGGCTAGGTGGATTGGCCATGCTAAATTGCCCCTTAATTGGAAAAAATGAATTGCGTACTCTAAATTTATTTAATAAAAATAAAGAAAGTGTGCGTAACCACATCTGTAGCACGTCATCGTGTCGTCTCTCTGACTCATGAGTAACGCTCGCGCATGCGCAGACTTCTTCTGTTGAGTCTCGCATTTCTGGACGAACTGCCCATGTCTCGAGTTGGAATGTGCATGCGTAAGATAGCTGCCGTCTTGAACGTGCTTCTTGGCTGCCTGCGACACCATTTTAACACTCTCAACCTCGGGTGGACTTTCGCTCCCTTTTCTTGGTGATAAAATTCCAAGTATTGATTTCTACTCTACTCATGTGAAATGCATTTTTCTATTGCTCTTTTGACAGTTAAATCATTCTGTCTTAATAATGCTTCTCTTAGGCTTTCATCATTTAGTCCATAAATGATTTGATCTCTTATTAAAGAGTCGTGTGAATCAGCAAAATCAGTCTGCGCTAGTCGTTTTAAGTCAGTGACAAAGCTTGTGATCGGTTCGCCGTTTTTCTGTAACCTCTTATGAAACCTGAAATGCTCCAGTATTTCATTTGTCTGCATCTTGCAGTGGTCATCAAACTTTGCAACAATCACTCCAAATTTGCTTTTGTCTTCGCCTTCGGCGTATATAAATGAATTATATATTTCTATAGCTTGCTGACCTGCCATTGACAAAAGCAGTGCTATTCTTCTAGCTTCAGAGGCTGTATTTAAGTCTTGAGCTTCCAAATAGAGTTGGAACTGCTGTTTAAATAATTTCCATTTTAAATTGAAATTGCCGATAGTTTTCAGCTGCTGTGGAGCTTGAACATGGTCCATCAAATCGATTTGTTGTTGAGGATCCGTTTGCTGCGAGGACTTCCACAGTCAAATAGTCTGTATCGGAACTTTTTCTTTTCTTTTCTAATCTTACTACTAGTTGTTCTTAAAGCTTTTTTTTACCTGGTACCATGTTATATTACAGAGATGTAATATATATATATTACTCATTTTGTCTTGCCGAGTTGTATTCAACTTGATGATAAACAGTCAAAGCCTTGCAGTTGATGAAAAATTATTTA
The DNA here is from genome assembly GCF_047496885.1 of Scyliorhinus torazame. Taxonomy (NCBI): domain Eukaryota; kingdom Metazoa; phylum Chordata; class Chondrichthyes; order Carcharhiniformes; family Scyliorhinidae; genus Scyliorhinus; species Scyliorhinus torazame. Next base: position 317,596,766 of record NC_092711.1, read on the forward strand.
TTGAGTAACAAAATAATATACTTGTGAGTTCTTTTACTTTAATACTTTTGACAAGTAATAGCATTAACTATTTTTATCTCTCTATAAATTTAGAGTACCCAATTCATTTTTTTCCAAATTAAGGGGCAATTTAAAATGGCCAATCCACCTACCCTGCACATCTTTAGGCTGTGTGGGCGAAACCCACGCAAACACGGGGAGAATGTGCAAACTCCACACGGACAGTGACCCAGAGCCGAGATCGAACCTGGGACCTCGGCGCCGTGAGGCAACAGGGCTAACCCAAGCATTAACTAAAATTAGATTAAGTTAACGATTAATATAATGCTCTTCTGGTGTATTATACTACTGAGCTGGTCACTTCTATCCTCTAGCTGCAATACACACACACTAACACTAAGAAAGAGCGGGAAACACCTTATATAGTTCCTGTTTGTATTGCCATCTAGTGATCATCTAACTGTACTGACTGCACATTAACTAATCGTGTATTAGCATATACAGAGATCACTACAGGTTACCTGTTTATCTGTGCATACATTGGTAGAGAGAGACTGAATAACCTGAAAATCCTTCTGTATTGTCAGACTCAAATCCTGAGACAATTTGCCGCTGCCAAGAAACGCCCTCCAAAGGCGTCCAAAAGCAGACTGTTTTTTTCCTATTGAGTCGAGTCCTCTGTTACTGAACACATCGCGGTTCTTCCTCAAAGTTCTCCCTGCAGTTTTGTACTCTGTCGGAATAAATTTCTCTTGTCGAGGAGAATTACAACTATTCTTTAGCCCATCACTCTGCTTTTGAAAACAGTTTATTCGTTTGAGTTTATTCCAAGGTGAATCCATCATTCCTTTTGAACAATTTTGATAATGCCCTTCTCAGGCATTGCATGTTTTCAGAGAACTGAACCTTTTTGCTGTAGTTACCATGAACTCTGCTTCTATGTTCTGCATTTCTTCCTTCCTGTTATATTTATTAGACAATTCTCCTGAATTGCTAACCTTGTCCAACAGTCGTGTTCTCTCTTTGGGTTTGACCATTGCTAAGTCCTCAACACCCTCAAACACCGCGCAGTTTCTGCCTCTCTACAGAATGCTAATTTCTCCAGTTCATTTGTGTTTTCGACACAACTGGTCGGTCGATCGTTCAATAGGATCTCCAAAGAATTCCCAATAATGGCTCTGGTAAACGATGCCTCTGCTCTCACTTCTGCTTCAACTGAAGGTGACTCTTGCAGTAGATAATACAGGCTGTCCTACCTGGGTACCATGGATCAAACCATTGATGCATTTCACTCTCAGACAAGTAGTTCTCTCACCCATCACAAAACTGGTAACTTTCATTCCATGGGATTTCCTTGCTGTGACCTCTGTTGCTGAGATCCGCTTGCTAGTGAATGTTGTACTGTTACTGACTGACCTCAGTAGATTTTCCAGCTACTTCTACCTTTTTCATAGTGCTTACGAAGGGCATGGAAGGGCAGCATGGTGGCGCAGTGGGTTAGCCCTACTGCCTCACGGCGCTGAGGTCCCAGGTTCGATCCTGGCTCTGGATCACTGTCCTTGTGGAGTTTGCACATTCTCCCTGTGTTTGCGTGGGTTTCGCCCCCACAACCCAAAGATGTGCAGGGGAGGTGGATTGGCCACGCTAAATTACCCCTTAATTGGAAAAATGAATTGGGTATTCTAAATTTATTTTAAAAAAAATTTTAAATGAAGGGCATGGATAGAATGGATAGGCATGCACTCTTTCCCAGGGTGGAAGGGTCAGTCACCAGGGGGCATAGGTTTAAGGTCCGTGGGGCAAAGTTTAGACGAGATGTGCATGGCAGGTTTTTTTACACAGAGGGCGGTGAGTGCCTGGAACGCGCTGCACGGGAGGATGTATCAGCCTCCCCGAACAGGCGCCGGAATGTGGCGACTAGGGGCTTTTCACAGTAACTTAATTGAAGCCTACTTGTCCCAATAAGCGATTTTCATTTCATTTCATTTCATGTGGAAGCAGATACATTAACGGCGTTCAAAAGGCATCTTGACAAACACATGGAAAGGATGGGTAGAGAGGGATACGGCACAAGGGAGTGCTGAGGGTTTTGACCAAGGTTGGTATCATGACCGGTACAGGCTTGGAGGGCCGAAGGGCCTGTTCTTGTGTTGTATTGTTCTTTGTTCTTTGCTTGTTTCATTTTCTTAACTTTGGAATCGCTGGGACGCTTCTCATTTAGACTAGGGTCACAAACATTTACCTCATTTTCTATTTGCTGCCAATCTCGGTGAAGTTTATCCAACTCTTTTTTCTCTTAACTCTTCTTCCACAGTGGCTTATCTTATTTTCTGACTGATTACAGCTTTATCATTTGCATGTAATTTATTACTAAAACTCCCAAGGAACATCACATAGGGGCTGGTTTAGCACACTGGGCTAAATCGCTGGTTTTTAAAAGCAGACCAAGGCAGGCCAGCAGCACGGTTCAATTCCCGTACCAGCCTCCCCGAACAGGTGCCGGAATGTGGTGACTAGGGGCTTTTCACAGTAACTTCATTGAAGCCTACTCGTGACAATAAGCGATTTTCATTTCATTACAATACAAAAGGGTGTGATGCTACTGAGCGTTGCTTTCTTCCAGCTCTTCATTTAGTCATTCAAGGTCTTTTGATGTCCTCCTTCTGGGGACCATGGATGCCTTCCTTCTGGAGAATCTTTCACTAACTACTCTGACTCCAGCATTGTCTCTTCTTTGAGGTCATCATTGTCTCCTTTGAGGTCTTGCATTGCTTATTACCTCCATTTGAGAGTTGCCTTAATCTGGGGTCTCCTCTGATTATCCTGTCCCTTGTTCTTGTCCTTTCCTGCGGTTGTTACATTAAAAGTTGCACAACTTTAAATGCATTACTGCTTTAAAATTGTCAACAATTCGTTAAACTGCGGGCAGCACAGTGGTGCATGGGCTAGCCCTGCTGCCTCACGGCACCGAGGTCCCAGGTTCGATCCCGGCTCTGGGTCACTGTCCGTGTGGAGTTTGCACATTCTCCCCGTGTTTGCATGGGTTTCACCCCCACAACCCAAAGATATGCAGGGTAGGTGGATTGGCCACGCTAAATTGCCCCTTGGGGCAATGCAAATTGGAAAAATTGAATTGGGTACTCTAAATTTATATTACAAAAAACAATTGTTTAAACTGCCCAGCTGCTGTTTCTCTTTCTCTCTGTGCTTTCCCCACACTTCTGGAGTATTGGTGGGAAACCACAGCTCCTCCTTTTTGGACCCTTTTTAAACTATTTAACTTGCCTTTTTTGCAGTGAAAAATTTCTACATCAATTTCTACAGTTTTCCCATTTTTTTCTGCCTGGCTGGAAAGTCCATTTCCTCCCCATGTTCTAATGTCGACCTTTTTGTCAACTTCACTAGTGGCTCCCCTAGTCGGAACCAATATCTTCTTTTAAAAACTTATTTTCTTTTTTTTTAAACAGGTAAAGGACTTCTTTTGTCCCCCAAACTGCAAATCTTCACTGCCTGCAGTCGCTCTGTGCAGGGATCACTACCCGGGTACCCTGCAAGCTCTGTTCAGGTCGTGGGTCCTGCAGTACCTCCCTGAGGCTTTACTTCCCCTTTTACTCTTTTTAGAATCTGAACTTGTCTAACTGCAGCAACTTCTATCTTCTGTTTCTTATTTACTGCCTCATAAATCAGGACCACAGCTCTCTTCCAGCTGGGTGCACCTTCTTTTTACTTCAGACACTCCAGTCCTTTTTGTGTTGGTTTCTCTAAACACAGGTAGGCAATTGATCGCACCTTCGTCGCCAATATGTTATGTAGTGTGGCGCACTTCTGGCATTGTCAACAGACTTCAGAATTTGTTAGGAACAAGAAAGTGTCTATTCATGAAGAGCAACTTTGTACAGGAGTCTTCCAGCACTAAACTGCCTTGGAGCACATGCATGCATACTGCATGGCTGCTGGATGTATTCACTCAAGAGAGGACTCCACTATCTGGATGGTCACTCACTCTCGGTTCCAACTGATCCCTGGGGCGAAATTCTCCCCCAACGGCGGGATGTCCGCCGACTGGCGCCAAACATGGCGCCAATCAGACGGGCATCGCGCCGGCCCAAAGGTGCGGAATGCTCCGCATCTTTGGCGGCCTAGCCCCAACATTGAGGGGCTAGGCCGACGCCGGAGGGATTTCCGCCCCGCCAGCTGGCGGAAATGGCGTTTGTTTCCCCGCCAGCTGGCGCGGAAATGCGGCGCATGCGCGGGAGCGTCAGCGACCGCTGTCAGTTTCCCGGCGCATGCGCGGGAGCGTCAGCAGCCGCTGTCAGTTTCCCGGCGCATGCGCGGGAGCGTCAGCGGCCGCGGTCAGTTTCCCGCGCATGCGCAGTGGGGAGAGTCTCTTCCGCCTCCGCCATGGTGGAGGCCGTGGCGGAGGCGGAAGGGAAAGAGTGCCCACACGGCACAGGCCCGCCCGCGGATCGGTGGGCCCCGATCGCGGGCCAGGCCACCGTGGGGGCACCCCCCCGGGGTCAGATTGCCCCGCGCCCCCCCACGACCCCGGAGCCCGCCCACGCCGCCTGGTCCCGCCGGTAAATACCAGGTTTGATTTACGCCATAGGGACAGGCAATTTCTGGGCGGAACTTCGGCCCATCCGGGCCGGACGCGGCCGGATTCCCGCCCCCGCCCAATCTCCGGGAGCGGAGACATCGGCGGGGGCGGGGGCGGGATTCACGGCGGCCAACGGCCATTCTCCGACCCGGTGGGGGGTCGGAGAATGACGCCCCTGAAGTCAGGTGACCCTCTTCTGCTGTGCTGTCTTATTTCTCGATCAAATGCCTCGATTGAACCTACCTTCACCATACTCTCAGGGAGAGCATTCCAGATCCCAACCACTCGCTGCGGGAAATAATTTTTTCCAAATGTTGCCGTTGCTTCTTCTGACAGTTGAATATGTGCCCTCTGGATTTTTTATTCAGTCATGGGATGTGGGCATTTCTGTACTGCCGGCATTTATTGGAAAAAATGAATTGAGTACTCTAAATTTATTTTAAAAAAGGAATGTATTCTCAGAGACATATCATCCCTCCCTCTTTACTTCATTAGTGCAACAACAATTCACATTTAGACAACAGACCCCCTGATATGTTATTTTTAAACATCTATACAATTCAATAAGACAGTGTCTGTATTCCTTTCTGTTGATATATATATATTCCTTTATGACATATATTCCTTTTTGGTAGAAATCAGCATTCTTGAATTCTGCTCCTGACCTTCAGTCGTGTCTTCATTCCTTTCTGTAGATGGCACTTCTTGAGCAGTTATTCAACCCACCTACCCTGCACATTTTTTCTGGGTTGTGGGGGTGAAACCCACGCAAACACGGGGAGAATGTGCAAACTCCACATGGACAGTGACCCAGAGCCGGGATCGAACCTGGGACCTCGGCGCCGTGAGGCTGCTGTGCCAACCACTTGCGCCACCTTGCTGCCCTTTGAGTAGTTATTCTTGAGACATCCTCAGAAACAGAATCTGAACTCGCCACTGCCTCTGCTCTCCATTCCAAAGCACGGTTCTCTAGCTTTGATAAAGAGTGAACCCCTTGAGAGCTTTCTGCAAACTCGCTTCGTGCAGCAAGTAACTGATCAGCACGACATCTCCAAACTCTTTCATTGTCCGTCTGCACGGTGTATGATATTGGAACTGTCTTCATGAGGATCATAGCTGGTACCCATTTCTCATTGGTGGTGTAACTGTGAGCTAGCACTCTCTCTCCCTGGTTAAATAATTTCCTTTTGGAGGTTGTCTCTCCTGGCAATTAGCGTTTGTTGTCGTTTGACAATCTCTGAAGTATCAGGTGGAGTAAACAAATCAAACTGTGTTCTGAGCTTTCTCTAAAACACCAGCGTTGCTGGTGAACTCTGTGTGGCAGCATGTACGACGCTCCAGTAAGATATTCGGAATTTGTTTACTCTTTTTTAAATTTAAAGAACCCAATTCTTTTTTTTCCAATTAAGGGGCAATTTAGTACGGCCAAATCTAAAGATCCTGCACATATTTGGGTTGTGGGGGTGAGACCCACGCAGACAAGGGGAGAATGTGCAAACTCCACATGGACAGTGACCCAGGGCCGGGATGGAACCCAGGTCCTTGGCACCGTGAGGCAGCAGTGCTAACCACTGAGCCACCGTGCCACCCTTGTACTCTTCTTGATAATATTCCCTGGTCCTTCAATGCTTTGGTAGAATGCAAAATGTTCATCCAATACATACGTTGCTGGATAATATGGAGCTGACTTGATATGGTGTATGCCCTTCCCTTTTTAGTAATCCTCAGACTCCTTCAATATAAACTGTGTACCATTATCATTGCCAATCTGCTCCAGTAACCGCTTCAGGGTAGTTTCCAAATTGTCCAAGTGTTCCAGTACACTCGGACTGGTGATGAGTGTGTCATCTAAACAACATTGCACTCCATTCAGCCCACTTAGAAATTGATCCATGGATCTTTGAAAAATGCAGGCGCAGAAGTTTTTGCAAAAGGAAGTCTTCTGTAAGGAAGCAGAATGTTGTGCGTCACTGTGGTTGAATAGTGGCCGTGATTCTGCAGTCGGATTCATCTGCAGATATGCCTTTGACAGATCAATTTTACTGAACTTCCACCCTCCAGAAAGTCCAGCAAAACAAGTCTTCAATCAGTGCCAGTGGATGCTGATCTGACATAGAACATACAGTGCAGAAGGAGGCCATTCGGCCCATCAAGTCTGCACCGACCCACTTAAGCCCTCACTTAAACCCTACCTCGTAACCCAATAACCCCTCCTAACATTTTTGGACACTGAGGGCAATTTATCATGGCCAATCCACCAAACCTGCATGTCTTTGGACTGTGGGAGTAAACCAGAGCACCAGGAGGAAACCCACGCAGACACGGGGAGAACGTGCAGACTCCGCACAGACAGTGACCCAGCGGGGAATCGAACCTGGGAGCCTGGCGCTGTGAAGCCACAGTGCTAACCACTGTGCTACCATGCTGCCCGTTCTGTGCACAAAACCGGGTTAATAGTTTAAAATCTCCACAAATACATCACGTTCCAATATAAAAAGGATTGGTGTCACCAAATCACTTGTAGTAACAGGTTCAATGACCCCTGTTCATACTAATCTTTCTACTTCTTCTTCAACTTTAGGCTTGATGGCACACGGTACGGTTCTAGCTCTGAGACATTTGAGTGTGCTGTCTGGTTTGATTTTTCTTCAAACATCTTCTCGTACCTTCTCAGAGGTTGTTGCAAGTTGCTCTTTGAATCTAGTAATTGATTGACTGTTTCCCAGTGAAACCTAATCTTAGCCAATCATGCTCTGCCAAATAGAGCAGGAAGGTTTCCACGGACAACATGAAGAGGCAATTTCACCTTCTGCCCATTTACTTCTCCTTCACCATAATGCATCATTATTCTTTTCTAAAGTTAGAGTACCCAATTCGTTTTTCCAGTGAAGGGGCAATTTTAGCGTGGCCAATCCACTGCACATCTTTGGGTTGTGGGGGTGAGACCCACACAGACACGGGGAGAATGTGCAAACTCCACACGGACAGTGACCCAGAGCCGGGGTCGAACCTGGGACCTCGGCGCCGTGAGGCGGCAGTGCTACCCACTGCGCCACCGTGCTGCCCTGTAGTGGTACAACCTCCTCTGTGTACATCCTTAGGATCACATTTGATGGTTTTAACGCCAGATGCCTCAGCTTTTGATGATAAATTGTCTCAGGTATTAGCGATACTGCTGCGCCAGTTCCCACTTCCATTTTAATTTCATGACCTTCTAGTTTTTGATATGCCCAAGAACGTTGTTGCTCACCCTGCGTTGACAAAACAGGGTCATCGCCTTGGTGATGACGGCATTGTTTTGGTCTCAGGATCGGACACTAATGAGGTCAATCATGTGACAGTGCTTTGATCGTGGAAGTCTTGAACTTGTCTTTTTGGCGGAACAGTGTATTAATGATGATAACTGGTGATCCGTGCATTTGGCGAGCAGGAGAACCTTGTTGGAGTTGGAATTCCCAACGCCTCCTATTCTGATGGTTCCCTTTCAGATTTGGGAGACCTTTCCAACCTTGGCGGTGAAGTCTCCAAGAAGGATGAACTTATCTTCTTGAGGAATGTTGGAGAGTCGGGCGGCACGGTAGCACAGTGGTTAGCACAGCTGCCTATGGTGCCGAGGACCTGGGTTCGAACTCAGCTCCATGTGGAGTTTGCACATTCTCCCCGTGTCTGCATGGGTTTCACCCCCACAACCCAAAGATGTGCAGGGTAGGTGGATTGGCCAAGCTAAATTGCCTCTTAATTGGAAAATAATAATTGGGTATTCTAAAATTTTTTTTAAAAGGAATGTTGGAGAGTATGGTGTCCTTGGTGGAGGAGAAGCCTTCTTTGGTCACATCATTGGCATCCAGGATTGGGGCACCGGCACTCACGACCATTGCCTGCTAGCTCTTGGAAAGTTGTAGGCAGAAGGTCATGAGGTCCTCCTTGTTGCTGGCAGGGAGCTCTGGGTGTTCATTCTTGATGGTGAAACTAATTCCATTCATTGTGGGCTGGATTTCCTCTCCCGAAGAAGATGTAACCACTGCCATCTTCCCTCAGCTGCCCTTCACACGCTCCTCTTGCAGGGCAGCGACGTCAATGTTGAAGTGCCTGAGTTCACGGGCAACAAGGGCAGTTCTCCGTTCCGGTTGATCGTTTTGCTCATCATCCGTGAGGGTTCGTACGTTCCATGCTCCGAAATGGAGTTTAACTTTGATTTTCTGACCACAGGTAGATGAGCTGCTGAATGCGGTTATCCAGCCAGGTTGGGGATGGAACGGACTATTTTTAGGGCACCTTTTCTCGCCCATTCCCCATGCGGGGTGAGCAGAGTGGATCCTGAAGAAAGTGCCGAAACGTTCTCCTCGTCCTATTCTAAGAGCAAAACGACTGAATCAAACACCACCCCTTACATGCCAGTCTGAAGCTAGGGACTTCCAGATCTCACACTCCTGTCTGCATCATCTCTCGCCAATCGCCACAAGGTTTGTCTGTGTGGGGAGGGGAGGGGGGGTTCTGGTTTCCTGGAGGATAATGTCTGGTGCTGGACATCTTTCAACGCGGGAATGTCGTTGCAGATCAGCAGACACACGGTCCTTGACAGAGCCTAGGTCCAGTTCCAGAGGCAAGGGAACCTTTATGACTGAGGATCCCCCTACTGCCGCAGCCTTCATCCACCATCACGGCCGTTGATACCATGCGAGTATCTTGTGCCTGATCCACAATTGGGGACTGGTTTTGGATTTCGCTTTGTCTGGTTCTTCCCTTCCAACCTTACCATGCCAGGTAATACTCCTGATGACATTGCTTCCAGGATCAATGGAACGTTTAAGCCTGTCCACTACGGCAAGGTTGAATTCCAAGGAAAATAATTTTCTGCTGGACCGACCACCGGCTTAACCGCTCCTCAATGTCCATCAAACTCCATCAAAACCAACGGAAGATGAAGAAACAGCTCAGAAAAAAGATCAACTTTGAGCAGCTTGCTCGTTGACTTCAAATAATGTCTTCTCCAAAATGTCCATCATCTCAAGCTGTGAGGAAACCATTGGCTGCAAGACCAGGAAACACCAAGACTGGTTCGCCGAGAACAGCCTCACCATCCAAGACCTCATCGACAAGAAGAGGAAAGCTCTCCGCACCTGGCAAAATAGAAAAACCAGGAGAGCTCATCAATTAGCCAAGGTGGGGGTACGAAATCAAAAACCAATGTTGGACTGAGAAAGCTAAGGAGTTGCAACTCCTCGCTGGTAAGCACAACACCCAGGACTTCGTCAGTATCACCAAGGCAATATATGGACCCCATATCCTGGGCCTCAAACCAGTGCAGAGTAAGGACGGAAGCCTCTTGAGAGACAAAGAAAACATGGGCCTTCCATGGAGAGATCACGTCAAAGAACACCTAAACCGTGATACAATCATAGATGAAGCCATGTTTGAAGAAATCCCCCAACTACCCATCAAAGATCTTGGACTTCCAACAAGCGTGGATGAAGTCAAAGCTGCCACTAAACACATAAAGAATGGAAAAGCCTCAGGAGTGGACGGAATCCCAGCGGAGGTTTACAAACTTGGAGGAGAAGAGATCACGTGTCATCGCCATCGGCTCTTGCTGAAGATCTGGGAGAATCTGGAGAAGAAATTCCTGCTGACCTCAGGAATGCCGTCCTCGGCACCATCTTCGAGAAAGAAGACAAGGTAAATAACGGAGGAAACCACCAAGGAATCTCCCTTCTCTCCATCGCCAGGAAGATCATCCCACGAATCCTCGTTCGTCACCTTCCTCTGGTCTCTAAAGAAATCCTTCTGAAAGCTAGTGTGGCTTCCAATCAAATTGTGGAACAGCGGGCACGATTTTCACTGCCTGGAAACTTCAAGAGAAATGGCAGGAGCAACATCAACCTGTCTACATGGCCTTCATCGATCTGACCAAAGCTTTTGACTCAGTCAATTGAGAAGTGCTATGAAAGATCCTGGCAAAGGCCGGCAATCCGGAGACCGTCATTAACATCTTTGTCTCCTCCATGACAAGACCTTTACGGCAGTCCTCATCGATGGAAATAAGACTGAAACCTTTGAGGTTAAGACTGAAGTCAGGCAGTGGTGTGTCATCGCCCCCGCCCTTTTCTCCATCTTCGTCACCACAATCCTTCATCTTGTCAAGAACAAGCTTCCCATAAGACCATAAGACATAGGAGCAGAATTAGGCCACTCGGCCGATCGAGTCTGCTCCGCCATTCAATCATGGCTGATATTTTTCTCATCCCCATTCTCCTACCTTCTCCCCATTACCCCTGATCCCCTGTCCCCTTATTGATCAAGAACCTATCTATCTCTGTCTTAAAGACACTCAGTGATTTGACCTCCACAGCCTTCTGCGGCAAAGTGTTCTACAGATTCACCACCCTCTGGCTGAAGAAATTCCTCCTCACCTCTGTTTTAAAGGATCATCCCTTTTGTCTGAGATTATGTCCTCTGGTTCGAGTTTTTACTACAAGTGGAAACATCCTCTCCACGTCCACTCTATCCAGAACTCGCAGTATCCTGTAAGTTTCAATAAGACCCCCCCCCCCTCATCCTTCTAAACTCCAACGAGTGCAGTCCCAAGGTCCTCAACTGTTCCTCATACGCCAAGCTCTTCATTCCAGGGATCATTCTTGCGAACCTCCTCTGGACCCTTTCCAAGAGGAGTGGACATCGTCAACAGGATGGAAGGGAAACTTTTCAACCTCAACCAGTTGAAATCCAAGAAGAAAGCGGCACTAACATCGGCCACAAGTCCCGAAAGACGTGCTTGTTAGGTGAATTGGACATTCTGAATTCTCCCACAGGGACCAGTTCTGGAGCCTTTGTTGTTCGTGGTGTCCATGAATGATTTGGAAGAAAATATAGCTGGTCTGATTAGTAAGTTCGCAGACGACACAAAAATTGGTGGAGCTGCGGATAGTAAAGAGGATTGTCAGAGGATACAGCAGGATGCAAATTGATTAGGTTTGGGCGGAGAAATGGCAGATGGAGTTTAATCCAGACAAGTGTGAGGTAACACACTTTGGAAGGTCCAATGCATGTAGGAATTGCACAATAAATGGTAGAACTCTTGCGAGTATTGACAGGCAGAGAGATCTGGGCGTGCATGTCCACCGATCACTGAAAGTGGCAACGCATGTGCATAAGGTGGTCAAGAAGGTATACGGCATGCTGGCCTTCATCGGTCGCGGCATTGAATATAAAAATTGGCACGTCATGTTGCAGCTGTACAGGACCTTAATTAGTCCTCATTTGGAATATGTGTACAATTCTGGTCGCCACAGTACCAGAAGGATGTGGATGCTTTGGAGAGGGTACAGAAGTGGTTTACTAGGATGTTGCCTGGTATGGAGGGCATTAGCTATGAGGAGAGGTTAGATAAACTTGGTTTGTTCTCACTGGAATGACAGAGGTTGAGAGGTTATGGGCCCTGACAATATTGCAGCAATTGAACTGAAGACTTGCGTTCCCGAACTTGCCGCACCCCTAGCCAAACTGTTCCAGTACAGCTACAGCACTAGCGAACACCCGGCAATGTGGAAAATTGTGCACGTATGTCATAAGAACAAAGAACAAAGAATAAGACAGCACAGGAACAGGCCCTTTGGCCCTCCAAGCCTGTGCCGTAGTCTGAAGATCCGCACAGCCAGACATCGGAACGGCTTCTTCCCCACAGCTTCAAGACTCCTCAATGACTCCCCCTTGGACTGATCTGTTCCCTGTATGAACACTATTCACGACGCCCTATGCTACTCTGGCTCATGTATTTGCTTTGTTTGGCCCCCTTGTTCCGCACTGGAACCAATCACTGTTTGTCGATGTACCATTTGTCAATGTACTTTGTTGATTATTGTTTTTTGTCTACTCTGTACATGCTGTGTACGTTCCCTCGGCCGCAGAAAAATACTTTTCACTGTACATCGTACATGTGACGATAAATCAAATCAAATCAAATCTGGAAGAGCCAGTGTCCAAAAACCAGTCACTGGGGAACTGCGCTACAAACCTTCCTCCTGTCCAAAATACAACCAGTCTCCACGACTCTCTGTTTCCCTTCACGCACCCAATTTCCTATCCATGTTATTACTGACCCTTTTATTCCATGAGCTCTCACTTTGCTAATGAGCCTCTTGTGTGCCATTTTATCAAATGTGTTTTGACCATGGCACTACATTCTCACATACAAGGGCAGTGCCCTCCCCTGTGGCAGAGTTAGTGGTGGGAAGAGCTTTTAATCTAGGGAGGTGGTGGTGCAGTGGTAACATGGTAACATTGCCGGACTAGAAAGCCAGAGGTCCAGGCTAATGTTCTGGGGCAAGGTTTCAAATCCCAGCTTGACAGCTGGTGGAATTTTAATTCAATTAATAATCTGAAATGGTGACCATTAAACTGTTCCTGACTGACATAAAAATCCATCTGGCTCACCAATGCCCTTCAGGGAAGGAAATCTGCCGTCCTTACCCGGTCTGGCTAACATGTGACTCCAGACCCACAACAAAGCGGTTGACTCTTTTAAAAATAAATTTAGAGTACCCAATTCATTTTTTCCAATTAAGGGGCAATTTACCGTGGCCAATTCACCTGCCCTGCACATCTTTGGGTTGTGGGGACGAAACCCACGCAGACACGGGGAGAATGTGCAACCTCCACACGGACAGTGACCCAGAGCCGGGATCGAACCTGGGACCTCGGCGCCGTGAGGCAGCAGTGCTAACCACTGCACCACCGTGCCGCCCTCAATTCGGTTGACTCTTGACTGCGCTCTGAAATGGCCGAGCAAACTACCCAGTTCAAGCACATTTAGGGATGGGCAACAAATGCTGACCTTGTCAGCGACACCCTCATTCCATGAAAGAATAAAGAAAACCACCTGCGAGGTCCCAGGTTTGATCCTGGCTCTGGGTCACTGTCCGTGTGGAGTTTGCACATTCTCCCCGTGTTTACGTGGGTTTCACCCCCACAACCCAAAGATGTGCAGGGTAGGTGGATTGGCCATGCTAAATAGCCCCTTAATTGGAAAAAATGAATTGGGTCCTCTAAATTTTTTAAAAAGAGAAAACCAGCTGGAGCGGGGTGTTACGACCCCCATTGCAGCAGGGGCTTGACCAGAAAATGTAGCGAGCCATTCATACGTTCATTGACTTGGGGACCGAAGGGACCTGCCAGTGGGAGGGGCTTTAAAACTATGCCCTTGCATTTTTTATGGTGCTTTTACCAACTTGAGGACAACCCTGTGACCTCCCTTGAGTCTAGGCTGACCATTTTTATACACTCCTGGCCAACCTCCTATATTCTAATTTTGTTGAACTTGAAGCCATACAGTACCCTGCTGCCCATGTCCTTCCTCGCTCCTCAGCCCATTGACACACAATGGGCGGGATTCTCCGCAATCGGCGTGATGTCCGCCGACCAGCGCCAAAAACGGCGCGAATCAGTCCGGCATCGTGCCACCCCAAAGGTGCGGAAGTCTCTGCATCTTGAGGGGCCGAGCCCTAACCTTGAGGGGCTAGGCCCGCGCCGGAGTGATTTCCGCCCCGCCAGCTGGCCTTTGGTGCCCCGCCAGCTGGCGCGAAACTGACTTTGCCGTGCGGCGCACGCATGGGAGCGTCAGCGGCCGCTCACGGCATCCCCGCGCATGCGCAGTGGAGGGGGTATCTTCCGCCTCCGCCATAGTGGAGACCATGGCAAAGGCGGAAGGAAAAGAGTGCCCCCACGGCACAGGCCCACCCGCGGATCGGTGGGCCCCGATCGCGGGTCAGGCCGCCGTGGGGGCACCCCCCGGGGCCAGATCGCCCTGCGCCCCCCCCACCGAGGACCCCGGAGCCCGCCCACGCCGCCTTGTCCCGCCGGTAAGAGAGGTGGTTTGATTCTCGCCGGCGGGACAGGCTTTCCAGCAGCGGGACTTCGGCCTATCGCGGCCGGAGAATGGCTGGGGGGGGCCCGCCAACCGGCGCGGCGCAATTCCCACCCCCGCCGAATATCCGGTGCCGGAGAATTCAGCAACCTGCGGGGGCGGGATCCACGCCAGCCCCCGGCGATTCTCCGACCCGGCGGGGGGTAGGAGAATCCCGCCCATTGTCTCCCAGTTAGGCATTTACTCGCTTTTAAAATTCTCATCTTTCTTTCCAAATCTCTCCATGGAATTGTCACTCCCAATCTCTGTAATCTCCTTTATTGAGCCCACAACTCTCCAAGATGCCTGTGCTCCTCTAATTCTGGCCTCTGGAACACTTTCAATTCAAATAACTCCACCATTGTTGTCCGTGCGTTCAGCTGCCCAGGCAAAACAGATTCTTCCCCGCTGTTACCAGACTCCTGGATGACCCTCTTGTGGACTGATCTGATCTCTCCACACATCTTCTCTACTGAGTAGTACTACATTCCGTACGCTTCACCCGATGCCTGTGTCGATGTATCTACATTGCGTATTTTATGTTTGCCCTATTATGTATTTTCTTTTCATGTATGGAATTATCTGTCTGAACAGTATGCAGAACAATACTTTTCACTGTACCTCGGTACTCGAGACAATAAACAAATCCAAACCAATCCAACCTAATCCCGAAACTCAGTTTTCCCTCCGTAAACCTCTCTGCCTCTGCCTCACTTTCCTCCTTAAAGATGAGGCTTAAAATCTATCAATTGTTCCTTATATCTCTTCCTGGTGTTTGGTGTCAAATTTAACCTTTATAATACTGCCGCAAGGCACTTTTGAGGAAACAAAAGTACATAATTAAGACAAATTGTTGCTGTGTGACATCCCAAAGCACTTTACAGTCAAAGAATACATGTCACAGAAAGTCAGTGGTGTTACATAGGGACATAGGGCGGGATTCTCTGATCGGATTCTCTGATCCTGAGGCTAAGTGTTGACGCTGCCGTAAACGCCGTTGCGTTTTATGATGGCGTCAACAGGCCTCCAGGATCAGCGATCCTGCACCCGCCAGCAAGGGACTGGAGTGACTCACGCACCTCCAGCTGCTGATACCAGTGTCAAATAGGCGCCGTGGGTCTGCGCATGCGCGCTGCGACTGATGTGAATTCACAGATGCGCGTTACGGCTGCCGCGAACTCGCGCATGCACGATAGTTGCCTTCTCTGCGCCAGCCCCGACGCAACATGGTGTCGAGCTACAGGGGCCCGGTGCGCAGTAAAAGAGGCCCCCACCATGAGAAGCCAGCCCACCGATTGGTAGGCCCCGATCGCGGGCCAGGCCACAGTGGAGGCCTCCCCCCGGGGTCGGACACCCCTCACCCCGACCAGGCCGCCCCCCCGCAGGAAGAACGCTGCGGTCCCGCCGGGTAGGACCACATGTGAACGGCGCCAGCGGGACTCAGCCTATCTCGACGCCCACTCGGCTCATAGCGTGTGGAGAATCGCCAGGGAGGCCGCTTGGTGCGGCCTCCGACAGGAGCCACGCCGACTGCGCCGGCGCCAATGGCGGCGATTCTCCGGTCAGCGGAGAATCGGCGGACCGGCATCGCGTGATTTGCGCCCCCAACCAGGCAATTCTCTGACCCGGCCCGGGGTCAGAGAATCACGCCCATAGCTGTCAAGGGGCGGCATGGTGGCGCAGTGGTTAGCACCGCTAGCTCACGCCGACGAGGACCCAGGTTTGATCCCGGCCCTGGGTCACTGTCTGTGTGGAGTTTGCACATTCTCCCCGTGTCTGCGTGGGTCTCATCCCCACAACCCAAAGATGTGCAGGGTAGGTGGATTGGCCACGCTAAATTGCAACTTAATTGGAAAAAAACTAATTAGATACAAGGAACATAGCAGTAAGTTTGCACACAAGATTCAAATGTGGTCACGTCCAAATTAATCTGCCTGGCTCAGCTTTGAATCATAGATGTAGGATCCCATACGATCTGAAACACCAATTTGAAAGAGAAGACAGATTCTCAGTTTCCTCTCCTACCCTTCAAGATATCATCATTCCTCTAATTCTGGACCCTTCAAATATAATCATTTCATGCAGTAACACTTGCATCAGTGCTGCAATCCTCACCAGTGTGTCAATCCAGACCACAGACTCAAGATGGGATGCAAACCCATGATCTTTTGAGTCAAAAATGAGTGCTGCTCACTGAGCCAATGGTGCCAGTGATCCTAATTCCACCTTCTCATCAGGGAGCCACACTTGGGTGGCATGAGTTGAGGACAGGGTCACAGTTCTGGAGTAAGCTCACAACTGGAACACAGAATCAGGAACAGTTCGGTCAGCCCTTCTAGATGGTACCAGTTCTGTCCAGTGGTGTCTGATTTGTACCCAAACTCAGTTAACTCTGATTTACCTCCATGCCCTTTGATCCTCTCGCGCAATGAAAGGGTCGGTGAATTTCTCCTTGTGGCTTTATAACCAGCGGAATGAAACATTCGGAAGTCTTGCCAGATTTGCCTCCGGCACTGAGCTCTTTGATCCTGAAGGGGTTAATCCATGCAAATTATGTAAGGTGCTGTGAATGCAGAGAACGGGCGACTGAAGATTCAAGGTTGCAAATTGGAACAAAAGTGCTTTTCAATAAAGATTCATTCTGTGCAAGCCCAATGTGCAGTTTGATCCTGACACAGCTCCATTGTGGGAATAATGTCAACAGAATGGAAATGTGCGTTCGATATTTAATGATGTGAATTTAATGGTTATCATAATGTCATTTTATCCATGAAATGCGATTACTTCCACTAAAAGGAGCTTACATTTCTGATGGCAGCAATTGCGATTTAAAATCACATTGAAGCAGAAGAATTGTGTTCTGGGAATTGATATTTTTTTTAAAATCTGAATTCTTTGGAAACCCAGAACTGGGGGTGGGGGTGAGGGCGGGGGGGAGGTGCGGGGATAAGCCCTGTGGTGTGGTAATAAGACGTGAAGATAAGTGAGCCTCAAGGTTTGATCTCCAAGTTGAGTTCTCCACTCTCCCAGCAAGGCAGCAGTGAGAACGGTGACGTCTCTTCTTCCCTGGTTCTGAGAGGACAACATTTAGACAGTTGTTTCCCACCTCTGATCCTAATCCAGTGAGTATGTATTAGTTTTGTTTATTGAAATGTGAGTATTGGTGTGCATCTGTGCTTGCGTCTCAAGGGCTGAATTTTCATAAACCTTGACCCAGTTCCGCCGAAAAGCCTCGGCCCAGGTCCTCCGATGCAATCAGTGACTCACCTATATACAATTGAGTGTTCCGACCACTTCAACACCATTCACCCTACCACTTCACCCCCTCACCGCCTCACACTCACCCTTTCATTCCCCTTACTCACTCACCCTCTAGCCATCACCCCTTCACATCATTGTTCCCACCCCACCCCCAGTCACCCCCATTTTGTAAACAAAACACACAAGCCATATTATAATTGTTGAATAGCCCATAAAACCCAATGAGTAAACAGATTATTTAAACCATCCGTGTGAACAAGCGGACTCTTTAAACGATCTGTATTGCCAAATAGTTGCAAAAACAATTGGGCTGTAGGATTGCAGACAAGAGCCCATAAAATTCCCCAAGAAAGCAGACTTCAGAACTGTTACCTCAGTGCATGTCCTGACTGAATACATAAAAACAATAGAAAAACATTGAACATAAGAACTAGGAGCAGGAGTAGGCCACCTGGCCCCTTGAGCCTGCTCCGCCATTCATTAAGACCATGGCTGATCTTTTTGTGGACTCAGCTCCACTTACTCACCCGCTCACCATATATTTTTATTCCTTTACCGTTCAAAATTCGATCTACCTTTACCTTAAAAACATTTAATGAGGCAGCCTCAACTGCTTCACTGGGCAGGGAATTCCACAGTTTCACGACCCTTTGGGTGAAGAAGTTCCTCCTCAACTCAGTCCTAAATCTGCTCCCCCTTATTTTGAAGCTATGCCACCCTAATTCCAGTTTCACCCACCTCCCTGCTTCTATCCTATCTATTCCCTTCATAATTTTATATGTTTCTATAAGATCCCCCCTCATTTTTCTAAATTCCAAGTCTACTTAGTCTCTCCTCATAAGCTAATCCTCTCAACTCCAGAATTAACCCAGTGAATCTCCTCTGCACCCCCTCCAGTGCCAGTACATCCTTTCTCAAGTAAGGAGACCAAAACTGTACACAGGACTCCAGATGTGGCCCCACCAGCACCCTATACAGCTGCAACATGGCTTCCCTGCTTTTAAACTCCATCCCTCTAGCAATGAAGGACAAAATTCCATTTGCCTTTTTAATTACATGCTGCACCTGCAAACCAACTTTTTGGATTCGTGCACAAGGACACCCAGGTCCCTATGCACATCAGCATGCTGCAATGTTTTTACCATTTAAATAATAGTCAATTTTGCTGTTATTCCTACCAAAATGGATGACCTCACATTTACCAACATTGAACTCCATCTGCCAGACCCTTTCCCCCTCACTTAAACTATCTATATCCCTCTGTAGACTTTCAGTGTCTTCTGCACACTTGGCTCTCCCACACATCTTAGTGTCACCTGCGAACTTTGACTACACTTGGTCCCCAACTCCAGATCATCTATGTAAATTGTGAACAAGTCTGGTCCCAACACTGATCCCTGAGGCACACCACTAGCCACTGATTGGCAACCAGAAAAACACCCATTTATCCCCACTCTTTTCTTAAACCTTTATTCATTGTTATACGAGGCTACTCTTTGAATCCTGCGAAATGTGCTCTACCTTTTTATCCATCAGATGAACTTTTTCAAAACTCATCTGAAGCCTTTTCCATAGCTACAATGTTGATCTTTTACTTGACAGTCCAGCAGTTGGAAAAGGCAACAATCTGGTAGGCACCTTTCTAAAGGGGAGTCACACCTTCCAACCCCATCAACCTCATGGCTAACTTTAATGAACATAGACGCAACTCATGCCGTAGCATTTCATGATGAAGTGTAAAGGAGGAAAACCATTTTACCACCTTGCCAGCTGAACTCTTCCTGCTTCCAGCTCATGGTTCCCTGGTTCCTCCTCCTTGCGCCTGGTGTAAAACCCAACAGCTGGTAAGGTCCAGCCATCTCCCTGAAAATGTAAAACCTTTCCTGGGGCAAGCTCATGGTGAGTCCCCAAAGCTCTCACTTGCCCCCTTCACTGGAGCGGGCGTGTTCCAGGACCTACCACCCTCAGGAAAATGGCCAAGGGCAGAAATGGGGTGGGTCACCGGCCTGCCCAGATCAGTGGCCATGTGCTGTATCGCCCTGTCCCGTCTCAGTTTGGCCCTGATCGGAGAGTTGAAAATTCGGTCCTGGGTAAGGAGAACATCAGGTGCAACTTTGATTGTATTTTTAGGGGCGGCGCGGTGGTGCAGTGGTTAGCACTGCTGCCTCATGGCACCAAGGACCCGGTCTCGATCCCAACCCTGGGTCACTCTCTGTGTGGAGTTTGCACTTTCTCCACGTGGCTGCGAGGGTCTCACCCCCACAACCCAAAGAGATGTTCAGGGTAGGTGGATTGGCCACGCCAAATTGCTGCTTAATTGGTAAAAAGAATTGGGTACTGTTAATTTAAAGGAAAAGTTTGATTGTATTTTTATAAATGAACATATGGCAACGAAAGCGCAGAGTCATGTGCTGCCTGCTGTTTGCTGTGTAAACCCAGCTTGGGTGCCAATATGCTCCGACTGTTGCCATTATTGCTGTGGATCTCAGCGGGATTTGTAGGTTCTCTCAACAATCCAGCAGTACTGAGAAACCATCTCAGGGCAGGGGCAGTGTCATGGAGCGTGAATCTGCTGTCCTTTCCCGGATGTTCGTACAATGGCCATTCTGCCAGCTTGCTTGCTGTTACAGAGGGCAGGTCTGTGGGCAAATGTTGAGCATTGGAGAGTTGGGGATTTATTCAAGGGAACTGGGGACCCGTAAGACACTCACGGGCAGCCCGTCTGGAACACATGTGCTGAGTGGCTCCTCCCTTGTTCCTTCCTCTCCTCCCCAAGACCACTCTTTCCTCGTCCACCAGCACTTTAAAACTTACTGAACTGTGGTCACTGTTCCCGAAATGCTCCCCTACTGAAACTTCTACCACCTGGCCAGGCTCATTCCCCCATACCAGGTCCAGTAGAGCCCCTTCCCGAGGTGGACTCTCCACGTATTGTTTTAAGAAGCCCTCCTGAATGCTCCTTACAAACTCTGCCCCGTCCAAGCTCCTAGCATTAAGTGAGACCCAGTCAATATTGAGGAAGTTAAAGTCTCTCATCACAAAAACCCTATTGCTTTTACTCCTTTACAAAATCTGTCGACCCATCTGTTCCTCTATCTTAGCCATCACCTCTCAGTTTGATGTGGTGCCTTGAAGATGGCAACATGGGCACCGTGCGACACAGTGGCACAGTGGTTAGCACGGATGCCTAAAGGACCCGGGTTCGATTCCAGACTTGGTCCTGTGTCGGATTTGCACGTTCTCCCTGTGTGCGTGGGTTTCCTTCGGGTGCTCCAGTTTCCTCCCACAGTCCAAAGATGTGCAGGTTAGGTGGACTGGCAATGCTAAAAGAGATTGCCCTCCAAGTGTCCCAAGATGTGTAAGTTAGGTGGGGTTATGGGGTTATGGGGATAGAGTCTAGGTAGGGTACTATTTCAGAGGTTCGGTGCAGACTCAATGGGCCAAATGGCCTCACTCTACATTCTAGGTTTCCTATCATTCGAAGAATAGCCAAGGGACACAGGATGAAATCATCAGGACTGTGTCCAGGAGAGCAGAAATTCACCAGAATGATATTCTGGGTGTGATCACACACTAACTGCACGTTAGGTGAGCGCTACCTCTTATAGTCACGATGCATTTCCCCAACATAGTACAGCGACCATACAGCATGGGCGGGTTTCTCCGTCCCACCAGCCCCATTTTCTGGCATGGCGCGCCCCTGCCAGCAGCGGGATTCTCCAATGGGGTTTTCCATTGTGGCCACCCCCACGCTGTCGGGAAACTCACGGATGTGAATGCGCTGCTGTCGAAGCAGAGGATCCCGCCGACGGAGAATCCGGCAGCACATGTGTGCATCATGTGTCATGAGGATGTCACCATTCTGACAACTGGCAGCAGAGCCCCGTCTCCTGGCATCAGGGTGGAGGGAAGGTCATTGATTCTTTTTTTCTAAAATTTAGAGTACCCAATTCATTTTTTTCCAATTAAGGGGCAATTTAGCCTGGCCAATCCACCTACCCTGCACATCTTTTGGGTTGTGGGGGTGAGACCCACGCAAACATGGGGAGAATGTGCAAACTTGACACGGACAGTGACCCAGAACCGGGATCGAACCTGGGACCTCGGCGCCGTGAGGCAGCAGGGCTAACCCACTGTGCCACCGTGCTGCCCAGGAAGGTCAATGATAAAGTCTGATGGAATCAAGGTACGTGAGTAAGGAACCCTTCTGCTGATTGCAACATTCCGCCCCACCCGACCCAACGCAACTGATGGATCAGTGCTCTTCAACGTTGAACAGCACTTGGAGGAAGCCCTGACAGTGGCAACGGTACAGACTGTACTGTGGGTGAGGGTTTTAATGTCCATCACCTATTGTGGCTCGGTAGTACCACCACAGGCCGAGTTGGCCGGATTCTAAAGGACATAGATTCCAGACTGGGAGTGTGGCCAGTGGTGAGAGAAACAGCAAAAAGGGCAGCAGACCCATGGGAACCCCGCCAGCAGCCTCTCATCATCCTGACTTGCAAATCTATCACCATTCCTTCACTGTCGCTGGGTCAAAAACCTGGAACACGCTCCTAACAGCACTGCAGGTGTACCGACACCACATGGGCTGCACCATCACCTTCGCAATTCGGGATGGGTAATAAATGCTGGCCCAACCAGCGACCCCACACTCCATGAATAAATAAAAATAAAACAAATTTGCAAATAAATGACAGAGGAATGCAATTCTAATGGGGGACTTGAATCATCCGAATATATCCTGGGATAGGAGTGCAAAGGGACAAGAAGGGTCAGAGTTGCTAGAATGCATTCCAGATTGTCATAATATACACCAGTATATCATGGTGCAGACACACACTGATGGACACACAGTGGGACCAATCAACATACACAACACCGCAGCCAATCACCAGTTAGAGCACACACACTATAAAGACAGGGGGCATCAGAGTTCCCGCTCATTCGAGTAGCAGCTAGCTAGGA
Source organism: Scyliorhinus torazame (assembly GCF_047496885.1). Taxonomy (NCBI): domain Eukaryota; kingdom Metazoa; phylum Chordata; class Chondrichthyes; order Carcharhiniformes; family Scyliorhinidae; genus Scyliorhinus; species Scyliorhinus torazame. Next base: position 317,619,493 of record NC_092711.1, read on the forward strand.
GCACAGAGCTCACAGTCTGCAACACAGACATTCACCATGTGCTGAGTGCGTCAACTGGTTAGGACAAGGCAAAGTCTTCAGTTAAAGCTGGTATCGTATTTACCCACAGTTCAAGTATGTTTAAATAGTTAACCTTTTAACAAAATAGTGTTGCACTACTTCAAGTGTTGGTGACCTGTATGTGATCCAGAACACCCAACACATCATGATACCAGGAGTGGTTGCACACTAGCACTTCTTAGACCTACCTGCAAGTGATCTGCCTTCCGCCAGCATTCTGTCATCCTGCAACATGGACAACATCAGCCCGCCGCCGCCCCTCCGCATCGCCGGCAACCTCGGGGCCAACTGGAAGATATTCAAACAGCGCTTCCAGCTCTACCTCGAAGCCACGGACAGGGAGGGCGCCTCAGACACCAGAAAGATTGCTCTTCTCCTCTCCATGGCCGGGGACCATGCCATCCATATTTTCAACTCTCTCACCTTTGCAGATGACGAAGACAAGACGGAATTCAAGACGGTTCTCCTCAAATTTGACACTCACATCACAGATGGTTTTCTGAGTCAGTATGTTTCCAATCCAACGAGAGGGCAAACAGTTTAGGACCTGGTTCTGGGGAGTTAGTTGGCCCAAGTGGATCAAATAAGTGGGAGAGCATTCAGGGGATAGTGAACATTGCCCAAGGTAAAGGACAAGGAACAATCCAGATCAGGGATAAGTGATTGGAGGAAAGTCAACTTTGATGGAATGAGAATGCGTCCCTGACGAGCCCTCCCAGTCGCAGCCGGTGAGCACCGGGTGGAAGGTGAATCTGGAGTCCAATATGTTAAAGATTCAGTTCTGGATCTTGCCCAGGGAGGGCAAAATCCAGATCGCGCCGGGCGGAAGGAGGCGGGTGACTCCCCCGAGTCTTCGCCCCCGATATGGAACCTGATATGGGGCTCACGCACGATTCACCCGTTGTGCCCAGTTCTGTGCCAGGCACAACGGAGTCGCTGAATGGCACCCAGAGAATAAGAGAGGGGAGAACCAGGCGGGAGGCCAAGGCCTTGGCCAGTCGTGGGATGGAGATGGAATGACGGTTGAGCTGAGAGTGGGCGGTAGCCGCTGAGCAAGATGTGGGTCTGGTTGCTTCCAGGTCCGGGAGGCTAATAGGTCAGCAGAGGAACTGATGTTATCCAGCGGCGACACCAATCTGATTTTCTCTCTCTCTCTCTCTCTCTCTCATTCCCTCTCTCTCTCTCTCTCATCCCTCACAGGGCACCGAGCAATGCGATATGGAGCTAGTGGAACTGGCTATTCTTCCTATCACAGCACAGACTCCAGCAGCGATGAGCGGAGGCACCCAGGGAAGACCCAGCAGGGTGACCAGGGGGCCGTGTGGGCAGGCTTCGGGGCCGAAAGCATACAGGGGGCACAAAGGCACAGAAGAAAACCGGGGGATGTGGAGGATCCGAGTGTCTTTCATGGAGCCGTCGGACAACATGTGCCACAGGAGAGTCCGCCTCATCAGGGAGACTGTGCGGTGCCTGTATCACATCATGGCAGACTTGACTCCACTTGGCGGAAGTGGACACCCATTCCCTCTGGCCTTGAAGGTCACAGCATCCTTCAATTTTTTACATGATGGGGTCAATCCAGGCCTCCATGAGTGACGTTTTTCAAAAATTCATTTACGGGATGTGCACGTCGCTGGTTAGGCCGGCATTTATTGCCCATCCCTAGTTGCCCTTCAGAAGCTGCAGTCCTTGAGGTGTAGGTAACCCAGAATGCTGTTAGGGAGGGTGTTCCAGTATTTTGACCCAGCGACAGTGAAGGAACGACGATATATTTCCAAATCAGGGTGACTTGGAGGGGAACCTCCAGGTGGTGGGGTACCCAGGTATCTGCTGCTCTTGTCCTTCTGGATGGAAGTGGGTCATGTGTTTGGTAGGTGCTGTCTGAGGAACCTTGGTGAGTTACTGTTGGGCATTTTGTAGATGGTACACACGGCTGCCACTGTTTATCGGTGGTGGATTGGTTGATTGTTTGTGGAAGAGTGATCAATCAAGTGAGCTGCTTTGTCCTGGATGGTGTCGAGCTTCTTGAGTGTTGTTGGAGCTGCACTCACCCAGGCAAGTGTAGAATATTCCATTACACTCCTGACTTGTGCCTTGCAGGTGGTGGACAGGCTTTGGGGGGGGCGTCAGGAGGTGAGTTACTCGCCATTGGATTCTTAGCGCTTGACCTGCCCTGGTAGTCACAGTATTAATATGGCTAGTCCAAGGTCAGCATGGTGGCACAGTGGTTAGCATTGCTGCCTCACGGCGCCAAGGTCCCAGGTTCACTCCCGGCTCTGGGAGTGTGGAGTTTGCGCATTCTCCTCGTGTTTGTGGGGGTTTCGCCCCCACAACCCAAAGATGTACAGGGTAGTTGGATTGGCCACGATAAATTGCCCCTTAATTGGAAAAAAATGAATTGGGTACTCGGAATTAATAACAAAATATGGCTAGTCCAGTTCAGTTTCTGATCAATGGTAACCCCCAGTATGTTGATTATGAAGGATTCTGTGATGGTAATGCCATTGAATATCAAGGGGTGATGGTTAGATCTTCTAGGAGATGCCATTGCCTGGCGCTTGTGTGGCGCGAATGTAACTTGCCCCTTGTCAGCCGCGAGCCTGGATATTGTCCAGGTCTTGCTGCATTTGGACATGGACTGCTTCATTATCTGAGAAGTCGTGAATGGTTCTGAACATTGTGCAGTCGTCCGCAAACATCCCCACTTCTGACCTCATAATGGAAGGGAGGTCATTGATGAAGCAGCTGAAGATGGTTAGGCCGAGGACATTACCCTGAGGAACTCCTGCAGTGATGTCCTGGAGCTGAGATGATTGACCTCCAACCACCACAACCAATTTCCTTTGTGCCAGGTATGCTTCCAACCAATGGAGAGTTTTCCCCCTGATTGCCATTGACTCCAGTTTAGGGCTCCTTGATGCCACACTCAGTCAAATGCTGCCTTGATGTCAAGGGCAGTCACTCTCACCTCACCTGTGGCATTCAGCTCTTTTGTCAATGTTTCAACGAAGGCTGTAATGAGTAAGTGCCGCTTGATAGCACTGTTGATGACTTCTTCCATCACTTTGGATTGGATTGGATTGGATTTGTTTATTGTCACGTGTACCGAGGTACAGTGAAAAGTATTTTTCTGCGAGCAGCTCAACAGATCATTAAGTACATGAGAAGAAAAGGGAATAAAAGAAAATACATAATAGGGCAACACAACATATACAATGTAACTACATAAGCACTGGCATCGGATGAAGCATACAGGGTGTAGTGTTAATGAAATCAGTCCATAAGAGGGTCATTTAGGAGTCTGGTGACAGTGGGGAAGAAGCTGTTTTTGAGTCTGTTCGTGCGTGTTCTCAGACTTCTGTATCTCCTGCCCGATGGAAGAAGTTGGAAGAGTGAGTAAGCCGCGTGGGAGGGATCTTCGATTATACTGCCCGCTTTCCCCAGGCAGCGGGAGGTGTAGATGGAGTCAATGGATGGGAGGCAGTTTCGTGTGATGGACTAGACGGTGTTCACGACTCTCTGAAGTTTCTTGCGGTCCTGGGCCGAGCAGTTGCCATACCAGGCTGTGATGCAGCCTGATAGGATGCTTTCTTTGCTGATGATAGAGAGTAAACCGAGAGGGCGATAATTGGCTGGTTGGATTTGTCCTGTTTCTTGTGTACAGGACACACCTGGGCAATTGTCCACATTGCCGGGTAGATGCCAGTGTTGTAGCTGTACTGGAACAGCTTGGCTAGGGGTGCGGCAAGTTCTGGAGCACAAGTCTTCAGTACTATTGCTGGAATATTGTCAGAGCCCATAGCCTTTGTGGTATTCAGTGCCTTCAACCCTTTTTTGATATCATGTGGAGTGAATCATATTAGCTGAAGGCTGGCATCTGTGATGCTGGGGACCACTGGAAGCGGTCCGAGATGGATCATCCACTCGGCCCTTTTGGCTGAAGATTGTTGCGAATGCCTCAGCCTTGTCTTTTGCACAGGTGTGCTGGGTTCCTCCATCATTGAGGATGCGGGTATTTGTGGAGCCTCCTCCTCCAGTGAGTCGTTTAATTTTCTTTTTTTAATTTAGAGTACCCAATTCAGTTTTTCCAATTATGGGGCAATTTAGCGTGGCCATTTCACCTACCCTGCACATCTTTTGGGTTAGAACAAAGAACAAAGAAAATTACAGCACAGGAACAGGCCCTTCGGCCCTCCCAGCCTGCGCCGATCCAGATCCTCTATCTAAACCTGTCTTCTATTTTCCAAGAATCTACTTCCCTCTGTTCCCCGCCCGTTCATATATCTGTCGAGATGCATCTGAAATGATGCTATCGTGCCCGCCTCTACCACCTCCGCTGGCAAAGCATTCCAGGCACCCACCACCCTCTGCGTAAAAAACTTTCCACGCACATCTCCCTTAAACATTCCCCCTCTCACCTGGAAATTGTGACCCCTTGTAATTGACACCCCCACTCTTTCTCGACTCAACCTTTCTTCATAGCTAGCACCCTCCATACCAAGGCAACATCCTGGTGAACCTCCTTTGCACCGTCTCTAAAGCATCCACATTCTTCTGGTAATGTGGCGACCAGAACTGCACGCAGTATTCCAAATGTGGCCTAACCAAAGTCCAATACAACTGTAACATGACCTGCCGACTCTTGTACTCAATACCCCGTCCGATGAAGGCAAGCATGCTGTATGCCTTCTTGACCACTCTATCGACCTGCATTGCCACCTTCAGGGTACAATGGACCTGAACTCCCAGATCTCTCTGTACATCAATTTTCCCCAGGATTCTTCCATTGACCGTATAGTCCGCTCTTGAATTAGATCTTCCAAAATGCATCACCTCGCATTTGCCTGGATTGAAATCCACCTGCCATTTCTCTGCGCAACTCTCCAATCTATTTATATTTTGCTGTATTCTCTGACAGTCCCCCTCGCTATCTGCAACTCCACCAACCTTAGTATCATCTGCAAACTTGCTCATCAGTCCACCTATACCTTCGTCCAGATCATTTATGTATATCACAAACAACAGTGGTCCGAGCACGGATCCCTGTGGAACACCACTAGTCACCTTTCTCCATTTTGAGACACTCCCTTCGACCACTACTCTCTGTCTCCTGTTGCCCAGCCAGTTCTTTATCCATCTAGCTGGTACACCCTGAACCCCATACGACTTCACTTGTGGGTTGTGGGAGTGAAACCCATGCAAACATGGGGGAGAATGTGCAAACTCCACACGGACAGTGACCCAGAGCAGGGATCGAACCTGGGACCTCGGCGTCATGAGGCAGCAGCACTAACCATTGTGCCACCGTGCTGTGAGTCATTTAATTGTCCACCACCATTCACGGCTGGATGTGGCAGGACTGCAGAGCTTAGATCTGATGGATTTGTTGTGGAATCGCTTAGCTGTCCATCACTTGCTGCTTATGCTGTTTGGCTCACAAGTAGTCCTGTGTTGTAGCTTCACCAGATTGACACCTCATTTTTCGGTATGCCTGGTGTTGCTCCTGGCACGCTCTCCTGCACTCTTCATTGAACCAGGGTTGATGCCCTGGCTGGGTGGTCATGGTAGAGTGGGGGATATGCCGGGCCATGAGGTTGCAGTTTGTGGTTGAATACAATTCTGCTTCTGATGGTCCACGGCGCCTCATGGATGCCCAGTCTTGAGTAGCGAGATCTGTTCGGAGTCTATCCCATTTAGCACGGTGGCAGTGTCACACAACACGATGGAGGGTATCCTCACTGTGAAGACAGGACTCCGTCTCCACAAGGACTGTGCGGTGATCACTTCTACCGATACTGTCAGGGACAGATGCATCTGCAGCAGGCAGGTTGGGGGGATGAGGTCAAGTATGTTTTTCCCTCTTGTTGGTTCCCTCACCACCTGCTGAAGTCCCAGTCTAGCAGCTCTGTCCTTTAGGACCCGGCCAGCTCGGTCTCCGGTGGTGTTACCGAGTCACTCTTGGTGATGGACATGAACCCACCCAGAGTATATTCTGTGCCCTTGTCACCCTCAGTGCTTCCTCCATGTCTGAGTGAAGTTCAGCGCTCCATTCCTGTGTCCCTTGTCTCTAGAGGGTGGTCTCGGATTCATTGAATCATGCCTGGGTCCTCTCACTGTGAATGAAATATTTGCAATGAGTGGACCAGACTGTCTGCCTGACATTGAGGGCCAGCGAGAAGAACTTTGTCCTGATGGGGAGAAGCACTCTGCCACTGGGAGGAGGGTTCAGGAATATTAGCTGTGAAGCTTGTGAGCAACAATAACATTTCGTTAAGTGACATGTGCAGATGGAACAAGTGATAATGACTCCCAACTACCTGTGCCTAACATCGTCCATGTCCATGTCATTCCCTGTAACTCCTTGGACTTGTGCCCCCTCCAAATACGTCTGGGTGTATTTCCAGGATGCACATCAGAGGGAAAGGCAGGCGATGCCCTGTTGCCTGAGATGCCCTCAGTGGGCCTCCTCTGGAGATGCTTACTTTTGAATGGCACTAGTGTTGTTGCAACACCCCGTCCTGTCCGCTATGCTTGAGTTGCCTGGCTGTTAGGAAGAGGGAATTCAGATGGGCTGGGCTCTCCCAGGCTCTCCTGGGTGGAAGGCCCAGGATGTGCTCCTGCAGATCCTCCTCCCCTTTGATACTCCGTGGGATGGAGGGGCTGCTGGAGTGTGCTCCAGAAACCTCAACGTCATCTGGTGCTGCCCGGCCTGGAGGCCCGTCATGGTCTGCAGCATGCAGTTTGAACCCTCAGCCACAGCCCTCAGACCCAGAGTCATGTTTTGGAGTTCTCTCTCCATGAATCTGAAGTCTTGCCACAGACTTTCCACTGTGGATGCCACCCTTATAGCGTTGACTTGGATGCAGCGCCTTGCCGGCAACATCTCCTGAAACAGGAGGCTTTGGGTCTCCTCCATTCGGACTTGCAATCGTAGGAGTGTAGCTGACAACCACCCCTGGTATTCCTGGCACTGCCTTTGCATCTCCAGGAGCTGAGGGATGAATGTGTCCAGAGGCACGGCATCTGGCTGAGATGCAGCTGATCTCTGACGGTCTGATCCCTGGGATGTCCTTGCCTCCACCTGATGTGCATCAGAAGCTGTGTGGTGCTCACTAGAAAGTGACCCAAAAGCCTGCCTGCTAAGTCCTCCCACTGAGGTGTGTGATTCTGCGATGACAGATGGTGCGGCTGACAGCTGTGAGGCCTCAGGCACGTCCTCCTCCGAGATCTCCTCTGAGGTGGTGTCAAGGATGGGTGGCGGGACACAGCTCGTCGATGGTCCAGGCTCTTCGGTTGATGTTCCTGCAAGGTAAGGGACATGGTTTCAACACATGGCCTGGCCAAGGATTTGGACTGCACAGAACTCACTTGAGACTGGTTATCTGGAAGAAGGTTCAGTGGTTCCTCACTTTTCTATTTGTTTTAATTTAGAATACCCAATTAATCTTTTCCAATTAAGGGGCAATTTAGCGTGGCCAATCCACCCACCCTGCACATCTTCGGGTTGTGGGGGATGTCATGGTGCAATCACACACACACACTGATGGACAGATCAACGGACCAATCAACACACACGCAACATCACAGCCAATCACCAGTGAGAGCACACGCACTATAAAACAGGGAACACCACAGTTCCCGCTCATTCCAGCAGGAGATAGCTCAGAGCACAGAGCTCACAGCGTGCCACTCAGATATATATCATGTGCTGAGTGCCTCTCTAAGATAGTGTTAGGGCTGGGTCCACAGGTTAACGGGTAAAGTACGAACCACAGCCATGAGTTAACAGATGTTGTTATCAAGAGTAATAAAACAGAGTTGTACCACCTACAACCGCGTTGGTTTGTTTGTGTAGCGGAACATCCAACATGACATAGTACCAGGATTGGAACCCAGCAACTGTGAGACCTACCTGCACATCTTCAGAGATCCGCCATCCTGCGCCATGGACACCATCAGCCCGCCGCAGCCGCTCCAAATCGCTGGTAATCTCAGCGTCAACTGGAAGCTGTTTAAACAGCGCTTCCAGCTCTTCCTAGAAGCCACAGACAGGGAGAATGCATCGGACACCAGGAAGATCGCCCTCCTCCTCTCCACGGCAGGGCAACACGCCATCCACATCTACAACTCCCTGGTATTCGTGGAAGGCGAGGACAAGACGAAGTACAAGACAGTCCTTCTAAAACTTGAACAACACTTCAGCGTGGAAGTGAATGAGAGCTTCGAGAGCTACCTCTTCCAGCAGCACCTGCAGGGTAAGGATGAGCCTTTTCAATCTTTTCTGACACACCTCCGTATCCTCGCGCAGTCCTGCGGCTATGAGGCCACCTCCGATTACATGATTCGGGACCAGATAGTTTTTGGGGTCACCTCGGGCACCCTACGCCAGTAGCTCCTCAAAATCAAGAGCCTCACCCTAGCCACCGCCATCGAAACCTGCGTCATCCACGAAAACGCGACCAGCCGGTACTTCCAATGCCAGGCGGCCGAATCGGCACGGCAGGGGTCCTACGAGGCCGAGCGGGTCCAGTCGATCGAGTTCCTCCCAGCCCGCGGACCGGACGAGGGCGGCCATTTCGCGCACTTTCCGCGGCCTCCCGCGCTTGTATGTGCCAAAAGAGACGCTGACGCAGAACGACGTGACCTGCAGGTGCGCTCTACGCAGGACTGAACTGCGCATGCGCGGTGGCGCAACGAACGCCATGACGTCATGACGTGCGGCAACTGTGGATCCGCACATTTAAAGCGGCAATGTCCAGCAGAAAATCGGCAATGCCTCCGCTGTGGCAAGATGGGCCACTACGCTGCCTGCTGTCGAGCAGCTCAACCTGCCAACGCTCCCCAATTCCGCCAGCCTCGCAGGGACGTGCGGGCCATTCAGCCTCCAGACACCGAGTCATACCTTGACGATGTACAGACCGGTGATACCGACGACCGGGAAGCCTTCTGCGTTGCGGTAATTGACAGAAATCGGATGTCCCCAAGTAGGACCCACCAGCCAATGCCAGTGCACAGCGTTAATCCGGGTGATGAATGGTGTGCCACCCTAATGGTCAACCGATCACCAATCACATTCCGTCTAGACACTGGTACCTCCGCCAATCTCATTGCGTGGTCAGCCTTCTACGCCTTGAAGGTCAAACCACCGATTCGGCCATCCCGCTGTCAGTTGGTCGATTACAATGGAAATGTTATCCCGGCCTGGGATCCTGCCAGCTCGAGGTTACACACCATGAATACACAGCCACACTGTCCTTTGAGATAGTTGGATCCTCGAAGGACTCCCTGCTAGGCGCACAGACGTGCAAGGTTCTCCACCTCGTTCAGCGGGTACACGCTCTGTCTCCAGAAGGCACGTCCGATTTCCCGGATGCAGACTTTAGGGCACAGCTCCACTCGCTCCTCGCCCACAACCAGGAGGCTTTCGAGGGCATGGGCACACTGCCCTACACTTACAGAATACGGCTCAAACCAGACGCCACCTCGGTCATTCACGCACCTCGTAGAGCCCCAGCACCACTCAAGGATCGCCTCAAGCAGCAGCTGCAGGATCTCCAGGACCAAGGAGTGCTTTCCCGGGTCACGGAGCCCACGCCATGGGTCAGCTCCATGGTGTGCGTAAAAAAGCCCTCTGGTGAACTCCAGATCTGCATCGACCCGAAAGACCTGAACAACAACATCATGAGGGAACACTACCCCATACCCAAATGGGAAGAGATCACGAGCGAAATGGCCCGGGCTAAAATTTTTACAAAGCTTGATGCCTCAAAGGGTTTTTGGTAGATTCAGCTGGATCAGTCCAGCAGGAAGCTGTGCACCTTCAACACTCCCTTTGGCAGATACTGCTACAATAGGATGCAGTTTGGCTTCATCTCGGCATCCGAGGTGTTTCATCGGATCATGGAACAGATGATGGAGGGCATCGAAGGGGTGTGCGTCTATGTTGACGACGTCATCATCTGGTCCACCACACCACAGGAGCACATCAGTCGTCTCCAGCGCGTCTTTGCTCGGATACGAGAACACGGCCTGCGCCTCAACCGAGCCAAGTGTTCTTTTGGCCAAACTCAGCTAAAGTTTCTGGGGGGCCACATATCCCAGTCAGGGGTGCGTCCGGATGGCGACAAAGTGGCAGCTATTGCAGCCATGCCGCAGCCGGCAGACAAGAAGACAGTGCTGCGCTTTCTCGGGATGGTCAACTTCCTGGGGAAGTTTATTCCCAACCTAGCCTCCCACACAACGGCTCTTCGCCACCTGGTGAAGAAGACTACGGAGTTCCAGTGGCTGCCCACACACCAGAAGGAATGGGAGGAGCTCAAGATCAAGCTCACCACCGCCCCGGTATTGGTGTTCTTCGACATTACTCGGGACACAAAGATCTCGACTGATGCCAGCCAGTCCGGCATTGGGGCGGTACTCCTGCAACGGGACGACACCGCATCATGGGCCCCGGTCGCCTATGCCTCGCGGGCCATGACCCCCACAGAACAGCGCTATGCGCAGGTTGAGAAGGAGTGCCTGGGTTTGTTAACCGGCATAAATTAAATTCCATGACTATGTGTATGGTCTCCCTCAGTTTCACTGTGGAGACCGACCATCGTCCCCTGGTCGGCATCATACAAAAGGATCTTGATGAGATGACACCTCGCCTCCAGCGCATTCTGCTCCAGCTCCGGAGGTACGACTTCCAACTGGTCTACACCCTGGGAAAGGACCTCATCATCGCGGATGCCCTGTCCAGAGCAGTGAGCACACCGCCCGAAGCGGGGGGGTTCGTCTGTCAGGTCGAAGCGCATGTGGCCTTCACATCAGCCAATCTGCCAGCTGATGATGCAAGTCTGGCCCGTATTCGCCGTGAGACTGCGGCTTACCCCCTTCTACAACGTGTGATGTGCCAAATGACGGAATGGTGGCTCAAAGGACAGTGCCCGCAGTTCTACAATGTCCGGGACGACTTGGCCGTCATTGACGGTGTCCTCCTAAAGTTGGACCAGATTGTGACCCCACACAGCATGCACAAGCTGGTCCTCGAACAACAATGAGGAAAGGCTGATGGACTTGAGATTGTTTTCGTTGGAGAGAAGAAGGTTAAGAGGAGACTTAATAGAGGCATACAAAATGATCAGGGGGTTAGATAGGGTGGACAGTGAGAGCCTTCTCCCGCGGATGGAAATGACTGGCATGAGGGGACATAGCTTTAAACTGAGGGGTAATAGATATAGGACAGAGGTCAGAGGTAGGTTCTTTACGCAAAGAGTGGTGAGGCCGTGGAATGCCCTACCTGCTACAGTAGTGAACTCGCCAACATTGAGGGCATTTAAAAGTTTATTGGATAAGCATATGGATGATAATGACATAGTGTAGGTTAGATGGCTTTTGTTTCGGTGCAACATCGTGGGCCAAAGGGCCTGTACTGCGCTGTATCGTTCTATGTTCTATGTTCTGTGTTCTAATTACACGAAGGCCATCTCGGGGTTGAAAAGTGCAGGCGGAGGGCCCGAGAAGCGGTGTACTGGCCGGGCATCAGCGACGACATCGCCAACATGGTGCTCAACTGCCCCACCTGCCAAAGGTTTCAGCCGGCGCAACCCCCTGAGACGCTTCAGCCCCATGAGTTGGTAACGTCCCCCTGGGCGAAGGTGGGTGTGGACATTTTTCATGCGCTCGGCAGGGACTACGTCATCATAATTGATTATTTTTCAAATTATCCGGAGGTCATACGCCTGCACGACTTGACATCATCAGCTGTAATCAGAGCATGTAAGGAAACCTTCGCTCGCCATGGCATTCTGCTCACCGTCACGTCGGACAATGGGCCCTGTTTTGTGAGCCAAGAGTGGTCTTCTTTTGCCGCTTCGTACGGCTTCACACACGTGACGTCCAGCCCTCTGCATCCCCAGTCGAATGGCAAGGCGGAAAAGGGCGTCCATATCGTGACGCGGCTCCTCTGCAAGGCTGCTGATGCCGGATCTGACTTCTGTTTAGGCCTGCTGGCCTATCGCTCGGCCCCACTGTCCACGGGCCTCTCGCCAGCCCAGCTGTTGATGGGTCGCGCCCTCAGGACCACTGTACCATCCATTCATGTTCCTAAACCCGACCATGCTCCAGTACTGCAAAGGATGCGACAGCAGCGTGCTCAGCAGAAGGTGGCACATGACACTCGGGCAACTGATCTTCCTGCCCTGGCGCCTGGAGACAACGTCCGCATCCACCGGAGGGTGGCTGGTCGGCAACTGCCGAAGTTCTCCGACGCATGGCTCCCCGCTCATTCCTGGTTCGCATGCCTGATGGCTCCATTCGCCGGCGTAATCGGCGGGCCCTTCGGCTGCTTCCGCACTCGCTACGTGATCATGCACCGGTGCCACGCCCTCCTGTTGTCCCTGATGTTGACTTCGTGGAGCTTCCTGCCACTATGCCTATTCCTCTATCACCAGTGGCCAGGCCCAATCCTCAGCCGGTGGATCCTGACCCACCCTTGAGGCGGTCAACCCAAATTCGTCGCCCACCTACTAGGCTGGACCTATGAGCCTGTTTGCACATTGGACTCACTGAATTGTTATGCAACAATATTAATGTGTTTCTCTTTTTGTCGTTTCAGGAGTTCTCTTTTGATATTTGATGATTGCACTTGTTTGGTTTATGGTACAACCCCGTTGCTATGTTGCACCTGACACCTTGCTCTGTATATAGTTTAGCCTCATGTACATGTTGTAGATATTGCACACACATATTCAGCTGCACTCAGTACACACCAATATTTATTACCATATAGGCAGATATTCTTGTAAAAAGGGGGGATGTCATGGTGCAATCACACACACACACTGATGGACAGATCAACGGACCAATCAACACACACGCAACATCACAGCCAATCACCAGTGAGAGCACACGCACTATAAAACAGGGAACACCACAGTTCCCGCTCATTCCAGCAGGAGATAGCTCAGAGCACAGAGTTCACAGCGTGCCACTCAGACATATACCATGTGCTGAGTGCCTCTCTAAGATAGTGTTAGGGCTGGGTCCACAGGTTAACGGGTAAAGTACGAACCACAGCCATGAGTTAACAGATGTTGTTATCAAGAGTAATAAAACAGAGTTGTACCATCTACAACGGTGTTGGTTCGTTTGTATAGCGGAACACCCAACACTACAGGGGTGAGACACACGCAGACACGGGGAGAATGTGCAAACTCCATACGGACAGTGACCCAGAGCCGGGATCGAACCTGGGACCTCGGTGCCATGAAGCAGCAGTGCTAACCACTGCCACCGTGCTGCCCGGATCCTCACTTTTCTGTCATAGGCCAACCTTGCTGTCAGTGTAAGGCCTCACCTGTTCCGACCCTGTGAGCTGAACGGCTCTCTCCTTCTACATAGTCAAGTTCCTCAGTTTGGGCATCCCACCACCCGTTGCTCATGGCAGGCCTGGCTGAGCTTCTCCTGCAGGAACACAGATGGACGCCTGGCAGGCCAGATGTCGATGACACCTGGCATGTGTGGGCACTGCGCATAAGCAGGGAAGGGTTCTGATGATGAATGCCATGTTGGTTTGAGGATGCAGATAGGAGTCGGGTACTGGAGCCCTGTGAAGTGGCAGTATGTGTGATTGAGCTGACATTCCGGGGAGTGATAGAAGGATGACATGTGGAGAGGAGACAAGGAGAACTGGCTATCCGGAGTAGGTCATTCATTGTTGTTCTCCAGTGCACACCTGTCTTCTTGGTCAGCCAGCTGGCAGTAACCAGTGCTGCGACCGTCTGCCAGGTGAAATTCGTTACCTTACCGGAGGGGTGTCTGCGTGGGTTTCCTCCGGCCGCTCCGGTTTCCTCCCACAAGTCCCGAAAGACGTGCTGTGAGGTGAATAGGACATTCTGAATTCTCCCTCTGTGTACCCGAACAGGCGCCGGAATGGGGCGACTAGGGGCTTTTCACTGTAACTTCATTGCAGTGTCGATGTAAGCCTACTTGTGACAATTTTTAAAAAAAAGATTATTGTCACCCGCCTCTCCTTCACAAGTACCAGCAATTAGCCGAGGGCCCCCTCCAAGAATCAGAGTGTAGGGTTCCTCGCTGCCATCCTCTTGGCCTTGATGTGGAGATGCCGGCGTTGGACTGGGGTGAGCACAGTCAGAAGTCTTACAACACCAGGTTAAAGTCCAACAGGTTTGTTTCAAATCACTAGATTTCGGAGCACTGAGGAAAGAGCAGTGCTCCGAAAGCTAGTGATTTGAAACAAACCTGTTGGAATTAAACCTGTTGCTGTAAGACTTCTGACTATCCTCTTGGCCTGTATAATAGCATGTGAGGTGGAGCTGTTTAAATACAGCTCCATTTAATAGCTCAAATGATCCCGGAGCGAACGAATCGGATGCTTCACAACTCAGATGCAGTGTTTCACACAGGGGAAAAATTAATTTTTAAAGTCCCTGAAAATTGCAGGTGCGGCCTGAATCACACCAATTTCCTCACCAATAAACTTTTTTTCCCAGAAAGTTCCACCCTCTCTGCTGCTTTAAGATCTTTCTCTCTCTCTCTCTCTCTCTCTCTTTCTCTGAACTCCCGGTGCTTTATCAGCTCCCTCTCTCTCCAAACTTCTGCTGCTTTGGGGGATCATTCACTCTCTCTAAACTCCCCCAACTTTATGGGTTCTTTCTCTCTCCAAACGTTCACTGCTTTATTGGTTTGTTCTCTCTCTGAACTCCCATTGTTTTCTGGGCTCTCTCCCTCTGAACTCCAATTGCTTTAATGGCCTCTCTCTCTCTTTTTTTTCTCTTTGAACACACACTGATTTTATAATAATAATAATCTTTATTAGTGTCGCAAGTAGGCTTACATCAACACTGCAATGAAGTTACTGTGAAAATCTCCTAGTCGCCACATTCGGGCGCCTGTTCGGGTACACAGAGGGAAAATTCAGAATGTCCAATTCACCGAACAGCATGTCTTTCGGGACTTGGTCTCTCTCTCTCTCTCTCTCTCTGAACTCCCACTTTTGATGGTCTCTCTCTCTCTCTCTGCTCTGCTCTCACTGTTTGATGGTCTCTCTCTCTCTCTACTCACTATTTGATGGGCTCTCTCTCTTTCTCTCTCTCAAATCTCACTGTTTGATGGTCTCTCTTTTTCTCTCTCTCTCTCTCTCTACCTAGTGTTGCCCTATTATGTATTTTCTTTTATTCCCTTTTCCTCCCATGTACTTAATGATCTGTTGAGCTGCTCGCAGAAAAATACTTTTCACTGTACCTCGGTACACGTGACATAAACAAAATCCAATCCAATCCAATCCAATCTCTCAATTCTCACTGTTTGATGGGCTCCCTCTCGCTTTCTCTTTCTGAACTCCAACTGCTTTATAATAATCTTCAGTGTCACAAGTAGGCTTACATTAACACTGCAATGAAGTTACTGTGAAAAGTCCCCAGTCGCCACATTCCTGCGCCTGTTCGGGTACAAAGAGGGAGAATTCAGAATGTACAAATTAACTAACGGCACGTCTTTCAGGACTTGTGGGAGGAAACCGGAGCACCCGGACTCCGCACAGACAGCGACCCAAGCCGGGAATCGAACCTGGAACCCTGGTGCTGTGAAGCAACAGTGCTAACCACTGTGCTACAGTGTCGCCCATGGGCTCTTTCTCTCTCTGACCTCCCACTGCTTTATGGGCTCTACCTCCTTCTCTCTGAGCTTGCACTGCTTAATCAGCTCTCTCTCTCTTCGAACTCCCACTGCTCATCGTTCCATTGGTTCTTTAGCCAATTACCTGAGGTGAATTGGACATGTTAAAATTGCATATTAGTGTCCAAAGATGTGTAGGTTAGTTGGAGTTATGAGGCTACAGGGATAGAGCAGGGAAGTGGGACTAAGTAGGGAGTTCTTTCAGAAGTTTGGTGCAGTCCTAATGGGCTGAATGGCCTTCTGCACTGAAGGAATTCTGTGGATTCATTTATTAAATCTGTGTCTTTTGGTAAAAGATCCTCCAACTAATGGAGCCAGTTTTCCCCTCTGTACTGTATTAAAATGCCTCAACATGTTTAACATCTATCTTAAATCTACCTTTAACATATTCTGCTCAGGGCAGCACGGTGGCGCAGTGGTTAGCACTGCTGCCTCACGGCACTGAGGTCCCAAGTTCGATCCCGACCCCGGGTCACTGTCCGTGTGGAGTTTGCACATTCTCCCCATGTTTGCGTGGGTTTCGCCCCCACAACCCAAAGACGTGCAGGGTCGGTGGATTGGCCACGTTAAATTGCCCCTTAATTGGAAAGCAAAAATAACCTGAGCCTGTACGGGAATTAAACCCATGTTGCTGGCCTTGCTGTGCATCAGCTGTCTAGCCAACTGAGCTCACACCTCCACATCACCGGCACCCCTCATCCCATCTCGAAGCAACATTCAAAGGAAATGACCTCTGAACCCCCTCCAAGGCCTTCAATAATAATAATAATCTTTATTGTCACAAGTAAGCTTACATTAACTGCAATGAAGTCACTGTGAAAACCCCTAGTCGTCACAGTCTGGCGCCTTTTTGGGTAAGCTGAGGGAGAATTCAGAATGTGCAATTCACCTGACAAGCATGTCTTTCAGGACTTGTGGGAGGAAACCAGAGCACCCGGAGGAAATCCACGCGGACCCGGGGAGAACGTGCAGACTCCGCACAGACAGTGACCCAACCGGGAATCAAACCTGGGACCTGAGTGATAAGACCATAAGACCATCAGACATAGGAGCAGAATTAGGCCACTCGGCCCATCGAGTCTTCACCGATTCATTCAATCATGATATGGGCAACAAATGATGACCTTGCCAGCGACGCTCACAAGCCATTAATAAATAAAGCGCATTTTCTGAAAGCTCAGTTAAATAATTTAGATCTGCGATCACTGACGTTTCCCGAGCCAAGAGTAGAAAGCAATCTGGTGCAAGGGTAGTGAGTGGGGTTAGGATACAGATTAGTCATGGCCTCATCGAATAGCAGAGCACAGGCTGAAGGGGCAGAAAGGCTCCCCACCCGCCCTTCCGTCCTCCAAACAGCTGGTAGGTTTGACTTTAAGAAAGGTCAGAGTTCGAGAAACTTAATTAAACCCCAGTTATATTCAGATTGGCAAAAATACAGAAGCAGCTCAGTGTCTCATTCAGCGCGCAAATTACCATTGTAATAATGTGAGATTTGGCAACTTATTATCAGCCTCAATTCTCACACAGGCGCTTGTACATTGAAGGAGCGTGTGGCACAGAGAGAGAGAGAGGGAGAAAATCGGAAATGTACATTTGGACCTCAAGTAACGTGGCAAAGGGTATTTGCAAATAACAGTGCTAGACTCAGCACTTTCATTGTCTGCAGAGTTCTGTTTCCCTCTGATATGAAAATTCAATTATTTTACAGGCAGACCTCACCATTCTCCCATCATCTCGCTGACAAGCAGCCTAAATGCGGTGGCTGGTGCAGCTGGGCAGGTTTGCTGGCTAGATAGCACTCTGCTGCATTCTGAAATATGACATTATTTTTTTTTTGGGAGACTGGTGCACGCATACACACACTCACACACACAGGCGAGATTGCCGGAAGATCTTTGCATTCAGTGAGCAAAAATTAATCAACTCAACACTCGCATTATCCAGTGTCTGTAATTTTGTCTTTTAATCTACATATTGATTTTCTCATTTTTAAAAAAAAATGTTTAATTTCCTGCAGAAGCTGATATTAATCGTATATTTAAAATGTTAAATGCTGCCAGGGTGTATTATTCAGGTCAGCACACGCACATGAATATGTAATGTGGTTTCGTAGGATACAGTGGGTTAACAATAGTTGTTTTTGCATCCTTAAAAAGATGTCTGAACTCCTTAAAGAGATAGGATCTGTTTCTGAGTATCCTACACAGCCTGCTCCTCTTGCCTCGGCGCTATTTCCTGCACAGCCTTGGCCAATTTTCACCTCTCTCCTCCTGTTCCCCAAACAGGTTATTTTTGCAGGAGTGCAGATGCATATTAAAGTGGCCTCCTCCTGGTGGCCATTAACTATGCGTGAGCGTTGACAGCAAGTGTCGTCAGGCTGTATGCAGCTGTTTGCATATTGTGCCCTTGTCAATGTGAGGAGGCCCAGCACTGCTTCGGGGCGAGGGGGGTGGGGGCAGGATGCTGGTTGGTGAAGGGTGGAGGTGGAGAATGTTGCGGGGGGGGGGGGGGGGGGGGGGGGGGCATGACACTGGGCACAGGTGAATTTAAATTATCCCTTTAGATGCGCATCCCAAACAGCGACATGACAGAAACATGTCAGAGAAATATGATTGAATATTCGGAAAGAGTGAAGCAATGATTTATCAGATTCATTCTTGGTACGCGAGTGAAAGCATGTTCACTGGGAATGAGAAGGTTACAACAATGACCTGCATTTATATAGCATCTTTAATGTAGTAAAATGGGGGGGGGGGTCCGGCACGGTTGGCAATGCTGCCTGACGGCGCTGAGATCAGTGCCGACCCCGGACCACTGTCCGTGTGGAGTTTGCATATCCATAGACCATAGATCATAGAATTTACAGTACAGAAAGAGGCCACTGGGCCCATTGGGTCTGCACTGGCCCCTGGGAAGAACACCCCACCCAAGCACACCTATCTCCTCTTTTTTGCGTGGCTCTCACCCCCACAAAGATGTGCAGGTTAGGTGGGGCTATGGTGAGAGGGCGGGAGGGTGGGCCTGGGTAGGGTGCTCTTTCAGAGGGTGGAAGCAGACTCGATGGGCCAAATGGCCTCCTTCTGCACTGTAGGGATTGTAAGATTATCCTGAGCTATTTGGAGTGTTGGCCCAAAGCTTGGCCAAAGAGATTGGTTGCAAGGAGTGTCTCAAAGGAGGAGTGAGCAATTTTACATTAATTTATTGGATGTCTCTGGGCCAGCATTTGTTACCCATCCCCATTTGCCCTTGAGGGGGCATTTAGAGTCAACCTTGTCACTGTAGGTCTGGAGTCACATGTAAGCCAGACCAGGTAAAGTACAACAGATTTCCTTCCCTGAAGGATATTAATGAACCAGATGGGTTTTTACAATAATCAGCAGAAGGCTTTTAATTCCACATTTTATTCAAATTTCACCATATGCCATGGATTCAATCTGGGTCCTCAGACCATTACCCTGGGCCTCTGTACACCAGTCCGGTGACAATATCACTACACCACTCTCTGCTCGAGTGGAGAGGCAGAGGGCGGACATTTCTCCAGGAGATGGCAAAGTACGGGTTCAGTCAGAAAACCGGCACATTCCTCCCCAGAGAAACAGGCAGGTTTCCCAACGAGATCAATTCTTTATTCATTCGTGGGGTGTGGGCACTGCAGTCTGGGTCAGGATTTATTGCCCATCACTGACGGCATTTAAGTCAACTGCAATTTGTCTTTTTTTTTAAGGGGGGCGTGTTTTGCGTCAGGATTGTGAGAGGCGGGGGCAGCACAGTGGCACAGTGGGTTAGCCCTGCTGCCTCACGGCGCCGAGGTCCCAGGTTCGATCCCGGCTCTGGGTCACTGTCCGTGTGGAGTTTGCACATTCTCCCCGTGTTTGCGTGGGTTTCGTCCCGACAACCCAAAGATGTGCAGGAGAGGTGGATTGGCTGCACTAAATTGCCCCTTAATTGGAAAAATGAATTGGGTACTCTAAATTTATTTTTAAAAAGGATTGTGAGGGGCAAGCCCGGCTTCACATGGTGTCATTTTTGAAGGGTGCCCCAACCTCCGTCTGAAGTTAAGGCCTCCCTCCCCCTCGACAGACATTGGAGACCCCCCCCCCCCCACAATCACTGATCGCCAGCATCAACCCCCTCCACCCCCACCGCCCCAAAAATCATTGGCATCACCCACTCCCCCTTTCCCTGCCCAAGGATCTTAGGCATTGGGGCCCACCCGATGGATCTCGCTATAGGCCCTGCCCCTTGGGCCCTGCCTCTTCAGTCCCTACTATGGTCCCTACATTGCACGTTCCCTGAAGATTGGGCGTGAAGCTGATTTATAATTTATATTAAAACCCATTTAAATGTATGGAGCGCCCAGGAACAATGTGAACTGCGCCTGGCGAATATTCTGTTTCAGGCCCATCCCAGAATTTTCCCGACATAGCGGGTGCACCGTCGGTGGTGCAACACAGCCGGGAAAATTGTCCCCAAAGAGCTTTAGGGAGGGAATTCTGGAGTTCAGAGGCTAGGCAGCTGAGTGGTGCGAGAGTTCAAAACCAGGAATGCTCAAGAGGCCAGAATTAGAGGAGCTAAGAGGATTGGGAGAGGTGTAGGACTGGAAAAGGTGAGAGAGATACAGGCGAAGGGAAATTCAAATTATTTACAAAACCATGAAAAGTTTTAAGTAAACAGTGAAAGGTTTGTTTCCGCTTGTTGGAAAATTGAAAATGAGGGGCACAAACAGGATTGGTATAAAGGAGGACGTTAGAAGAACTATTTTCAGGGCAGCACGGTGGCGCAGTGGGTTAGCCCTGATGGCGCCGAGATCCCAGGTTCGATCCCGGCTCTGGGTCACTGTCTGTGTGGAACTTGCACATTCTTCCCGTGTTTGCGTAGGTTTTGCCCCCACAACCCAAAGATGTGCAGGGTAGGTGGATTGGCCACGCTAAATTGCCCCTTAATTGTAAAAAATTGATTGAGTACTCTAAATTTATTTTTTAAAAAGAACTATTTTCACGGAGAGGGTTATGGGAACGTGGAAGGCCTTGGTGTTATTAATAATAATAATTTATTGTCACAAGTAGGCTTCAATGAAGTTACTGTGAAAAGCCCCTAGTCTCCACATTTCGGCAAGGCCGGTACAGGAATTGAACCTGCGCTGCAAGCCTTGTTTTCCATTACAAGCCAGCTGTTTAACCCACTGTGCTATTGGTGCAGAGACAATCACTTACAAGAGAATCAGATTAATAATTGAAGGAAAAGAATATGAGCAGGACTCTTGGAAATGCGATTAAAATCATAGCTCCCTTTCAGTGTAGTAGGAGGCCATTCAGCCCATCGAGTCCACACTGACTTTCGAAAGAGCACCCTGTCCCCGTACCCCACCCAACCTTTTGGACACGTCTTTAAAAATACATTTAAAATACCCAATTCAATTTTTTTCCAATTAAGGGGCAATTTAGCGTGGCCAATCCACCTACCCTGCACATCTTTGGGTTGTGGGGGTGGGACCCACGCAGACACGGAGAGAATGTGCAAACTCCACACAGACAGTGACCCAAGGCCGGGATATTGGATATGGTTTAATCCCCATCGCAGAGACTTGAGCACCGAATCTAGCTTCTGTTTTAAATGTCTTGGTGTTGCAGATAATATCCATGTTCCTCGAACATTTATACGGGTAGCACTAGCTAGACCAGGCATGGGCCGCTGAGATGATAGTCCTGATATTGAAAACTTACAAAAGGAAACAATCTAAAGATGCATCTTGCGGATTTCCAGTGATGGGACTGTGAGGATTTCCTTTGGCAGCTTGCTCCATGGTGCGATTGATTTTGGGAAGAAAGGCTTTTGATACTCTGTCCTGGAAACAATGGGCCTGCTTCTCCGCTCCCCGAACCCAAAATCATGATCGGCGACGGGGTGGAGAATCCATTTTGGCGCCCATATCGGGAGCGGCGCCGGTTTTCTGATTCTCCGCCCCTTGAAAAGCGCGACGATTATCCACGGCCTCAGGCCATTGCCTGAGATCTGCCCCGCGATGCTCCAGCCCTGACCGGCCGAGTTCCCGACAGCGTGGGTTACATGTGCTCACACCATCCGGAAACCTTGCATGGCGGCTGCGGACTCAGTCAGGGACCGCCACAGTCGGGGGAGAGCCGAAACGTGGGCGGGGGGCTTCATTTGGGGATGGGGGTACTGTGGGCGGGTGGACCGGCGCACGCGCGAAGTTGAAGGTGGGCACTACTTTCGCGGTCCGGTTCCGCGGGCTGAGTGCATGGAGCATGGCCCGGCCGCTGCAGCCTGCCGCTGTGTGCATGCGCGGCCACGGAACCGGAAGTGCTGTGGGTCGTATCGGCAGCTAGATCTGCGAGCTCTACGCTGCCTCCCTGCTAGCCCCGAGCAAAGCGGGGAATTGGTGGCCGTTTTATGCCCGTTTCCCTTGTTAGGAGTTTTCTATAGGCCCCCCAATAGTAGCAGAGATGTGGAGGAACAGATTGGGAAACAGATTTTGGAAAGGTGCAGAAGTCACAGGGTAGTAGTCATGGAAGTAGACTTCAACTTCCCAAACATTGAGTGGAAACTCTTTAGATCAAATAGTTTGGATGGGGTGGTGTTTGTGCAGTGTGTCCAGGAAGCTTTTCTAACACAGTATGTAGATTGTCCGACCAGAGGAGGGGCTATATTGGATTTGGTACTTGGTAACGAACCAGGGCAAATTATTTGTTAGTGGGAGAGCATTTTGGCGATAGTGACCACAATTCTGTGACTTTCACTCTAGTAATAGAGAGGGATAGGTGCGTGCAACAGGGCAAGGTTTACAATTGGGGGAAGGGTAAATACGATGTTGTCAGACAAGAATTGAAGTGCATAAGTTGAAAACATAGGCTGTCAGGGAAGGACACAAGTGAAATGTGGAACTTGTTCAAGGAACAGGTACTACGTGTCCTTGATATGTATGTCCCTGTCAGGCAGGGAAGAGATGGTCGAGTGAGGGAACCATGGTTGACAAGAGAGGTTGAATGTCTTGTTAAGAGGAAAAAGGAGACTTTGTAAAGCTGAGGAAACAAGGTTCAGACAGGGCACTGGAGGGATACAAGATAGCCAGGAGGGAACTGAAGAAAGGGATTAGGAGAGCTAAGAGACGGCATGAACAATCTTTGGCGGGTAGGATCAAGGAAAACCCCAAGGCCTTTTACACATATGTGAGAAATATGAGAATGACTGGAGCGAGGGTAGGTCCGATCAAGGACAGTAGCGGGAGATTGTGTATTGAGTCTGAAGAGATAGGAGAGGTCTTGAACGAGTACTTTTCTTCAGTATTTACAAATGAGAGGGGCCATATTGTTGGAGAGGACAGTGTGAAACAGACAGGTAAGCTCGAGGAAATACTTGTTAGGAAGGAAGATGTGTTGGGCATTTTGAAAAACTTGAGGATAGACAAGTTCCCCGGGCCTGATGGGATATATCCAAGGATTCTATGGGAAGCAAGAGATGAAATTGCAGAGCCGTTGGCAATGATGTTTTTGTCCTCACTGTCAACATGGGTGGTACCAGGGGATTGGAGAGTGGCGAATGTCGTGCCCCTGTTCAAAAAAGGGACTAGGGATAACCCTGGGAATTACAGGTCAGTTAGTCTTACTTCGGTGGCAGGCAAAGTAATGGAAAGGGTACTGAGGGATAGGATTTCTGAGCATCTGGAAAGACACTGCTTGATTAGGGATAATGTGGAGATGCCGGCGTTGGACTGGGGTGAGCACAGTAAGAAGTCTTACAACACCAGGTTAAAGTCCAACAGGTTTGTTTCGATATCACTAGCTTTCGGAGCACTGCTCCTTCCTTCACCTGAGGAAGGAGCAGCGCTCCGAAAGCTATTGATATCAAAACAAACCTGTTGGACTTTAACCTGGTGTTGTAAGACTTCTTACTGATTAGGGATAATCAGCACGGATTTGTGAGGGGTAGGTCTTGCCTTACAAGTCTTATTGAATTCTTTGTGGAGGTGACCAAGCATGTGGTTGAAGGTGAAGCAGTGGATGTAGTGAACATGGATATCAGTAAGGCATTTGATAAGGTTCCCCATGGTAGGCTTATGCAGAAAGTAAGGAGGCATGGAATAGTGGGAAATTTAGCCAGTTGGATAACGAACTGGCTAACCGCTAGAAGTCAGAGAGTGGTGGTGGATGGCAAATATTCAGCCTGGAGCCCAGTTACCAGTGGCATACCTACCGCAGGGATCAGTTCTGGGTCCTCTGCTGTTTGTGATTTTCGTTAATGACATGGACAAGGGAGTTGAAGGGTGGGTCAGTAAATTTGCAGACGATACGAAGATTGGTGGAGTTGTGGATAGTAAGGAGGGCTGTTGTCGGCTGCAAAGAGACATAGATAGGATGCAGAGCTGGGCTGAGAAGTGGCAGATGGAGTTTAACCCTGAAAAGTGTGAGGTTGTCCATTTTACAGTGCAGAAGTAGGCCATTCGGCCCATCAAGTCTGCACCGGCTCTTGGAAAGAGCACCCTACCCAAGGTCAACACCTCCACCCTATCCCCATAACCCAGTAACCCCACCCAACACTAAGGGCAATACTGGACACTAAGGGCAATTTATCACGGCCAATCCACCTAACCCGCACATCTTTGGACTGTGGGAGGAAACCGGAGCACCCGGAGGAAACCCACGCAGACACGGGGAGGACGTGCAGACTCCGCGCAGACAGTGAACCAAGTCGGGAATCGAACCTGGGACCCTGGAGCTGTGAAGCAACTGTGCGAACCACCATGCTACCATACTATCCCATCCCCATATTTTTAGTTTGTGTGGATGGTTTCCTTATAAGGTTCTGTATCCACATTCAGTCTCCTTATCAATTCATCAGTCAGGGCAGTTATCTACTTAGAGCTCTGTTGCCTCATGTGGAACTAATCTAAATAATACATGTTTTGCTTTGTCTAAAAAATAACTTAATGGGCTCCTTCGGCGGGACCCTCTGCTATGTCAGCAGCGCACTCAGGCCCGTGGAAATTCCTGACAGCGTGGGGGTGCTCACAATGGGAAACCCCATTGGAAGGTGGATCCCGCTGCCAGCAGGGGCGCACCGCACCACAAAACGGGTGCGGCGGGACGGAGAATGCCACCCACTATCTTTCCTTAGACAAGGTGTCCAACTATACACTATTCTTCAAGAGCTTCTTCCGGCTGAACTGTTTCGGAATCAACAGTGTAAATATGGTCATGTTACAGTTCTTTGCATTAAATATATCTTTCTCCAAGGACAAGGAGTAAATGTACAATTACAGTAACAGCTTACAATGACCTGTTACCGTAGCAGCAGAATGTAACAAGATGGCAGCATGTGTAATGGCAGGTGACAGCTTGGTGTGCTCTGACATGACAGCGTTATATAATCATACATGACAGTACAAATGGATACCTACTGTGATCTGCACAGAAATAATTTCGGGGAGGTTTTGCAAGTGAAGTCTTCAATCTTTAAAAATCGCAAAGAACATATAAGCCTAGAAATTAGGTTTGCCAATATTTATAGATGAACAGTTACTGGAATCATATGACATTGTCTGTTAGTTTAATGTAGGTGTGAACCGACTCATTTTAAGGAGTTTATTTAATTACTAAATTATCAGGAAACAAAATGTTGTGGGATTACTTTGGGCAATTATCCTGTTAATATTGACAGCAGGGTTTTATACGTCCTTTTTTCAATGGCCCCACCACCCACAACACACACACCTGCTGACTTTCTGATCTTAAATGTACTTAAATCAATTTTGGACGAGATTGAATTGTTGATACGTGTTCCATGCAGGGTACATCTGTCTTTGTGCGAAAGGAAATTGTAGAGAGCTGAGAACGTTTTTAGTGTCTTTAAAATTTCTAATAGGCAAGATTGGGCTGATGGAGATCGGGCTGATGGAGATCGGGCTCATGGAGATGGGGCTGATGGAGACGGGACTGATGGAGACGGGACTGATGGAGACGGGACTGATGGAGATGGGACTGATGGAGATGGGGCTGATGGAGATGGGGCTGATGGAGATGGGACTGATGGAGATGGGACTGATGGAGATGGGGCTGATGGGGATGGGACTGATGGAGATGGGGCTGATGGAGATGGGACTGATGGAGACGGGACTGATGGAGATGGGACTGATGGAGATGGGACTGATGGAGATCGGGCTGATGGAGATCGGGCTCATGGAGATGGGGCTGATGGAGACGGGACTGATGGAGACGGGACTGATGGAGACGGGACTGATGGAGACGGGACTGATGGAGATGGGGCTGATGGAGATGGGGCTGATGGAGATGGGACTGATGGAGACAGGACTGATGGAGATGGGGCTGATGGGGATGGGACTGATGGAGATGGGGCTGATGGAGATGGGGCTGATGGAGATGGGGCTGATGGAGATGGGACTGATGGGGATGGGACTGATGGGGATGGGACTGATGGAGATGGGGCTGATGGAGATGGGACTGATGGAGACGGGACTGATGGAGATGGGGCTGATGGAGATGGGGCTGATGGAGATGGGACTGATGGAGATGGGGCTGATGGAGATGGGACTGATGGAGATGGGGCTGATGGAGATCGGGCTCATGGAGATGGGGCTGATGGAGACGGGACTGATGGAGACGGGACTGATGGAGATGGGACTGATGGAGATGGGGCTGATGGAGATGGGGCTGATGGAGATGGGACTGATGGAGACGGGACTGATGGAGATGGGGCTGATGGGGATGGGACTGATGGAGATGGGGCTGATGGAGATGGGACTGATGGAGACGGGACTGATGGAGATGGGGCTGATGGGGATGGGACTGATGGAGATGGGACTGATGGAGATGGGGCTGATGGAGATGGGACTGATGGAGACGGGACTGATGGAGATGGGGCTGATGGGGATGGGACTGATGGAGATGGGGC
The DNA here is from genome assembly GCF_047496885.1 of Scyliorhinus torazame. Taxonomy (NCBI): domain Eukaryota; kingdom Metazoa; phylum Chordata; class Chondrichthyes; order Carcharhiniformes; family Scyliorhinidae; genus Scyliorhinus; species Scyliorhinus torazame. Next base: position 317,646,157 of record NC_092711.1, read on the forward strand.
TGATGGAGATGGAGCTGATGGAGATGGGGCTGATGGAGACGGGGCTGATGGAGATGGGGTTGATGGGGATGGGGCTGATGGAGATGGGACTGATGGAGACGGGACTGATGGAGATGGGGCTGATGGGGATGGGACTGATGGAGACGGGGCTGATGGAGACGGGGCTGATGGAGATGGGGCTGATGGGGATGGGGTTGATGGAGATGGGGCTGATGGAGATGGGGCTGATGGAGATGGAGCTGATGGAAATGGAGCTGATGGAAATGGGACTGATGGAGATGGGACTGATGGAGACGGGACTGATGGAGATGGGGCTGATGGGGATGGGACTGATGGAGACGGGGCTGATGGGGATGGGACTGATGGAGACGGGGCTGATGGAGACGGGGCTGATGGAGATGGGGCTGATGGGGATGGGGTTGATGGAGATGGGGCTGATGGAAATGGAGCTGATGGAAATGGGACTGATGGAGATGGGACTGATGGCGATGGGGCTGATGGAGATGGGGCTGATGGAGATGGGGCTGATGGAGATGGAGCTGATGGAGATGGGGCTGATGGAGATGGGGCTGATGGAGATGGGGCTGATGGAGATGGAGCTGATGGAGATGGGGCTGATGGAGACGGAGCTGATGGAGATGGAACTGATGGAGATGGGGCTGATGGAGACGGGGCTGATGGAGATAGGGCTGATGGGGCTGATGGAGATGGGGCTGATGGAGATGGGGCTGATGGAGAAGGAGCTGATGGAGATGGGACTGATGGAGATGGGACTGATGGAGATGGGGCTGATGGAGATGGGACTGATGGGGATGGGACTGATGGGGATGGGACTGATGGAGATGGGACTGATGGAGATGGGGCTGATGGAGATGGAGCTGATGGAGATGGGGCTGATGGAGATGGAGCTGATGAAGATGGGGCTGATGGAGACGGGGCTGATGGGGATGGGACTGATGGAGATGGGGCTGATGGAGATGGGGCTGATGGAGACGGAGCTGATGGAGATGGGGCTGATGGAGACGGGGCTGATGGGGATGGGACTGATGGAGATGGGACTGATGGGGATGGGACTGATGGAGATGGGACTGATGGAGACGGGACTGATGGAGATGGGGCTGATGGAGACGGAGCTGATGGAGATGGGGCTGATGGAGATGGGGCTGATGGGGATGGGGCTGATGGGGATGGGGCTGATGGAGATGGGGTTATAGAACATAGAACATAGAACAATACAGCGCAGTACAGGCCCTTCGGCCCACGATGTTGCACCGAAACAAAAGCCATCTAACCTACACTATGCCATTATCATCCATATGTTTATCCAATAAACTTTTAAATGCCCTCAATGTTGGCGAGTTCACTACTGTAGCAGGTAGGGCATTCCACGGCCTCACTACTCTTTGCGTAAAGAACCTACCTCTGACCTCTGTCCTATATCTATTACCCCTCAGTTTAAAGTTATGTCCCCTCGTGCCAGCCATTTCCATCCGCGGGAGAAGGCTCTCACTGTCCACCCTATCCAACCCCCTGATCATTTTGTATGCCTCTATTAAGTCTCCTCTTAACCTTCTTCTCTCCAACAAAAACAACCTCAAGTCCATCAGCCTTTCCTCATAAGATTTTCCCTCCATACCAGGCAACATCCTGGTAAATCTCCTCTGCACCCGCTCCAAAGCCTCCACGTCCTTCCTATAATGCGGTGACCAGAACTGTACGCAATACTCCAAATGCGGCCGTACCAGAGTGCTGTACAGCTGCAACATGACCTCCCGACTCCGGAACTCAATCCCTCTACCAATAAAGGCCAACACTCCATAGGCCTTCTTCACAACCCTATCAACCTGGGTGGCAACTTTCAGGGATCTATGTACATGGACACCTAGATCCCTCTGCTCATCCACACTTTCAAGAACTTTACCATTAGCCAAATATTCCGCATTCCTGTTATTCCTTCCAAAGTGAATCACCTCACACTTCTCTACATTAAACTCCATTTGCCACCTCTCAGCCCAGCTCTGCAGCTTATCTATATCCCTCTGTAACCTGCTACATCCTTCCACACTATCGACAACACCACCGACTTTAGTATTGTCTGCAGATTTACTCACCCACCCTTCTGCGCCTTCCTCTAGGTCATTGATAAAAATGACAAACAGCAACGGCCCCAGAACAGATCCTTGTGGTACTCCACTTGTGACTGTACTCCATTCTGAACATTTCCCATCAACCACCACCCTCTGTCTTCTTTCAGCTAGCCAATTTCTGATCCACATCTCTAAATCACCCTCAATCCCCAGCCTCCGTATTTTCTGCAATAGCCTACCGTGGGGAACCTTATCAAACGCTTTGCTGAAATCCATATACACCACATCAACTGCTCTACCCTCATCTACCTGTTCAGTCACCTTCTCAAAGAACTCAATAAGGTTTGTGAGGCATGACCTACCCTTCACAAAGCCATGCTGACTATTCCTGATCATATTATTCCTATATAGATGATTCTAAATCTTGTCTCTTATAATCCCCTCCAAGACTTTACCCACTACAGACGTGAGGCTCACCGGTCTCTAGTTGCCGGGGTTGTCTCTGCTCCCCTTTTTGAACAAAGGGACCACATTTGCTGTCCTCCAGTCCTCTGGCACTATTCCTGTAGCCAATGATGACATAAAAATCAAAGCCAAAGGTCCAGCAATCTCTTCCCTGGCCTCCCAGAGAATCCTAGGATAAATCCCATCAGGTCCCGGGGACTTATCTATTTTCAGCCTGTCCAGAATTGCCAACACCTCTTCCCTACGTACCTCAATGCCATCTATTCTATTAGCCTGGGGCTCAGCATTCTCCTCCACAACATTATCTTTTTCCTGAGTGAATACTGACGAAAAATATTCATTTAGTATCTCGCCTATCTCTTCAGACTCCACACACAATTTCCCATCCCTGTCCTTGACTGGTCCTACTCTTTCCCTAGTCATTCGCTTATTTCTGACATACCTATAGAAAGCTTTTGGGTTTTCCTTGATCCTTCCTGCCAAATACTTCTCATGTCCCCTCCTTGCTCGTCTTAGCTCTCTCTTTAGATCCTTCCTCGCTACCTTGTAACTATCCATCGCCCCAACTGAAACTTCACACCTCACCTTCACATAGGCCTCCTTCTTCCTCTTAACAAGAGATTCCACTTCCTTGGTAAACCACGGTTCCCTCGCTCGACGCCTTCCTCCCTGCCTGACTGGTACATACTTATCAAGAACACGCAGTAGCTGATCCTTGAACAAGCCCCACTTATCCAGTGTGCCCAACACTTGCAGCCTACTTCTCCACCTTATCCCCCCCAAGTCACGTCTAATGGCATCATAATTGCCCTTCCCCCAGCTATAACTCTTGCCCTGCCGTGTATACTTATCCCTTTCCATCATTAACGTAAACGTCACCGAATTGTGGTCACTGTCCCCAAAGTGCTCTCCTACCTCCAACTCCAACACCTGGCCTGGTTCATTACCCAAAACCAAATCCAACGTGGCCTCGCCTCTTGTTGGCCTGTCAACATATTGTTTCAGGAAACCCTCCTGCACACACTGTACAAAAAAACGACCCATCTATTGTACTCGAACTATATCTTTTCCAGTCAATATTTGGAAAGTTAAAGTCTCCCATAATAACTACCCTGTTACTTTCGCTCTTATCCAGAATCATCTTCGTCATCCTTTCCTCTACATCCCTAGAACTATTAGGAGGCCTATAAAAAACTCCCAACAGGGTGACCTCTCCTTTCCTGTTTCTAACTTCAGCCCATACTACCTCGGAAGAAGAGTCCCCATCTAGCATCCTCTCCGCCACCGTAATACTGGTCTTGACTAGCAGCGCCACAACTCCCCCTCTTTTGCCTCCTTCTCTGAGCTTACTAAAACACCTAAGCCCCGGAACCTGCAACATCCATTCCTGTCCCTGCTCTATCCATGCCTCCGAAATGGCCACAACATCGAAGTCCCAGGTACCAACCCATGCTGCCAGTTCCCCTACCTTGTTTCGTATACTCCTGGCATTGAAGTAGACACACTTCAAACCACCTACCTGAACACTGGCCCCCTCCTGCGACGTCAAATCTGTGCTCCTGACCTCTATACTCTGCAAAGACAAGTGCTTTTAAAGGACAGACTTACCTCCCAGCAGCCACTTCCACACTGCTCCCGCTGAAACTGACTCACCAGCTGTTCTCCCGCCGAAATCGACTGGCCTGCCCCTGCAAAGACAAGTGCTTTTAAAGGACAGACTTACCTCCCAGCAGCCACTTCCGCACTGCTCCCGCTGAAACCGACTCACCAGCTGTTCTCCCGCCGAAATCGACTGGCCTGCCCCTGCAAAGACAAGTGCTTTTAAAGGACAGACTTACCTCCCAGCAGCCACTTCCGCACTGCTCCCGCTGAAACTGACTCACCAGCTGTTCTCCCGCCGAAATCGACTGGCCTGCCCCTGCAAAGACAAGTGCTTTTAAAGGACAGACTTACCTCCCAGCAGCCACTTCATCACTGCTCCCGCTGAAACTGACTCACCAGCTGTTCTCCCGCCGAAATCAGCCCCGTGGAGATGGGTCTGATGGAGACGGGGCTGATGGCGATGGGGCTGATGGACATGGGACTGATGGAGATGGAACTGATGGGGATGGGACTGATGGAGATGGGGCTGATGGAGATGGGGCTGATGGAGTTGGGGCTGATGGTGATGGGGCTGATGGAGATGGGGCTGATGGAGATGGGGCTGATGGAGATGGGGTTGATGGAGATGGGGCTGATGGAGATGGGGCTGATGGAGATGGGACTGATGGAGATGGGACTGATGGAGATGGGACTGATGGAGATGGGGCTGATGGAGATGGGACAGATGGAGATGGGACTGATGGAGATCGGGCTCATGGAGATGGTGCTGATGGAGATGGGACTGATGGAGATAGGGCTGATGGGGATGATGGAGATGGGGCTGATGGAGATGGGGCTGATGGAGATGGGACTGATGGAGATGGGACTGATGGAGATGGGGCTGATAGGGATGATGGAGATGGGGCTGATGGAGATGGGGCTGATGTAGATGGGACTGATGGAGATGGGGTTGATGGAGATGGGGTTGATGGAGATGGGGCTGATGGAGATGGGGCTGATGGGGATGGGACTGATGGAGATGGGACTGATGGAGATGGGGCTGATTGAGATGGGGCTGATGGAGTCGGGGCTGATGGAGGTGGGGCTGATGGAGATGGGACTGATGGAGATGGGGCTGATGGAGACGGGGCTGATGGTGATGGGGCTGATGGAGACGGGGCTGATGGAGATGGGGCTGATGGTGATGGGGCTGATAGGGATGGGACTGATGAAGATGGGGCTGATGAAGATGGGGCTAATGGTAATGGGACTCATGGGGATGGGGCTGATGGAGATGGGGCTGATGGATATGGGGCTGATGAAGATGGGGATGATGGGGATGGGACTGATCGGGATGGGACTGATGAAGATGGGGCTGATGGAGATGGGACTGATGGAGATGGGACTGATGGAGATGGGGCTGTTGGAGATGGGGCTGATGGAGACGGGGCTGATGGCGATGGGACTGATGGAGATGGGGCTGATGAAGATGGGGATGATGGAGACGGGGCTGATGGAGATGGGGCTGATGGTGATGGGGCTGATAGGGATGGGACTGATGAAGATGGGGCTGATGAAGATGGGGCTAATGGTAATGGGACTCATGGGGATGGGGCTGATGGAGATGGGGCTGATGGATATGGGGCTGATGAAGATGGGGATGATGGGGATGGGACTGATCGGGATGGGACTGATGAAGATGGGGCTGATGGAGATGGGACTGATGGAGATGCGGCTGTTGGAGATGGGGCTGATGGAGGCGGGGCTGATGGCGATGGGACTGATGGAGATGGGGCTGATGAAGATGGGGATGATGAAGATGGGGCTGATGAAGATGCGGCTAATGGTAATGGGACTCATGGGGATGGGGCTGATGGAGATGGGACTCATGGGGATGGGACTCATGGGGATGGGGCTGATGGAGATGGGGCTGATGAAGATGGGGATGATGAAGATGGGGCTGATGAAGATGGGGCTGATGGAGATGGGGCTGATGATGATGGGGCTGATGGAGATGGGACTGATGGAGATGGGACTGATGGAGATGGGACTGATGGAGACGGGGCTGATGAGGTTGGGGCTGATGGAGATGGGGCTGATGGAGATGGGGCTGATGGAAATGGGGCTGATGGAGATGGGACTGATGGAGATGGGACTGATGGAGATGGGACTGATGGAGATGTGACTGATGGAGATGGGACTTATGGAGATGGGGCTGATGGAGATGGGGTTGATGGAGATGGGACTGATGGAGATGGGGCTGATGGGGATGGGGCTGATGGAGATGGGGCTGATGGTGATGGGGCTGATGGAGATGGGGCTGTTGGGGCTGATGGAGATGGGGCTGATGCAGATGGGACTGATGGAGATGGGTCTGATGGAGACGGGGCTGATGGCGATGGGGCTGATGGAGATGGGGCTGATGGAGATGGGGCTGATGGAGATGGGACTGATGGAGATGGGACTGATGGAGATGGGGCTGATGGAGATGGGACTGATGGAGATGGGGTTGATTGAGACGGGGCTGATGGAGATGAAACTGATGGAGATGGGACTGATGAAGATGGGGTTGATGGAGACGGGGCTGATGGCGATGGGGCTGATGGAGATGGGGCTGATGGAGATGGGACTGATGGAGTTGGGACTGATGAAGATGGGGCTGATGGCGATGGGACAGATGGAGATGGGACTGATGGAGATCGGGCTCATGGAGATGGTGCTGATGGAGATGGGACTGATGGAGATAGGGCTGATGGGGATGATGGAGATGGGGCTGATGGAGATAGGGCTGATGGGGATGGGGCTGATGGAGATGGGACTGATGGAGATGGGACTGATGGAGATGGGGCTGATAGGGATGATGGAGATGGGGCTGATGGAGATGGGGCTGATGTAGATGGGACTGATGGAGATGGGGTTGATGGAGATGGGGCTGATGGAGATGGGGCTGATGGGGATGGGACTGATGGAGATGGGACTGATGGAGATGGGGCTGATTGAGATGGGGCTGATGGAGTCGGGGCTGATGGAGGTGGGGCTGATGGAGATGGGACTGATGGAGATGGGGTTGATGGAGACGGGGCTGATGGAGATGAAACTGATGGAGATGGGACTGATGGAGATGGGGTTGATGGAGACGGGGCTGATGGCGATGGGGCTGATGGAGATGGGGCTGATGGAGATGGGACTGATGGAGTTGGGACTGATGAAGATGGGGCTGATGGCGATGGGACAGATGGAGATGGGACTGATCGGGATGGGACTGATGAAGATGGGGCTGATGGAGATGGGACTGATGGAGATGGGGCTGTTGGAGATGGGGCTGATGGAGACGGGGCTGATGGAGACGGGGCTGATGGCGATGGGACTGATGGAGATGGGGCTGATGAAGATGGGGATGATGAAGATGGGGCTGATGAAGATGCGGCTAATGGTAATGGGACTCATGGGGATGGGGCTGATGGAGATGGGGCTGATGGATATGGGGCTGATGAAGATGGGGATGATGGGGATGGGACTGATCGGGATGGGACTGATGAAGATGGGGCTGATGGAGATGGGACTGATGGAGATGGGGCTGTTGGAGATGGGGCTGATGGAGACGGGGCTGATGGCGATGGGACTGATGGAGATGGGGCTGATGAAGATGGGGATGATGAAGATGGGGCTGATGAAGATGCGGCTAATGGTAATGGGACTCATGGGGATGGGGCTGATGGAGATGGGACTCATGGGGATGGGACTCATGGGGATGGGGCTGATGGAGATGGGGCTGATGAAGATGGGGATGATGAAGATGGGGCTGATGAAGATGGGGCTGATGGAGATGGGGCTGATGGAGATGGGGCTGATGATGATGGGGCTGATGGAGATGGGACTGATGGAGATGGGACTGATGGAGATGGGACTGATGGAGACGGGGCTGATGAGGTAGGGGCTGATGGAGATGGGGCTGATGGAGATGGGGCTGATGGAAATGGGGCTGATGGAGATGGGACTGATGGAGATGGGACTGATGGAGATGGGACTGATGGAGATGTGACTGATGGAGATGGGACTTATGGAGATGGGGCTGATGGAGATGGGGTTGATGGAGATGGGACTGATGGAGATGGGGCTGATGGGGATGGGGCTGATGGAGATGGGGCTGATGGTGATGGGGCTGATGGAGATGGGGCTGTTGGGGCTGATGGAGATGGGGCTGATGCAGATGGGACTGATGGAGATGGGTCTGATGGAGACGGGGCTGATGGCGATGGGGCTGATGGAGATGGGGCTGATGGAGATGGGACTGATGGAGATGGGACTGATGGAGATGGGGCTGATGGAGATGGGACTGATGGAGATGGGGTTGATTGAGACGGGGCTGATGGAGATGAAACTGATGGAGATAGGACTGATGGAGATGGGGTTGATGGAGACGGGGCTGATGGCGATGGGGCTGATGGAGATGGGGCTGATGGAGATGGGACTGATGGAGTTGGGACTGATGAAGATGGGGCTGATGGCGATGGGACAGATGGAGATGGGACTGATGGAGATCGGGCTCATGGAGATGGTGCTGATGGAGATGGGACTGATGGAGATAGGGCTGATGGGGATGATGGAGATGGGGCTGATGGAGATAGGGCTGATGGGGATGGGGCTGATGGAGATGGGACTGATGGAGATGGGACTGATGGAGATGGGGCTGATAGGGATGATGGAGATGGGGCTGATGGAGATGGGGCTGATGTAGATGGGACTGATGGAGATGGGGTTGATGGAGATGGGGCTGATGGAGATGGGGCTGATGGGGATGGGACTGATGGAGATGGGACTGATGGAGATGGGGCTGATTGAGATGGGGCTGATGGAGTCGGGGCTGATGGAGGTGGGGCTGATGGAGATGGGACTGATGGAGATGGGGTTGATGGAGACGGGGCTGATGGAGATGAAACTGATGGAGATGGGACTGATGGAGATGGGGTTGATGGAGACGGGGCTGATGGCGATGGGGCTGATGGAGATGGGGCTGATGGAGATGGGACTGATGGAGTTGGGACTGATGAAGATGGGGCTGATGGCGATGGGACAGATGGAGATGGGACTGATGGAGATCGGGCTCATGGAGATGGTGCTGATGGAGATGGGACTGATGGAGATAGGGCTGATGGGGATGATGGAGATGGGGCTGATGGAGATAGGGCTGATGGGGATGGGGCTGATGGAGATGGGACTGATGGAGATGGGACTGATGGAGATGGGGCTGATAGGGATGATGGAGATGGGGCTGATGGAGATGGGGCTGATGTAGATGGGACTGATGGAGATGGGGTTGATGGAGATGGGGCTGATGGAGATGGGGCTGATGGGGATGGGACTGATGGAGATGGGACTGATGGAGATGGGGCTGATTGAGATGGGGCTGATGGAGTCGGGGCTGATGGAGGTGGGGCTGATGGAGATGGGGCTGATGGTGATGGGGCTGATGGTGATGGGGCTGATAGGGATGGGACTGATGAAGATGGGGCTGATGAAGATGGGGCTAATGGTAATGGGACTCATGGGGATGGGGCTGATGGATATGGGGCTGATGAAGATGGGGATGATGGGGATGGGACTGATCGGGATGGGACTGATGAAGATGGGGCTGATGGAGATGGGACTGATGGAGATGGGACTGATGGAGATGGGGCTGTTGGAGATGGGGCTGATGGAGACGGGGCTGATGGCGATGGGACTGATGGAGATGGGGCTGATGAAGATGGGGATGATGGAGACGGGGCTGATGGAGATGGGGCTGATGGTGATGGGGCTGATAGGGATGGGACTGATGAAGATGGGGCTGATGAAGATGGGGCTAATGGTAATGGGACTCATGGGGATGGGGCTGATGGAGATGGGGCTGATGGATATGGGGCTGATGAAGATGGGGATGATGGGGATGGGACTGATCGGGATGGGACTGATGAAGATGGGGCTGATGGAGATGGGACTGATGGAGATGGGACTGATGGAGATGGGGCTGTTGGAGATGGGGCTGATGGAGACGGGGCTGATGGCGATGGGACTGATGGAGATGGGGCTGATGAAGATGGGGATGATGAAGATGGGGCTGATGAAGATGCGGCTAATGGTAATGGGACTCATGGGGATGGGGCTGATGGAGATGGGACTCATGGGGATGGGACTCATGGGGATGGGGCTGATGGAGATGGGGCTGATGAAGATGGGGATGATGAAGATGGGGCTGATGAAGATGGGGCTGATGGAGATGGGGCTGATGGAGATGGGGCTGATGATGATGGGGCTGATGGAGATGGGGCTGATGGAGATGGGACTGATGGAGATGGGACTGATGGAGATGGGACTGATGGAGACGGGGCTGATGAGGTTGGGGCTGATGGAGATGGGACTGATGGGGATGGGACTGATGGAGATGGGACTGATGGAGAGGGGACTGATGGAGATGGGGCTGATGGAGATGGGGCTGATGGAGATGGGACTGATGGAGATGGGACTGATGGAGATGGGACTGATGGAGATGGGGCTGATGATGATGGGGCTGATGGAGATGGGGCTGATGGAGATGGGACTGATGGAGATGGGACTGATGGAGATGGGACTGATGGAGACGGGGCTGATGAGGTTGGGGCTGATGGAGATGGGACTGATGGGGATGGGACTGATGGAGATGGGACTGATGGAGAGGGGACTGATGGAGATGGGGCTGATGAAGATGGGGCTGATGGGGATGGGACTGATGGAGATGGGACTGATGGAGATGGGGCTGATGGAGATGGGGCTGATGGAGACGGGGCTGATGGAGACGGGGCTGATGGCGATGGGACTGATGGAGATGGGGCTGATGAAGATGCGGCTAATGGTAATGGGACTCATGGGGATGGGGCTGATGGAGATGGGACTCATGGGGATGGGACTCATGGGGATGGGGCTGATGGAGATGGGGCTGATGGAGATGGGGATGATGAAGATGGGGCTGATGAAGATGGGGCTGATGGAGATGGGGCTGATGGAGATGGGGCTGATGGAGATGGGGCTGATGATGATGGGGCTGATGGAGATGGGACTGATGGAGATGGGACTGATGGAGATGGGGCTGATGGAGATGGGGCTGATGATGATGGGGCTGATGGAGATGGGACTGATGGAGATGGGACTGATGGAGACGGGGCTGATGAGGTTGGGGCTGATGGAGATGGGGCTGATGCAGATGGGACTGATGGAGATGGGTCTGATGGAGACGGGGCTGATGGCGATGGGGCTGATGGAGATGGGGCTGATGGAGATGGGACTGATGGAGATGGGACTGATGGAGATGGGGCTGATGGAGATGGGACTGATGGAGATGGGGTTGATTGAGACGGGGCTGATGGAGATGAAACTGATGGAGATAGGACTGATGGAGATGGGGTTGATGGAGACGGGGCTGATGGCGATGGGGCTGATGGAGATGGGGCTGATGGAGATGGGACTGATGGAGTTGGGACTGATGAAGATGGGGCTGATGGCGATAGGACAGATGGAGATGGGACTGATGGAGATCGGGCTCATGGAGATGGTGCTGATGGAGATGGGACTGATGGAGATAGGGCTGATGGGGATGATGGAGATGGGGCTGATGGAGATAGGGCTGATGGGGATGGGGCTGATGGAGATGGGACTGATGGAGATGGGACTGATGGAGATGGGGCTGATAGGGATGATGGAGATGGGGCTGATGGAGATGGGGCTGATGTCGATGGGACTGATGGAGATGGGGTTGATGGAGATGGGGCTGATGGAGATGGGGCTGATGGGGATGGGACTGATGGAGATGGGACTGATGGAGATGGGGCTGATTGAGATGGGGCTGATGGAGTCGGGGCTGATGGAGGTGGGGCTGATGGAGATGGGACTGATGGAGATGGGGTTGATGGAGACGGGGCTGATGGAGATGAAACTGATGGAGATGGGACTGATGGAGATGGGGTTGATGGAGACGGGGCTGATGGCGATGGGGCTGATGGAGATGGGGCTGATGGAGATGGGACTGATGGAGTTGGGACTGATGAAGATGGGGCTGATGGCGATGGGACAGATGGAGATGGGACTGATGGAGATCGGGCTCATGGAGATGGTGCTGATGGAGATGGGACTGATGGAGATAGGGCTGATGGGGATGATGGAGATGGAGCTGATGGAGATAGGGCTGATGGGGATGGGGCTGATGGAGATGGGACTGATGGAGATGGGACTGATGGAGATGGGGCTGATAGGGATGATGGAGATGGGGCTGATGGAGATGGGGCTGATGTAGATGGGACTGATGGAGATGGGGTTGATGGAGATGGGGCTGATGGAGATGGGGCTGATGGGGATGGGACTGATGGAGATGGGACTGATGGAGATGGGGCTGATTGAGATGGGGCTGATGGAGTCGGGGCTGATGGAGGTGGGGCTGATGGAGATGGGGCTGATGGTGATGGGGCTGATGGTGATGGGGCTGATAGGGATGGGACTGATGAAGATGGGGCTGATGAAGATGGGGCTAATGGTAATGGGACTCATGGGGATGGGGCTGATGGATATGGGGCTGATGAAGATGGGGATGATGGGGATGGGACTGATCGGGATGGGACTGATGAAGATGGGGCTGATGGAGATGGGACTGATGGAGATGGGACTGATGGAGATGGGGCTGTTGGAGATGGGGCTGATGGAGACGGGGCTGATGGCGATGGGACTGATGGAGATGGGGCTGATGGAGATGGGGCTGATGAAGATGGGGATGATGGAGACGGGGCTGATGGAGATGGGGCTGATGGTGATGGGGCTGATAGGGATGGGACTGATGAAGATGGGGCTGATGAAGATGGGGCTAATGGTAATGGGACTCATGGGGATGGGGCTGATGGAGATGGGGCTGATGGATATGGGGCTGATGAAGATGGGGATGATGGGGATGGGACTGATCGGGATGGGACTGATGAAGATGGGGCTGATGGAGATGGGACTGATGGAGATGGGACTGATGGAGATGGGGCTGTTGGAGATGGGGCTGATGGAGACGGGGCTGATGGCGATGGGACTGATGGAGATGGGGCTGATGAAGATGGGGATGATGAAGATGGGGCTGATGAAGATGCGGCTAATGGTAATGGGACTCATGGGGATGGGGCTGATGGAGATGGGACTCATGGGGATGGGACTCATGGGGATGGGGCTGATGGAGATGGGGCTGATGAAGATGGGGATGATGAAGATGGGGCTGATGAAGATGGGGCTGATGGAGATGGGGCTGATGGAGATGGGGCTGATGATGATGGGGCTGATGGAGATGGGGCTGATGGAGATGGGACTGATGGAGATGGGACTGATGGAGATGGGACTGATGGAGACGGGGCTGATGAGGTTGGGGCTGATGGAGATGGGACTGATGGGGATGGGACTGATGGAGATGGGACTGATGGAGAGGGGACTGATGGAGATGGGGCTGATGAAGATGGGGCTGATGGAGATGGGACTGATGGAGATGGGACTGATGGAGATGGGACTGATGGAGATGGGGCTGATGATGATGGGGCTGATGGAGATGGGGCTGATGGAGATGGGACTGATGGAGATGGGACTGATGGAGATGGGACTGATGGAGACGGGGCTGATGAGGTTGGGGCTGATGGAGATGGGACTGATGGGGATGGGACTGATGGAGATGGGACTGATGGAGAGGGGACTGATGGAGATGGGGCTGATGAAGATGGGGCTGATGGGGATGGGACTGATCGGGATGGGACTGATGAAGATGGGGCTGATGGAGATGGGACTGATGGAGATGGGACTGATGGAGATGGGGCTGATGGAGATGGGGCTGATGGAGACGGGGCTGATGGAGACGGGGCTGATGGCGATGGGACTGATGGAGATGGGGCTGATGAAGATGCGGCTAATGGTAATGGGACTCATGGGGATGGGGCTGATGGAGATGGGACTCATGGGGATGGGACTCATGGGGATGGGGCTGATGGAGATGGGGCTGATGGAGATGGGGATGATGAAGATGGGGCTGATGAAGATGGGGCTGATGGAGATGGGGCTGATGGAGATGGGGCTGATGGAGATGGGGCTGATGATGATGGGGCTGATGGAGATGGGACTGATGGAGATGGGACTGATGGAGATGGGACTGATGGAGATGGGGCTGATGGAGATGGGGCTGATGATGATGGGGCTGATGGAGATGGGACTGATGGAGATGGGACTGATGGAGACGGGGCTGATGAGGTTGGGGCTGATGGAGATGGGGCTGATGAAATGGGGCTGATGGAGATGGGACTGATGGAGATGGGACTGATGGAGATGTGACTGATGGAGATGGGACTTATGGAGATGGGGCTGATGGGAATGGGGCTGATGGAGATGGGACTGATGGCGATGGGGCTGATGGAGATGGGGTTGATGGAGATGGGGCTGATGGGGATGGGGCTGATGGGGATGGGGCTGATGGAGATGGGGCTGATGGCGATGGGGCTGATGGAGATGGGGCTGTTGGGGCTGATGGAGATGGGGCTGATGGAGATGGGACTGATGGAGATGGGTCTGATGGAGATGGGTCTGATGGAGACGGGGCTGATGGCGATGGGGCTGATGGACATGGGACTGATGGAGACGGGGCTGATGGAGATGTGGCTGATGGAGATGGGGCTGATGGAGATGGGACTGATGGAGATGGGGCTGATGGAGATGGGGTTGATGGAGATGGGACTGATGGAGATGGGGCTGATGGGGATGGGGTTGATGGAGATGGGACTGATGGAGATGGGGCTGATGGGGATGGGGCTGATGGAGATGGGGCTGATGGCGATGGGGCTGATGGAGATGGGGCTGTTGGGGCTGATGGAGATGGGGCTGATGGAGATGGGACTGATGGAGATGGGTCTGATGGAGACGGGGCTGATGGCGATGGGGCTGATGGACATGGGACTGATGGAGACGGGGCTGATGGAGATGTGGCTGATGGAGATGGGGCTGATGGAGATGGGACTGATGGAGATGGGACTGATGGAGATGGGGCTGATGGAGATGGGACTGATGGAGATGGGGTTGATGGAGACGGGGCTGATGGAGATGAGACTGATGGAGATGGGGCTGATGGAGTTGGGACTGATGAAGATGGGGCTGATGGCGATGGGGCTGTTGGAAATGGGGATTGTGGGGATGGGACTCATAGAGATGGGGCTGATGGGGATGGGGCTGATCGAAGTGGGGTCCATGGAGTTGGGGATCCTGTGTTTGGGGCTCAAATATTTGTGTCGTGTGGATGAAGGAACCTCAGCTACTTACAATATACAATCATGACATAGACAAAAAGAGTAAAGTGTTCATGTTTGGTGGTGATATCGAAGCAGTGAGGAGGACACAAACGACTGCAGCGAGACTGTCGGGAGGTTTAATGAATGGACAACAGGGTGTCAGATGGAGTATCATTTGGAGAAATGTGTTCCTTTGGTAGTAATAATAAAAATGCTGAATATTTGTTAAATGGCATCTAACTTTTAAATGTTGATGCTCAAGTAGACTTGTGTGTATTTGCAGAAGGAATACTGAAAGTTAGCCTGCAGATACAGCAAGTAATTAGGAAGGACTTTATTGCAATGGATTAAAAATATAAAAATTGGGAAGTTTGCGACAGTTGTAAAAAGGTTTTGAAACTACCACACTTGGTCCACATAGTTTAAGGGGCTGTTTAGCACAGGGCTAAATAACTGGCTTTGAAAGCAAACCAAGGCAGGCCAGCAGCATGGTTCAATTCCCGTATCAGCCTCCCCCAACAGGCGCCAGAATGTGGCGACTAGGGGCTTTTCACAGTAACTTCATTTGAAGCCTACTTGTGACAATAAGCAATTTTCATTTTCATTTCATTTTTTTCATTTTGGTCTTCCTATCTAAGGGAGAACATTCATTGGTGGCAGCACTGTGACATTTTACTAGTTCGGTTGCTGGGGTGACAATGGTGACCTATGATGGCTGGGCCTGTATCCATTGGAGTTCAAGCTTGAGATGCGATCAAATTGAAAAATTTAAGATCCTGAAGGGGTTTGACAGGGAGGATGTTGAAAGGACATTTCCCCTTGTGGGAGAGACTGGAACTCCGGGACACAGTTTAAAAATAAGGGGCTGGATTATCCGATTTTGAGGCTGTGTCTCCACAATGGCGTGGGAACGGTGACGTTTTATGACTGAAAAAATGGTGTCAAATGGCCACCGATCCTCCGTTTGGCTGGGGGCTACCAGGAAGGCAGCGTAGAGCACCCAGCTCTAACTGTGGATACGGCTGGAGAATTACCGGGTCCGTGGCCGGGCATGCGCACGGCAGTTACCTGCAAAATACTGCCCAACCTTTGTCCAGCTTGCGTGCCCCAGGCAACCCCCAAACAGTGTCCCCAGCCCCTGGCAAAGTCCCTCCTGCCCGTGGATCGTCCCTCCCCCCCAACTGTAGCGGTCACCACGCCGGGTTCCCGGTGGATGAGACCATGAGAGACTCACGTTGTCGGGAACCCGGGCCAGTCGGGGGCGGAGCATCGGGGGGGCGGGCCTCTGAGAATATCCTGAGGCCGTCGATACGCCGCGCGGCGTACTCTCCGAGTGCGCCGCTTTAGAGGGGGCGGAGCATCACGAGAGCGGCGCCACACCCGATTTGGTTGAAAACTTTGGCTGAAAAAGCGATTTCGGCGTCGGCTACCGGAGAATCGCGCCCAAGGGGTCTCCTATTTAAAGCCGAGTTGGATTTCTTTCAGAGGGTTGTGAATCTTTGAAACTCTCTTCCTCAAAGTGGTGGTGTTGCGGTCATTTTCAATATTTTAAAGTCAGAGATAGATAGATTCTTAACTCACAAGGGAGTTACTGAGGAATGTGGCGTTAAGGTTATAATCAGATCTGCCATGACCATATCGAATGGTGGAGCAGGCTCGATGGGCCGAATGGCATACTCCTGCTCCCTGTTCATATGTTGGTGGTTTCTGCACATGTTTGCATGAGAGGCTGAGTAAATTGGGCCTATATTCTCTGGAGTTTTCAAAGGTTCAGACATGACCCAATTGAAACATAAAAGATTCCGAAGGTTCGATCCCGGCTCTGGGTCACTGTCCGTGTGGAGTTTGCACATTCTCTCCGTGTCTGCGTGGGTTTCGCCCCCACAACCCAAAGATGTGCAGGGTAGGTGGATTGGCCACGCTAATTTGCCACTTAATTGGAAAAAATTAATTGGGTACTCTAAATTTAAAAAATAATAATAAATAAATAAAAGTTTCTGAAGGAGTTTAACAAGGCAGACAATAGCAGGTTATTTGCCCTGACTGGGAATAGAATCATAAAATTTACAGTGCAGAAGGAGGCCATTCGGCCCATTGAGTCTGCACCAGCTCTTACGAAGAGCATCCTACTCAAGCCCACGTCTCTACCCTATCCCCGTAACCCAGTAACCCCTACTTAACCTGGTTTTTTTTGGACACTAAGGGCAATTTATCATGGCCAATCCACCGAACCCACACATCTTTGGACTGTGGGAGGAAACCGGAGCACCCGGAGGAAACCCACGCACACACGGGGGGAAACATGCAGACTCCGCACAGACAGTGACCCAAGCCGGGAATCAAACCTGGGACCCCGGAGTTGTGCAGCAACAGTGCTAACCACTATGCTACTGTGCTGCCCCTAGGAAATATGGGAAAAGGGGGCGCGGTCTCAGCAGGAGGGTTCAATCATTTCAGATGGAGATCAAGAGGAATTTCTTCACTTTGAGTGGAGTGAACCTTTAGAATTCTCTATCCCATTGAATCGTGGATGTTCCATTGTTGAGGGTATTTAAGACTAAGCTGGACAGGTTTTTGTCCCATCAGGTAATCGAGCAATTTGGGGAACAATCAGGGAAGCAGAGTTAAGGCAGTAGATCAGATAGGATCACATTGAATGGTGAAGCATGCCCCAGGGGCCGAACAGTCCTCTCATGCTCCTTCTTCCTATTTTCTTAAAGTTTTGAAACTGAGATTGATAGATTTTTGTTCGAAAGGGGTAAGGGTTGCAGAACCAATGGAGTCATGAAAGTAACACTTCAAAAAGTATTGCATCCACTGGAAAGTGCTGTGACATGTCCGGCTGCCATGACAAGCACCATATAAATGCAACTCTTTCTTTATTTTATGATGCAGAGCATCCGTAGCGTAATTGAATGGTGGAGCAGGTGGACGACCTGATTTGTACCTTTCACTTTGCACGTCACCGTTATCTGAAGAAACCCCCAACTTGATTCACTGATAACCAAATTCAGGGAAGGATGTTAAATGCTCTCAAGGTGACCTGGTTAAGCAGTCAGTTTTGAGGGTAAAACAACAATGGCTCCGAACATGCCTAGCATCCCGAGAACAACGGAATAAAGAAGGCGACACAGTCATCCCTCAAGATACAGTTAAGGAGCAAAATATAGCCATGCCTTCCTTTTAGAGATTAATTGTATGTACACAGTATGAAAGGATAAACACGAGGGAGTTATGTGTTTTCTGAGAGAGGACAATGAAAATATTCACACCGTTGACACATGGGAATAGACAATGGCCTGGAATCCTATGCGTATTAGCGTTGTTTCTGCTCAGATGAATTAACCATGAGCCACAACAGAAATAATCTAGACTTTATCAGCAGATCTTGAAGACCATTTCCCTTGAAATAAAATGTGGCTTCACAAAGATTTAACATGGCCTTCACAGCCTTTTGAACATTGGTCTTTTTAAAAGTGCATTCCATGAGCCTTATCCATCTCCCCGTGCCTTTAAATCCACCATCTGTGCCCCAGCCCCTGGTAGAAGCCGGATTATGACTCTATTAGCGGGCGACGTGATCAAGACTTGGCATCCTAAACATCAGACACTGGAATCGAAACCAAAAAAACAAATGAAATCTGAGGGGAACATTCAATGGAGGTGTTCAAAATTGTGAAGGGTTTTGATGGAGTAAGTAAGGGGGCCCTATCTCACTGGCAGCAGGGTAGGTATGCAAAAGCACTGGGGTAAAGTTTATATGCCCCCGGCGGGCATGTTTCCCACTGAGGGGGTGGGCATGTAAAATAGTGTGGGGGCCCATCCCACCACATTCCTGCACAATATGGGAGCCGGGCATGGAGTCAGCAACCATATTAAAATGGATAATTAAGGTTCAATTAGGCTTGTTGTCAAACCAATTGACCCTGATAATATGCTGCCCTCTTCATAAATTGTTTAGCTTGGGCAGCGAGGCGAGAACAGGAAGTCCAAGGTGGGCAGCAAGTGGGGTGTTGTACGCCAAGGTCTGTCCTTCGGCAATCATGGCCCCTTTAGGTTGACCCCCACCCAACTTCTTTCCTACCCGCTCCCTCCCTTGAACCCACCCTCTTCCACCTCCCACCCCTGACTACAACCCACTCAAACCCTGCGAGGCCCAAGACCCCGGGCCTACCTACTCTGGGAATACGTGGGCCTTTTCCTTCTTGGCAGCAGCCACTGGCACCTTCCTGGAACTGGAGGGAAAGATGGAGCTGTCAGTCAACCTGATTGGCTGACAGCTCCAGAGGTCAGGAGCTCTGCCCCAATGAAGTGCAGAAGTCCCTTTCAGCCATCATTAATCCACTTCATCGCACTTTATGGCTGTGGGACGGTTCAGCTCCACATAGACCTTGTTTCCTTTTTTAAAATAAATTTAGAGTACCCAATTCATTTTTTCCAATTAAGGGGCAATTTAGCGAGGCCAATCCACCTACCCTGCACATCTTAGAGTTGTGGGGGTGAGACCCACGCAGACACGGGGAGAATGTGCAAACTCCACACGGACAGTGACCCAGAGCCGGAATTGAACCCGGGTCCTCGGCACCGTGAGGCAGCAGTGCTAACCACTGCGCCACCAAGCCGCCCAATGGACCTTGTTTCCTGGGGAGAGGGGAGGGTGGGGTGGGGTGAGGTGCTCTCCATACCACCTGTTCTGAGTACTATTCAGCACATTGATTTATGTTCATTGACAAAAAGAGCCAGAGAGCGATGAGGGGATGATTAGTGCTCTTGGAATAAATGTTCGCATATGACCCTGGTAACTATTATCTCAATATTTTTTGCGCTATCTTGCCATGAGGCATCATTAAAGCTGTACCATATTCAATCCTGGCTCTGGGTCACTGTCCATGTGAAGTTTGCACATTCTCCCCATGTCTGCGTGGGTCTCACCCCCATTGCCCAAAGATGCACAAGGTAGATGCAACGGGCAGCACGGTAGCATTGTGGGTAGCACAATTGCTTCACAGCTCCAGGGGCCCAGGTTCGATTCCGGCTTGGGTCACTGTCTGTGCGGAGTCTGCACATCCTCCCCGTGTGTGCGTGGGTTTCCTCCGGATGCTCCGGTTTCCTCCCACAGTCCAAAGATGTGCAGGTTAGGTGGATTGGCCATGATAAATTGCCCTTAGTGTCCAAAATTGTCCTTAGTGTTGGGTGGGGTTACTGGGTTATGGGATAGGGTGGAGGTGTTAACCTTGGGTAGGGTGCTCTTTCCAAGAGCCGGTGCAGACTCGATGGGCCGAATGGCCTCCTTCTGCACTGTAAATTCTATGGTAGATGGATTGGCTACGCTAAATTGCCCGTTAATTGGAAAAAATACTGATCCAATCAGAAACCGCAACACAGTGAATGGGAATTGCCTGGGAAGTTTGAACTTCCGATGGAAAATTACACTACTCCCCCGCCCCCGCCCCCCCCCCCCCCACCCCCCCACCCCCACCCCGCTCGCACCCCCGCCGCCCCCCAGGCCCTCCAGAAAATTCTCCAACTCGGAGGTTAGAGTCAGAGACTTTGGACAGTCCAACTTACTTACCTGGATAGTTAGCCAAGAAAAGTTAGACAAATTAAAACCTAGCCTGGGTAACTATACAACTGACCCCTCCATCACTCACATTGACCCCCACAGACTAACCCCTCAAAGCCCCTGGCTAATCCCCTTACACCCCAATAACAGACCACAACCCAACTACCCGCTCAGACGCCCCGACTAACCCCCAACCTGACATGACCACCCCCAGATCCACCTGCCCATTCATCCACATACCAACCCACTCACCCACCTACCACCCTATGCACCTGTCAACCCACTCTTTACTGAACTGGCCTATTCCTGTGCTGTACTTTTCTTTGTTCTTTGTACTCACCCTAACCCTTTACCCAACCTACCCCTTTACACACTTAACTTACCCACCCTAACCCCTCACCTGTTTACCTTATACAATTACCCCTCCTCCACAAGTTTCAAGGAAGTTTGGGGATATTTAAACACTTTACTCCCCAGAATGCAGCAGCTAGTGCTGTAAAGAGACAGTGTAGTGTGGCTTCTGGGGGGGTTCCCTGCCATGCTCCGTATGAGGTTTGCTGCACTGGGTCAGATATGAAGATCACTCAGAAATATCGGAGGAAGGTAAGTGTTTAGTTTTTTGTTGGAAATAGAGTTACCGATGCTCTTTGGAAGGTCTGGAGATTGAGGGCATCCATTTTGCCAAATAAACCAGCCAATCAATTCAAGGACAATTGGCGGCACAGTGGTTAGCACTGCTGCCTCACAGCGTCAGGGACACGGGTTCAATTCTGGCCTCGAATGACTGTCTGTGCGGAGTCTGCGCGTTCTCCCCGTGTCTGCGTGGGTTTCCTCCGGGTGCTCCGGTTTCCTCCCACAGTCCAAAGATGTGCAGGTTAGGTGGATTGGCCATGATAAATTGCCCTCAGTGTCCGAAATTGCCCTTAGTGTTGGGTGGGGTTACTGGGTTATGGGGATAGGGTGGAGGTGTGGGCTTGGGTAGGGTGCTCTTTCCAAGAGCCGGTGCAGACTCGATGGGCCGAATGGCCTCCTTCTGCACTGTAAATTCTATGATCGATGATCATTCTTGTAGATCAAGCCGGATCATGATTGGGAGATCGGCTGCCCCATTAGTCGTGCCCTGACATCAGTTTTTGAGAGTAGCAAATTTGGACACCAATCAATTTTCAGCCCATTGACCCTTTCAACCTCTGAGCCTGTGGTACGAATCACCAGCCTGGAAAGAAAATCAAATCAAATATGCTAAAGCAGGTATTTCAGGAGTGCAATCTTGCTGACTTTTCCAAAAACAGCTCTCGGAGTATTTTAATTACAATTTTGTCGTGTTCATATGAGATGCCAACCTGCAGTTCATTCATCATTAATTTCAATTTTGATAAAGTCTGAAGCTTTATCAGAGAAGCTGCACCAAATTCTGGCAGAGAATATAATTGGATTAGCTTTCACATCTGACAGTGTCTTTCTGCAATTCTGTGACAGAATCGGTCTGGAGTGAAAACCGACTGCAGATTAATATGCAAAAAGGTGCCCAACTCCAACTCTTTCTGATTTCCTCGGAGTGAGATAATAAAGTCCAGCTGCAGGATAATTGACCCTCCACACTATTTGTGCTCCGTGGACCTCATTCAAAAATAGACAATTGCTGGAAGATGGGGGACTCGGTTTCACAGCGGGCAATAAAAGTGTTAGGAGACGGCACGGTGGCGCAGTGGTTAGCACTGCTGCCTCACGGCGCCGGGGACCCGGGTTCGATCCCGGCTCTGGGTCACTGTCCGTGTGGAGTTTGCACATTCTCCCCGTGTCTGCGTGGGTCTCACCCCCACAACCCAAAGATGTGCAGGGTCGGTGGATCGGACACGTTAAGTTGCCCCTTAATTGGAAAAAGACAATTGGGTACTTTAAATTTTTTTTTGAATTTCTCGTTTTCCAAATAATAATTACTTGCATTATTTGCATATTGGTCGAGTTGGAGATGTGTGCTGTCGGATATTTCATGCAAACTATTGTCAGAGACAATGGCTAAATCACCCAAACCTCCTCAAAATCATTCTCTTCTGCCTCACCTCTGATCTCTCACCCCAGCCCTCTATTTCAATTTGCACTGCATTTACATACATCTTCCAGCATCTTAAGGAACGTTACAGAAATTCAAAATTTATCACATTGTGAATGGTAATTGTTTAATGCCACCCATTGCTAATCACCCTAATGTGCCCAGTTATATCACACGTAATGCATCATTTTAAAGATAATCCCCGAACGATACTGCGAAATAAAACACACAGAGGATTCATGAAGTTATGTGTATTAATTTGATGAATTTTCCAAACGAAAACATGTTTAATCTGGTGTTAACAGGTAAGCATGGAGCTGAAAGGTGATGTTCTGAATAATACATTTTTCAAGTAGTCGCTAAATTCTGTTTCAACAAGTTTACTCCACCCTTTCGAATCCATTTCCTTTTAATATTTATAACAAGTCATTTCCATTGTCACTGCTAGGTTTGTGCCAAGTGAAAGAAGCTCACGCATAATTACAATGAAATACAAGACACACGACAGTAAACAGGTGAGAATACACTTCAATCTCTTGTTAATGTCTTTTCACCATAGATATTGTGATGAATTGGTGTTTTTCTCCAGAGTTAATGCTTCTGGCAACCAAAAGCTTGGCTCCCATGCTGAGCCCCAAAGTTTAAATTCTGAAAGTCCCCTCCCGTGTAAAACTCTCCTCTCGTTACCTCTCTTTCCTCCTTCAGATGCTTTTTGAAAAGAACACCCCTTTGAACAAAATACAAGCAAATTACTGCAGATGCTGGAATCTGAAACAAAAACAGAAAATGCTGAACAATCTCAGCAGATCTAGCACCATAACAACTCAAAGATGTGCAGGGTAGGTGGATTGGCCACGCCAAATTTCCCCTTAATTGGGAAAACAATAATTGGGGACTCTAAATTTATTTTAAAGAGGATCAGTGTCTCTTCTTTCTAGATTTTTAAATTTGGAGTATCCAATTTTCTTTTCAATTAAGAGGCAATTTAACGTGGCCAATCCACCTGAGGGCCTGGCCGGCCCAGCTGGGCCGCTCCCGGGCTGAGGGCTTGGTCCCGCCCAGCTGAGCCCCTCCGAGGCTGAGGGCTTGGCCCCGCCCAGCTGGGCCCATCCCAGGCTCAGTGCCTGGCCCGGGCCAGCTGGGCCCCTCCCGGGCTGAGGGCCTGGCCCCGCCCAGCTGGGCCCCTCCCAGGCTGAGGGCCTGGCCCCGCCCAGCTGTGCCCCTCCCAGGCTGAGGGCCCGGCCCTGCCCAGCCGGGCCCCTCCCGGGCTGATGGCCCGGCCCTGCCCAGCTAGGCCCCTCCCAGGCCGAGCCCCAGCCCAGCTGGGCCCCTCCCGGGCTGAGGGCCCGGCCCCACCCAGCTAGGCCCCTCCCGGGCTGAGGGCCCAGCCCCACCCAGCTGGGCCCCTCCCGGGCTGAGGGCCCGGCCCTGCCCAGCTGAGCCCCTCCTGGGCTTAGGGCCCGGCCCCACCCAGCTGGGCCACTCCCAGGCTGAGGGCCTGGCCCTGCCCAGCTGTGCCCCTCCCAGGCTGAGGGCCCGGCCCTGCCCAGCTGTGCCCCTCCCAGGCTGAGGGCCCGGCCCTGCCCAGCTGGGCCCCTCCCGGGCTGATGGCCCGGCCCTGCCCAGCTAGGCCCCTCCCAGGCCGAGCCCCTGCCCAGCTGGGCCCCTCCCGGGCTGAGGGCCCAGCCCCACCCAGCTAGGCCCCTCCCGGGCTGAGGGCCCGGCCCTGCCCAGCTGGGCCCCTCCCAGGCTGAGGGTTTGGTCCCGCCCAGCTGAGCCCCTCCTGGGCTGAGGGCTTGGCCCCGCCCAGCTGGGCCCCTCCTGGGCTGAGGGCCCGGCCCCACCCAGCTGGGCCCCTCCCGGGCTGAGGGCCCGGCCCTGCCCAGCTGAGCCCCTCCTGGGCTGAGGGCCCGGCCCCACCCAGCTGGGCCACTCCCAGGCTGAGGGCCTGGCCCTGCCCAGCCAGGCCCCTCCCAGGCTGAGCCCCTGCCCAGCTGTGCCCCTCCCGGGCTGAGGGCCTGGCCCTGCCCAGCCAGGCCCCTCCCAGGCTGAGCCCCTGCCCAGCTGGGCTCCTCCCGGGCTGAAGACCCGGCCCTGCCCAGCTGGGCCCCTCCCGGGCTGAGGGCCCGGCCCTGCCCAGCCAGGCCCCTCCCAGGCTGAGGGTTTGGTCCCGCCCAGCTGAGCCCCTCCTGGGCTGAGGGCTTGGCCCCGCCCAACTGGGCCCCACCTGGGCTGAGGGCACGGCCCCACCCAGCTGGGCCCCTCCCGGGCTGAGGGCCTGGCCCTGCCAGCTGGGCCCCTCCCGGGCTGAGGGCCTGGCCCTGCCAGCTAGGCCCCTCCCAGGCTGAGCCCCTGCCCAGCTGGGCCCCTCCCGGGCTGAGGGCCCGGCCCTGCCCAGTTCTCCCAACTGTCAGGTCTTCCTCATTCCATCTAGTGAGCTTGTTTCCGGGACGGGGTCATTGCTGGTTGCTGGGCCCCTCCCGGGCTGAAAATCCCATACACGAGCAGGGAGGAGATGGGTTCCATTGGGTGGTCGTTCCAGGGTGGAGCACAGACTGCATTTTGCTGAGCCCTACTTGGGCCGAAGACTTATTTAAACCAGCGTCACTTACCTCACTGTGGTGACCTCGGGTGGGAGCACGGACTGTGTTTTTTTTGCTGGGCCCCCTCCTGTGCTGAAGATCCCCAATGCTCCCACCCTCCAGCTTCACCCGGAGTCTCTCACGTCGGGCACCATTCCATCTACGGTGCCCCACCCTCCTGTGTTGCTGACCTCCTCCCACAGTGCTCCTTGTTCTCGCTTCCCTTCCCTGCCTTGCTCCCCCGTATACCATCCAAGGGGGAGAATACGTCCTTCCACCTCGCTCTTCCCCTGACAACCTCCTCCCCGCTATCGATTTTGTCAATTCAATTCCAACGCGAGAAAGCCCACATGGGGTGGGTGGGGCACTTGCCCTGTGGCCACTCCGCCGACACCAGTGGCGGGGCCGACCAGAGCCACTTTTGCGGGAGCGGTGACCTCTTCGGCATCCACTGCTCCCGCAGCCCCGCCACCTTTCCGGTTGCTGACCCGAAAGCTGAGCGTAACGTGCTATGCTCACCCCCACCGTCACCATAGAGGTGTGCGTTCGCACGATGGCCGAGGTCATCTGCCCCTCGGCCATTGTGGGCACCTCGCGAATGTACCGGATCGTAGTTTTCTTCCTGAGGGCCGAGAGGGTGTTCACCTTGTTATGGGGCAGGGTTTAGAGAACCCCAAAGTGTATCATGGAGTTCACCTGACTCACCACCTTTAATAGATTGTGGTATGGGGAGCACACGGCCCACTCTACAGTGTGGTAGGGCAGAAATGGAAAAGTATTTTTTAATGCAAAACAATGTTTATTCTATGAACTCAAGTTAACCTTTTTAAAACATACAGTGAACATCTTAGCAACCATTAATTCAAATACAACCCCCAAAGACTACAACACTAAGTAATCCTTAATAACTTCCCAAACAGAAGACAAAAGACCCTTTTAACACAAAGATCAGGTTTAAATTCACTACTGAGAACAGTTACCATGTTGAAATCAGCAAATGGACATTCATAAGCTTGCAGAGATTCACACACATCCTGCTATGATTTCAGCTTCTCCAAAACTAAAATGAAACCAAACCCACCCTGCAGCAAAAAGCCTAAAGCGAAAGTAAAAAGCTGACAGACAGCCCAGCTCCACCCACTCTCTGACATCACTGCAATATGAAACACCCATTTCTTAAAGGTTCCCTCACTACAGATATTTATATACACACCCATTTATAAACAACCATTTCTTAAAGGTACTCTCACATGACAGTGTTTTTCCTGAGGGCCGAGAGGGCGGTTCACCTCGTCCTTGAAAAGGGGCTCGCGGTGGGCGGCACCTACGTGGCAGTGGACCCTCTTGAGGCCACTGCCGAGCGGGTCATGTTGTCCAATGGCCCGTCTTACCTCCCTACCGAGCTCCTCCTCCCCACCTTCAACTATTGGGGGAGGTTCGTTCTGAGGTAGCGCCGCTCCCTCTCGGCCTGAAGGATGCCCCCCCTCGGGCACATCTACTCCTTCCGGCACCAGGTTTTCATCCGCTTGGCTCAGGAGGATGTATTAGAGGGGGGATTTGAGGTCTCCCATCGAGGGGAGACCTTCCGCATCTTCTGGTCTGCAGATGGCGTGCGGTGCCACGCCTGCAAGAAGGTGGGGCACGTGCGGAAGAACTGCCCCGATTCCAAAGCCACCACTGACACCAAGGTGGCTGCGAGTGGCACCACCGGCCCCTCCATTGGCATTACCACCCCGACCATACAGAGGGACAACCTGCTGACGCAGACTGGCCGGTCGGCTGCTGGAGTGGAGGAGGGAGGGCATCCACCAGGCGCCAAGGCCCGAAAGAAGGCAAGGTGGGGATCGGCTGCAAATACCCCCAACCCCGTCAGCCGAGAGATCCCTGTGCCAAAGAACTCTGGC
Source organism: Scyliorhinus torazame (assembly GCF_047496885.1). Taxonomy (NCBI): domain Eukaryota; kingdom Metazoa; phylum Chordata; class Chondrichthyes; order Carcharhiniformes; family Scyliorhinidae; genus Scyliorhinus; species Scyliorhinus torazame. The sequence continues at coordinate 317,673,686 of NC_092711.1, forward strand.
CTGGGGGCCACCACGGACACTCCAGCTCGTCCCGGGCCCATTGACGCCTCAGCGTTGGGTACCGGGCCCGTCATCGCTTTGCCGCAGGTCAGCAAGGGGGGGGGGTGCGCATGCTCCCAGGCCGGCGCAGAAGACGGCGACATCTCGAACCCGGGGCAAAATGTTGGGGGAAGGGGGGTGGCGTTGCGAGAATAGAGATTTCTTCGGCGTAGGACACCCCCCGCAAGTGGCGCCACTCCTTGGAGGGGGGGGGGAGAGAAACATCATGACCCCCCCCCCCAGAACGGAGCGGATGACGCCCCGACCCCTGCCCCTCGACATTACACCGTGCCCCCGGAAGAGATTAGACAAAGTCCATCATCTGTCGACCCCTGAGCTGACACAGCCCCCCGAGCAGGACGCCACGGGGCCGGGTGGGAGCGTGACCCCCACCTCCCCCCCCTCCCCCGAGCAGGACGCCTCGGGGCCGGGTGGGAGCGTGACCCCCACCTCCCCCCTCCCCCGAGCAGGACGCCACGGGGCCGGGTGGGAGCGTGACCCCCACCTCCCCCGAGCAGGACACCTCGGGGCCGGGTGGGTGCGTGACCCCCCCCTCCCCCGAGCAGGACGCCTGGGGGCCGGGTGGGAGCAGGACCCCCAAGGGCCCGTTCCGCCCGGTGCCATTTTGCACCCCAGAAGCATTCCTTTTTACAACGCCGGTGGGCTGTGGCGGCTTCCTGACCTCAGGGTCATTGGGTGGTGGTGGCGAGGAGCCCCTCCCCTCTCCATCTCAGCCTCCGACGCCGGCAGTCCCCATCTCCACCCTGGAGCTTATTCCTGAACTGTTCCCGGTCTATCCGGTGGCCCGGCATCGCAAGAGGAGGGGGGGTTCTGAGCCGCCACCTCCCTCTGGCCTGATACAATTAGAGGAGTCTGCGAGGAACCCGTCTGTCGACGATCCGGGGGGTGGGATCGAGGCAGACCCGGGGCTGGTTGGTGGGACCGTGTCGCCACCACACTCAATGTGGCGGAGGACCTGGTCCCAGACGGCGACTGCCCGGAGGAGGACGGTTGCTCGGTGGGGGGCACGGGGGATGATTTTGGGTCCATCAGCAGCGAGATGGTGGACTCCCTCGTGGCCGACACCGAATCTCCCTCATCCCCCGAGGGAACTCCGGGATTTTCTGCGTGCAAACCGCGGCCGACGAAACTGAGTGCAGCTAGCCCTCGACCGGTAGTCGGACTCGCCGCTGCTCATCCGGTCTTCCCGCGCCTACATGAAATCTTTCCTCGCCGGACTCCTGAGGGGGCAGAGCGGACCGCCCTCCTCCGCACCTTCCAAGCACTGAAAAGGTGAAGGTAGCACTTCACTACTGACATGGAGGTGACCATAGCCAACCTCAACATTAACGGCAGCGGGGACGCAGGTTCCAGAACTTTTCAGTCCTCCGGGACGGGAAGTATGCAGTGTGCTTCCTACAAGAAACCCACACCGCTCCGGGAGACAAAGCCACGTGGCTCCTGGAGAAGTCAGGGGGGGTGGGGGGGGGGGGTCTACAGGAGTCACCTATCGTCACGTTTAGGCGGGGTGGCTATCTTGTTGGCCCCATATTTTCAGCCGCAGATCTTGGGGGGTCAAGGAGCCAGTGCCAGGTCGGTTGCTGCACTTGACGGTCCGCGAGGAGGTCGAGGTACTTCACTTTGTGAATGTCTACGCTCCCCGTGGCCCGACGGCCTCTGTGCAGCAGGTGCCGCGCTCGGACAACCGTCTCGTGTGGGTGGGGCTCGCCCTGTCTCGCGCTCAGTCGCGGTCCGCGTACTGGCATTTTAACAACCTGCTGCTGGAGGACGAGCGGTTCCTGGGCTCGTTTTGTCACTTCTGTACTGGCTGGAGAAGGAAGCGGGGAGGCGTCCCCTCCTTGAGGCTATGGTGGGACGTGGGCAAGACTCACGTGCGTACCTTCGGTCAGGAGTACGCGAGGGGGTTGACAAAGAGGCGGAAATCCAGGGTCGTGGAGTTGGAAAAGGAGGTGCTCGACCTGGAGTCACGTCTCGGTCAGCCCGATGAAGACCCAGCCCTGCGGCTGGTACACAGAGGGAGGAAGGACGCACTGCAGGACCTGCAACTTGTCGGGTCCCGGGGCGCGTATGTGAGGTCGCGGATCCAGATCTTTACGGACATGGACCGCAGCTCCCCTTCTTCTTCTCGCTGGAAAAAAGGCGCGGGGTCCGTCAGCAGCTCCTTACACTGCTGGCCGATGACCGGTCCCTCGTCTTGGATCCGGAGGAGGTTCAGGCCCAAATCCGAAGCTTCCACAGCACTCTCTTCTCTCCGGATCCATCCAGCGAGGATGCTTGCAGAGTTTTGTGGGAGGACCTGCCGCAGGTCGGCCCGGAGGGCGGCGGTGGGCTTGATGCCCCTAGAAGCCTGGGGAAGCTGACCGGCTCACGCGACAGCCTGTCAAGGGGCAAAATCCCAGGGCTGGACGGGCTGACTGTGGAGTTTTTCAGGGCGTACTGGGACGTCCTGGTGAGCGACTATGCAGGGGTCCTGGGGGAAAGTATCGCAACCGGGGAGATATCCCTCTCATGGCGCAGAGCCACCTTTACTTGCTGCCAAAGAGGGGGGACCTCCGCCCCCTTAAAAACTGGCGTCCGGTCTCCCTCCTCCGCACGGATTTCAAGATTTTCGCCAAGACAATGGGTTTGCGCCTTGGCACCATGCTGGACCACATGATCCACCCTGACCAGTCCTACACGGTCCCAGGCCTCACAATCCACAACAACATCCATCTGGTCCGGGACCTGGTCCATCATTCCCAGAGGGCTGGTGTGTCGAGCGTTTCCTGTCCCGTGATCAGGAGAAGGCGTTCGACAAGGTGGATCGCGAATATCTATTCGGGACTCTGCAAGCATTCGGGTCCGGGACTTAATTTGTTGCCCGGATCCGACTTCTGTACACTGCCGCAGAGGGTCTCGTTAAGGTTAACGGGTCTCTGACGGCGCCTCTTCGCTTTGAGAGAGGAGGGCGTCAGGCCTGCCCTTTGTCTGGCCAACTTTATTCTATTTGCGTGGAGCCTTTCCTGCGCGTCCTGCGGAGCAGGTTGTTGGGACTGCTTCTGCGCGGGCCGGGCATTGGGTTGGTCCTTTCGGCTTACGCTGATGACGTGCTCCTCATGTTCACTGACCCTGTTGACCTGCAGAGGATGCGAGAGTGCCAGGCTGTGTACTCCGATGCGTCCTCTGCCAGGATCAACTGGGCCAAATGTTCCGGACTCCTGGTCGGTCCGTGGCAGACGGACCCCCTCCCAGTGGAGCTCAGGCCTTTCACCTGGAGCAGGACCAGCCTCCTCTACTTGGGAGTCCACCTTTGCCAGGCTGAGGAATCCTGGCCGGCAAACTGGCAGGAGCTGGAGACCAAGGTCACCGCTCGCTTGAGACGCTGGACAGGGCTGCTCCAAGTGCTGTCTTACAGGGGTCGAGTTCTTGTCATAAACCAGCTGAAAGCCTCCATATTGTGGTACCGGCTGGTCACTTTGACCCCTCCCCCTGACTTTGTCAAAAGGATCCAGAGAACGCTTGTCGAGTTCTTCTGGATCAAGAGACTGTACTGGGTCGCTGCTGAGGTTCTGAGTCTCCCGCTTAGGGAGGGCGGCCAGACGCTGTTGTGCCTTCGAAACCAGGTGGCGACCTTCTGCCATCAGACCCTGCAACGATACCTTTACGTTGAGCCCCCTCCACGATGGTGTGCCCTGGCGATGCATTTCTTCAGCCAGGTGCACGGCCTGAATTATGACGTGCAGCTCCTGTTCATAGATCTGCAGGGTCTTCATTACCCTCTGCAGGCGCTGCCCATCTTTTAACAGGACTTGCTCAAAGTCGGAAACATGGTCGCCCCGCGCCGCAGCTCCCCCCGGCAGGAGTGGTGGCTGTCGTCAGGAATCCGCATCTCCACCAATACCATTTCGAGTGGCTGGCAGAGGAGTGAGCTGTGGCTGCCGGGGTGGCCAGGATAGGGGACATGCTGGGTGGCGGAGGGCTAGATGACACCCTATGAGTTAGCACAACGTGTAACGGTGGACGTCACAACCGTCGCAACCAATGCCACCCGAGACCTCAAAACAGCCGTGCTCGTACCCGATGGCACTCGCGGTTTGGAGGACGCGCAGGTGTGTGGTGGTATCCCGTCTGGGCTAACCCCTGCCCGGACGGAATTCCACAATGGTCCCAGGCCCCAGAACCTCCCTCAGGGACTGTTGCCCCACAATCCTAGCCGCCTCACGGAAATACCCTCTCTGCCTTTTTGCACTGCGCGGAGGGGTTGACTGTATTGGCTGTTGCTGCACACCCTTCACCTCCTTACCTTCACCCGCTATCCTGACACGCCATGGCATGCCTTGCTGCCGTCCGGCGGCAGAGGGGTCCCTCTGTGGAGGAGTCCTCCCCCTCAATCTTGGGGACCTGGGGTGGCGGGTGTTGCACGCAGCAGTGCCGTAAAATCACCGATTGCACCGGTTCACGGGCTCCCAAGAAGCCTGCCATTTTTGCGGCCTTGTGGAGTCCGTGGACCACGTCTGTGTTACATGTTTTAGGCTGCGCTCCCTTTTTAGTTTTCTAACCAATCTTTTACTGGAGCTTTGTTTCCACTTCAGCTCCTCGCTCCTGACCCCCCGGTGCGGAGAGGGGCGGGGAAGGCGGAGGACCTCCTTGTGAACCTGCTCCTGGGCCTGGCGAACCGTGCCATTTATAGGTCCAGGCAGCGGGCCACCGAGGGGGTCGTCCAGCCAGACTGTCTGCCCCTCTTCCGCGGCTACATTCACGGCGGGTGACCCTGGAAAGGGAGCATGCGGTGTCCACGGGCACCATCGGGGCTTCCGTGCCCGGTGGGCATCGCAGGGGTTGGGGGGCTTTATTGACCCCTTTAACTGCACTCTTATTTGATGTTTTTTAAGTTTCCATTGACCTTTGTTATGTTTGGACAGTGCCCCTAACAGGAGCAGCCCTTTTTTGTTTTGTCCCTCAGTTTGTTTTCCTTTCTTCTGTTTTGTTGGTGGACCTCAAAAGAGTGGCCAATCCACCTACCCTGCACATCTTTGGGTTGTGGGGGTGAGACCCACGCAGACACGGGGAGAATGTGCAAACTCCACACGGACAGTGACTCAGAGCCGGGATCAAACCTGGGACCTCGGCGCCATGAGGCAGCAGGGCTAAACACTGCGCCACTGTGCCTCCCGTACGTTAATAATAATAATCTTTATTGTCACAAGTAGGCTTACATTAACATAGCAGTGACGTTACTGTGAAAAGCCCCTAGTCGCCACATTCCGGCGCCTTTTCGTGTACACAGAGGGAGAATTCAGAATGTCCAAATCACCAAATCGCAAGAAACTTCAGAGGGTCGTGAACACCGCCCAGTCCATCACACGAACCTGCCTCCCATCCATTGACTCCATCTACACCTCCCGCTGCCTGGGGAAAGCGGGCAGCATAATCAAAGATCCCTCCCACCCGGCTTACTCACTCTTCCAACTTCTTCCATCGGGCAGGAGATACAGAAGTCTGAGAACACGCACGAACAGACTCAAAAACAGCTTCTTTCCCACTGTCACCAGACTCCTAAATGACCCTCTTATGGACTGACCTCATTAACACTACACCCTGTATGCTTCATCCGATGCCAGTGCTTATGTAGTTACATTGTATATGTTGTGTTGCCCTATTATGTATTTTCTTTTATTCCCTTTTCTTCTCATGTACTTAATGATCTGTGGAGCTGCTCGCAGAAAAATATTTTTCACTGTACCTCGGTACACGTGACAATAAACAAATCCAATCCAATCCAATCCAACCTTACAAGCACGTCTTTCGGGACTAGTGGGAGGAAACTGGAGCATCTGGAGGGTATTGTATACACCCCTGTCAGCATCAACTAGGCCGAGGTGGAGATGGTTGACAGTTTCAAATTCCTATGTGTGCTCATCACCAACAATCTGCCCTGGTCCACCCATGTTGACACTACTACCAAGAAAGCACAACAGTGCCTAAACTTTCTCGGAAACTAAGGAAATTTGGCATGTTCACATTAACTCTGACCAACGTTTACAGGTTCACCATAGAAAGCATCCTATCTGGCAGCATCACAGCCTGGTATGGCAACTGCTCGGCCCAAGACCGCAAGAAACTACAGCCCAGCCCGTCACACGAACCTGCCTCCCATCCATTGACTCCATCTACACCTCCCGCTGCCTGGGGAAAACGAGCAGCATAATCAAAGACCCCTCCCACCGGGTTATTCTCTCTTCCAACTTCTTTCATCGGGCAGGAGATACAAAAGTCAGAACATGCACGAACAGACTCAAAAACAGCTTCGTCCCCACTGTTACCAGACTCCTAAATGACCCCCTTAAGGACTGAGCTGATCTCTCCACACATCTTCTCTACTGAGTAGTACCACACTCCGTATGCTTCATCCGATGCCTGTGTCTATATATTTACGTTGTGTATTTTATGTTTGCCCTATGTTTTTTGTGATATATGGAATGATCTTTCTGGACAGTACGCAGAACAACACTCTACCTCAATAAACGTGACAATAAACAAATCCAAATCCAAGACCCACACAGACACGGGGAGAACGTGCAGACTCCGCACAGACAGTGACCCAAGCCGGGAATCGAACCTGGGATCCTGGAGCTGTGAAGCAACAGTGCTAACCACTGTGCTACCTTGCCCCCTGGCGTAAAGACGAACCCAGCCACCTCCCGGTATTCTCCCACCTCCCCCCCAGCGGGAAGTCACCTGGGCGCAAATCGCTATTGGTCCTTAAAAATGGTGGCCAGGCGTCATGGTTTCTGAAGGAGAGCAAGGAGGGGATTACCCCTCTCCACGTACCTCCAGAGAGCACAAAGGCATAGCAGACATTGGCCAGATGCTGTTGGTGAGGGTGGGGTGTCCTTTAAGAGTGCCTTGACTTGTGCCTTGTTGATGGTGAACAGGCTTTGGGGAGCCAGGAGCTGAATTGCTCACCATAGGATTCCTAGCCTTTGACTTGCCGTGGTAGCCACAGTATTAATGTGGCTAATCCATGTCAGTTTCTGGTCAACGGTAACCCCCAGGATGTTGATTGTGGGGGATTCAACGATGGTAATGCCATGAACGATTATTTTTTAAAAATTGAATGTAAAGGGGCGATGGTTAGGTCCTCTCTTGTCGGAGATGGTCATTGCCTGGCACTTGTGTGGCACGAATGTAACTTGCCCCTTGTCAGCCCGAGCCTGGATATTGTCCAGGTCTTGCTGCATTTGGACAGGGACTGCTTCATTATCTGAGGAGTCGCGAATGGTGCTGAACATTGTGCAGTCGTCCGCAAACATCCCCACTTCTGACCTTATGACAGAAGGAAGTTTTCAGAAAGTCAGTCCTGTAGCCACTAGTTCCCGGGGAGGGGCTCCCCCACCAGAATGATAGACTGAAGGTTTTGCCCACACTTCTTCTTTTGCGCTTTAATAATTCTTCAGGGTATTTTTCATTTTCAGGCCCCAGTGGAGCAAGGGGAAGACCTCTTATGAAACAACACAAGTGGCACTTTAACCGTGGGATCAGGAGGGTTGGTGCTGGCGACAATGAAAACATGGGGGCTGAGGGGGCCCCGAAAGCAACCAAACCTTGGAACTGTCCTTAGAAAATCACAACATTATCATCTCTCAGCTGGCCGACGCCCAGGCGAAGAGCCCCACAGGCTGTCCTGGAAATAGCGGCCAAAAGGGGTCCCTTGAAACTAATAAAAGAAAAAATAAATAATTAAGCAAAAGGGGTCCCTGACGGGACACAGGATAAACAGTGAAAATAGGGACAATCCTTTCAAATATGGGACAGCTGAACTCCTGCGGTGGAGTCGCCGGGTGGACATCGCCATGGGCATGTCAGTTGGAGCTGCCACTTCCCTGGTTCCTCCACACCATCCGGAAAGGGATGGGATTCCCACAGGCAGCTTGTGGAATGACCCCCTCTGGGACGACCATCCGGCCATGGTCACTTCTTAATAAGTTCATAAGATATAGGAGCAGAATTAGGCCATTCGGCCCATCGAGTCTGCTCCGTCATTGTATCATAGCTGATATGTCCCTCGTCTGCTACCTACAATGAGACCAAGAGCTTGATTGCGAAATCAGCCAGAGGATCTCCTCCCTCGAACACATGACCTTGGCGCAGGAGTCGGCAATTCAGCCTCCCGAGCCTACACACCCTCAATGTGATCATGGCTGATCCCATCCTGGCCTCAACTCCACTGATCTGCCCGTTCTCCATAACCCTTCAACCCGTTGCCGATTAAAAATCTGTAAATTTACTCACTGTCCCAGTATCCACCGCACTCTGGGGGTAGCGAATTCCACAGATTTACAACCCTTTGGGAGAAGTAGCTGCTCCTCAAACCTGTTTTAAATTTGCTACCTCTTATTCTGAGACTTGACCTCTCATTTTAGAATGTCCCACAAGAGGAAGCATCAGCTCCACGTCCACTTTATCCAGACCTTTTGTTTTTAAACAATTAGGGGCAATTTAGCATGGCCAATTCACCGACCCTGCACATCTTTGTGGGGGTGAGACCCACGCAGACACGGGGAGAATGTGCAAACTCCACACGGACCGTGACCCGGGACCGAACCTGGGACCTCGGCGCGGTGGGGCAGCAGCACTAACCACTACGCCACCGTGCTGCCTCTAGCCATACCTTTTAGCATCTTGTATACCCCAATTAGATCTCCCCTCGTTCTGCTAAACTCGAGAGAGTACAGGCCTAAACTGTTCAATCTCTCCTCAAATGACAAGCCCCACATCAAACCCCTCACCTCTGGGCTCCTGACCCTGAGCTGAGCCCAATGTCAGTGTGCAAATAACCTCAGCACAAGTCACCGGAAAAGCTCTCGCTGACACGGGGTAGAACGAAAGGAGAGGGAATACCCCCACTCCCACCAGCATCAGTAGCGTGCACCGGAAGAAAACACAGAACACGGGCAGAAACATTGCGAAGACACCAGCTTCCCACTGAAGACAAATCGAGACCAGCTGCCGAGTCAGCCATCCCCCCCCCCCCCCCCCCCCCCGCAGCCTCAGTGGCGGACCCACATCGGTGGAAAGGCGCTCACTGCGAGTACAGAGAAATACGCACCAAGTGCGTGTCTATCAGTGAAAATGTGTGTGTGACTCCACATGCATGTCTGTCAGGCGTGCGTGAAAACAAGCAGCACAGATCACCGGAAAAGATCACGCCGACATGGGACGCGACAGAGGAAGGAGAGAGGGACCCCACCCAACATACCCCAGATAGGAAAAAGGATGAGACTGACTGTAAATTAAAGTCATTAATAATCTGTTGATTATTCTTGTGTCCACTATGTATGCACTGTGTATGTTCCTCGGCTTTTCACTGTACTTCGGTACACGTGACAATAACTCCAATCAATCAATCAAGTCATTATATGAATCAGGTGTGTCTAGTCTGCCACAAGGGGAAGCCGGTTGGCTAATCAACTCCCCGACCCTTCCTTGATAGGCCACTTGTGCCCATTACTTCAGCGTTGCATTGCATGCTTATGCCACTGATTGACTCACAGCTGTTCATGGTAAACCACAAACCAGAGGCAAGCTGCCATGAGGGTGGCATGAACCATGTGGGGAAAGAAACATTGTTAAAGAGGCTGAATATACGTCCTGTTTTCCCGTTGGCGCCGACTGCATTTTCCCCGGTTTTCTCCCAGGACTCACACTGATAAAATGTGGGACAATTCCGCCCAGCTGCTTAAATTCCGCCCAGGAGCTTAAATTCCAGCTCAGCGGCTGGGCATTTTAAATTGAATTAATGAGTTAAATCTGGAATGTAAAGCTCATCTCGGTAATGGTGATCATGAAATTAATGGATTGTTGTTGAAACAAAACAATCTGGTCCATTAATGTCCTTTTAGGAAGGAAATCTGCTGTCCTTATCCGGTCTGGCCTATCTATGACTCCAGACGCACAGCAATGTAACTTGCTCTTTAACTGCCCTCTGCATTGCCGTAGAAGCCACTCAGTTATATTTATAAGCAGCTCATCAGGGGCAGCATGGTGGCGCACTGGTTAGCACCGCTGCCTCATGGCGCCGAGGACCCGGGTTCGATCCCAGCCCCGGGTCACTGTCCGTGTGGAGTTTGCACATTCTCCCCGTGTCTGCGTGGGTCTCACCCCCACAACCTAAAGATGTGCAGGCGAGGTGGATTGGCCAAACTAAATTGCCCCTTAATTGGAAAAAAATAATTGGGTACTCCAATTTTATATAAAAAAAGAAAGCACCTCCTCCCCACCGTCTTAAGCACCGTTTGGATTGCGCAATGAGAGCTGGACTTTAGTGATACCAAATCCCACAATATGGAAACAGTATTATCTGTTTTAGTTATGTTGATTGATGAATAAATATTGACAAGTCCACCAGGAAAGCACCTGCTGCCTATAAAATGAGCTTGAGAATAATGGATTAAAGTGAATGGCTTCGAACTATAGGGATAACTTTAAACAAAGACTGGCATTTACATAGCACCTTTCCTTGCTTTGAAAGTACAGTCACTTGTAAGAAATGCTCCAGTGAAGCATGTTTTAGAACATACAAGTTACAGTCGCGCCACACAAGTGCCAGGCAATGACCATCTTCAACAAGAGAGGATCTAACCACCACCCCTTGACATTCAATGGCATTACCATCGCTGAATTCCCCCACTGTTAATATCCTGGGGGCTACCATTGATCAGAAACTGAAGTGGACCAGCCATATTAATGCTGTGACTACCAGGGCAGGTCAAAGACTAGGAATCCTACAGCGAGTAACTCAACTCCTGACTCCCAAAGCCTGTCCATCATCTACAAGGCACAAATCAGGGGGTAATGGAATACTCTCTCTGCACTTGCCTGGATGAGTGCAGCTCCAACAACACTCAAGAAGCTCAACACCATCCAGGACAAAGCAGCCCCGCTTGATTGCTCCCCCTTCCACAAACATTCAAATCCTCCACCACTGATAAACAGTGGCAGCCGTGTGTATCATGTACACGATGCGCTGCAGTAACTCACCAAGGTTCCTTAAACAGCACCTTCCAAACCCACTACCATCACTATCCAGAAGGACAAGAGCAGTAGATACCAGAGAACCCCAACACCTGGCGATTCCCCTCCTAGTCACTCACCACCCCGACTTGGAAACATATCGATGTTCCTTCACTGTCGCTGGGACAACATACTGGAACTCACTCCCAACTGCACAGGCGGTGCACCTACACCTCAGGGACTGCAGCGGTTCAAGAAGGCAGCACACCACCACCTTCTGAAGGGCAACTAGGGATGGGCAATGAATACTGGCCTAACCAGCATCCCGTAAATAAATTTTTAAAAATAAAATGAAGGGCGCTGTATAAATCCAAGTTGTTGTTGAAACTTGACAGCCAATACGTTCATATCGAGCAGTGTAAGAACGATTACCCTGGCTGATGTAAGCAGACAAAACCTTGTTGTGTTTGTGTAACATTTCCTGCAAGCTCTTTCACAGGGCCAACAAGCCATTTCGAGTAATTGTGGTAAAAAAAATAGCAGACAGAGCAATGTGCTCTGATTCTTTTTAAGCATTTTAATGGAAATCGATTTGAAATCCTACCTTTACCAAAGGGCTCAGATGGAAATGCAAGTTAATTGGGCAACAATATCATCTGCGGTAATTTCTGTCTCGCATGTCGGTTTCTCCCGCAAGAAAAATCACAGTTCCTAATAAAATGATAGCCCCAGAGGGACAGGGGCAGGGGCATAAATAACACCAAGCAGCCTTTTCTCACCTTGGTCCAACAATTAGATTCATCAATTACTTGTAATCTCACTAATTATTTTTTAATCTGTCATTTTCTTATCTCGTTCGAGCCTTACTGTTGTCACACCTTCTTGTCGTCCTGCAAAAACTGGCACTATTAAAGCCTACTTGTTAAATGCGCGGGGGTGCTGGAGAGGAAAGTGCAGAAACACCCACCTCGCCTGCGAAAGGAGATGCAAAATATTGTGAAGCCGGAACTCTGTCGTGCATTAGGAGAATGCACCAACCCATTTTCTGTAATGGCCAATTAAGGTAGACCCATATTCCCTACACCCACCCTATTCAATTTCAGAAATGTCTCACCTTCAGGAATCATTTAAAAAATATATAATTTAGAGTACCCAATTCATTTTTTCCAATTAAGGGGCAATTTAGCGTGGCCAATCCACCTCCCCTGCGCATCTTTGGGTTGTGGGGGCGAAACCCACGCAAGCACGGGGAGAATGTGCAGCTCCACACGGACAGTGACCAAGAGCCGGGATCGAACCTGGGACCTCGGCGCCGTGAGGCAGCAATGCTAACCACTGTGCCACCGTGCTGCCCCACCTTCAGGAATCATGACTAACACTGGAAAAGTAATCGAAAAGCAGAATACGGAAATAAAAATACCCCAAACGCTGGGAATCACCTGCAGTGGAGCGAGACACAGAGGGCGCGATTCAGCGAACACGTTGTGCCCGGCGTGGGTCTGGGTACACCAGGTGGATAGCGGGAGAGGGAAACATCGAGATTTGCGCCGGGTGCAAACCATTTTGCGATTCACGTGGCCCGCTCCCATTGGCGAGTTCCGGACCGCGCCCAAAAACGGCAAGAATATCATTAACTCTCATGTGCCTGTCTGTCCCACCAAACAGTCCCAGGACTGCGGCTTCTATCCTGAAATTCCATTTCACTACCTTTGACTGTGAGCAGCCTCCAGCTTCACAGCTGAAGGCTATTTCAATTGAGGAATTAACCTTGTTAGTTGTGATAACACTGCATGCTCCTCAACTCTCAAGTGCCTCCTCGAGGACACAGGTGCCATGCGTCAGAGGATGATTAGTGCAGCAAACTTTGATACCTAAACAATGTGCCTGAACTCCAAGATCATCAGCACCATAGAGGGTGTTGCCAGCTTTCAAACACTAATGGGCAGACCTTCAGCACTGAGGATCCTTTCGCAGTCAAAGGGTAAGAATGTAGATGAGCAGAGGGCAAGTGAGCACGAGCCCTGGCAGAGGTCTGGGGCCTGGGGTCTAGGGGCTCCTGATGTGGCCAGGAGTGAGTCTGCAGAGCAGGATTTGCCAACACTAGTGGCACACTGAATGGCACTCTGAGAGAAGACAGGACAGTCACGGTAAGGGTGGAAGAGGCTTGGGGGATTTGAGGGTCCCGGGTAGGAAGCTCCTATTGCTTGTCAGTCTCTCTCTCCTTCTCCAATTCCTGACAGTAATGACAATGTTTGCTGGAGTAGATCCCGCGGAGGCTGCCCTCGGGTTGCTTGTGGCCGCCGAGTCGGCCAAACACCGTAGAAGGCTGCATCGACAACGCAGGCAGTGCAAGGGGGCCACAGCACACCCTGAAGATCCGACCACCCATCAGGCTGAGGAGGAACCCAGAAGGGGAAGCCAGCGACAGCTCAAGGTGTACAGGTGTCTGTCGGGCACTGGGGAACTCCATGGGATGGAGGGGAAGCTGAAGTGAGCTCCAGAGGCCTTTACGTCATCTGGCACTGCCAGAGTTGGAGGTCCTCCTTTGTCTGCACCATGGTAGGTGAAATGGACATTCTGAATTCCCCCTCAGTGTAACCAAACAGGCACCAGAATGGTGACTAGGGGCTTTTCACAGTAACTTCATTGCCTTGTTAATGTAAGCCTACTGTGACAATAATAAAAGATTTTTATGATTAGATTATCATGGTGTCGATGCCCTTAGCAATTCTCCTCAGTGAGGGGATCATGGTCTGCAGTATCTCAGAATGTCCATCTATGTCTAGGTCACATTCCTCAGTGACTGGGACATGGTGTCAAGGTCCTCAGCTATGTTCATCACAGACTGAGCCGTATTTTGGACGCCACCACACAAAACATGGACATTGTGCTCCAGATTTTGCACTGTTGTTGCCATGCTAGCAGTATTGACCTCGGTGCCATGCACTGTTGGCACCATCTCCTGCACCTACACCTTTGGGGCTCCGTCAATTTGCCTTTCAATCACTGGAATGTCACAGACATGCCCTCCCAGATCTCACGGCTGTGTCCTACCTGCAACAACTCTGGGAGAACCTTGCCAGAGGCTCGGCATCTGGCTGGGACCCAACTGGGTATTGGGATCCAGCAGACCTCCGGCTGCCGCCTCCCATGGATGTTCTCCCATGTTGGCAGGGGGTGGGGGGGATACTACTCCTAATGGCCCAGCCCCATCAGATGGAGATCCTGCGAGACAATGGCCATGTGGTCAATGAGAGGGAAGGATCATTTTGTCAGATATGAACAATTCACTTGAGACACATCAATGGGGCAATGGATCCTCACTCTTGGTGACTGCTCTCTCCTCGGGCAACCCCGTCAATTCCAGGGCCTGTTCCTCATAGGGGAATAGGCCTCGAATCTTTGGGAATCCTCCTCCCCGTCTTGGCCCTTTCCCTTTCATTATGGGCGATCATCTCCTGTGGGGGCATAGAGAGGGCATTGTGTCAGGGGGCATTAGTGGGCGTCGCACCTGGGCATGAAGTGGTGGTGCTGGAGGGTGCAAGGAGGTTCTGAGGAACAAGCATGAAGATCGGATGTGGGGAGGGTGCGAGGTGTCAGCCAGTGGATAGGGTTGGGGGAGTTTGGAATTTGAGGTGCGCCAGGCAGAACAGATGGCAGGAGAGAGGTGACACGCCACGGGACTGGGGTGGTGTCCAGGCACAGACCGCCATTGCCGTAGCGTGCAAGCCAGTCGTCGTACTGTGCACTCCACTGACCACCCACATTGCCCCTGGTTCGGCAGAATGTCACCAGCCCTCTGGGCCCCTGCACACGACAAGCTGATCTTCACAAACCGGAAGGGGTTCCACTCGATGAAAGTACGGCTGGTACGTAACCATCAGCTGCACATCATGCACGTCTGCACCCGATACCCGGCAGTGTGCACAACCCTTTCATCCTGCCACACTCAACAGTTCCTGGCCTATTTGAGGCTGGGGGCTTGGCTCCTGGTGACAGGGGTTACTGCTGTGGTCATGGCTGATGACACCTATTCACAGGCCACAGACCGACGCGGAGACCTGCTACAGCAAAGCCCATGAAGTGACCAGAAGCATAATCGAGCGGTGCTCCGACCTCCTGAAGAAGTAGATCAGGTGCCTGGACCGCCCTGGAGGGGCCCTCCAGTGTAGTACTGGGACGGTCACCCGCATCATGGTGGCCTGCTGCGTCCTCCATAACATCAGAGGGGCGACGTGCTGGAGGCGGAGGATGAAGGCTATCCCTCGTCCGACGAGGAGGATGCGGAGGAGGGCGAGGTTGGTCAGGACAGAGAGCCCGGGCAGGCACGGGAGTTTGCCCGATGTGTACACCAGGGCCAATGCGCACTGGATGCTCCAATCACCTCCAGGTTCATGGACTAGGGTGGGGGGAGGGGACTGGTCAGCGGCCCGGACAATTAATCCCAGCGCCAACCTCTCCTCCCCTCCCCTCCCATCCCGCCTGCAGCCCCCTCCGTGATACATACCTGCCGCACAACAGGGTGTGAGCCCTGGGTTGGTTTTAACCGCAAGTCTGGTCCATGGGACGGAGGATGATGACAACCCGCTCTGCGATGAGCTTTGGTGCTCCGCATCGTTTGACAATGTCTGATTCCTGCCCATGGGAGCACTTTACACAGTCCACCTGGGTGATTCCTCCCTGTGAGTTGGCCATCCCATCACTCGGTGCCATGGAATCTCCAGGGTGGCGGAGGTGGGGACGGGGGTGAGCGGGGCTGGAGGATGGGGGTGGGACATCGGAGCAGTGAGCGCTGGCTGAACTGCGATCCCGGAGCCAAGCCCACTGCTGCCCAGTCCCCCTCCCCCCACCGGCGCCCCCTCTGCAGCCAGACCAGCCCACCCCTCACACCCTCTGACAGAGCCCCCAGGCAGCTTGTAACATTGTGCACAGGTGCTTATTGTGAAAACAGATATACAGGTTTGTGCCCTAGGCTCTATCGCTAAACTGTGCCCTGAACCCGTATCTACCTTCCTGGTCTTACCGGCTTTAACGCTACATCTAGGTGGATCCCCAGATGGTAAATCAGGAGTGGATGTGGCCTACTGCAATTCCCGCCCTGCGACCTGGCGGGCATCTTCTCGGGCGACCGGACCTGGATAAACCCAGCTGCTGCTCGGGTGTCCCAGGTGGCGTGGTGCTGCCCTGTTCTGCCCGCTGCCCATGTTATGCGCCAGGAAGAAGAGGGGATGTGGGGGGAGGAGCCTGAGGTGCTGCGGGGTTCCGGCACCCCCTCTGCGGGAGTCGCCAGCACGGGCCCCATCACCACCTCCTCCCTTGGAATGCTCGATGGGACAGGGGTGCAAGTGGGGTTCTTGAGGCGCTGCCAGTCCTGGACGCCCGATGCCATCTCGACCAGGGTCTGCATGCTCGTGGCCATGGAGCGCAGTAAGTGGACCATCACCGTCAGGGACTGCGCCACATCACGCTGGGACTCTGCCACCACCTTCTGGGTTTGTGCCATATTAGGCAGTGGCTGCGCCATCTCCCTCTGGGATTGGGCCACGCCGGCCAGCGCCTGGGCAATGCTGCCGGAGCTCGCAGCCGCGGCTCGCTGTGACTGGGCCACGCTCAGGAGCCCCGCTGCAATGTCCAGGTAGCCCTGGCACATGACTGCCTGTGAGAGGGCAGCCCCGTCCTGGGCATCGGCCTCTGCCTGCACAGTGTGCCCGAGACCTTGGACACGCTCATCAATGGCCGTAGCACCCACCCCCCCCCCCCCCCAAGGCCTCCACCGCGGTCACCACCCATGCGGTATTGGCCTGGTGGCACACATGGCATCACCAGCTCCTGCTCCTGCACACGGTTAGGCTCCTCCAACTGCACCTGCAGATACTGGGGGCTCATCGACAACCCCTCATGTAGTCCCTGGCCCTGTGGTTGCATCTCCACAATCAATGGGACTGTTCCAGAAGCCCGAAACCCATCTGGACGGCAGCTAGTCCCTGGTGTCCTCCGGCCTTCTGCCCCCTCGGGAGTTCCTACCCCTACCTGCAGTACCAGAGCCTGTGTGAGGCCTACAGCAGAGAGTGTCCCAGGAACCTCTTCACTAAAGTGCCCAACCGAGGTGAGTGTCTCTGGGAAGGGTTGGAGACAGCTGTGACAGGAAATCTGTGTCGTCCTCGGACTCGAGCTCCGGGGTGTCCTGGGTCTCGTGTCCGTGGCTCTCATCCGCATTGGTGTCGTCCTCATCGCTGGTCAGCTGGCTGTGGCCAGGGTCGGGGGTGGGAGACACCAGAAGGAACCCCCCCATCACCAGCAGTTCCTGCAAGACACAAGACAAGACGCTTGATTAGGCTGCTACTGGAGGGGAGGGGGGGTTGGTGGGAGTATGTTGTGGAGGGGTGAGGGGAGGGTGTTTGGGAGGGAAGAGTAGGGGCATTAGTGGGGGTGAACCGGGGGTGTGGGGATGGGGGTGGAGTTAGGTGTGAGGGTGTTGTGGAGGTGGTGGGGGTGGTGACACGCGAGTCATGGGGAACCGCAACTCAGCTGGGTCTCACTTCCTCCCTCGATGCCGACCTCCATCCCAGCGACTGCCCTTCCTCCTGCTCAGCCAATCACGTCCAGGGCAGTCTGCTCGGCTGTGGTGAGGGGCCGCGGGTCTGGCCGTCTCCTGCCCCCAGCAATTATGGGAGGCCTTCTCCTGAGGGGGCGGGGAAACAGAAAAAGCACAGTGTTAGACAGTTCGAAGGATGCAGCCCAGGGGGCAAGTAGCTGGGTGGCTTCAGTGCCCAGGGCACCTGGCCATGGCGGCTGGTACGGGTGCCGGAATGTGATGCAGGGTGGAGGGTTCAGCCACCCTCCGGTTGGGGGGTGTTGCCCACGATGCTAACTGCCTCTGCCACCTACACCCAGGCCCAGCAAATGGTGGCGGCTGGCAGCCTTCGTTCCGGACCGGTGTACAGGTCGCCTGTCTCTCCCCTGGGGCGTCAAGCAGGGTCTCGTGCGCGGCGTCCATGAAATGGGGTGCCGCTCTCCTTGCTGCCATCTCATTGGCTGGGGTTGTGTGTGCGGGGAGTGAATTGTGTGTATATGGTTGCAGCTTGACAGGCAAATCTCACACCGTTTCTCATTGGAATCGATTGGGTTCCATGTGGCGTCGGCGCTAGCCCGTTAACAGTCGTTGAATTGGTCAAGGAGGGCAGCACGGTGGAGCAGTGGGTTAGCCCTGCTGCCTCACGGCGCCGAGGTCCCAGGTTCGATCCTGGCCCTGGGTCACTGTCCATGTGGAGTTTGCACATTCTCCCCGTGCCTGCGTGGGTTTCACCCCCACAACCCAAAAATGTGCAGGGCAGGTGGATTGGCCACGCTAAATTGCCCCTTAATTGGAAAAAAAGAATTGGGTAAGTTTATAAAAAAAGGAATTGGTCAAGGTGCCGTAGAAGTCCACGACCTCTGCTCTGGCCTACGTCAAGTTTGCCAATCCCAGTCAAATGTAGTGAAATGTTCCATTTTGGATAAATAATGGGAAGAGCCAGGCAGTGATGGCAAATTGCTGCTCTCAAGTCTGATTGCTATCCAGTGATTCAATATGGAAATACGCCCGTGTCATCACCAAATAAGAGCAGACTGAATTTGGTCTCCAGAGTGCTTTGCAGACAATGAAGTATTTTTTGATGTGTGTCACAGTGACATTATAAAAACCACGGCAGACAATTTGTGCAGAGCAAAATCACTGAAATAATGGACAAAATTTAACCCACCTTTGGAAATGATGTGGGAGACAGAAAGGCTGGGGAAATGGCACGGGAAGGCATTGGTGGCATGCACGTATTCGCCCGACGACCATGCTCTGTTACCAGTGTCAGGAAATGTGGCAGACGGGCCCAGGACCCAAATGAGGCAGTTAAGTGGCAACTAAGGACCCCTTTCAGCCTCTTCTGATATTTCTCCCGAATCAGGAAGGCCCACAGTGAGGTGAGGAAACTGGCAGCTGAACCCTGGAGCTTCCCAATCAGCTCTGAGGAAGGGTGGGATTGTCCTCCTTTTAGACAATGTCAGGCCCTCAAAGGGGATCTCCATGGGTCAATGGTACCACCTTCCCTCACCAACCTCAGCTCCTAAACCTGCCTCAGGATCTGCCTGACTAGCCTGGCTGCACCGAGACCTTATTGTGAAGCTGCAGCTCCATTGATGCTATCACATTACTCCAGGTGCAGTACCAGCGGTGGCCACTGCAAGCAGTGGCAATGCTGAGCTGCCGGCCATCTGACTGGCAGCCGCAGGTTACTTTAGTCACACAGGTGGGGTCGGACACTTCCCATACAGCCTGCTTTTGGCTATGGCAGTGTGAACTTGCACCCGGACAATGATTCCCCACATTTCCTTTTAATTTTGTTCCTTCAAGTGCCGTGTGTCCGTTCGTTCTTCATTTCTGTACAAGGTGAGTCAGTTTGTCATGATCGACATTATCCAGTCCTGTCCTAATCTTAAAAACAGCAATCCCCGTTCAGAACATTTACGGCCTAATACATCACTTTGTGTTCAATTAATGTTCAGCCAGTGACAGAGATTGTCAGAGCCAATGATCATCATTGAATAGGCACGGCAATACCATTTCAATGATCACCTCCACAGTCAACAACTCACAATCCATGTGCACCTTTGATTGAAGTTTTTGAGGAGGTGACTAGGTGTGTAAATGAGGGCAGTGCAGGTGATGTAGCCCACATGGAATTCAGTGAAGCCTTTGACAAGGTCCCTCATTGGTGGCTGATCACGAAGGTCACGAAGGGCCGTTTGGATCCAAGATCCAAGATCCAAGATTGGCCTTGTGGCAGGAGGCAGAGAGTGTTGGTCGAAGATTGTTTTTGTTCACTGGAAGCCTGTGCCGAATGGTGTACCATGGTGATCAGAGCTGTGCCCCTTGCTGTTTGGATTGTACATTAACAATCTGGGTGGGGGGGGCAGCATGGTGGCGCAGTGGTTAGCACTGCTGCCTCACGGCGCCGAGGTCCCAGGTTCGATCCCAGCTCTGGGTCACTGTAAGTGTGGAGTTTGCACATTCTCCCCGTGTTTGCGTGGGTTTCGCCCTCACAACCCCAAAAATCTGCAGGGTAGGTGGATTGGCCACGCTGAATTGCCCCTTAATTGGAAAAAAATGAATTGGGTACTCCAATTTTTTTTATTTTTTAAACATTCTGGGTGGGATGATCAGTAAGTTAGCAGATGACCCAGCAATTGGTGGTGTGGGAAATAGCAAGGAGGAAAGCTTTAGATGACAGGATTATATAGACGGGCTGGTTAGATGGGTGGAACAGTTCCAAATGGAAAATAACCCTTCTAACTGTGAGGTGATACACTTTGGTAGGACCAACAAGGCAAGGGAATACACAATGAGTGGTCGGACCCCAAGAAGTGCAGAGGACCAGAGTGACCTTGGGGTGAATGCCCATAGATTCCTGAAGATAAGCAGTTAAGGTGGTTAAAAGGCATGTGAAAAATTTGCCTTTATTAGCCGAGGCACAGTAGCGCAGTGGTTAGCACTGCTGCCTCATGGCACCGAGGACCCGGGTTCGATCCCAACCCCGGGTCACTGTCCATGTGGAGTTTGCACAAAGATGTGCAGGGTAGGTGGATTTTAACAGTCCCACATGGTATAAGGTTGGTCTTGTCAACCCAGGCCACTCGTTCAGCATCAGAAAGCACAGCAAAGACATCCTGCGGGATAATGGCTACTATGATCAGATCACCTTACACCGTGTATCACAAAAAGCCATGAACAGGCCTGAGGTTGTCACTTTTGGCCTTGAAATGTGCCCAGTCCACCTCAGATTATCCTGGCAGGATGAGGGGGTGGATTCTCCGTTTTGGGGATAGTGTCCCCAGGCCGTCGTGAAAACTGTGGTCTTTTACGCCAGGAAAACTGGTGTCAAAACATTCGTAGCCCTGCAGGGGGCTAGCAGGGAGCTGTCGTGGAGCTCGCAGCTCCAGCTGCCGCTACGGCCCCCGCACCTCCGGGTCAGAGGACGCCCAGGCACACGGCGGTGGCCATGCCGTGCTCCATAGCGGACTTCAGCCCGCGGACTTGGACCGGCAAAGTAGTGCCCCGCATCGGCAGCTCACGCCCTGGACCACCCGCGCACATTGCCCCCAGCCCCACATGAAACCCCCCCCCGCCCGCCGATCGGCCCTTCCCCCAACTGTGGCGACCCGGACTGAGTCTGCAGCTGCCACGCGAGGATCCCGGACGGTGGGACCATGAGTGGTCCACGCCGTCGGGAACTCAGCCGGTCGGGGACGGAACATTGTGGAGCGGACCTCAGGAAAGCCCTGAGGCAGTGGATACTCGGCACGGCGTACACCACCAGTACGCTGATTTTCGGGGGCGGAGAATTTAAAAACCGGCGGTGCTCCCGATTTCGGCGCTGAAACGTATTCTCCACCCCGTCGCCGAACGCGATTTTGGTGTCGGGGAGCAGAGAATCCAGCCCAAGGTCTCTCAGGCATGTGAGCAACAGGTGAAGCCAGCTGCTACTCTGCAGTCACATTGTTTTCGACTGCAGACCAGGACTTGAATTAATTCTTACCCTTTCTCAATCAGGTGCAAATTAGAGTGATTGGCATTCAAATGGTGGCAGCCAATTTGTAAACCACAAACTCTCATCAGCAGCAATGTGATAGTTACGCACAGAATCTGTTTGAGTAATAGTGACCCGGGGGGGGGGGGACGGTAGCACAGGGGTTAGCCCTGTTGCTTCACAGCGCCAGGGTCCCAGGTTCGATTCCTGGCTTGGGTCACTGTCTGTGCGGAGTCTGCATAAGAACATAAGAACTAGGAACAGGAGTAGGCCATCTGGCCCCTCGAGCCTGCTCTGCCATTCAATGAGATAATGGCTGATCTTTGTGGACTCAGCTCCACTCTCCGGCCCGTACACCATATCCCCGAATCCCTTCATTCTTTCGAAAGGTATCTATCTTTTTCTTAAAAACGTTTAAAGAAGGAGCCTCAACTGCTTCACTGGGCAAGGAATTCCATAGATTCACAACCCTTTGGGTGAAGAAGTTCCTCCTACACTCCGTCCTAAATCTACTTCCCCTTATTTTGAGGCTATGCCCCCTAGTTCTGCTTTCCCCGACCAGTGGAAACAACCTGCCCGCATCTATCCTATCTATTCCCTTCATAATTTTATATGTTTCAATAAGATCCCCCGCATCCTTCTAAACTCCAATGAGTACAGTCCCAGTCTACTCAACCTCTCGTCATAATCTAATCCCCTCAACTCTGGGATCAACCTAGTGAATCTCCTCTGCACTCCCTCCAGTGCCAATATGTCCTTTCTCAGGTAAGGAGACCAAAACTGAACACAATACTCCAGATGCGGCCTCACCAACACCCTATACAATTGCAGCATAACCTCACTAGTCTTGAACTCCATCCCTCTAGCAACGAAAGACAAAACTAATTAGCCTTCTTAATCACCTGTTGCACCTGCACATCAACTTTTTGCGACTCGTGCACCAGCACACCCAGGTCCCTCTGCACAGCAGCATGTTTTAACATCTTACCGTTTAAATAATAATCCATTCTGCTGTTATTCCTCCCAAAATGGATAGCCTCACACTTGGCAACATTGAATTCCATCTGCCATCTGCTCACCTAACCTATCCAAATCCTTCTGCAGACTTCCGGTATCCTCTGTACTTTTTGCTTTACCACTCATCTTAGTGTCGTCTGCAAACTTTGACACATTGCACTTGGTCCTCAACTCCAAATCGTCTATGAAAATTGTGAACAACTGCGGGCCCAACACTGATCCTTGAGGGACCCCACTAGTTACAGGTTGCCAACCAGAGAAACACCCATTTATCCCCACTCTCTGCTTTCTGTTAGTTAACCAATCCTCCACCCATGCTACCACTTTACCCTCAATGTCATGCATCTTTAGTTTATGCAGCAACCTTTTGTGTGGCACCTTGTCAAAAGCTTTCTGGAAATCCAGATATACCACATCCATTGGCTCCCCGTTATCTACTGCACTGGTAACATCCTCAAAAAATTCTACCAATTTAGTCAGACACGACCTACCCTTTGTGAACCCATGCTGCATCTGCCCAATGGGACAATTTCCCTCCAGGTGCCCTGCTATTTCCTCCTTAATAATAGATGCACGTTTGCCCTGTGTCTGCGCGAGTTTTCTCCGGGTGCTCCGGTTTCCTCCCACAAGTCCCGAAGACGTGCTGTTAGGTGAATTGGACATTTGTACCCGAACAGGTGCCGGAATGTGGCGACTAGGGGCTTCTCACAGTAACTTCATTGCTGTGTTAATGTAAGCCTACTTGTGGCAATAATAAAGATTATTATTCTATTGGTTCAAGGTGACCCATATTTAAAGCCACAGCAGAGAGATTAGCTCCATGTGTGATGATGTCACCACCATCATGACATCATCACCACTGCCACTGCCGCTTTGCAGAAACAGCAGTTAGGAAACAAGAAACCCACAAAATGCAGCTAAAACTCAAAGATCCCAATCGGTTGTAATGGTGCTGGAGTCGGCGATTAAAGGAAAACAGAGCAGCAGCTGTGCTTTTGCACTTTTATTTTGCGTGATTGATTAGACAGGGGCCATTGCCAAGGTTTGCAGATTTGTTTGGATATTAATCAGAAGATTATGTTCCAAGTATAAACTGGATTCGGAACAAAACAAATCTTTGGCAACTTAGCAATCCATTTTATTGTGTGAGTTAGCGGTATTTAGATGGAATGATTAAATTTGTTGGAATTGTTATCTTCGGAAAATGGCAGCTGAGTAGATAGTAGATAGATAGGTGAATTGGACATTCTGAATTCTCCCTCAGTGTACCCGAACAGGCTCCGGAGTGAGGCGACTAGGGAGTTTTCACAGTAACGTCATTGCAGTGTTAATGTAAGCCTAATAATAATCTTCCAATAATCTTTTTATTGTCACAAGTAGGCTTACATTAACACTGCAATGAAGTTACTGTGAAAAGCCCCTCGTCGCCACATTCCGGCGCCTGTTCAGGGCGACAGAGGGAGAATTCAAAATGTCCAATTCACCTAACAGCACGTCTTTCAGGACTTGTGGGAGGAAACTGGAACGCCTGGAGGAAACCCACGCAGACACGTGGAGAACGTGCAGACTCCGCACAGACAGTGACCCAGCGGGGAATCGAACCTGGGACCCTGTGCTGTGAAGCAACAGTGCTAACCACTGTGCTACCATGCCTACTTGTGACATTAATAAAGATTATTATTCGCTTTTTCTTCTGACAGCAGGGTCGGTTACAAAAGGAAACAAATTGAAGAAAATTGACAGAAGAGCCATGTTGTAATACGTCTTTTTTAAAAATACATTTACAGTACCCAATTCATTTTTTCCAATTTGGGGCAATTTTGCGTGGCCAATCCACCTACCCTGCACATCTTTGGGTTGTGGGGGTGAAATCCACGCAAACACGGGGAGAATGTGCAAACTCCACATGGACAGTGACCCAGAGCTGGGATCAAGCCTGGGACCTCGGCTCCATGAGGCAGCAGGGCTAACCCACTGCACCACCGTGCTGCCTTGTAATATGTCTTTAAGGAATAGCAGCATGGCATCACTGGAATGGAAGTGTGTCATGTGATTCAGTCTCAGTTTCACTTTGGCCTCAAGCAGAGCACAGCACACACAACCCTGCTGCTGATCTCTATAAATTTCAGATCCATGTATACCTGTTTCCTGTACCTCATTTAAATAAATGTACCCACAATATGCTTAGCCAGTTCCTTATGAATGATTGTTGCTTTTATGTCATATAAAATCACACCATGGTGTTCAGCGATGGTCAAACAGTCAGGCAACAAGCTTAAGTGCAGAAACAATATGGCGAACAGCCTTAGATCGTGCTACCTAGCATGAACTAACCCTTGACATTCTGGTCAGAATGCAGTGAGTTTGCATTGTCAGAGATTGTTGAAATCGCAGATCGTTGACTGCATAGAAAAGCTTTGAAGACACAGAGCAGGTAAGTGCTCAGGTAAGGAGCTATAACAGACCGGTCCCTCCTGGTGAGATTGCAGCACCCGGTGTGTCAGTTCTGTGAGCGGGGCAGTGGGTCAGGAGGACAAGCTCCAGGTTAGCTCAGTCGGTTAAGGTGTGTGACCAGGGTGTGGGCTGGATCGATATCAAGCAAGGGAGAAGCAGACAAAACAAAACTAATAAAACTGCCATAAATCAGGCCAGAGAAGTTTGTGATTATAACGAGGTGGCTTCGGAGTTGAAGTTGAATAAAACAAGGAGGAAGGTCAAAAGGGTATTGTCCGAATATCAACAAAATTCCCCCGTTTGAATTGGGATGTATAGGCCTATGGCATGGTGGCACATTGGTTAGCACTGATGCCTCACAGCACCAGGCACCCGGATTCGAATGCAATCTTGGGTGAATGTGTGTGTGTGGAGCCTGCACATTCTCCCCATGCCTGCGTGGGTTTCCTCCGGGTGCTCCCACAGCCCACAGATGCTTAATTGCAGCATGGGGTAGGCATGCAGAAATAGGGCAAGGGATTGGGCCTCAGTAGGGTGGTTGTTTAAAAGGGTCGGTGCAGACTCGATGAGCCGAATGGCCTCCTTCTGTACTGTAGGGATTCTATGATTCTATGATCCTGTGATTCGATGAAGGTGTGTACTATGGTTTTTCAAACACAGAGCTGGCAGGCAGAATTGTTGGGTTGTCCACTGCATGGAAGAATTCCAGAAAGATCTGTAGACTATCCCGAAATTTATAGCATTGAAGAGCTACTCTGGGATAGGTGCATGTATAAAGTGATCCTCGCAGGTTGATGAAGATTACAGGTCCGAAGCACAACCCCAATTATTGATGCACTCGCCAGCACACCAAAACACAGCAATCCTTGTGGACGCTGTGGCCTCCTGCAGGCACCAAGGAAATGCCCAGCTTCCAGAAACTCGGCAAGGCGTGTGGCAGAAAGGGCCATTGGCAGCGACAGTGCACGAGAGCAAAGGCTGATGCAGCTACAATAAACTGTACACTGGTCCACTCAAACCATCCACAATGAGTACCTTCAAGCAATAATAATGACTACCCAGTGACACATCACAAACATCTACATGAAATGACGGATGAACTAGGAAATGCCAATGATGTGCACGGCAAGACGGAGAGGGGTGAACACAGGTTTCACACCGTCAATCTCTGAGAGAACACATGTCTGAGAACACGCACGAACAGACTCAAAAACTGCTTCTTCCCCACTGTCACCAGACTCCTAAATGACCCTCTTATGGACTGATTTCATTAACACTACACCCTGTATGCTTCATCCGATGTCAGTGCTTATGTAGTTACATTGTATACCTTGTGTTGCCCTATTATGTATTTTCTTTTATTCCCTTTTCTTCCCATGTACTTAATGATCTGTTGAGCTGCTCGCAGAAAAATACTTTTCACTGTACCTCGGTACACGTGACAATAAACAAATCCAATCCAATCCAAGATACCATCAAACTGTCCAACGCATTTGTCATGATTTGAATTATTTGTTCCAAGTTGGTAGCTATTCGTTATTGTTGAAGATTGACACAGAGGAAAGTGACAACTTGCTGAAAGACATGTATCCACTGACATGGAAGGCCATGGCAAAACCTACTACTGCACAACTTTCAGCGTACGACAGTGTCCGGGTGTGTAAGCACTATCAATTCTCCTGGGTGCCATAGATGGTCTACATCATGGAGACCAAAGACCCAGCACTTGCAGGTTGAGAGGTATACGGTGACCTCATGACAATCCGTGGAATCAGTCGGATGTCATTTGGAAGATCAACTCCCATCACCTCAGTTCATGACCTCACATTGAAATATTCAGAACGTTTTGACAAAATTGGCAGTTTGAAGGGAAATGGGGCGGGATTCTCGGTCCCGCCCCGCCACATTTCCGCCCCAACCGGCCGGTGGGATTCTCCGTTACGCCGGCCGGTCAATGAGGTTTCCCATTGTGGGGCAGCCCCACGCCATCGGGAAACCCCCGGGCGCCAGTATATCGTAGAATCCCGGTGGCGGAGAATCCCGGCCATGATTTGGTTAAACCCGTTACACTTTCAGGAGAAAGCAAGAGCATCAACTGATCCACCACATAAGTGAAGCATTCTCTTACAACACAAATTAAAGTTAGAACTAGACAAAATGGAAAAAGGCGGGATGATTAAAAATGCACAAGACCAAACAGACTGGTGCATCTCAATTACGTGTGTCATAAAGAAGGGCCGATCATTTAGAGTATACCTCAATCTACAATGTTTGAACACAGCTTTGAACTGTTGTCCTTACAAAATACCCACATTAGAAGAATTTAAACTAATATTTGCAAGTGCAAAATTATTCTCGAATCTTGATGCCAAGCATGGCTACTGGTCAGTACGTCTCATGGAGAAGTCCTAAGCTGACTACATTTCGTACCCCATTCGGGCAAGACTATTTTCAATTACTTCCTTTTGGGCTCGCTGTTAATCAGGACTACTTTCAAGCTCACTTGGAGCCCATTATATGGATTGTGCCCGGGTGCATCCATGATGCCAATGTGAGAAGTTCAAAGCAACAACACGACCATAACCTGCACTTATTTACACAAGACGCACAAAATACGCAATTTGTGTCCAACTGTCTGAAACATGATATCAACGTGCGACAGATTGAGTTTTTCAGTTGCTATACTCCAGTGCAGGAGGACGTCCTGATCCAAATAAAAATGAGAATATTAAAGCCATGTTGACTCCTCCAGAAAAGGGCGAGCTTTGAAGACGTCTAGATCAATTTAATTTCTTGTCTACATTCATTCCAAATTTCACTCAAAAATTGTCATTGCTAAGGGAAGCATTGAGAAAGGATATATATGCCTTACCTGTAGCACGCCGCACAGAAATAGTCATTGCAGAAGCATTGACATTGCAATTTTATGACTACTACCCTGGAGATAGATTTCTCACTAAAAGATGAGAGAATGCATACCACAAAAAGGCCAACCAATTGAATTTGCTTCAAAATCTATGTCTGAAATGCAATCCAACTATTCCAACATTGATCAGGAAACATTAGTTTTAGTGTTTGGAAACATGCGTTTTCATAACTATTTGTTTGGCAAAAGACTGGTGATGGAGACTGATCACGAGCCACTGGAAATGAGTTGATGAAAACCATTAACCAGTGCACTGCCAAGATTGATAAACATTCATGGTTATGATTGAGAGATTAGGTACAAGTCAGGCAACCTGATGCTCACATTGGATACTCTTAGTTTACCAAACCCAGCAAAAATCAGGGGCTGGTTTAGCACAGGGCTAAATCGCTGGCTTTGAAAGCAGACCAAGGCAGGCCAGCAGCATGGTTCGATTCCCGTACCAGCCTCCCTGTACAGGTGCCGGAATGTGGCGACTAGGGGCTTTTCACAGTAACTCCACTTGAAGCCTACTTGTGACAATAAGCAATTTTCATTTCATTTCATTTCAAAAACACTCGATATATCCTCTGACCTACAAGTTGACTAAATTAACATTGAACTTGACGATGTTCCCCAAATTGATGGGGTTTATTTTTGTGCAGTATAAATGCCAGAAGTTACAAGAAGAAATGGCAAAAGATTCCACTTTACAGGAACTGTGGAAAAACATCATTAAAAGGTGGCTTAATTTAATTCAGTTTGTCCACAAACATGTGAGGCCATTTTATGTTACTAGGATGAACTGGGCATTTCACAGGGAGCGCAGGAGTCATCATGTTGGAGTCTTTGCAACCTGATATGCTTTGAACTTCATCAATCACACAAGGACATAGATTGGGCGAGAACACTCGCGAAAGAGACAGTCTATATCCAGGTATGAACAATGACACTGAAGCCGTCATCAAGAACAAAGAATAAGGAAAAGTACAGCACAGGAACAGGCCCTTCGGCCCTCCAAGCCTGCGCCGACCATGCTGCCCGTCTAACCTAAAACCCTGCTACACGTCCGGGGTCTGTATCCCTCTATTCCCATCCGATTCATGCATTTGGTAAGGTGCTCCTTAAATGTCACTATCGCACCTGCCTCCACCATGTCCTCCAATAGCGACTTCCAGGCACCCACTACCCTCTGTGTAAAAAAACTTCCCTCGCACATCTCCACTAAACTTTGCCCCTCGCACCCTAAAGCTATGTCCCCTAGTAATTGACTCTTCCACCCTGGGAAAAAACTTCTGACTATCCACTCTGTCCATGCCCCTCATAATTTTGTAGACTTCAGGACAGCATGGTGTCGCAGTGGTTAGCACTGCTGCTTCAGATTCAATCCCAGCTCTGGGTCACTGTCCGTGTGGAGTTTGCACATTCTCCCTGTGTTTGCGTGGGTTTCACGCCCACAACCCAAAGATGTGCAGGGTAGGTGGTCTGGCCATCCTAAATTGCCCCTTAATTGGAAAAAATGAATTGGGTACTCTAACTTTATATTAAAAAAAATAATAATAATTTTGTAGACTTCTATCAAGTTGCCCCTCAACCTCTGTCATTCCAGTGAGAACAAACCAAGTTTATGCAACCTCCCCTCATAGCTAATACCCTCCATACCAGGCAACAGTGTGGCGACCAGAATTGTACACAATATTCCTAGTGTGGCCTAACTAAAGTTCTATAAAGCTCCAACATGACTTGTCAATTTTTATACACATGCCATATGCCTTCCTGACTACCATCTCTACCTGCATTGCCACTTTCAGTGACCTGTGGACCTGTACATCCAGATCCCTCTGCCTGTCAATACTCTAAAAGTTGTGCCATTTACTGTGTACTTCCCATCTGTATTAGAGCTTCCAAAATGCATTATTACCTCATATTTGTCCGGATTAAACTCCATCTGCCATCTCTCCGCGCAAGCTCATGGAGCAAGAGGAGCAGACCATGCCTTGGAGCTGTCCTGCCATGAATTATTCCTTTAAATTAAACCTTTGAAATTAAACTTTAGAAAGATGTTTTTGTGTCAGATTAAATCCAATCCCTGTACACTATTTAATTAGATTTTTTTTTAAAAACTGTGTATTTATCCCCCTTGATATGAGAACAAATCAAAAATAGTTATTTAATTGAAATTTAAAAAGTTATTTAAATCAACTTAAAAATAGTAATTTAAATCAACCCAAAATAGTTATTTAAGTCAAATTTTAAAAATTAAAAAATAGTAATTCAAATCAACTTGAAAATAGTAATCTAAGTCAAATCAAAACTAGTATTTAAATCAGTAACTCCACAGATATTCAAATTTAGCCCAGTGTGCCTTTCAGCCAATCAGGTCAGTTTCGTGTGATGCCACTTTACCAGAATTTTTTTAATTTTGAAACAGACAAACAGCTGTCTTACCTGACAGCGGTGTCCCTAACCAGAACCCTGTCTCTCCGCGCTCTTTACTGAAGTCTCGGCCTTTCTCGCTCTCCGCGCTCTTGACTGAAGTCTCGCCTTCCCTCTCTCCGCGCTCTTTACTGAAGTCTCGCCCTCTCTCTCTCCGCGCTCTTTGTTGAAGCCACGCCCTCTCTCTCTTCCCGCTCTTTACTGAAGTCTCGCCCTGTCTCTCCGTGCTCTTTACTGAAGTCTCGCCTTCCCTCTCTCCGCGCTCTTTACTGAAGTCTCGCCCTCTCTCTCTCCGCGCTCTTTATTGAAGCCCCGCCCTCTCTCTCTCCGCGCTCTTGACTGAAGTCTTGCCCTCTCTCCGCCCTCTTTACTGAAGTCTCACCCTCTCTCTCTCCGTGCTTTTTCCTGAAGTCTCGCCCTCTCTCTCTCAGTGCTTTTTCCTGAAGTCTCGCCCTTTTTCTCTCCGCGCTCTTTATTGATTTCCGGTTTGCATCACTGTCTATGCCGAGTCTGCATGTTCTCCCCGTCTCTGGCTCCGGTTTCCTCCCACAAGTCCCGAAAGACG
Source organism: Scyliorhinus torazame (assembly GCF_047496885.1). Taxonomy (NCBI): domain Eukaryota; kingdom Metazoa; phylum Chordata; class Chondrichthyes; order Carcharhiniformes; family Scyliorhinidae; genus Scyliorhinus; species Scyliorhinus torazame. The sequence continues at coordinate 317,704,674 of NC_092711.1, forward strand.
TGCTGTTATGTAAATTGGACATTCTGAATTCTCCCTCTGTGTACCCGCAGTGTGGCGACTAGGGTATTTTCACAGTAACTTAATTGCAGTGTTAATTTAAGCCTACTTGTGACAATAATAAAGATTATTATTGTGTTAGCGTCAAGGAAACTGTGTCTATGCAACAGGATGTCTCATCACTGCCTTTCATCATTTACAGAACACTCTGCTGGAAGAGGTTACACAACGATTTGCCTTTTGATACAGAACACAATACACGTGTGGGGAAACCAGCTCCCACTATTGGCTAATTCGTTAACAACATTGTCTACCTCATACGCTGCAGGAAAGGATGTCCCCAGACGTGTACATTGGCGAGACCATGCAGACGCTGCGATAACGGATGAACGGACATCGGCCGCAAATCACCGGGCAGGAATGTTCCCTTCCAGTCGGGGAACACCTCTGCAGTCGAGAGCATTCAGCCTCTGATCTTCGGGTAAGCGTTCTCCAAGACGGCCTTCAGGCCGCACGACAACGCAGAATCACCGAGCAGAAGCTGATAGCCAAGTTCCGCACTCATGAGTGCGGCCTCAACCGGGACCTTGGATTCATGTCTCACTATATTTAACTACATCATCTGGCCTGGGCTTGTGAAATCTTACCAAGTGATGAATTCACACCTCTTTAAACTGGGATTATTCCTCTCTCCAGTCGACCATCTGGACCAGTAAAGACTTAATTACCTGCAAAAACTCGCATTCAAAATATCACCTTGCATCATTGACTTTGTGTATATATGCTGTGTTTGTGTAACCTACCTCTTCACTCAGCTGATGAAGGAGCTACGATCCAAAAGCTCGTGATTCCAAATAAACCTGTTGGACTTTAACCTGGTGTTGTAAGACTTCTTACTGTGCCCACCCCAGTCCAACGCCGGCATCTCCACATCATAACTATCAGGAAAGGAATCTCAACAGCCTTTATCTTTCTTGTTTGCGGCACATGCTGGGAATCTCATTGAAGAACAAAATCACGAATGTGGCAGTCCTCTCAAAGGCAAATGTCCCAATTACATCGGCATTCATTAAGCAGAAATGACTTGGCGTGCCTGCGTGGGTTCCACCCCCACAACCCAAGGATGTGCAGGGTAGGTGGATTGGCCACGCTAAATTGCCCCTTCATTGGAAAAAAAATAAATAATTGGGTTTCTAAATATAAAAAAAAAGAAATGACTTGGCTAGCCTCGGGCACATTCACAGGATCGAAAGTGCACGCACACCCAAGTTTTTTTGACCTGGCAAGGTAGCCAGCTGAGCAGTAGAGCACCCAAAGTGCTGTTTCAAGGATGCTTGCCCGACAGCGCTGAGCACCCGGGTTCGATCACTGCTTCCTTAATAATGGATTTTAACAATTTGCCGATGACGGATTGTAGGCTCAGTGACCTCCGGTTTCGTGCTTTCTGTCTCCCGCCTTTGGAAGCAGGCGAAAATTGAACATTAATTTATTTTAACTATATTCAAAGTTCTGCGTAAAGCATCATCTCGCTCCCAGTACAACCCTTGCTGGGAGGTCTCATCTATTCAGGCCCTGCTTTGGGCCGGCTTTCACATCAGTCCTTAACGAGCCCCATGCGGGTAGATTCCGCGCCCTCTCTGGGGAACTCGTACCCCACGAGTCCCACGCGGAGAATAATAATGGTTTCCGCGTGGTCCTCGTGGGGGGCGATGACACCCGCCTTTCATGAATCAAGGTGTTACATTTGCTACTTTCCAATCCAGTCGTGAGTAGGTTAATGAAATGTGAAGACTGACAAATCTCTGTGAACGGTGGCTGAGCACTTTAGAGTTTGAAATCTGCGATGTTTCTTTCATCTTAGTGATCTAAGTGTGCGGTATTGCTTGAATAATTAAGTAGCATTATTGTATTTCACATAATTCTGAAGAGTACATTAATTAGCTGGAGAGAGCCTCGCCTAATAAAAAAGAAAGTTTTGTGCCGGAAATAATTTATCATTGATTAATTAGAAAAAAACTGCTTTATAATAGCTTCAATTAGCGTACAAATGTTCTCCACAATAAAAGCACAATGGGGCACTTTCTATTCTGCATTGTCCAAATCACGATGTCTTAATAGAATTAATTTTGAATTATGTGCTTTTCATCATCAATCCCACTTCTCCTGATAATTGGAGTGACAGGTGATTTTCAAGAAACATTGATAAAAATATTCCCGAACAATAAACGTGCTGACACCTTTCCCCGGCAAGGGATAATCACCCAACTTTACAGAGGCAACCCGTAACTCCACTCACCACAGAGACTCTGTTCCTCGTGTGCAGGACTGGAGGTAATATTGATCTTCTGGGAGAAAGTTCATCACCTCCTGTGAACAGGTCGGAAAAATGTACTTCAGGAAGTTTCAGAATCTCCCGCAGGATCACATAGGTGTGTGACATCTCACTGGAGAGCCAGTTAGATCACGGGAGCCCGTTAGACAGGAGGTCCTTCCCGTTAATGCAATGGAGGCTGGCTATAATTGATGATTATTGTTTTCTCGCCACGGCTGGGTGTGATCCAGATCACGCCAATGGGAGTTGGCCGGTTAGATCGGAAACAGATTGGCGCCCGGCACAAACCCTGATATCGGCCTCTCCCACTATACTATCCAGCTCGGACGACCCAATCCGCGGCGAGCGTAACGCGGACGTCAAATCAGGCCCATCATGTCAGCACCAAGTTGCATGTTTATAGTTATAAAATATCCAAAGATGTTTCACAGGAGAGTTTTCGAATAAAATTTGTCATGAAATGAAATGAAATGAAAATTGCTTATTGTCACAAGTAAGCTTCAAATGAAGTTACTGTGAAAATCCCTTAGTCACCACATTCCGGCGCCTGTTTGGGGAGGCTGTTACAGGAATTGAACTGTGCTGCTGGCCTGCCTTGGTCTGCTTTAAAAGCCAGCGATTTAGCCCTGTGCTAAACCAGCCCCTGCTGTTTGAGCCACATGAGGAGGTAATTGGAAAGGTGCGGATAGGTTTTCAGGATCATCTTAAAACAGGAGAAAGGTTTGGCCAGACAAGGAGTTTGAAGGTAATTCTGAGTTGAAGACTCTCATTGTGATATCGCTCCAGGAGCCTCACAGTCTCCCTTCATCTCAACCTGTCGTCAATAGTTTTATTTTTGATCCACAGACTACGGGATTCACAAAGGTGTCACCATGGCCAGCATTCATCGCTCATTCATAATCGCCCTTCAGAAAGTGGTGGTGAGTCACAAATTCAAACACCATGTAGTGTAGGTACGTGTCTGCGTGGGTCTCACCCCCACAACCCAAAAATGTGCAGGGTAACTTGGATTGGCCAGGCTAAATTGCCCCTTAATTGGAATTTTTTAAATAAAAAAGAACAACTAAACGGAAGAAAAATGATGAGCGCTGGTACCTGCACGTAACGCTGTTCCAAATGTGTTTCCCCCTCATGGAGGATCCGGCATGGGTCAGGCCTTTGTCTGCATCCCGATAACGGGATGCAAATGAGCATCACGCCGGCTTCCGGAAGGTTTTCCGACTTGACATTGCGGGCACCAGCGGAAGATCCATCTCTGAATTCTCGCCCGGGTGAAATCAATTTCTGGGCCTCCCGCCATTTTCTGCCCCTACCCCCCCCCCCCCCCCCCCCCCCACCCCCCGCCCGAGAATCCGCCATTGAACCCAGCCGCTTGGGAGAATTCCAGTCTTGGTTTAATTCTTTCTTACCAACAAGCCAATGGAGTTTTACAATCTATGTCATAGAATCGCTTGCGCGACCATGGGCGTACTTCTCCGTTTCCGAGACGAAGTGTTGACGGCAATACAGGGTTCGTGGACTTTCACAACAGAAAAGCTGGCGCCACGCCTGGACTGATTTCGCTATTATTGAGGCACTAGCACCGGTGCCGCTTGGAACACAATCGATTCCAATGAAAAACGGTGCGGGATTCGCCGGGTCCGTGATTGACACTCAGGAGGCTGACAAGCTGCAGCGTCACATACACATTACACTCCCCACACACACTCATCCCAGCCAACAAGGTGGCACTGGCTGTGCTGGAGCGCACCCATACAGCTTAAGGGTCGGCTGGGGCCAGAGGGCACCTGGGGGGTGGGAGGGGGGACACACCGATACGACCCGTGCCCCTAAGTTCACAGCGGGCAATCAGCGGTGTGCGCATCTGCATGGCTGCCTTGCCGGCTGCGGCAATGGTGATCCGTGCCCGTCCATCCCGACCCCACAGCCCACCATCTGCCCCCCCCCCCCCCGCTACTCCCCCTGGCCAGCGGCACCACTGTCAGCACACTATGGCGATGTTGGACCCCCCTCACTCTCCCCCAGCAGCCACCACACGGTTTCAGGATTTTTAAAAGCACAAGCGAACCACGCCATCGGGAACTTGGACCATCGGAGGGGGAGAATCACAGAGGCCCCGGAGAATACCGGGTCGGGCTCGCTTATGACATGCAAACGGTGTTTGCTATATGTGTGTTCCGGAATGCATTGACGCCACTATCAATGTGATGGAGAATTGCGATTTGGCGTCGAATCAGCATCTGCCACGATTTTGGTGTCAGAACCTACTCTCCGCCTAATCGCTTGTCCCGCTTTCTGCGTCGGCCAACGGAAAATCCCACCCACAATACTTTAGTGAAAGTATCAGTTTGGCTCCTTTTGTGATTAAGGCAGAAGGTTCAACCCACACTGCAGAACGTGAGCACATGGGAATTAATTTCCATGTTGGTTTTCCAGCGCTTCTGCAGAAGTTGCAGTGGCAAGTCGGGACAACACCGATTAATATTCATCCCGCAATGCAGGCAGGCACTTCACTGTAGTAGTGAGAGAATGCTGCTTTTCCAGAAGTCCCACCTTGCTGATGGGATGATCAGGTGATCTACCTACCTGTCCAGGTGCTGCAAAATGTTCCAACGTGCCCATTGAGGAGGTTTTTCTGATCAACGTTCATCTTTCAACAAAACTAGTTATTTATTTATTTGCTGTTTGTGTGATCATTATGTGTGAAAGTTGACCCGTGTGTTTGGCTACATGGTAACAATGGGTATACTTCACAAGTAATTCGCTGACTGTAAAGTATTCTGGGATGCAAAGGCAAATATATAAATGCAAATTCTTTCAGAGATGAAGCGGGAAATAAGAGCTATTGAATGGGAAATTCACAATTTGGTTTGAACTTATTTCATTATTATAATTGCAAGGTTTATTCGTCTCTTTTAAGGTTTCCCCGTTTAAAAAAATTGGAGTGGATTGGCTCAAGAAATCAAATTATTTTAAATGGTCTCACTGGTCGCTTTTTGTCCTTGTTCTGGAGAGGTCCATCCAGGTCAGGCATCAGATATCGAGCTGTGATCACAACTTGCAGTCGTCAACTGCAGATTGCAGAGCGCTGGAAGCGGGATGATTTCATAAATATGATTTTTTTTAAACCTCAAAAAGGAAACCACAGCAACATTAAAACCTTGTTAGCGAGTCCCGCATTAGGCTACACTCAGTGCCTGTGAATGAAGTAACAGAACAAGGCCCAGAGTGTACGGGCTGATGTTCACTAATAATTGCACGACTCTCTAATTCACAGCCTCACCAACACACTCCTTTCCATTTTACAGTGCTGTGTTTGGAAGGCATTTTCTCAGCTTTCAGTTTGTCCTCGTGCCCTTGTCCATTCTTTTGAGGAATGCTTGGTGCCTTGCCTTTGGTGGGAACCTTTTTAATTCAGGGCTTTTCAATGCAATGGTACTGAGGCTACATTCACTGCGCGGCTAAATGGGTAACAGATTGACGGATCCAAGCTCGGGAGGCATGGGTCTGATTGGATATTCCTGCGGCTTTCAACAGTGTCATTCAAAGCTGCTGCAATGCAATTGTAAGGTCAGGAATCAGCATTGAGGAAGGGCCAATTAAATTTCTTAAGATGGTACGAAACATGCGTTTTTATTATAAATGTTCAGCTTCCACATCGATTTCATTTTTAAAACTAATATCATCATGTGTTAACCACGGTGTTCAATACTGCTTTAGAAATTGAAACTGGGGGCTAATTCTGCTGAACCCCTCTTTGTGAACGTCAGATTGGACACGTTTATGGCTATACTGTTATTTTTAATCGGTGTACACAGGGTACACTGCACATTTAGACTGAATGTCGTGCATTTTTTGTCTCAATTGGAGGGTTAGTTACATGTTTATGCAAGAACTCTCTTAAAATGTAATGGAAGAAAAGGTTCAAGATGGAATGAAAATACAATGAATATTGTCCAGTGAGCTACATGTATATCATACAAATACCCCGTGGCACCTTCCTGAGCTGTGTAGCACGCGACCATGTTGGACTATCTGATAACATTTCCTGCACTTCAAAAGTACTTCATCAGCTATTAAACACTTTGAAATGTTCTGTGAACATGGAATACACTATAGGCGTCAGTGCATATCTTTTTCTTTGTAGCTGAAAGTGTGGCAGACGATGTAGGTTTGGGCAATCTGTTTTTTTATTAATTCACAGGATGGAGATGTCGCTGGCAAGGCCAACATTCACTTCTTGCTCGTCCCTATGTCAAAGGAAGTGGTTATTAACTTTCTTCTTGAGCTCTTTTGGGAGGTTTTTAAATTTTTTTTAGAGTACCAAATTCATTTTTTCCAATTAAGGGGCAATTTAGCGTGGCCAATCCACCTACCCTGCACATCTTTGGGTTGTGGGGGCGGAACCCACGCAGACACGGGGGGAATGTGCAAACTCCACACGGACAGTGACCCAGAGCCGGGATCGAACCTGGGACCTCGGCGCCCTAGGGTTGCAGGGCTAACCCACTGCGCCACCGTGCTGCCCTCTTTTGGGAGTTTTAACACAATTTCAGAGAGCAACTAAACGTCTACTACATCGACTCAAGACTGGAGTCACGTATGAATCAGACCAGGTGAAGGCAACCGGCTTCCTTCTCTCGGAATGAACCTGTTGGGTTTTTTATTTATTCTCGCAGGAAAATAATTGTGAACAGGAGTCAGTTAGAATGAGGCTGAGGTGGATAGGGTCATGGAAAGCAGAGGTTTGGACAGTTTTTTAAAAATCTTTACCCGTTTATGGGATGTTGGCCAAGCTAGCTTTTATTACTCCTCCCTAACTGCCCTGGTACTAAGTGGCTTGGAGGCCATTTCAAAGGCACTTGAAAGTCAACCATCTTACTGAGGGCCTGGAGTCACAAGTAGGCCAGGCTGGGTAAGGACGGCAGATTTCCTTCCCTCAATGGCATCCGTGAACCAGATGGGTTCTTTAGACACCAACAATTGCTCCACAGAACACCATCACTGAGACTGGCTTTATATTTCCGATTTATTAGTTGAACTCAAATTTCACCAGCTGCTGTGGTGGGATTTGAACCTTTGTCCCCTGACGGATTCTATATTATTAATCCAGTCACATTATCCCTCCAACTCTCCTAATATAGATAGATAGAAGATGAGGGAAAGACAGCATTTTTTATTTATTTATTTTAAATAAATTTAGAGTACCCAATTCATTTTTTCAAATTAAGGGGCAATTTAGTATGGCCAATCCACCTAACCTGCACATCTTTGGGTTGTGGGGGCGCAACCCACACAAACACAATGTGCAAACTCCACACAGACAGTGACCCAGAGCCAGGAACAAACCCTGAAAGACAGCACTGAAAGGCAGCACTGCCTTGGGTGTGCAAACCCATATACTTAAATTTATGGAGTGGGAGTTGAACCCACATCTTTCTAATTCAGAGCCAAGGTGGCGTCTCTGTTAACATTCCTTATCATTGTTGAAGGTCTAACCTGGCTAAGAGCCCAGACATTCATTAGTCTGATGAATCAGCTATACCCCAGGGCTGGCTGACAACCCAGACATCCATTATGTTGTTGAAACAGCTGAGCCCCAGGAAAAACCTTAATTGATTAATTGATAGCACTGGCTCTCTAATCTCTTCTTCAGTTGCACCATATTTATCTACACAAGGTAAAGAGATTTCAAGTGCTTGAAGTTTCTGCTATTGAAACTTTAAATAGTCTGGATGATTGACACTTTTCTTGGCCAGTAGTTAAAAGGATTTTTTTTTTGAGTGACAAATTGTCACCGAATAACTCTTTTAAAATTTTTTTTTTGGCTCATCGTATTGTCAGTTGAGGGCTCAGAGCTTCTTTGCAATGTCTAGTGGGTGAATGGATATAGATGTGCTATAGCTTGGCATTGGGGCATGAGGGGCCATTGAAAAACAGTGGAGAGGCATACCAAGACATGAGGTGGCCTGGGATGTGTTGTGTGTGTGTGGGGGGAGAGGGCTTTAAGGTATTTCTTCACCATAACTGGGACAAGGTCCCACGGTACCAAGGCCTCCAAAGCAGGCATCTTCCCCTGACTTCCCTTGAACCATTTCCCAGGTTGGTTTGCCTCACAGCAAGCCGCACCCACATCCCCAGATTAAAAATCCGATCTTTCCTGACACTTTCTCCCAGGGTGGGCTGGTCAAACTGGGAAATATTCCAACTTGCGATCCCCACCTCAAAGGTGAAAACACAGCCTATTATTACCAAAGTAAACTCATCATTTTCATCACAATATTATAATTGGTATGGATATAACTATCAGATCTTGGGCAGCATGGTGGCGCAGTGGTTAGCATTGCTGCCTCTTGGCGCCGAGGTCCCAGGTTCAATCCTGGCTCTGGGTCACTGTCCGTGTGGAGTTTGCACATTCTCCCCGTGTTTGCGTGGATTTCGCCCACACAACCCAAAGGTGGATTGGCCATGCTAAATTACCCCTTAATTGGAAAAAATGAATTGGATACTCCAAATTTATTTTAAAAAACAAAGATAACTATCAGGTCTTAATTACAAATTTCTGGGGGGAAAAAGGTAATTGGTTAGGCCAATATGGAAGAGAGCCGGTCCGGACGATTCCGTGCCTCATCCACCCTCTACCATGAGCTTGCTGGTCTCTACCAGGTGGGTCTCTGATGATTGATCTCAGAGCCCCCGGGGTGAGGAATGTCAATATAATTTCTCTCGAAATCGAATCAAATGATCTGGGTTTCCTGACCCTGATGTTGTTTTGCGACCCATCCAGGAATGGACACACGTGTGGATGGAATCAAAATCAGAAAACATTCACTGCCTTGGAGCAGTTGTGAACCAACATCCCAGAGGTCGTGTGTCGGAAACATACCAGAGTGGCGGGAATGTGATACTCTCACCCCCAAATAGCTGTCTATGCTAGGGGTTACTGGAGCTTTAAAGACAGAGAAAAACAGATTTCTGTTGGTCAGGTGGAAAAAAGGGTTTGAGGTGCTGATTAGACATGATCCAATTGAATGCTAGCGCAGACATGAGGGGCTGAATGGTCTCCTTCTTCTCCTGCTGTTCTTGGGTCAAGTGATGAAACTGAACTCAATAAATCTGGTCATCTGTGCTCTGGCTACTTTAGTCACGCACTCGTAGCTAAAATTCTTTGGAAGTAATCAGGTAGATATCCAGTACTCAAGAAGAACTTTCTCTGGGCCATTCTCGATGGGCAATGAACGTGGCCTTAAAATGTTACACAGATCCTGGAGGTTTTATTTTTTGAATGACCGCTTTGGTAGAGACTGAATGCACAAAGTGAGACTGAATTGCCTGGCAGCATGAGAAATCACCATCGGGAGAGAGGGGTAAACTATAGATTTTCAACTGGAGATTTTTTTAATGGACGAGTGAGTTGCCTCATTTCTTTTCCCCAGTCATCCATTTCGAGTAGCTCCTCAATCAGGAGTGGACACATGTCAGTTGTGTCCCGTAACCAGCTGAGTTCCTGCCAATCGTAGGATAGTTCAAAGGTCAGCAACAAAATGAAGCGCGCCATTTAGGCTTTTGTGAGGGGAGGGGGTTGGGCTTTGTTACTTTCTACTTATAGGTGGAGAGAATCTAATTAGGTGACGGCCAGGGTGCAGCGGGTTAAAGGAACATATGGTCATGAATTTGTGCCTTGGAGAATGGCCAATTCCAGTTAACAAAGGTGTTGAGAGAAATTCAATTCCACTGTGATCCATACGCTGATGACCACATCAAAGCCAGCACACATATCATGTAGAAAACTGAGCCGATAGCGTTAAAATCTTCCCAAGACCACCTTCGCTGTGGAGTTCGCAATGGGCTTGCGGTTCTGCTCCCGTCTTCCAGTTTACAGATCTGACCCTATCGCTATAGTAACATCTTGCGTTCTTTTCTGCTATTCTTAACAATCTCGTTGCCTTGCACACACACACACACACACACCCACAGAATGACACATATCCTTTTGATGTGATGCGGCGTTAAATGTCAGAATTCCAATTTTTATTCCTGAGAAAGGTTTTAATTAAAAGCTGACAAAAATTATGTGAAAGAAAAAAAATCCGGCGTTTACGCCTCTGATGACTTTTTATAGATATTCATTATGCTTTTAAAAGGATATTTAGGAGCTTTGGATTGGTTGGTCGAAGTTGCTATGAAAAAGTTATCAGGTTCACCTAACGCGTGGGCTCCAAATAGTCAGTTTAATTGTTGTTTCTTTTTTTAAAAAAAAATTAGTGTGGAGAGGTGGATTAACAAAAGAATATTAATGATTTTTTTTTTAATGGTATACCTTCGCCGAGTGCAAAAATCTTTGATCCCTAGACTGCGGGAAAATCTTAATCAATGGCTGTTTAAAAGCTGGAAAAGGCACTTCAAATAAATGTGTTCTTCTTTTTAAAAAATGAGACCATCTTTCAAACTGCACTAACAATGGCGAGGCTTAAATGTTCCGCAGCCTGTGCGTAATGTCATAGAGGAACCAGGACACCTGCCCTCTGTGATGTTTCCCATGCATGCACTGATATTACATATCGCTTTCCCATAATATTACAGAGGAGGCTGGCACTGAATTGCTGTAATGTAATAGTTAAATTAAGGCTTTGATGATGTTTAATAGTTCAGGTGTAGCTGGGATGGTGAGGCAGACAGCTTGTATTTTTGCCAGGAGTCATGCAGCATAGATTTCAATAGCTGAATGCTAGAATAAATGATCAGGTAATGCACTGATAGGACTGTGTGTGATAGCTGCAATTTCCAGATGAATATAGCATATTCAAGGGCCTCCACCAGCTACTAAAAGGGATTTTTTTTTTCTCTCCCTGAAGCTTCAGGGATGATGGTAATGAAAACCTCATCTGTCATATTTAAAAGTGACACCGGTCAGACAGATGATCTTATTCTCTGTAAAGGTGACGCCTGGAAGTAACTAGAAGCTTGACTATCTCCATTAGGCTTGACAAGAGTACAGTTAACTGCTGTTAGAAGCTGCCTCTATTTCTCATCATTCATGCTTACATGCCACCTGTGGGTTCGGAGTTTCACAATGTCCTGAGTAATGGACTCCCCTCTGCAAAACACCGACTCACACACACAGACACAGAGACACACAGACACAGAGACACAGACACACACACACAGACATACAGAGACATACACACACTGACTCACACACACTGACACACACACACAGACACACACACACAGACACACCCACAGACACACACACACAGACACATACAGACACACACACAGACACACACACTGACACACACACACAGACACACACACACAGACACACAGACACATACAGACACACACACAGACACACACACACAGGCAGACACATACTGACACACACACAGACACACACACACACAGACACACACTGACACACACAGGCATACACACACAGACATACACACACAGACATACACACACACAGACACACACACTCACACACACACAGGCACACACACTCACACACAGACACACACACACACTCAAACACACAGACACACTCACACACACACTCACACAGGCACACAGAGACATACACACACACTGACACACACACAGACACATTCACACACACTGACACACACACAGACACACACTCACACACTCAAACACACAGACACATTCACAGACACACACACACACAGACACACACACAGACAGACTCACACACACACATACTGGCACACACACACGCACACACACACAATGACACACAGAGACACGGACACAGACACACCCATACAGAGACACAGAGACACATCCACACACTGACACACACACACACTGACACACACACACACTGACACACGCGCACAGACACACACACACTGACACACACACAGACACACAGAGACACGAACACAGACACACCCACACAGAGACATGCACAGATGCACCCATACAGACACAAGAGTCACGCACACAGACATGCACATAGACACACGCACACAGACACACGCACAGACAGACCCACACAGACACACAAAGAGACGCACCCACACAGATACAGAGTCACGCACACAGAGACACAAAGACACGCACAGATACACCCACACCGACAGAGTCACGCACACGGAAACACGCATACAGAGACACACACACAAACAAACACACAGACACAGAGACACGCACACAGAGATATGCACACAGAGACACGCACACAGGCACATAGAGACACACGCGCAGAGACACACACACATGTGGTATTATCATAACTATCAGCATTACAAGAGTTAATGTGGTATCATGAATAGTCACTACATGGTACCAGGAGTCTATTCCTTGAAAGAAACAGTAAATTGATTAGTTTAGAATTGCATTGGAGAGTGAAAAAAGCAATCCAGAAGTTCTAACTCAGAAAAAATCTACAGTAAAGACTGATCAGAAGATGGATGGTCTCAAGAAGCCTGACTACTTCAAGACACACGGTAAACCATATCAGAGCTGGGTTTCTTTAAGCAACAGTTTGAAGTCTTTATTTCTGCCTCCCCGCTAGAAAATGCATCAGACCAACGTAAGATAGCTCTCCTACTACATTTGGCTGATCTGCAAGCATTAGAGCTTTTCCAATCGTTTGAATTCAGTGCAGATGAGGACAAAAATAAATACAGCATGGTGCTCCAAAAGTTTGACACACAGTATGAGAAACAGGCGAATGAGACCTAAGAGCTTACATGTTTCGGAAAAGGCTGCAGCTTAGGGGAGAGTCAGTGGATTCCTTTGTCACAACTCTCAAGCTCCGAGCGCAGTCCTTTAATTTTGCTTCAGCCTCCGAGTCTATGCTGTGGGACCAAGTTGTGCTCGGAATAAACGCTGAATGGTTGCGCGCAAAAATGTTAAGAAAACCGGTGTTGTCGATCGAAGACGCTATAAATATGTATAAAGCCAGCGAACAAGCATCAAGCGAATATGCCGAATTAGCGACTAAGGAAAAGAGCGCAAAATCGATGAATGTGGCTGACAAAGAAAACTGCGTACAACGGCCGGTGGCCATTGTGAATGTGAGGTCACGAGCGTGATGACGTGCACACGCTGCAGACACGCCCATAGTAAAACAAATTGTCTGACGAGAGGGAAATATTGTTCCCATTGTGTTAGACTGAACCATTTCGCAGTATCGTTTATCAGCAACTGTTCCAGTAACCAAATTGAAACAGCATTATAGTGATGGCAGACAGATCCAAAGTGTGCAAAGTGTTGAGAAAAACATCCTAAATCAGAGAGGATAGAGAGGATTGCTCACCAGATTCACTTTCAAATACCTTCATGCGAGAAGCTATCATTAGGATTGATTTACTGGATCGAGAAGTAAGACCGGTAAAAGCACTCTCAAAGATAATAAAGGAGTGGAATAAGTGGAGAATTCATCCCATTCATGATTGACACAGGAGCACACGCAAATATTATCACGCTCCGATCTTTAAAGCAAGCAACCATAAAGTCTCTGATCTAGCAGTCCACCTGAAAGGTCACAGATTATAATGGTAACACGATAGCCACAAAGGGATCACGCTGTCTCATCGTGAAGAATGGGAAAATTGAGATAACCATCGACTTTGAGGTGATAGAGGGTGAGAAATCTTCATTGATTGGAGTTGATGCTTGTGAAAGATTGCAGCTAGTACAAAGGATTCACTCAACCAGTACTTTAGATGAAGAGCTAGGGAAGACTTAGGTGACGTGAACGACCTCTCCAGAGCTACCACTGATGCTGAAACATCAGAACCCAGGTGAGTCCGAATAGTGGAACCACAAGCTCATTAAATCTCTGAGGTACGGCCAATACTCTGATCAATCTTATCGCAAACTACAGACCATAAAAGCCAAAACTGAAAAGGACTTGACGCTCCAGAAGGTGAAACAATACCTCAGAGAAGGCTGGCCTGCTGGATGTAAACCGCCCTTTCAAGACATAAGAGGTGATCTGACTACGATTGATGGTTTCCTGCGAAGGTATTGTGGAGTATTCTGCAGTAATGTGAGCAGTTCTGGGCCCCGTATCTAAGGAAGGATGTGCTGGCCTTGGAAAGGGTCCAGAGGAGGTTCACAAGAATGATCCCTGGAATGATGAACTTGTCATATGAGGAACGGTTGAGGACTCTGGGTCTGTACTCGTTGGAGTTTTGATGGATCAGGGGGGGTCTTATTGAAACTTACAGGATACTGCGAGGCCTGGATTCAGTGGACGTGGAGAGGATGTTTCCACTTGTAGGAAAAACTAAAAGCAGAGGACACAATCTCAGACTAAAGGGATGGTCCTTTAAAACAGAGATGAGGAGGAATTTCTTCAGCCAGAGTGTGGTGAATCTGTGGAACTCTTTGCCGCAGAAGGCTGTGGAGGCCAAATCACTGAGTGCCTTTAAGACAGAGATAGATAGGTTCTTGATTAATAAGGGCATCAGGGGTTATGGGGAGAAGGCAGGAGAATGGGGATGAGAAAATATCAGCAATGATTGAATGGCGGAGCAGACTCGATGGGCCGAATGGCCTAATTCTGCTTCTATGTCTTATGGTCTTAAAGGGAGACAGGATAGTGATACCTGCCAGTTTATGATGAGGGATTCTGCAGCAGATTCACAAGGGTCATCAAGGCATTGAGAAGTGTCGTAGGCGAGCCAGATAATGGGTGTTTTGGCCAGGAATAACCAGAGAGATCGATCAGTATGTCATTTGTCAGATGCACCAGCCTGTGCAGAGCACAGAGCAAAGAAGCCATGCAACGGATGGAGATTGTGACCAGTCCATGGATCTATTTAATTTCCAGGGTCATGACTACTGAATAGTCATACACTATTCCTCCAACTTTCCGGAGGTGATGTTATTGAAAGATTCGACTGCCAGATCAGTGATCAAGGCAACAAAATCGATTTTTGCACGCCATGGTATTCCGCTTAACGTTGTCTCTGACAATGGACCGTGTTTCGCGAGTTGCGAATGGACACAGTTTGCAGAGCAACATAATTTCAACCATGTGACGTCTAGCTGACGTTACCTCAGTCTAACGGGAAAGCAGAGAAAGGAATAGGGATAATTAATAAGTTATTCCGTAAGGCGTGTGAAGATGGTCAAGATGTGTCATTAGCGTTGCTAGCATACCGAGCAACACCGTTATAAACGGGTCTCTCATCTGCTCAATAGTTGTTTAAAATAAATTTAGAGTACCCAATTCATTTTTCCAATTAAGGGGCAATTTAGCGTGGCCAATCCACCTCCCCTGCGCATCTTTGGGTTATGGAGGCGAAACCCACGCAAACACGGGGAGAATGTGCAAACTCCACACGGACAGTGACCCAGAGCCGGGATCGAGCCTGGGACCTCGGCGCCGTGAGGCAGCAGTGCTAACCCACTGTGCCACGGTGCTTCACCTGCTCAATGTTGATGGGGAGAAGACTACGAACCACTTTACCACAAATCAGCCCAGAAACTGATACCAAGAAGATACGTGAAAGAATCATGACCACGAAAAAAGAAGCAACAAGAGGTCTATAACAGTCATACCAACCATTTAGCTGAGCTTCACGAAAGTGACTTTGTGAGAATTCAGGATCCAGAAGGTGGTTGGCAAAATCTTGCCCAGTTTCTGAAACAGGTAACACCCAGGTCCTACTTAGTATGAACAGAAGAGGGATCGCTATTCAGAGGAAACAGATGACCATTACTACGTGTCAAGCATGAGGTTTAATCTCAACGTGAAAAAGTTGTTCCACGTGACGACATATTCAAGGACATTGTCTTTCCAGATCCATTTTGAGCACAGACACAGCTAGACGATGTGGCAGAGCAATGCAACACCTTGAACATTCCACTGAAACGAACTCCAGAGAGACTGAAGTTGTGATTGTAAATTTAACCTATGCTCATCTAAGTGATGTAAATGTCATACAACAATACTGTTTTGTACGACAATAACAGAGTGATAGTTACTAGTTATTTAGACAGCAATTTCTCTATAAGGTCAGGGTTAAAGAAAATATCACAAGCACTGTAACAATTTTTTTTTTCAAAGATGGGGGGATGTGGTATTATCAGAACTATCAGCATAACAAGGGTTAATGTAGTATCAAGAATAGCCACGAGAGGGAGTTTCCGGTACAACTATATAAAGCAGTGATGCTAGACCTTTGGCGAGGAGTGTATGCAGGAGACAGCTAGTGAAGGCCATCAGAGCAGTTAGTATGAGAAGGTTAGATTATAGTTTATACCAGTAGTGAAATTAGCAGTAGATAAGGGAAGTTAGATGCTTTTGATCAATTCTGTATTCTAAAAGGACTAAGTGTCGAAATCCAGTTTAGTAGAGTAAATAAAATCATAAATTTACATACATAGATACATACATAGAAGATAGGGGCAGGAGGAGGCCTTTTGGCCCTTCGAGCCTGCTCCGCCATTCATCACCATCATGGCTGATCATCCAACTCTATAGCCCAATCCTGCTTTCTCCCCAAGTGCTGTATCCAGCCGCCTCTTGAATATATTCAAAGTTTTAGCATCAACTACTTCCTGTGATAATGAATTCCACAGGCTCACCACTCTCTGGGTGAAGAAATGTCTCCTTATCTCTGTCTGAAATGGTTTAGCCTGAATCCTCAGGCTGTGACCCCTGGTTCTGGACACACCCATCATTCATAGAATTCACAGTGCAGAAGGAGGCCATTCGGCCCATCGAGTCTGCACCGGCTCTTGGAACGAGCACCCCACCCAAGGTCAACACCTCCACCCTATCCCCACAACCCAGTAACCATACCCAACATCAAGGGCAATTTTGGACATCAGGGGCAATTTATCATGGCCAATCCACCTAACCTGCACATCCTTGGACTGTGGGAGGAAACCGGAGCACCCGGAGGAACCCCACGCACACACAGGGAGGATGTGCAGGCTCCGCACAGACAGTGACCCAAGCCGGAATCGAACCTGGGACCCTGGAGCTGTGAAGCAATTATGCTATCCACAATGCTACCGTGCTGCCCCTATCATTGGTAACATCTTCCCTGCATCTACCCTGTCTAGTCCTGTTAGAACTTTATAAGTCTCTATGAGATCCCTCCTCATTCTTCTGAACTCCAGTGAGAACAATCCCAGTTGTTTCAGTAAAAGCTACACTGTGGTCTTTGTGGAACACTATGCCTACCATCCTAAATAAGCAACACAAAGAACACCACAACACACAGACACATGCACACAGACACACAGAGACATGCACACAGACACACAGAGACACGCACACGGGCACACAGAGACACACATACAGATACACACAAAGACACGCACACAGAGACACACACCGAGGGCCACATACACAATGGGATGCACACAGAGAAACGCACACAGGCACACAGAGACACGTACACAGATCCACGCACACAGACACACGCACTCACCCACACAGAGACACGTACACAGACACACAGAATCACACACACAGACACGCTCAAAGAGACATGCACACAGATAGCCATACACACACACAGACACACTCACTCACCCACACAGACACACAGACAGACATGCACACAGGCACACAAAAACACGCACACAGAGACATGCACACAGAGACATGCACACAGACACAAACAGACATGCACACAGAGACACGCACTCACCTACACGGATGCAGAGACACGCACAGACACAGAATCACGCAGACACGCACACAGGGACACACAGAGGGACACAGTGACACACACGCACAGACACATCCACTCACCCACACAGTGACAAACAAGCACATGCACACACACCACACACACACTCACAAACACATACCTTCAGTCTTCCTTCTCCAATAGCTGTTAAAAGGTATTAGAAAAATCAAATTGAATATCGCACACGCAGAACATCATTGCTGATTTCTAACTGTCTCTACTACAAACTGCACTCCCCCAGATAAAACAATGGCAAATGTCCCCCTGCAACACTCACTTGTACAACTTCATAACGGAGACTCTGGTATTAATCAATATACGAGGTAGATTAGAGACAAATGTGAATGCATAAACATGACAAAACTGTCTATTTAACAGTCTAAAAAACAACTTGGGCATTTGGGCCGGCGAGATTTCGGAATGCGATCATTCCGGGCCCTCCGATGCATTGAGGATCATGCCCAGGGACTATGAATTCATTCGAATATATTTTAACATGGTTAATGTCGCATCTTCAGCCCTCTTTGAACCTTCCCAGCCACCAGGTGTGATGTTGCACCTGCACCGAGTACTACTGCCTTTTGAAAAGAGGAAAGAGGCTCCATGATGTCCGGGAGAGCGAGGGAGGAGGTGAGCTCCCCTCGCCACCAAGCCTGCTGGCCTGCTCAGGGGGTGGGTGTCTGGGGTGTTGTGTGGGAGGGTTGACGAGGGTTTCCAGGTTGGGGGCTGCAGCTGGCGTGGATGCTCCTGACGTCTGAGGTATTGTTTAAAAGTTCTGAGGGGGCTGTGTTAGTCTGATGTCTGTGGCATGGGCTGGGGGTGGCTGCGGACCACATTGTGGGGGGAGGGTGTAATGAGAGTCGAGGAGGCGGACCTCATGGACTGGGTGGATGAGACCCTGAAAGAGAAGGAAACAGTGTCCAGCTTGGGGTGGGGGTGTTTGTTTTTTTGGGGGGGGTCTTTCCTGGAGTCTTTAGTGAGCGACCTGACAGCATTGAGATCTCAGACTAATGCAGCCTGAGTAGGAAGGGTGCCTGTTAGCTTTGTCTTTCCCTGAAGCAGAAAGCAGCTGTGTCCCTCCAACATGCCTGAGACCCATGCTCGTCAAACTAATTGGCCGTCAAGAGTTAACCCTTAACAATGTCAGCTGCCCACAGTCTCTAACTACTCACGGCTCAGGGCTAAACGCTTGGGTTCGCAGGACCGAGAGGCACTGGGCTTGCAGGAACACAACACCTGCCAGTGAGGATCCATAAGCCCCCAAGGCGGGCATCACCGTCCAGTTAACCCTGCCCATTAACGATGTGCGAACATACGACCCTCCTGTCGAACCCCCAGTGATAGGGAGAGTAAGGGGGGGGGGGGATCAGACGGGAGGCCAAAGGCGGCTCTGATTGGATGAGGGCATAGCCGGGGCCAGTCATGTGATGGAGATGGAAGGACACCAGAGCTGGCAGTGAGTGGTAGCTGCTGGATAAGGTGTGGGACTGGCTGTTTCCGGGCCCGGTCGGCCAATGGGTCAGCAGAGGTTCTGACGGTGTGTGGCTGCAACACCAACATGACTGTCTCCCTCTCTCTCATCCCTCGTGACCCCTCTGCAATCAAGGGTTGAAGGTTGCAGATGTCGAATGCATGGGGGTGCTGGGGCTGGGAGTACCTGCTTGAGTGCTTGTTGGCCAGCCACAGAATCATAGACTCATAGAATTTACAGGGCAGAAGGAGGCCATTCGGCCCATCGAGTCTGCACCGGCCCTTGGAAAGAGCACCACACTTAAGCCCATGCCTCCACCCTATCCCCGTAACCCAGTAACCCCACCCCACCAGTCACTGCAGGTGAATGGTGACGACTCACAGTGAGGAATGATCTGTGATGCTCCTCAGCTACAGCTTGCGCCTGACTCCCGTCTGACTGCTGCCAGCACGCTAACTCCCCTGCTCATGTCTGAGTGAGGTTCAATCCCACACTCCTTGTCCCTTGGCTCTTAAGGGAGAGAGTCTATGTTTCACTGGATCATGCCTGAGTCCTGTCACTGCAATTGAAACATTTGCAATGAGTGGACCAGACTGTCTGCCTGATATTGAGGGCCAGTGAGAGGAACTTTGTCCTGATGGGGGGGGAAGTAGTTTGCCTCTGGGAGGAGAGTTCTTGAATGTGTGACGATTGGAGGATTTTAGAAAAATTAGGTTATAAATATTTTGGGCAATTTAAAGTCTGGTGCTAGAGTATGATCGACTGAAGTGGTCCTGTTTTCTTTCAGGAAAAGGACGCTGATAACTTTTAGCAAGCAGAAGGTGAAATTGAAACAGGAAAGTGTTTTTCAGCCAGGGCGAATGCACTGCGGTTTGACAGGGGAAGTCCCTGGGGAGTTAATGTGCTTTCAATGCTATGTTTTTCACTTGGGGAGATGATGTCAGTGCTGGGTGGAGCTAAGAGAGGATGAGGTTTTTGAGAAAGCTTTTGAAGAGGTCTGATCTGGCTCCATCGGAGACCACAAGGAGAGACAGTTTTCTTTCCCAGTAAGAAAATTTTAAAAAGAGGGATAATATTTTCAAAGCAGAGCAGTCCTGTCTGAAGACAATGAAGAGGCTGAATCAGCCCAGAGGAAGCGACTAATTGAAGATATTCAGCCAGAGTCTGAACCAGAGCCAAATCTGTTCTGTGACGTATTACTGTATTCCATGCTGATTTTAAGCTGCATTAAGAGCTGTGTGTTCCTTTTCCTGTTAATGGGGAATTGAGTAGTAGTGTTTTGTTTTTTCATTATAAATTTAGAGTACCCAATTCATTTTTTCCAATTAAGAGACAATTTAGTGTGTTCAATTCACCTACCCTGCACATCTTTGGGTTGTGGGGGTGAAACCCACGCAAACACGGGAAGAATGTGCAAACTCCACACGGACAGTGACCCAGAGCCAGGATCGAACCACGGACCTCGGCTCCGTGAGACTGCAGTGCTAACCACTGTGCCACCGTGCTGCCCTTGAGTAGTAGTGTTTAAGGCGTAATTGTAAGCTGTTGTTTTCAGGTGTGAAGTTAAAGAGTTTAATGTTTCATTCATAATAAAGCTTTGCTTTAAAACACCAAAGTGCTATTTCTTCATGTAACACTCCTGGAGTGAATCAGTCATTCCGCATAGTCTTACAGAATAAACTAGAGTATTGGGGCTTCGTTTCCAGTATCCTAACCACTGTTGTGGTCGGGTCTGGGATCAAAATAAAAGTAAGGCATTAAGATGATGAACAACAGTAACATTTAATCCAGTGACAGGTGCAGATTTTATAAGTGACCAACACACCCAACTACTTTGTGCCTAACTTCACCCATGCTGACTCTGTGCCCCTACAACCTCTTGGTCTTTTGGAGCTTCCCACTAGGCTAAGGTGCATTCCCAGGATGTATATCGGAGGTGGAGGTGGCATGTCACCTTCCACACTCTGTTGCCTGAGATGCCCTTTGTGGGTGTCCCGGACTATTCTCAGGTGGCACTGGTATTGCCCCATCACCCTGTGCGCTTGAGTTCCGTCAATTTCAGAAATGGAAGATTCAGATTGGCTGGTCAGTCCCAGGCTCTCCTGGGTGGAAGGTCCGGGATGTGCGCCAATGGATCTTCCTCCCTCTGGGTGATTGTGGGCCCTGGGGTTACTCCATGGGACGGAGGGACAGCTGGAGTGAACTCCAGAAGCCTCGGCATTGTCTGGCCCTGCCAGTACTGGAAGATCGCCATGATCTGCACCATGCAGTTGAAGCCCTCAGCCACGGTCTTCAGGGACTGAGCCATGTTTTGGAGATCTCCCTCTATAGATCTGACTCGAACCCCAGGCTTTCCGCTGCAGATGCCACGCTTGCAATGTTGGTCTGGGTGCCATGCATTGGGACTCCTCCATTTG
This sequence comes from Scyliorhinus torazame, assembly GCF_047496885.1. NCBI lineage: Eukaryota > Metazoa > Chordata > Chondrichthyes > Carcharhiniformes > Scyliorhinidae > Scyliorhinus > Scyliorhinus torazame. Next base: position 317,726,583 of record NC_092711.1, read on the forward strand.
GCCTTGTAGTCACAGGAACATCATTGACAACCTCTCCGGGTATTCCCGGCTCTGCAGGGAGGGATGAATGTTTCCAGAGGCACCTGGCTGGAGCACAGCTGGGATCCAGCAGACCTTCAGCTGTCTGATCCCTAGGACATTCCTGATTGCACCTCATGTGCATCAGAAGCTGTGTGGTGCTCGCTAGAAAGTGACCCAAAAGCCTTCCTGATAAGTTCTCGCACTGAGGTGGGTGTCTCTGCGATGATGAATGGTGCGGCTAACAGCTGTGAGGCCTCAGGCACGTCCTCCTCTGAGGTCGCCTCCGAGATGTTGTCGTTGGTGGGACACTGCTCATCCAGGCTCTTCGGTTCTGATCCTGCAAGGTAAGGGACATGGTTTCAGTACATGGCCTGGTCAAGGATTTGGACTTGAGTTTGGTCATCTGGATCAAAGTGCAGTGGATCCTCACTTTTCTCCCACAGGCCCACTTGGTTCTCAGCACTGGCCCGCTCCTGCTCCCCGCCCCCCCAGCCCCATGGCCCTCTCCTCATAAGGAGTCAGGACCCTCAGCTCAAGCATCCCACCACCCGTTTTCTCTGGCTTACGCCAGTTGAGGGTGATCTTCTCCAGCAGCAACACAATTGGGGATAATGTGAGCTGGGCATCTGGTGAGTCGGAGCCTGGTGACAACTGGCATGTGTGGGCAGTGGGCAGGGAGGTATTCTGATGAGAAGTGCCCGGGTGGGGGAGGGGGGGGTGGCAGGGTGGGGGGGGGGGGGTGGCGGGGTGGTTAGAGGATGTTGCTGGGACTTCAGGACCTGCGGCCTTGCAAGGTTGGCAGTATGTGCGATCGAGGTGACATTGTGGAGAGTGACAGAGGGGTGGAGCACAGAGTGGAGGCAGGGATTATTTACCCTGGTTGGTTGGAGTAGATCATTCATCTTTTTTCTGCACTGACCATCCATCCTCTTGTCCAGGCTGCTGGTACTGCCCAGAGCTGCCAGCGACTCCCAGGGGCATCCGCCACCTTGCTGGAGAACTCCCTGCCAGCTCAAGGGTATATTATCCCCCCCCCTTTGTCTCCACGGTGTGCAGCATAAGGGTGAGGGCCCCCCCACTCTGTAAACCTAGGAGCTGGTTTCCCAGTTGCCATCCTCTTGGCTTGAATGAGTAGTTGGTGTGGAGTCGTTTAAATGCACTCCATTGATGTGACCAGGTGACCCCCAGGGTGAGCGAATTAGACAGTTATGCCTCAGGTGCACCATTTTTAATGTGGGGAGAGAAAATATTTTCAATATGCCTCCAAAATTGCAGTCCAGATCGCGTCGCCGGGAAACATTGGGTGCGAGTCACCACTTCGGGGTACGTTTAGCGAGGTGTTTACCGGTGGTTGCAGAACCGAGGAACACCCCGCTATTCACTGGATAGAGAGCTGATCTCGCCAGTGGCAATGGCTATCCGCAGACCGGGGAGCCATTTTGACCAGACCTGATCTCGGGCATCCCCAGTTTCAGGCTTACCCGCCTTATCGACCGCCCCCCTCCGCCCTCCCCGTCTCAACCCCCACAATCTTGCCAAGGCTCCTGGGAATCCCTTCCCGTCACACCTCCCCCCAGGCCCGATCCATGGCAGTGACAACCTGGCACCCGCCCATGCTGGCAGTACCAAGGTGCCCAGATGCCAGGGGGAGTGCCAGGGTAGCACCCTGCCCTGTCCCCTACCGCCTGGGGGTCTCCAATGGCTTGCGCGACTCCCCGAGGTCCACGTTTCTGTGGATCAGTGCTCAACAGCGCCCTGGCGAGGTCTCCCTAGCCCAGCCGCTGAGTCCTGAACGCCGGACGTGTGAATCCGGAATCCGGGTATTTAAATGAGCCATTAGACTTATTTAAACATACAGCTCTGGATCTTACCCAGTGAGGGCGAGATCCAGACCGCGCGGGGCGGAGCAAGTCGGGTGACCTGCGATCAACCCAATGCGGAGCCCGATTCACCCCTTGTGTCCGGATCACCGCTCTTTGCCATTTTTTAGGAGAGTTCCGCCCTTGTAATCTTGTTCAAGATTTGTTCGATTTGTACGTTTCAGTGTTTATTCCTTTGTGATTTATATTTTAATGGATGTACGATTGACTGCAAATACATGTCTGTTTGTCCTGTTTCAGAACTGTGCAAATCTGGGAGTAGCGACAGCTATTTTACTTCGAACTGTACGTCAGTTAAATGATGTAGGCACTTCTTATCTACCTCTGTGCGAAACGGTGTTTTGTTTGTTACTGAAATATATCCAAACTTAATGACTGCATGTTTTCATAGCACACTAATTCCAGGTCAGTTTCTGACCAAGTTTTACTCACCCCCTCCATATTGTCCAATCTGTTCAACTATTTAAAAAATGTAGAATATCCACAATAGCTTTCAATGGTGTATTGTCAACATTTGTATGAGCCAATCTGGCTGAATGAAAATGCCTCAGCGTCCTGGTGCTCTTTCACTGCCTAGTGCTGAGACTTCTCACTCGGTGTGAGGGAAGTGAGTTTGATAAATGGGCAAGTTCCTTTGCTCCCTCATCCCTGTCTTAATCTGGGCCAAGCTCTTCGCACCTGAAATAATGTCACAGCTTTGGAGAGGCAGGACTTCTGGGCAGATTATTGGAGAAAATAAATGCATTCAAATGGTAAGTGCTTTCTGTTTGTCAGTATTTTCATATTCCCAAACCCATCGATGCACTTGAGAGGAAGCGAGATGTATTACATAGGGCAGAAAGGGATAGAAGGATATGGTGGTAGTTTGTGATGGTAATTAGAGAGGGAAGAGGGCCGAATAGCCTACTCTTGATCCTTAAATTTGTTGTAAAACCATGTGAGTTGCGTTTGTGCGCTCGGCTGTGATGTACAGGGTCTGTTTCTTCAAGTAAAAGAAATGAAAAACGGGATTTAAAAAACCTTCAGAGCGGGACATTCGTAAAGTGCCATCGCTGAATCATGCCATTGTGCTAAATATAGACTCACTGAGATGGATACAGCAACCTGTAAAAGTGTGAATTAGGGAAGAGAAGCATGTTGGTGTCAGATTAAGAAATACAAATTATTGCAGCTTAACCTGAATGAAAATGAAAATCGCTTATTGTCACAAGTAGGCTTCAAATGAAGTTACTGTGAAAAGCCCCTAGTTCGCCACATTCCGGCGCCTGGTACGGGAGTTGAACCGTGCTGCTGGCCTGCCTTAAAAGTCAGCTATTTAGCCCAGTGAGCTAAACCAGCCCCAGGAAACCAGTGCTTGGAGAGTAAACTCCTGTTTTCTAACATTCACAGGAAGGCTCTGGAATGAGGTTATACCACATAACACCATCTCAGCCAGGTTCCGTTCCGTGAACGTCATTCCCGGTTTTTAGTTCCCACTCACGCAGAGTCGTGTCTCTTCCAAATGATTTGAAAAGTCTTTTCAATTATGGAGATTGGGGGGGGGGGGGGGGGTGGGGGGGGGGGGGGGGGGGGGGGGGGAATCCCTCGTTTTGCACAAAGAGCAGAAAGCTCGTCCAGTTTGTTTTAAAAGATGCATCCGCTTCTTCACTTAAACAGTTAATGTGAAGCTGGAATTTTCCTTCTTCAAACTTTTGACGCTTTTTCTCAGGGAGTGATTCTTGAAAAGAGCGCCACGTTTTAAATTCGACAAAAAGGGTGATTGGATTTTATGAATTGAGTGCAGAGGGAAGCTGCGGGGTTGACAAAGAAAGGAGCTGGTTTGTTTGTCCAGTGAGTGACGAACATCAGCTCCTGTGAGCTCCTCATTTTGAGGAAGGCCACTGCAACATTTTACCATTCTGTGTGCGGCATTGATTTGTCAGATTCCCATTCACTCTCCTTGTTTGGCCTGCCCATCAGGTTTAAGCCGTGCTCAACTTTCTTTTCCTTCCTTTCTATCTGCGTGTCTGACTGAATGGGCTGCGCGGGCGTAGGCAGGACCTCATAGACAAGTGGTTGTAATGAGTTTCTATCACCAGGAAAGCTATTATTCAGGGTGGCAATCTGTGACTGCAGAATTTCCAGACACAGAATGCGAAAGGGTCAGACTTAAGCCAAACATGTAAATGTTCTAACATTTAAAAAACACCGGATTTATTTTCACCACTCACCCCTAGACTGTGTCACCGCCTTGGTCCAAAACAGCTGATTTGCAGGGGTGTGACTGATTGTCCCTGACATCTGTGTAGCATTTGACTGACCCAACGTGACCCAAGCAGAATTGAAGACAATGGGGTTCAGGGAGAACGTCTCCACTGGATGGAGATGTACCCGGCACAAAGGAAGATGGTCGATGTTATTGAAGTTTCTTCATCTCACACCCAAGTCATCACTGCAAGGTTTTCTCCGGGTAATGTCCAAGGCCTGATTACCTCGAGCTGCTTCATCAGTTAACCTTCCCTCTATCGTAAATTCAGAGGTGAGGATGTGACGGCCAGAAAATAAAACATAATTAATTCTGGTTCTGCCCTCTTGAAGTATAGAAGGTTGCTTAAGGAGCGGAAAAAGCCAACTCTTCCTTGAGGGGTTTCCCGCATCTGGTTGATGCTCTGTGACTACAAAGCTGAGAATAGAAATCTCTTTACTAAGAGCTTCAGGCTAATCAGCATGCAATAATCTGCTCAAAAAACTCTGCTCACATTTTGATAGCTGTGACAAATTCCATCCCAGCCTCCAGGGCAATCAACAACATTCTAAATAAAACAACCCCCAACATTCAGGGTTTACTTTTTGGGCTTCCCGTGTGGCCCAATACCACCGGGTTAAATATAAATGACACCCCCTCAGGGGCCTCACCTGGTGGTGGGGCAGGAGCACCAACTTAATCGGAGCAGAGACGAGAATGTGGTGAGGTCCCCACCCAAAGCCCTCACAGCCGATTAAATGATGCTTCAAACTTACCTCAGGAGGGGACATTCCACCCAGTATGCCACGGATAAAAGCAAATTTGAGACAAAAACAGAAAATGCTGGACAATCTCAGCAGGTCTGACAGCTTCTGTGGGGAGAGAAGCGAGTGAAGGTGTTGAGTCTGGGTGACTCTTTGTCAAAGCTGGAGAGAGCTGGAAATAGGGTCAGATTTATACTGTGGTGGGGGGCGTGGAGCAGTGGGGCTGGATAGGGGGGCCAGCGATAGGTGGAGATTGACAGAGATGTTGTGGACAGATAGACAAAGGGAATGTAAATTGGGGTGATAATGACTCAGAGGGGTGCTGATAGTGGCACATTAAGAGATCAGAATGCATTGATGGCAGAACAAAGGCAAAGTGTAAAAGGACACTGACGTGGTTGAACTCGATGCTACGTCTGGAAGGCTGTAACCTGCCTAATCAGAAGATGCGGTGCTGTCTCTCCAGGAGTCCTCGTGGTTACACCTGAACAACATGATCACACAAGCAGTTATTAAGTAAGAGAAGTTGCACTGAGATGTTGGAGTGAGTAATGCAAAAGTGGTTGATAAGATGTCCGTGCTGCACATAAATTTATAACGTGAGGCAAGCATGGAAATACTTAATGCATTGATCTATGATTCCCAGTTTGATTGTCTAGGTTAACCCTTCATAGTAACTGCGGTGACTCGAGATGTGCACTGGAGGTTTCCAGTAGGGAGCAAAGGTGTTTATTGACAAAACTGAAAGGCAGTTAGAAAACAGGCACAGAACACTGTACACCAGGGGCAGAATTCTCCGGTATCGGCGCGATGTCCGCCGACCGGCGCCAAAAACGGCGCTAATCAGTCCGGCATCACGCCGCCCCAAAGGTGCGGAATCCTCCTCATCTTGACCAGCCGAGCCCTAACCTTGAGGGGCTAGGCCCGAGCCGGACTGATTTCCGCCCCGCCAGCTGGCGGAAAAGGGGCGGGATTCTCCACCCCCGCGCCGAAGTGCCCACGCCGTCGTGAACGCTGTCGAGGTTCACGACGGCACGAAACGGCCCCTATCCCGACCGATTCAGGCCCCAACAATGGGCTAGGATCGGGGCCGCGTCATCTACACGCGCCAGGCCTTGTCGCCGCGTAAAGGCGGTGCGGCATAGAGGACGCGGCTGGCGCCGCATAACTGGCGTCACCCGGGCATGCGTGGGTTGGTCAGCACCAACCCGCGCATGCGTGGTTTCCGTCCCCTCTGAGTCCGCCCCGCAAGAAGATGGCGGACGGATCTTGCGGGGCCGCGGAAGGAAGGAGGTCCTCCTTCAGAGAGGACGGCCCGACGATCGGTGGGCACCGATCGCGGGCCATGCCACATTTGAGGTACCCCCTGGTGCAGGATCCCCCCTCCCCCACCCGCAGGCCGCCCCCCCCCAGCGTTCCCGCGCTGTTCCCGACGTCAGCGACCAGGTGTGGACGGGGCCGGGGGAAACCCGCCGTTTTGGCCTGGCCGCTCGGCCCATCAGCGCCTGAAAATAGCGGGGGTGCCGGAGAATCACCATTTTGGGTGTCTCCGGCGATTCTCCGGCCTGCGGCCCGCGGAACTCGACGGGGCCGTTCCCGCCGCTTGGGAGAATCGCGGGAGGATGTCGGACCGGCGTCCCGGGAAATTTTGGCGGCCCAGGCAATTCTCCCAACCGGCGCAGGAGTGGAGAATCTCGCCCAAAGCCTTTGGTGCCCCGCCAGCTGGCGCGGAAATGACATTGCCGGGCGGCGCATGCGCGGGGGCGTCAGCGGCCGCTCATGGCATCCCCGCGCATGCGCTGTGGAGGGAGTCCCTTCCGCCTCCACCATGGTGGAGACCGTGGCGAAGGCGGAAGGAAAAGAGTGCCCCCACGGCACAGGCCCGCCCGCGGATCGGTGGGCCCCGATCGCAGGCCAGGCCAACGTGGGGGCATCCCCCGGGGCCAGATCGCCCCGCGCCCCCCCCCAGGACCCCGGAGCCCGCCCGCGCCGCCTTGTCCCACCGGTAAGAGAGGTGGTTTGATCCACGCCGGCGGGACAGGCATTCTAGCAGCGGGACTTCGGCCCATCCGTGCCGGAGAATCGCGGGGTGGGTGGGGGCCGCCAACCGGCACGGCACGATTCCCGCCCCCACCGAATCTCCGGTGCCGGAGAATTCAGCAACCGGCAGGGGCGGGATTCACGCCAGCCCCCGGCGATTCTCCGACCCGGCGGGGGGCCGGGGAACCTCGCCCCAGGACTTTATACTTCAGCTCCCTGGTCCTCGCTGCCTGGGGTCCAGCTCCCAGGGCCCAACGCAAACTCCCCATCGGCAATGGTTCATGCGCTCCCGCACAATTGGCACTGAGCTGGTCAGGTCATCAGTAGCGCTGTCCCTATTAAAGAGGCCACACTTCCCCATAACTATAAAATGAAAATTTGCTTATTGTCACAAGTAGGCTTCAAATGAAGTTACTGTGAAAAGCCCCTAGTCGCCACATTCCGGCACCTGTTCGGGGAGGCTGGCACGGGAATTGAACCGTGCTGCTGGCCTGCCATGGTCTGCTTTAAAAGCCAGCAATTTAGTCCAGTGTGCTAAACCAGCCACTGAACATATACAAAATTCTCAATGGTTAACAGGGACACCCGAGGAAAGAGAGTCCATCAACAGGTCAATCGGTCCAAAGCCCTCCGTATCCTCCCAGAGCTCTGAGGCCCAGCCACAGGCTCGGCACTCCTTTGGAAGCTCGGGTGGTTCACGCTCAATGCCACCTCAGGCAGGACCACTTACACAACGGGCAAACCAGCCCCGCCACCCCCAACAGACACAGTTGGTTGAACGGAAGCTGGAGCCCCGGCTCCCCTTGACTGGGACAAGTTACAGGAATATCCATGGCGCTCGAAGATGGCCGACTCCACACTGGGGTCACCAGCCCTCAACTCATCGGGTAGTCGATGTGCTTCTGAACAGATTTCCCGTTAACACCGAGCACATTAGACACCGGCGTCGACCGGCCACAACCCGTCATTCCAACCACAGCCAACCTGATGTGATATTCCAGACGAAAGCCAGGGGTGGGATTCTCCTCCGGCGGGATTCTCCGTTACGCCGGCAGCGCACCCACGCCCGTGGGTTTTCCCGTGGTGTGGGGTGGCCACAATGGGAGAATCCCACTGACAGCGAGGGTGTGCCACCGCGGAACATGCAGCTGGCGGTCCCAGGAATCCCGCCCCAGGTATCCTACCCGGAATGTCCTGACACCTCTCTGCTCTGACCGCTGACTCTTCTGGAAGGCCCGGCGTGCCTCCACCCTCACCACCAAATTTGGCAATCCAAGATCCAATCAGGTTCTCAACCAACGGCCCACGAGCAACTCAGCTGGTGTGAACCCTGGGGCTGAATGAGGGGTTGAGTTGTACAGCAACAAAAACTCAGCCAACCTCTAGCGAAGTGCTTTATCTGACTGCTTTTTAAAAAACAAATTGAGGGTACCCAATTATTTTTTATCCAATTAAGGGGCAATTTAGCGTGACCAATCCACCTACCCTGCACATCTTTTTGGATTGAGGGGGTGAAACCCACGCAGACACGGGGAGAATGTGCAAACTCCACTAGGATCGAACCCGAGTCCTCAGTGCCGTGAGGCAGCAGTGCTAATCACTGCACCACTGTGGTGCCCTGCCCGCTGACACCTCCATCTTTATCTGCCCAAGGTGGGTGCTGTAATTCTTGAAGGAGGGACCCCCTGGCCTGAGGTGGGATGACCTCCCGTGATCCCCTCAGAATCACACCGCCTTCACACGTCAACTCGTCTTGGCGAGTGAAGTAGGGCCTCTTGTAACGCCAGCCAGGGCAGCACGGTAGCACAGTGGTTAGCACTGTTGCTTCACATCTCCAGGGTCCCGGGTTCGATTCCCGTCTTGGGTCACTGTCTGTGCGGAGTCTGCACGTTCTCCCCGTGTCTGCGTGGGTTTCCTCCCGGGGTTCCGGTTTCCTCCCACAAGTCCTGAAAGACGTGCTGTTAGGTGAATTGGACATTCTGAATTCTCCCTCAGTGCACCTGAACAGGTGCCGGAATGTGGCGACTAGGGGCTTTTCACAGTAACTTCATTGCAGTGTTAATGAAAGCCTACTTGTGACAATAAAGATTATTAATATTGTTATGTGCGCCACGGACACTGGCGGGGTGTCTAGGAATATTAGGGCATGATCTCCTGGGATACCGGTGGTGGTGGGTTGCTCTTAGATTGGGGTAGGTGAATTGACACAGCCACATTAGCAATTTGTGTTCCAGCTTCGTGCTGAAAATCGTAGCTGTGAGCCGCCAACAGGAGCGGCCAGCATTGCACCCTCGCTGAGGGCATGGGTGGTGTGGGCTTATCTTCCCTTAACAGGCCCAGCAATGGCTTGTGGTCAGTGACTATGTCGAACCGTTGACCGTACACATACTGGTGGAATTTCCTCACTATTCAACAAATCTTTACACTCCAGCTCCCTGGTCCACACTGCCCAAGGCCCCACTCAAACTCCCCATTAGCCGGGGATCGCACGCTCTCTCGCGATTAGTCACGTGGTCACTGGAGCTCGCCCCCTTAAAGGGGCCATGTACCACAGCGACTTTGCTGTTAAAAAATTATATCCTCAGGTTTTGACCCATGAATATTTCTTGCAGTAAATTCCAAGCCTATCTGTTCAACTATTCAGTGAATCACGGGGGAAATGGACATTGGTGCAAAGATCAGCAAGTTAGCTTTTTAAGGTCCATCCTAAATAGATCATGAGCCAAATATAACAGTTGGAGACAAAACAGTCAACACAGTGTTGTACAATGTGCTCCTTAGAGCAAAGAAGGCTAAGTGTTCAAAATTATGAAACTATGATGGGGAGAAATTGTTTCCATTGGCAGGACAGTCAGTAACCAGAGGTCACAGATGTGTATTAGTTTGTAGAGCGGAGATGAGGAATAGTATTTTTACGCAATGAGTTGTAATCTGGAAGTAGATTCAACAGTGATTTCCAAAAGAAAGCTCAGTCGATATTTCAAAAAGGAAAACATTACAGGTTTTAAGGTGGTTGGAAGCAGGACTAATTTGAAAGGTCTTTCAAAGATACTGTTCAGACGCAGTGAGCTGACTGGCCTGGTATTCTGTGAATGTTAAACTAGACAATGAAATAGTCTGATACCTGAAATTTCAGCATCACCCATTCTCCTCGAAAGAGAAAAATCTGGAAAATCTCAGCTCTCAAGTCAAAGATTTGACAAAAAGTCATCGGACTCGAAATGTTAGCTCTTTTCTCTCCCCATAGATGCTGGCAGACCTGCTGAGATTTTCCAGCATTTTCTCTTTCGTTTCAGATTCCAGCATCCGCAGTAATTTGCTTTCACCCATTCTCCTATTGGCTGAGTTTGCAATCTCCCCAGACTGAGCCCTCACAGCTCACCGTGCTCCAGTCAGTAAATTTTAATAGTTGAAAAGTTACAAGTTCAAAGCACGTCACCTTGGGATTGTGATATTGCAATGCAGGTTTGCAGCAGGAGGGTGCAGATCAGAAAGTTTACATAGACACCTAGAAACAGGAAAGGTTTTGCGGTCATTGAGCTCATTGTACCCCTGAGCAGGGTCGAGAAAGAACGGTTCAGTCAAATTCTGGCCTTTCAGCTATTTCTATTCAATGAGAGTCATTGGGATGTGGCCCAGAGGTAGCATCTCTATCACTGGACCACAAGTTCCAGGTTTAAGTCCGACACATGATTTGTTGGTCACAAAAGGAGCATTCATAATGTGGCTCATGTGGTTATAATCAACTCAAGATTCCTTCCATCATTTCCCCACTATTTCTCAAAGAGAAGAAGTGTATGTGTGTATGAAGATGTGCTTTAAAAAAATTATAAATGTTCTGTAGTGGGGGCAGCACGGTGGCGCAGTGGTTAGCACTGCAGTCTCACGGCGCCGAGGTCCCAGGTTCGATCCCGGCTCTGGGTCACTGTCCATGTGGGGTTTGCACATTCTCCCCGGGGTGATGAATGTTTGTGCAGCGACTCCAGTGATGATTGTGAACATCAGCCACGATCGTAATGAATGGCGGGGTAGGCTTGAAGGGCCTGGTGGCCCACCCCTGCTTCTATTTCTTGTGTTTCTTCCCCATGTCCATCAATCTATTCGCTGTCTTAGGTAGGATTTGTGGAGTTTGCACATTCTCCCCGTGTCTGCGTGGGTCTCACCCCCACAACCCAAAGATGTGCAGGGTAGGTGGATTGGCCACGCTAAATTGCCCCTTCATTGGAAAAAATGAATTGGGCACTCTAAATTTATATTTTAAAAAATGTTCTGTAGTGTAGTGATTACATTATTGGGTTAGCACTCTGGAGGGATGAACTATTAATCCAGAGGATGGAAGTTCAAATCCCACCGCAGCAGTTTGAGAATTTAAATTCAGTTGAGAAAAAGATATAAGGGCAGCACGGTGGCGCAGTGGTTAGCACCGCTGCCTCACGGCACTGAGGTCCCAGGTTCGATCCCAGCCCCGGGTCACTATCTGTGTGGAGTTTGCACATTCTCCCCGTGTCTGCGTGCGTCTCATCCCCACAATACAAAGATGTGCAGGGTAGGTGGATTGGCCACGCTAATTTGCCCCTTAATTGGAAAAAAAAGAATTGCATACACTAAATTTATTTAACAAAGAAGAAAAAGAGATTAAAAATATATGCAAAAGGCTAGTATACAGATCTGGCCAGTTAGGGGTATTGTGAGGGCAATTGATTGCAAAAGCAGGGAGGTTATGGTTCAGTTGTACAGAGCATTGGTGAGACCACATCTGGAGTATTGTGTACAGTATTTAAAGAAAGATATAAATGCGTTTAAGTAGTTCAGAGAAGGTTTACCAGGCTAATATCTGGAATGGGAGGGTTGTCTTATGAGGAAAGGTTGGACAGGCTAGGCTTGTATCTATTGGGGTTTAGAAGAGGAAGAGGCAATGTGATTGAAACATATAAGAGCCTGGGGGTCTTAACAGGGTGGATTTAGAGAGGATGTTTCCACTTCAGGAAGAATCTGAAACTAGGGGTCACTGTTTAAAAATAAGGGGTCATCCATTTAAAACGGGGATAAAGCAAATTTGTTTCTCTCAGAGGGTGGTGAGCATCTGGAAATCACTTCCTGAAAAGGTGACAAAAGGAGAATCTTTGGATACTTTAAAGGCAGAGTTGGATAGATTCTTAATAAGCAATGGAGTGATAGGTTATAGGGTTAAGGGTGGCATAATAGCACAGAGGTTGTCACTGTTGCCTCACAGCTCCAGAGACCCGGGTTCAATTCCGGCCTCGGGTGACTGTCTGTGTTGAGTTTGCACTTTCTCCCTGTGTCTGCCTGGGTTTCCTCCGGGTGCTCCGGTTTCCTCCCACAGTCCAAGGTTGTGCAGGTTAGGAGGATTAGCCATGATCAGTGTACGGGGTTAGAACAAAGAACAAAGAAAAGTACAGAACAGGAAAAGGCCCTTCGGCCCTCCAGGCCTGTGCCGACCATGCTTCCCCTCTAAACTAAAATCTTATACACTTCCGGGGTCCCTATCCCTCTATTCCCATCCTATTCATGTATTTGCCAAGATGCCCCTTAAACGTCACTATCGTCCCTGCTTCCACCACCTCCTCCGGTAGCGAGTTCCAGGCACCCACTACCCTCTGTGTAAAAAACTTGCCTCGTACATCTCCTCTAAACCTTGCCCCTCGCACCTTAAACATATGCCCCCTAGTAATTGACCTCTCTACCCTGGGGAAAAGCCTCTGACTATCCACTCTGTCTATGACCCTCATAATTTTGTGGACTTCTATCAGGTCGCCCCTCAACCTCCGTCGTTCCAGTGAGAACAAACCAAGTTTATTCAACCTCTCCTCATAGCTAATACCCTCCATACCAGGCAATATCCTGGTAAATCTCTTCTGCACCCTCTCCAAAGCCTCCACATCCTACTGGTAGTGTGGCGACCAGAATTGAACACTATACTCCAAGTGTTGCTTAACTAAGGCTGCAACATGACTTGCCAATTCTTATACTCAATGCCTCGGCCAATGAAGGCAAGCATGCTGTATGCCTCCTTGACTACCTTCTCCACCTGTGTTGCCCCTTTCAGTGCCCTGTGGACCTGTACACCTAGATCTCTCTGACTGTCAATACTCTTGAGGGGTCTACAATTCACTGTGTATTCCCGACCTGCATTAGACCTTCCAAAATGCAATACCTCACATTTCTCCGGATTAAACTCCATCTGCCATCTCTCCGCCCAAGTCTCCAAACAATCTAAATCCTGCTGTATCCTCTGACGGTCCTCATCGCTGTCCGCAATTCCACCAACCTTTGTGTCGTCTGCAAACTTACTAATCAGACCAGTTACATTTTCCTCCAAATCATTTATAAATACTACGAACAACAAAGGTCCCAGCACTGATCCCTGCGGAACACCATTAGTCACAGCCCTCCAATCAGAAAAGCACCCTTCCATTGCTACTCTCTGCCTTCTATGACCTAGCCAGTTCTGTATCCATCTTGCCAGCTCACCCCTGATCCCATGTGACTTCACCTTTTGTACCAGTCTGCCATGAGGGACTTTGTCAAAGGCCTTACTGAAGTCCATATAGACAACATCCACTGCCCTACCTGCATCAATCATCTTTGTAACCTCCTCGAAAAACTCAATCAAGTTAGTGAGATACAACCCCCGCTTCACAAAACCATGCTGCCTCTCACTAATACGTCCATTTGCTTCCAAATGGGAGTAGATCCTGTCTCGAAGAATTCTCTCCAGTAATTTCCCTACCACTGACGTAAGGCTCACCGGCCTGTAGTTCCCTGGATTATCCTTGCTACCCTTCTTAAACAAAGGAGCAACATTGGCTATTCTCCAGTCCTCCGGTTATGAGGATAGGGCGGAGGGTGGGCCTAGGTAGAGTGCTCTTTCGGAAGTTCGGTGGAGACTTGATAGACCAAATGGCCTCCTTCTACACTGTAGGGATTCCAATCTCAGGAGGAAGCAAGATGAAGATTCAATCTTACTATCAGATGAACCATTACCTTATTAAATGGCGGAAAAGGCGCAAGGGGCTAAATGACCCACTCCTGTTCACATGGGAATTCATATAGTCTCAATAGAAGTGAGCAGATCATCATGAAAGCCATTGACGTTCAATGATATCCTTTAATGTAAGAGGTCTGTTGTCCTTACATAGTATATGGCCAGGACCTTCCAGCCCAATCATGGTGGAACCAATCATGGGCGATTTGACAGCCCAAGATCCCAAAGGCCAGCAAGATGGAAAATCCTGCCCTGTGACTCCAAACAACACAGCAATGTGATCAACTCTTAAATGCCCTCTGAAACGATCGAGCAAGTCTTGCAGTTATATCAAACTGCTATTGGGGCAACTGGGGATGGGCAATAAATGTTGATTCGGCCTTTAACACCCATATCCTGTGAATGTATAACAACAATAAAATGACACTCACACAGGGCTTTCAATGTGACAGAACATCCCAAGGTGATTTGCAGTTGGGGACCAGACCTGAAGGGGAGAGAGTTTAGGCACGGTGCCCCCAACAAAGTCATTGCAGAATGAGAGGCAGCAACTTGGAAGGGTGTAAGGTGAGAGCATGGGGCTGCAGGCTGAAGGCACAAGAACAGCACCAATGACAATAGCTCGCATTTATGTAGCAGCATTAAGCAAGTACCGGTGCCCCAAGGTGCTTCACAGGGGAGTAATCCGATCAATAACAATGCCCAGTCACATTGGTACGGGAAAAGTGTTCGGGGAATAGTTGGGGCTTGTAAAGTTTAACCTTGTAAAGTTAAGCTCACTTTCCAAAGGGGTTTCCCACTTTCACATTCTGTTTGCAGTTTGCTTTCTCCGTCCATTTATTTTTACTTTGACGATGGCAGATCAACACATCACCCTTTGATTTGTCAGCAGCTTTGTATGGCTTAATTCGACGTTTTTTCCAAACAATATACTTTTAAGACCAGGAGTCATTATATTCTCCTTTATCTTAGTCTTTCTTCTTTTCATCAGGCTGGTCAAGCTTGCCATTATGTTTTCCAGACTCCTTATCCATTATCCTGTCACCAGATCCTGCAGTTACCCCAACCACAATGTCTGTATAAAGTGGAGATGAAATCATCAGTAACCCTGAGCTAATTATTTCAGACTGTAGTTAATTAAATACTTTCCAAAGGTGCAATAAGTAGCAAAGCTAATTATGGTTCTTCAATAACACCTGAGTGATATAAGGAATCTAATGTCAATTATCGGCCAATGTTTGACACTGTCAGTATGTCACTTTCACAAGAAACCAAGGTTGATGAAGTAGAAGAACAATTAGACATTTATAAAACCCAGTTTGTTTCCTTTTAACAAAGCCTCATATACTTGCAATGTTAATTCTGCCACCTCATTAACTTCAGCGAAACCAGCAGTCCTATTAATACGCAAAATATTGTCATTATATTAATTATGATGGCAAGTAAAGATAAAATGTGAACACAATTAATCATGTGGAAGGATTCACTGTTAATTAATTATTTTCATTGAACTGATGAAATGTCTTGTGCTATTTTACATACGTTGGTTCTAGCTTTTAATACTGGTTGCCATTTCACATCTTGCACCTCCCTGTTTTCCATCACTCCATGATTCTCTGTAACCACTCCTCGCCCTACGACCGCCGAGATACTTACATTCCTCCAATTCTCGACTTTTGAGTGCCAATTTTAACTGCTACACCATTGGCTGCTAAAAGACAGCTGGTTTGTAATGCAGAACAATGCCAGCAGTGCGGGTTCAATTCCCGTACCAGCTTACCTGAACAGGTGCCGGAATGTGACGGCTGGGGGCTTTTCACAGTAACTTCATACTTGTGACAATAAAAGATTATTATTATTATTATTAATTCTCTCCCTAAACATCTCTGCCTCTCTACTCCTCTCTCCTTAAAATTACTCCTTCACAGAATCATAGAAATCCGACAGTGCAGAAGGAGGCCATTTGGCCCATCGAGTCTGCACCAAACATCCGAAAGAGCACCCTACTTATGCCCACACCCCCGCCCTATCGCCACACCCTTGGACACTAAGGGGCAATTTAGCAAGACCAATCCGCCCAACCTGCACATCTTCGGACAGTGGGAGGGAGCTGGAGCACCCGGAGGAAACCCACGCAGGCACGGGGAGAACGTGCAAACTCCGCACAGTCACCCAAGGCCGGAATTGAACCCGGGTCCCTGACGCGCTAAGGCAGCAGCGCCAGCTTGAAACCTGTCTTTTTGACCAATCTTTTGGTTAATATTACTCCATGTGACTCAATGCCACATTTTGTTTAATTATGCTTCAGTGTGAAGCACCATAGCTCGGTTAAGGTGCTATATGCAAACAAGTTGTCGTGTTAATAGGATACTCATAGTCGAGAAAAACTGTCTTAAGAGCAGAGCTAATGTTCAATAACAGAAGAATTATTAGAAATGGCAAAATGCATCAAGCGTATTGCATAACTAACAAGCAATTACAAAAACACAGCCCTTACATTTAATATTGTAAAAAGCTTTGGCATTAGCCCCTGTACTTACTTCATTTGGAATAAAAAGGACTGTCTTCTTAATTATTTTAAATTCAATTTAAAAAACAAAGACATTATTGATCTTCTTGCAGTAGTCTATTCACCAGTAGCTGCCTGCTTCTGAATCAGCCTAAATTTCTATGTCTCATTGCCAATCCCCAGCCTATGAGATTTGCTTTAAATGAACAGATGGATTAAAATAAAAATGATTTGACAGCTTCAGAAGACACACAGCTCAGTCACCAGATACTAAATGCAGCTGAAAGATAATATGACTGAGTGAGCTGACGTGGAAAGGAACAAGCCAAACCGGTTCGCCCTTAGCTGTGATTTAAAGGGGAACTGAAATTGGTGACCAAGTTTCCTGTGTGCAAATGGTTGACTGGTTCCATGCATTGGAGGTGGTGAAATTAGCCATGAGTGGAGATGTCTCTGGGGAGCTTGTCAAGAGTATCCATGAGGAGTCCATGGGGAAAAGTGTTGTCCTATGTTCGCAGCAAGCTGACAGCTGCCGGTTACATTCCTGGACAATGCTGGGTGAGTCAGTCTCGCCTGAGGCAACTGTTGAGTACAAAATTGGACACAATAGCCTTGGGCTGCAGAGGAGAAGAAAGGATTCATGCCAGACCCAAGTCCGGATTGCTCGTCTTTAAATGCTGATGGGAAACATGTATGTGTGAACATTTGAGCACAGAGAGCATTCTATCCGGCTGCATCACAGTTTGGTAGGGCAACTTCTCAGCCCAAAATAACAAGAAACTGCAGTGTGGTGAACTCAGCCCAACGCATCACACAAGCTTGCCACCCTCCCATTGAATCTGCCTACACCTCCCGCTGCCTCAGGAAGGCAGACAGCATTATCAGAAACCCCTCCCACCCAGGCTTGGCCCTCTTCCAGACCTTCTGTCTCACTACCTACATCCAATGGCAATCAAATTAGCTGAACTAAAACGTAAAAGCTTCTCTACCTCACAAGGTCTCAGCTGCTAAGCAAATGCACATGCTTATGCCTTTTATTTATTCTTCATGCTGTAGCCCTCTCTAAGCACAATAGAAACACAATTGGGACTTAGCCAACCCCCACACATACAAACACCTCTGTCCAGCATGAATCTAAATCTAGGTTTTACCCTTCCAGGCACAGAAACATTTAAATTAAACACACTTGAAACTATACCACATTTCTAATGTTTACCATTCAAATAAAAATTCCTTAAAACTACCTTTGTTTTCCGAACAATCTGTATGTGTGTGTCATGTCTGTATGTTAGCATTTTGAATGTGTGTGTTGTGTGTGTGCGTGTGTGTATGTTGTGTGTGACATGTCTGTGTCATGACTGCAGATGACACTGTGCATGCGTGTATGGTTTGTGTCCTGTGTGTGTATGTTGAGTGTGTGCCATGTGTCGTGTGTGTCATTTGTGTATGTCTGTGTATGTGCATGCGTGCATGCATGTGTGCATACATGTGCATGTCACTGTGTTGAATTGATCTTGGTTATGACACCCACCACGTTCGCATTGGCAAAGCCATGGGGAAAAGTTCCAATCTCAGTGAAGAAATTGGGAACTAGTGAGTGAACAACTGACACTTCCAGAAAGGATTGGAAAATCCACCCAGTCATCTCTGGATGACCCCTCAGCAGGTGACTCCGGAGCCCAGACACAAATGTAAACACGATGAAGAGCATCACCTAACACTTGAAGATTGAGTCATGTGCAGCTGACAAAGCTCCAAAAGAAAAGAAAAATAGGCCTTTACCAAGAAAGAAAAAACTGAAGATTTCCCCTTTACAAATGGTCCTGGGGAACTGGGTGATGCAGGAGGTTATACAATGACAACACACTTGCAGCAACTAAGCGCAGATTTAGCCTGGGCGGATTAGATGGAAGTCCTTTCCTTTAGAAACTACGCTAGTTTAGTTGTAACAGTCTAAAGCTCCTAGCGTTTACCTTGGCCATTTACTAAGTGCCAGAAAACTTGATTGTGTAAAATGGATTTACAATTCAGTGTTCTTTTAGAGATAACTGAGGTCCTGTTTAGAAGGAATGAGTGAAGAAAGATGGGGGAGAGTATAACCCAGTGTCCCGGGCAATCTCCTTCTCTGTATCAAAATCACCAAATAAAAGTCCACAATAACTGGTCCATTTACCTCAATTGCTGTTTGTGGGATCTTGCTGTGCACAACTGTTGAACGCTGCAGCATAAAAGGAATAAATTCAGGCTGCCTGCCTGTGGTAGCTCTCTTACAGAGTTTGTTTTTACAAAAGTCCCTTGTGACTTTTACTGTGACTAAGATCAATGCTTGGGCTCCAGCTTTTCACAATCTGTATCAATGATCTGGATGTGGGGACCAAATATAATATTTCCAAGTTTGCTGAAGTCGTAAAACTAGGTGGGAATGTGGGGGATGAGTGCAGGCTGCAAAGCGATTTCAAGGGGATTTGGACAGACAAACCGATTGGGCAAGGACATGGCGGATGGGAATATAATGTGAATAAGTGTGAAGTTATCCACTTTGCTAGGAAAAGGGGAAAAGAAGAGTATTTCTACAGTGGTGAGAGAATGGGAATTGCTGATGTCCAACGGGACCTGGATATCATTGTTCGTAAGCCACGGAAAGCTAACATGCAGTTACGGCAAGCAATTAGGAAGGCAAATGGTACGTTGACCTTTGCTGCAAGAGGATTTGAGCGCAGGAATGAAGATGTCTCGGTGCAATTGTATAGGAGCCTTGATGAGATCACACCTGGAGTATTATGTGCAGTTTCTGTTCCCCTTACCTGAAGAAGGATACGATTGCCACAGAAAGAGTGCAACTAAGATTCACCAAACTGATTCCTGGGATGGGGGATTGTCCTAGGAAGAGAGTTGCTGAGATTGGTCCTATATTTTATAGAGTTTAGAAGAATAAGAGGTTATCTTGTTGAAGTGCACAATATTCTTACAGGACTCTGCAGGGTAGATCATAGAATCCCGACAGTCCCGGAGGAGGCCATTCAACTCATTGAATCCACACCAACCTTCTGAAAGGGCACCCTACCTAGGCTCACTCCCCCGCCCTATCCCCCGTAACCCCACCTAACCTTTTTGGACACTAAGGCCAATCTACCTAACCTGCACATCTTTGGACTGTGGGAGGAAACCGGAGCACCCGGAGGAAACCCACCCAGACGGGTGGAACAAACCATTACAAGGGGACATAAATTTAAGGTGGAAGATATAGGAGGATGTCAGAGGTAGGTTCTTTACCCAGAGAGTAGTGGGGGCATGGAATGCACTGCCTGTGGAAGTAGTTGAGTCGGAAACATTAGGGACCTTCAAGCGGCTATTGGATAGGTACATGGATTACGGTAGAATGTTGGGGTGTAGATTGATTTGTTCTTAATCTAGGACAAAAGTTCGGCACAACATCGTGGGCCGAAGGACCTGTTCTGTGCTGTATTTTCTATGTTCTATGACACGAGGAGAAAGTGCAAACTCCGCACATTCACCCAAGGCCGGAATTGAATCCGGGTCCTTGGCGCTGTGAGGCAGCAGTGCTAACCACTGTGCCATCATGCCGTCCCTGATGTGGATAGGATATTTCCTCGGGCTGAGGGTGGGGAGGAGGGGAGTAGTCTACAACCAGGAAACACCATTCCAGAGTAAGTGACAGGCTGTTTAGGTCTGAGGTGAAGAGGAATTTCTTCACTCAGTGGGTGGTGAATGTTTGGAATTCTCTCCCCTGTAGGGCTGTGACATTGAGTATCTTCAAAACTGAGATCGATAGATTTTTAGATGTTAAAGGTACCACGGGATATGGGGATAGTGCAGGAACATGAGCACGGGATATGGGGATAGTGCAGGAACATGACCACGGGATATAGGGATAGTGCAGGAACATGACCACGGGATATAGGGATAGTGCAGGAACATGACCACGGGATATAGGGATAATGCAGGAACATGACCACGGGATATAGGGATAATGCAGGAACATGACCACGGGATATGGAGATAGTGCAAGAACATGACCACGGGATATAGGGATAGTGCAGGAACATGACCACGGGATATAGGGATAGTGCAGGAACATGAGCACGGGATATGGGGATAGTGCAGGAACATGAGCACGGGATATAGGGATAGTGCAGGAACATGACCACGGGATATAGGGATAATGCAGGAACATGACCACGGGATATGGGGATAGTGCAAGAACATGACCACGGGATATAGGGATAGTGCAGGAACATGACCACGGGATATAGGGATAGTGCAGGAACATGAGCACGGGATATGGGGATAGTGCAGGAACATGAGCACGGGATATAGGGATAGTGCAGGAACATGACCACGGGATATAGGGATAGTGCAGGAACATGACCACGGGATATAGGGATAGTGCAGGAACATGAGCACGGGATATAGGGATAGTGCAGGAACATGACCACGGGATATAGGGATAGTGCAGGAACATGACCACGGGATATAGGGATAGTGCAGGAACATGAGCACGGGATATAGGGATAGTGCAGGAACATGACCACGGGATATAGGGATAGTGCAGGAACATGACCACGGGATATGGGGATAGTGCAGGAACATGACCACGGGATATGGGGATAGTGCAGGAACATGACCACGGGATATGGGGATAGTGCAGGAACATGACCACGGGATATAGGGATAGTGCAGGAACATGACCACGGGATATGGGGATAGTGCAGGAACATGAGCACGGGATATAGGGATAGTGCAGGAACATGACCACGGGATATAGGGATAGTGCAGGAACATGACCACGAGATATAGGGATAGTGCAGGAACATGACCACGGGATATGGGGATAGTGCAGGAACATGACCACGGGATATGGGGATAGTGCAGGAACATGACCACGGGATATGGGGATAGTGCAGGAACATGACCACGGGATATAGGGATAGTGCAGGAACATGACCACGGGATATGGGGATAGTGCAGGAACATGACCACGGGATATAGGGATAGTGCAGGAACATGACTACGGGATATGGGGATAGTGCAGGAACATGAGCACGGGATATAGGGATAGTGCAGGAACATGACCACGGGATATAGGGATAGTGCAGGAACATGACCACGGGATATAGGGATAGTGCAGGAACATGACCACGGGATATAGGGATAGTGCAGGAACATGAGCACGGGATATAGGTATAGTGCAGGAACATGACTACGGGATATGGGGATAGTGCAGGAACATGACCACGGGATATAGGGATAGTGCAGGAACATGACTACGGGATATGGATTTAGTGCAGGAACATGACCACGGGATATAGGGATAGTGCAGGAACATGACCACGGGATATAGGGATAGTGCAGGAACATGAGCACGGGATATGGGGATAGTGCAGGAACATGACCACGGGATATGGGGATAGTGCAGGAACATGACTACGGGATATGGGGATAGTGCAGGAACATGACCACGGGATATGGGGATAGTGCAGGAACATGAGCACGGGATATGGGGATAGTGCAGGAACATGACCACGGGATATGGGGATAGTGCAGGAACATGACCACGGGATATGGGGATAGTGCAGGAACATGAGCACGGGATATAGGGATAGTGCAGGAACATGACCACGGGATATGGGGATAGTGCAGGAACATGACCACGGGATATGGGGATAGTGCAGGAACATGACCACGGGATATAGGGATAGTGCAGGAACATGACTACGGGATATGGGGATAGTGCAGGAACATGACTACGGGATATAGGGATAGTGCAGGAACATGACCACGGGATATAGTGATAGTGCAGGAACATGACTACGGGATATGGGGATAGTGCAGGAACATGAGCACGGGATATGGGGATAGTGCAGGAACATGACCACGGGATATGGGGATAGTGCAGGAACATGACCACGGGATATGGGGATAGTGCAGGAACATGACTACGGGATATAGGGATAGTGCAGGAACATGACCACGGGATATAGGGATAGTGCAGGAACATGACCACGGGATATGGGGATAGTGCAGGAACATGACCACGGGATATGGGGATAGTGCAGGAACATGAGCACGGGATATAGGGATAGTGCAGGAACATGACCACGGGATATAGGGATAGTGCAGGAACATGACCACGGGATATGCGGATAGTGCAGGAACATGACCACGGGATATAGGGATAGTGCAGGAACATGACTACGGGATATGGGGATAGTGCAGGAACATGACTACGGGATATAGGGATAGTGCAGGAACATGACCACGGGATATAGGGATAGTGCAGGAACATGACTACGGGATATAGGGATAGTGCAGGAACATGAGCATGGGATATAGGGATAGTGCAGGAACATGACCACGGGATATAGGGATAGTGCAGGAACATGACCACGGGATATGGGGATAGTGCAGGAACATGACCACGGGATATAGGGATAGTGCAGGAACATGACCACGGGATATGGGGATAGTGCAGGAACATGACCACGGGATATGGGGATAGTGCAGGAACATGACCACGGGATATGGGGATAGTGCAGGAACATGACTACGGGATATGGGGATAGTGCAGGAACATGACCACGGGATATGGGGATAGTGCAGGAACATGAGCACGGGATATAGGGATAGTGCAGGAACATGACCACGGGATATGGGGATAGTGCAGGAACATGACCACGGGATATGGGGATAGTGCAGGAACATGACCACGGGATATGGGGATAGTGCAGGAACATGACCACGGGATATGGGGATAGTGCAGGAACATGAGCACGGGATATAGGGATAGTGCAGGAACATGACTACGGGATATGGGGATAGTGCAGGAACATGACCACGGGATATGGGGATAGTGCAGGAACATGAGCACGGGATATAGGGATAGTGCAGGAACATGGCCACGGGATATGGGGATAGTGCAGGAACATGACCACGGGATATAGGGATAGTGCAGGAACATGAGCACAGGATATAGGGATAGTGCAGGAACATGACCACGGGATATGGGGATAGTGCAGGAACATGACCACGGGATATGGGGATAGTGCAGGAACATGACCACGGGATATGGGGATAGTGCAGGAACATGAGCACGGGATATGGGGATAGTGCAGGAACATGACCACGGGATATAGGGATAGTGCAGGAACATGACCACGGGATATGGGGATAGTGCAGGAACATGAGCACGGGATATAGGGATAGTGCAGGAACATGACCACGGGATATAGGGATAGTGCAGGAACATGAGCATGGGATATAGGGATAGTGCAGGAACATGAGCATGGGATATAGGGATAGTGCAGGAACATGACTACGGGATATAGGGATAGTGCAGGAACATGACTACGGGATATGGGGATAGTGCAGGAACATGAGCATGGGATATAGGGATAGTGCAGGAACATGACTACGGGATATGGGGATAGTGCAGGAACATGACCACGGGATATGGGGATAGTGCAGGAACATGACCACGGGATATAGGGATAGTGCAGGAACATGAGCACGGGATATAGGGATAGTGCAGGAACATGAGCACGGGATATAGGGATAGTGCAGGAACATGAACACGGGATATAGGGATAGTGCAGGAACATGAGCATGGGATATAGGGATAGTGCAGGAACATGAGCATGGGATATAGGGATAGTGCAGGAACATGACTACGGGATATAGGGATAGTGCAGGAACATGACTACGGGATATGGGGATAGTGCAGGAACATGAGCATGGGATATAGGGATAGTGCAGGAACATGACTACGGGATATAGGGATAGTGCAGGAACATGACTACGGGATATAGGGATAGTGCAGGAACATGACTACGGGATATAGGGATAGTGCAGGAACATGACCACGGGATATGGGGATAGTGCAGGAACATGAGCATGGGATATAGGGATAGTGCAGGAACATGACTACGGGATATAGGGATAGTGCAGGAACATGAGCATGGGATATAGGGATAGTGCAGGAACATGAGCACGGGATATGGGGATAGTGCAGGAACATGACCACGGGATATAGGGATAGTGCAGGAACATGAGCATGGGATATAGGGATAGTGCAGGAACATGAGCATGGGATATAGGGATAGTGCAGGAACATGACCATGGGATATGGGGATAGTGCAGGAACATGACCACGGGATATAGGGATAGTGCAGGAACATGAGCACGGGATATAGGGATAGTGCAGGAACATGAGCATGGGATATAGGGATAGTGCAGGAACATGAGCACGGGATATGGGGATAGTGCAGGAACATGACTACGGGATATAGGGATAGTGCAGGAACATGACTACGGGATATGGGGATAGTGCAGGAACATGAGCATGGGATATAGGGATAGTGCAGGAACATGACTACGGGATATAGGGATAGTGCAGGAACATGACTACGGGATATAGGGATAGTGCAGGAACATGACTACGGGATATAGGGATAGTGCAGGAACATGACCACGGGATATGGGGATAGTGCAGGAACATGAGCATGGGATATAGGGATAGTGCAGGAACATGACTACGGGATATAGGGATAGTGCAGGAACATGAGCATGGGATATAGGGATAGTGCAGGAACATGAGCACGGGATATGGGGATAGTGCAGGAACATGACCACGGGATATAGGGATAGTGCAGGAACATGAGCATGGGATATAGGGATAGTGCAGGAACATGAGCATGGGATATAGGGATAGTGCAGGAACATGACCATGGGATATGGGGATAGTGCAGGAACATGACCACGGGATATAGGGATAGTGCAGGAACATGAGCACGGGATATAGGGATAGTGCAGGAACATGAGCATGGGATATAGGGATAGTGCAGGAACATGAGCACGGGATATGGGGATAGTGCAGGAACATGACCACGGGATATAGGGATAGTGCAGGAACATGAGCATGGGATATATGGATAGTGCAGGAACATGACCACGGGATATGGGGATAGTGCAGGAACATGACCACGGGATATAGGGATAGTGCAGGAACATGACCACGGGATATGGGGATAGTGCAGGAACATGAGCACGGGATATGGGGATAGTGCAGGAACATGACCACGGGATATGGGGATAGTGCAGGAACATGACCACGGGATATTGGGATAGTGCAGGAACATGACCACGGGATATAGGGATAGTGCAGGAACATGACTACGGGATATAGGGATAGTGCAGGAACATGACTACGGGATATAGGGATAGTGCAGGAACATGACTACGGGATATAGGGATAGTGCAGGAACATGACCACGGGATATAGGGATAGTGCAGGAACATGACTACGGGATATAGGGATAGTGCAGGAACATGAGCATGGGATATGGGGATAGTGCAGGAACATGACCACGGGATATGGGGATAGTGCAGGAACATGACCACGGGATATAGGGATAGTGCAGGAACATGACCACGGGATATGGGGATAGTGCAGGAACATGACCACGGGATATAGGGATAGTGCAGGAACATGGTTTGGAGGTAAAGGTACAACCTTGATCCTAGTTGAATAGTGGAGCACGTACATGGGGCTGAATGGCCTACTCCTGCTCCTATTTCCTCTGTTCCTACAAAACAACTGTAACTGTGTATTAAGATAATTAACTAAGATAATTAAGATTATCAACATGCTGGGGGTTACCATTGAAGAGAGACTGAACTGGAGTAGCCATATAAACATTGTCTACCAGCGCAGGTCTGAGGCTTGGTGTCCTACGGTGAGTAACTCACCTCCTGACTCCCAAAGTCTGTCCACCATCTACAAGGAATAAGCCAGGAGTGCGATGGAATACTCTCCACTTGCCTGGATGAGTGCAGCTGCAACAACACTCAAGAAGCTCAACACCATCCAGGACAAAGCAGCCCCGCTTGATTGGTATCCCAGCCACAACCATTCACTCCCTCCACCACCGACGAACAGTGGCAGCCGTGTGTACCATCTACAAGATGCACTGCAGGAACTCACCAAAGTTTATTAGACAGCACCTTCCAAACCCACGGCCACTACCATCTAGAAGGACAAGAGCAGCAGATACCTGGGAACCCCACCCAAGGGTTCTCCTCCAAGCCACTCACCACCCCGACTTGGAAATATATCGTCCGTTCCTTCACTGTTGCTGGATCCAGATGCTGCAAATCTGTATTACATGGATTGCAGCGGTTCAAGTTGACAACTCATCGCCACCTTCACAAGGGCAATTAGGGATGGGCAATAAATGCCAACCTTGCAAACGATGCCCACATTCCTTGGATGAGTAAAATAAGTTGCTTGTGAAGTGTATTATGACTTCACGAGGACACAAGACAGAATTGTACAAACGTGAATTCAAGCCTCCAGTTGGCAATGATTCTGGATAGAGCATTCGGAAGATTGAGACGGGAACTATGGAACACTATGTCACGCTTGTTCAGCAGGGCATGCTCCTTTGAGATTGAGGCTGAGATATGTAGCTGGGTTGGTGTAGAGAAATCTTTGCTCGACATTATTTCACCTTTGGAAGCTGTTCATGGCTGGGCCATAAGTCCTCCAATTCCCTCCCTATATCTCTTCACACCTCTCCCTGCTCTTCCCCTTTAAGGTGTTCCTTAAAATTCACCTATGTGATCAAACCTTTGGTCCTATGTCTTAACGTCAATTGGGGGCAGCACGGTGGCGCAGTGGGTTAGCCCTGCAGCCTCACGGCGCCGAGGTCCCAGGTTCGATCCCGGCTCTGGGTCACTGTCCGTGTGGAGTTTGCACATTCTCCCGTGTTTGCGTGGGTTTCGCCCCCACAACCCAAAGATGTGCAGGGTAGATGGATTGATACAAGTGATTGTTAGGGCAGCACGGTGGCGCAGTGGTTAGCACTGCAGTTTCACAGCGCTGAGGTCCCAGGTTTGATCCCAGCTCTGGGTCACTGTCCGTGTGGAGTTTGCACATTCCCCCCATGTTTGCGTGGGTTTCGCCCCCACAACCCAAAGATGTGCAGGGGAGGTGAATTGGCCACGCTAAATTGCCTCTTAATTGGAAAAAATGAATTGGGTACTCTAAATTTATATATTTTTTAAAATGCACGTGATTGTTGTCCAAGGGAGTTTGATAAATACTCGAAGGAGAAAGATTTGCAGGACTGTGACGAAAGAGGAGGTGGGCGTGGAAACAATTGGATAGTTCTTCCAAAGTATCAGCCTAGGTACGATGCACTGACTGTCCTTCTATCCTGGAAGATTTAAATCGTTCAGACTTTTTCCAGATTATTGTTTCTATAATTTAAAAATTCCAACGGCAATTTCACCCTAATCATAGAATTTACAGTGTAGAAAGAGGCCATTTGGCCCATCGGGCCTGCACCAGCCCTTGGAAAGAGCACCCCATTTAAGCCCTCCTCCACCCTATCCCCGTAACCCAATAACCTCACCTAACTTTTTTGGACACAAAGGGCAATTTAGCATAGCCAATCCACCTAACCTGCACATCTTTGGACTCCGGAGCACCCGGAGGAAACCCACACAGACACGGGGAGAACGTGCAGACTCCGCACAGACAGTGACCCAAGCCGGGAACCGAACCTGGGACCCTGGAGCTGTGAAGTGACAGTGCTAACCACTATGCTACCGTGCCGCCCTAATGCTCAGCGTTTCAACACAGCACCTTGAAGAATATTACCCCTCTGTGCTAACATTTTATCAAACATAAGAAACAGCACTGAAATATAAAAAAAAGCTTTATGGTATTACACAGCTGGTGTTATCAAGCACTAAAGTGGCTTGGGAACCGTTGTGTTGGGAAAGATCTGCATCAGAATACACTGACATTGGAAACCCCTGTGTCTATTCCTTTTAAAGTGTGTTTGCACACTTTGCCTGTAATTAAAGGGCTATCTGTTTAGGCGCTGCCATTTTGACTGATGCAAGGTCAGCAATGGGAATTGTGTGCAATCCCCTTGGCTAATATACAGTTTCACCAAAGATACTGTTCTGCCAAACATTAAAAGACTGCTCAAATTAGATGGATAGGAGGGGGTAATTACAATGGCTGTGTTTTCTTGAAAACTCGATTCAAGTAACATCTTCATAAAAGCCTCAGTGGGAGTGACTTTTCACAGGGGCTTGGATAGTGACTTGGGAGTAACCGTAGACTGATCGCATTCAATATTCAGACAATGTGATGCTGCAATTAAAAATAATAAAGGCTAATTCAAAGCTGGGATAGAGCAATGGAAGAGCGCAATGCACCGTACTTCAGAGAGTTCACTCAGGCTTGTGAGGTTGCACTTGCATTCCTGGATTCAATTCCTGTCCACAACCATCCCTACAGAGGTTATGGAGAGCTCCCACAAAGCAGATCCCAAGTGGAAAAGGAGTGAAACGAAAGAGAAAATGCTGGAAAATCTCAGCAGGTCTGGCAGCATCTGTAGGGAGAGAAAAGAGCCAACGTTTCGAGTCCGAACTCTTTATCAAAGCTTTTTTTTAATAAATGTTTTTTATTGGGTTTTTGAATAAAGCATATTTACCGTTATGTACACAGAATAGAATACATATATATATATATATATAGAAGAGATGGGAACATGCACAAAAAACAAAACAAACAACAAAAAAACCAAAGTTAGAATAAAAGAACTGGTCGGGTATTGTGCACTAGCTGAACAACAGCAGCTCTGTGCAATTGGCAGTATTGTTTTTAGCACATAAGTAGGCATCTGTTTGTGGTGGGGGAAAGCTGGGGGGGGGTTACATATACATTTGGGCGCCGGGGAAACAATTACAGAACAATTACAGAGGGCAATACGCGAATGGATCTGGTGTTGTCGCTTGTTTCTCCCAGACGGTTTTCGCTGCCGTTGTCGTCTCGCGATCACCTCCACTTCAGCCGTTCGTCCCGTCTTTCGCCCGGATTTTCCTTGTTCTCTGCTCCTGTAGATGCCAAGTTTGTTATTGTTTCCCGTGCCCTCCTTCCGGCTGTCATTCCCTTGCCCCCCCCCCCCACCTCCCTGGTTCCCCTCTATTGTTCCCCGTCTCCTCCCACTTCCACCCCTCCCCCCCTCCCCTTCTCCTGTAATTCGCCTTTCTTTTCTCTTAGGCTTAGCTGCTGTCCACCCCCCCGCACCCCACCCCCGGTCTATCCCTCCCTCCCCCGCCTTCGGCTACTTTCCCCTGGTTCTTGGCTACCTGGCTATTCTTCTGCTTGTTCGTTGGCCACAAACAGGTCCCGGAACAATTGAGTGAATGGCTCCCATGTTCTGTGGAAGCCGTCGTCTGACCCTCGGATGACGAATTTGATTTTCTCTATTTGGGGAGATTTCGAGAGGTCGGACAGCCAGTCTGCAGCTTTGGGTGGTGCTGCTCACCGCCAGCCAGTCTGCAGCTTTGGGTGGTGCTGCTGACCGCCAGCCAGTCTGCAACTTTGGGTGGTGCTGACCGCCAGCCAGTCTGCAACTTTGGGTGGTGCTGCTGACCGCCAGCCAGCCTGCAGCTTTGGGTGGTGCTGCTGACCGCCAGCCAGTCTGCAACTTTGGGTGGTGCTGACCGCCAGCCAGTCTGCAGCTTTGGGTGGTGCTGCTGACCGCCAGCCAGTCTGCAGCTTTGGGTGGTGCTGACCGCCAGCCAGTCTGCAGCTTTGGGTGGTGCTGCTGACCACCAGCCAGTCTGCAACTTTGGGTGGTGCTGCTGACCGCCAGCCAGTCTGCAGCTTTGGGTGGTGCTGCTGACCGCCAGCCAGTCTGCAGCTTTGGGTGGTGCTGACCGCCAGCCAGTCTGCAGCTTTGGGTGGTGCTGACCGCCAGCCAGTCTGCAGCTTTGGGTGGTGCTGACCGCCAGCCAGTCTGCAGCTTTGGGTGGTGCTGCTGACCGCCAGCCAGTCTGCAGCTTTGGGTGGTGCTGACCGCCAGCCAGTCTGCAGCTTTGGGTGGTGCTGACCGCCAGCCAGTCTGCAACTTTGGGTGGTGCTGCTGACCGCCAGCCGAACAGGATTCTACGGCGGGCGATCAGGGAGCAAAGGCAATGGCGTCCACCCTCCTCCCCAGGAATAGATCTGGCTGGTCTGATACCCCGAAGACCACCACTTTCGGGTGTGGCTCCACCCTCATCCCCACCACTTTGGGCATTGCCTCGAAGAAGGCTGTCCAGTACCCCGCAAGTCTGGGGCAAGACCAGAACATGTGGGCGTGGTTGGCCGGGCCTCCTTGGCACCGTTCACATCTATCCTCCAACTCCGGGAAGAACCTACTCATACGAGTTCTTGTTAAGTGGGCTCTATGTACCACTTTTAGCTGCGTCAGGCTGAGCTTTGCGCACGTGGAGGTGGAGTTGACCCTGTGCAGTGCTTCGTTCCAGAGTCCCCACCCTATTTCAATCCCCGGGTCCTCCTCCCATTTCTTTCTTATTGCGTCCAGTAAGGTGTTGGCCCTTTCTACCAGTCGGTCATACATGTTGCTACAGTTCCCTTTATCTAGGATGCTTGCGTCCAGTAATTCTTCCAGTAATGTTTGGCATGGCGGTTATGGATACGTCTCTTTGTCAAAGCTAACAGACAGAGGATGTGGGAAAAGGAGTGAGCTGAGTGGAAAGATTAGGTCACCTTTAATTCAATTGTCCAAAACCGGGCAGTTAAAGGGAATCTTTAAGGTTTAAAATTAGATATTACACAGCATAAATAAGGTGGAGAAGCAATTTGATTCAAAGTAAAGCAAGCAAGCAGAACCAGGAAAACAAATTTAAACAAGTGACTTATTTTAACATTGTTACGTAACAAATGAAAAATTACACTAAGTTTTAACTTATCCTGTGGCAGAATTTATGTGAGATTTGTTTCTTTCTTACACTTAAAAATAATCAATGGAAATATTAAAAACAATGATCACTTAAATATTTGTAGCAGTCACATGCAGTGACCCGACAATAATAATCTGTATTAGTGTCACAAGTAGGCTGACATTAACACTGCAATAAAGTTAGTGTGAAAATCCCCTCATCGCCACATTCCGGCGCCTGTTCGATTACACGGAGGGAGAATCCAGAATGGCCAAATCACCTAACAAGCACGTCTTTCGGGACTTGTGGGAGGAAACCGGAGCACCCGGAGGAAACCCACGCAGACACGGGGAGAATGTGCAGACTCCGCACAGACAGCGACCCAAGCCGGAATCGAACCCGGAACCCTGGCGCTGTGAAGCAATAATGCTAGTTTCTTGCCTCAATCCTCACCTCACTCTTCACTTCAATCCTTGTTGGAGTGCCTCCTGCCAACCTGAGGGTATAATGTGGCCCTACCCTCCTCCACAGCATCCAACAAATGGCTGAGGCCCCCTCTGTAAATCTAGCAGCTGCTTTCCTAGCTGCCATCCTGTTATCTTGAATCAGATCAAATGAGGTGGAGCCATTTAAATGCAGTGGCCCCTTCAGTGAAGTGCACAGATGACCCCCCCAGGGCGAATCAGACACTTTGAGATTCAGGCATGGCATTTTTTAGGTGGGGTAAAAGATTTTTTTTAAGTGCCTGAAGATTATCATCTGGATCACGCCACCGAGGCCGTCAGGAATTGCATCGATTTCCCCACCGAAAATTACACTGCAATTTCTTTGGAAAATTCCACCTATAACTTTTCAATGTCATTGAATATTGTTTAAGGCAGAAGTATATAGATTCTTGACTAATGAGGAAGTCAAGGTTATCAGGGGTAGGTGGGAATATGCAGCTGGCAGCCACAGTCAGATCAGTCATGATATTATTTGTGATGGAGCAGGATCGAGGGGATAAATGGTCTGATCCTAATTTGCATGTTCCTATGTTCGAGAGGTTTACGGATGGTGTCAGGAAGCAGAGGTTATTTGAAGTGATCTACACTTGGATTGCTGGATATTAGAAATATAGATTTAAGGGATGGCACGGTAGCACAGTGGTTAGCACTGTTGCTTCATAGCGCCAGGGTCCCAGATTCAATTCCCGGCTTGGGTGACTGTGTGGAGTCTGCACGTTCTCCCCGTGTGTGCGTGGGTTTCCTCCGGGTGCTCCGGTTTCCTCTCACAGTCCAAAGATGTGCAGGTTAGGTGGATTGGCCATGCTAAATTGCCCTTAGGTTGGGTGGAGTTTCTGGGTTACAGGGATGGGGTGAAGGTGTGGGCTTAAGGAGGGTGGTTTTTCCAGGGGCCGGTGCAGACTCGATGGGCTGATTGGCCTCCTTCTGCACTGTAAATTCCATGATTCTATGAAGGGAGTTTAATTCAGTGCTTCTGCATAGGATCAGGTTAAAACTTTAGTTAGATTCATGTTCAACAAAGACATTTACGTGGGCGGCATGTGGCGCAGTGGATAGCACTGGGACTGCGGCGCTGAGGACCCGGGTTTGAATCCCGGCCCTGGGTCACTGCCCGTGTGGAGTTTGCACATTCTCCCCATGTCTGTGTGGGTTTCACCCCCACAACCCAAAGATGTGCATGTTAGGTGGATTGGCCAAGTTAAATTGCCCCTTAATTGGAAAAAAAATTAATTGGGCACTCTAAATTTTTTTTTAAAGCACAGACATTTACATGTAGGGGTTTTGTTTTTTGGTTTCATTTCAAACTGTGTCAGTATTGTGCTGAGAGAGTTTATGATGTGAAAAGTAAACATGGACTTAGAGGGGGACTTGCTTGCTGCTTAGCAACCAGTGGCCACCTATAAATTGGAAAAACCTTTTGAGTTTAACTGACCCAAGGCAGTAGGAGAGGAAACAGCTCTCAGAGCAGCAGGACTAATGGGAAGAAATAATGGGGAATAAACAAGTCCCAGAAGCTAAAGAAACCCAGGAAACTAAAAGATAAGCCACAGGAATATTGCAGTCAAAGGGACAAAACAAGGTACTGGTCATTAAGGTTCAAGACAAAGCTGGAAAGTGTAGAACTGGCTAGCGAGTTAAATTGGCTAGCGAGAAGCCAGATAAATCCTGAAGTTGGTGACCCGAGTACAGCCCGCGAAGTAGTAGCACTCTATTGATGTGGCTGAGTACCTGAGAGATTGTGTGGAAGCATGAATACACCTAGTGATTCAAGACAGAGGAATACTGAAAGGAGAGTGGGAAATCCTGGAAGTGGAGCCTTGCTGAAAACAGCTGAGGAAAGCAATGTTTGGAAGAGGATTCTAACGCATGCCTCTTTGCAAATGGAGTTTGGGGAAACAATTATGTGGAAGCCTGTTAGTTTACAGGGGCTGTGTATTTACTGAGAAAATTATAGCATAAAATAGAGGGCGGGATTCACCGACCAACCCATCGTGTGTTTTTTGGCGGTGGAGGTGGCCCCGTCAGCAGGATTTTCTGGTCCTGCCAGTCAACGGAATTTCCCATTGACTGCACTCCTCGTCACTGGGAAACCTGTGCGCCATCGGTGGGACTGGAATATCCCGCAGGTGTGAACTGCCGGTAAATTTCGCCCATATTTTGCGACCTGCGTTATTCTTAAAAGCTGTGTACATAGGGGCAGCACGTTGGCACAGTGGTTAGCATTGCTGCCCACGGCGCTGAGGACCTGGGTTCAAATCCCGGCCCTGTGTCACTGTCCATCGGGAGTTTGCACATTCTCCCTGTGACTGTGTGGGTTTCGCCCCCACAACCCAAAAGATTTGCAGGTTAGGTGGATTGGCCATGCTAAATTGCCCCTTAATTGGAAAAAAAAATAATTGAGTCCTCTAAATTTATTTTTTTAAAAGCTGTGTGCATTTGTGAAGATAGAGGTGGGGTGAAGGAGTACTGTATTATAATCAAACTTTTTATGTTTAATAATCTTTTTCTGTTAAAAACTTACTGGTAGTTCCTTAACTCTGTTCGTCCATGTTTTGTGAAAGAAAAAGTTACATTTGCGATTTTTTGAGTCAGGGTTCCGTTCTGGGACCTTCCATCCAGTCGTAACACCAACTGGCATTGTAACAAAGGAATTTCAAAGATTAAGGTTCAGACAAATGAAGGTATGTCTACCAATGATGAGCAAATGAAATTTGGCAATGTTCGGAAGCCAGAAATACATTATGTCAAGTTTTAATGCAGCCAATGTTTCAATAGGTTGTTTCAGTGTAACTATGGCATTTACTTGTGTGTTATCTACATAAATTGATAAGAATTTTTAAAAAATAAATCAAGATTTAATTTTCCAAACACCCTTGAAAAGGTAAAGAATTAAACACAGATCATTATTTTAAAGTAATTTGGGAAAGGTAATCAAGAAATATTATGAACCAAATTTTAACTTGAGGCCACAGACAGCCATTCCCAGTATGAGTAATCAGGGGTGGAAATGGGAAAATTGGTCAAATTTGTTGATCCAATTAATTATATTTCAAATAAAGATGACGATGAATGATTTTAGAAACAGAACATTGCACTTAATCAATAATGAGTCCCTCAGGAAGGGAACAACATTTGGTAGATTTATTTGAGAATTTGTGACGCTCAAAAGCATGATAAAAACGACAGGCCATGTCATGGGCTAATTGTCAAAATAATCTGCAATGTCACTGCGGTAGATGTATTTTAGACTGCATTACATGGTCATGGCTTGTTTGCTCCTGATAGGATGTGGTTAAATTAAATTACAGCATGTTGGTGCATGTCACACTGCTGAATGTTGATCTAACGGGAAGGCCATTAGAATCCAGTCTCGCCCGAACCCCTGCTGCTTTAAGCAGCAACCACAGATGGATTAATTGGGCTGGAGCAGACATTGGGACATCCCATCCTAGCTGCCCAGTTTTAAGAATCTTTATTGTCACAAGTAGGCTTACATTAACACTGCAATGAAGTTACTGTGAAAAGCCCCTAGTCGCCACATTCCACCGCCTGTGTTGCTCTGTTTACTTGCTATAAATATGGCGGTTAATAAGGTCGCCTTTCTTAATCCTAATTATGATTATGCCTTTAGAGTCGCCAGGTATCTCTCGATACCGCCACACGGTTCAACCCGAATACCGATCAAAGAGCCAATACACTAGTTCAAAGTCAATGGTATTTATTTGCACACAGTATGATCTACTAATGCATAATAACACTACATGCTAAACTATATCTATCACTAACACCTATACTTAACTTCGGGTGCCCACTTAGGTCAGAGGAACTATGGCCGTTGTTCGGATCTGAGGCTGTTGCGTTCGAAGAGGTAACAGGAGCACAGCTAAGGTCATCCGTCTGGTAGCGAGCGTTGAACTTGGACTTACTTGCTTCTGGTGGTGCTGGTGGAAGGGTCTCTCCGCTTGAGAGCCAAATCCAAGAGAGTGAACCTTTCGCGGGGATTCCTTCTCATACTTGGAGGGGCTTTGCGCGCTTTTAGGCGGGCCTTAAACTTGGTCCCAATTAATTGGGCAGCTTCTTGATCATTGTCATCGATCTGAGCCAATAAAGGGGCGGGTGCCTTGATGGCTGGGCGTGTCCTAGGTGGCCGTTGGCCTTGCTTTGTTTGTGTCTTTTTGATGGGGTAGTGGCGCCGGAATGTCTGAGACAGTATCGGCTACCTGAGCACTCGTTCTTTGTTCATCGGAGATGGGCCATCAATGTGTAAATCGATCCAGAGTTTCGGTTCCGTCTGCTGACTGCTTTCCAAATACACATTCAGGCTCTGTGCTTGTTGCTTTGTATTGTCCATTTTTCCCTATAGGCTCTGCGAGTGTTTGTTTGTATCCTGAAAGTGGACATCCCAGATGGCTACACCTGTTCGGGTACACAGAGGGAGAATTCAGAATGTCCAATTTACCTAACAAGCACATCTTTCGGGACTTGTGTGAGGAAACCGGAGCACCCGGAGGAATCCCACGCAGGCACGGGGAGAACGTGCAGACTCCGCACAGACAGTGACCCAAGCCAGGAATCGAACCTGGGACCCTGGCGCTGTGAAGCAACAGTGCTAACGACTGTGTACCGTGCTGCCTACGCTACCGTGCTGCCTACGCTACCGTGCTGCCTGTTCAGACCTGACGTATAATCTGTTGCGCTTCAAACCATCAGCTCGATTGTTGTTCTGGACGCAGTGGGTGAGATTCTCCCGCCACGTCTCCAGTCCGCTGGTGGCGGGAACCGAGAATCCCCACGGCTGGAGAATTCCGACCAGTGACTTTGGGCATCCACTTTGTCCATCACTTCGTTCTGCTTATTATCCAGGCCCAGTATCACAACACAGCTTGATTAAGAGTGGACTGCATCGAGACTATCACAACCAGAACAACGTGGATTTAGAAAGCGCCCTTCACGTAGTAAAACATCCCAAGGTGCTTCACAGCAGTATCATTAAGCAAAACTTGAAACCAAATTGCACAAGGAGATACGAGGGCAGGTGAACAAATGCTCGGTCAAAAAGATCGTTATATTAGCGTGTCAAAAGAGGAAAGAAAGAGATAGAGGCTGAAATCTTCCAGCCTTGGTCGAGGCTGGAATTTTTCGGT
Organism: Scyliorhinus torazame; assembly: GCF_047496885.1. Lineage (NCBI taxonomy): Eukaryota > Metazoa > Chordata > Chondrichthyes > Carcharhiniformes > Scyliorhinidae > Scyliorhinus > Scyliorhinus torazame. The sequence goes on from NC_092711.1 coordinate 317,763,443, forward strand.
GCTGCTGGAAGTGAATGGAGTTTTGGCTGGAACGCCAAATTTTCTGTTCGCAATGGGTCCCGCCGCGAACGAAACCGGAGAATCCCATCCATTGAGTTGCAGAGTTTAAGGCAGGAAATTCCAAAAATTCAGGCCTGGGCTGCTGAGGTTTGCCAGGAAAGGTGGGAGGAAAGCAGAGCACCCGGAGGAAACCCACGCATACACGGGGAGGACGTGCAGACTCCGCTCTCCAATGGCAGACTACAATCCGTGGAGTCTGATCCTTGGCCACAAAATCCCCCGAGTCCTAATTCTATTCAGGTATCTCACTCAGCTGCTTGTGAATCTGCAGGTTTGGGAATAAAAACACTTCTTGGTCAACTAACCTTGCTTTTAGCAATGCTTGTTGAAGCATAAAAGTTAATCAGGTCAACTGGGACTTCAAATTAACGTCTCATCTGCAGTGTAAAATGGTTTATTTGATCTGTTTTTAAAAGAATTTAGAGTACCCAATTCATTTTTACCCAATTAAGGGTCAATTTAGCGTGGCCAATCCACCTACCCTGCACATCTTTGGGTTGTGGGGGCGAAACCCACGCAGACACTGGGAGAATGTGCAAACTCCACATGGACAGTGACCCAGAGCCGGGATTGAACCTGGGACCTCGGCGACGTGAGGCAACAGGGCTATCCCACTGCGCCGCCGTGCTGCCTTATTTGATCCATTTTTGATTAATATTACATTGAAACATAAAAAATAGGAGCAGGAGGAGGCCATTCGGCCCTTCGAGCCTGCTCCTCCATTCAATATGATCATGGCTGGGCATCCAGGGCAGCACGGTGGCGCAATGGTTAGCACTGTTGCCTCACGGCACCGAGGACCCAGATTCGATCCCGACTCTGGATCACTTTCCGTGTGGAGTTTGCACATTCTCTCCGTGTCTGCGTGGGTTTCACCCCCACATCCCAAAGATGTGCAGGGTAGGTGGATTGGCCACGCTAAATTGCCCCTTAATTGGGTAAAAAAATGAATTGGGTACTTTCCTTTTTTTTCTAAAAGTGGAGATGATTGGTTTTTCATTTGTTGGATGTAGTCATTACCGAACATTTGTGTGGCATGAATCTTACTTGCCACTTATCGGACAAAGCCTGAATGTTGTCCAAATCTTGGGCATAGACTGCTTCAGGATCTGAGGAGCGGCGAATGGAGTACAATTCCAGTGTTCTGCCAAACCTGGTTCAAAATTACTCTTGTGGCTCTGAAGTACATTGGATTACACGAAGGTTAGCAAAAGGTTCTGTAGAAATGCTGTTTTTTCCTTTGTCTCTTTCTCTTCATCCAGTTTGGAGTGGAAAAAACATGACTCCCTGGAGATTATTTTGTTCCACGTTGCGTAAAGAAAGACTTACATCGATGTGACATCTTTCACAACTTGAGAACATTGCAAAACACTTGGCAGCGAACAAAGTGTGGCCATTCTTATAATGAAGGGAGATTTGTGCACAGTAGGATCCCACCAAAAGGATTTGTGGGCAGCACGGTAGCGCAGTGGTTAGCACAGTTTCTTCACAGCTCCAGGGACCCGGGTTTGATTCCCGTCTTGGGTCACTGTCTGTGAAGAGTCTGCACGTTCTCCCCGTGTCTGCGTGGGTTTCCTCCGGGCGCTCCGGTTTCCTCCCACAGTCCAAAGATGTGCAGGTTAGGTGGATTGGCCATGCTAAATTGCCCTTAGTGTCCAGAAAAGGTGGGGTGGGGTTACTGGGTTACGAGGATAGGGTGGAGGTGTGGGCTTGGGTAGGGTGCTCTTTCCAAGGGCCGGTGCAGACTCAATGGGCCGAATGGCCTCCTTCTGCACGGTAACTTCTATGAACAGCAATGTGACAATAACCAGATGATCAATCCTTAGAGATGTTGATTTTACGGATAAATATTAGCCAGGACTCCAGAGCTCCTCTTTGAAGTGCTCCCATAGGGTCTTTATCGCCTGCTCAGAGTGCCTCAGTTCAATGCATCTCCTCAGCACTGCCCCGAATCAGCCAAGCATTTTGTGCTGAAGTGGGACCGTAAGCCTATGATTTTTCTTTTTTTCCTGACTCAAATGGAATAGTGCTACCCACAGAGTGCCAACACTATCATTTAGTGACAAGAGTTCAGTGGCTGGGAATATGTCTGCTTACTCACACAGAAGCATGCCATGCGTTTCTTGATGAACTGGTCGAATCACAGTTGCTATATCGCGATGTGCGTTTGTAATTTCAGATGCTCATAGACGGTGCAGCATCGAAAGGGAATATGGTAGGAGGTGTTGCAGGAGAATGAAGTATAGAATTCCTAAGCTTCTGAAATAACCCTGCTGCAGTCACAGATAGCATCTGAAAAAAAAAGCTTTCTACTTCGCACCATTCTGCACAGCTCAAGCCACCAGGAATGTAAAGGATTACAATGTTTAATATCCCGTGAAGTCATTTCTCAATACCAACCATTCTCAGACAAGTTAGAATAAACATGACGGCCAATCAGGGCTGTAAAGAAAGTGAATAGCCTCGCCCTGGAACAATATAGATAAACAAACTGATACCATGTCAGGATATGTGTTTTTACGATAGGATAACAAAACGAGTTTCGCACCCTTCTGCATGGGTTAAAAATCCCATATGTGTCAGCAGATCAACAATGAAAACTTTGAACTCCAATTCTTTTGGCATTAACTCTTTGCCCTCGCCAGCCCTCGAAACGCTCCCCTCTGAAGCAGTAAGGGCTGTGACTGAGGGGGAGAGTTTTCTTGTGTCGGGAGATTGCTCTGTGCACAGATTGGTTGCCACATCTGCTACATTGCAGCGTGTCTGCACTTACCTCACTGCCTGTGTAAGCAATTTTGGATGCACTGAGGTTGTAAAAGGCACAAAAAAGATGCAAAACCCTCTTTCCTGTACAACAAACTGCTCATTCAGGACTCAGCGAGCATGCTGCCTCTCGTGGGGAAGAGCCTAGCTATCAATATAAGGCAACGGCCAAGAAATCCAATAGAGAATTCAGAACAAATCTCTTTACCAAGGACTAGTGCTGGCCTTGGAAAGAGTCCAGAGGAGGTTCACAAGAATGATCCCTGGAATGAAGAGCTTGTCGTATGACGAACGGTTGAGGACTCTGAGTCTGTACTCGTTGGAGTTCAGAAGGATCAGGGGGGATCTTATTGAAACTTACAGGATACGCCGAGGCCTGGATAGAGTGGACGTGGAGAGGATGTTTCCACTAGTAGGAAAAACTAGAACCAGAGGACACAATCTCAGACTAAAGGGACGATCCTTTAAAACAGAGATGAGGAGGAATTTCTTCAACCAGAGGGTGGTGAATCTGTGGAACTCTTTGCCGCAGAAGGCTGTGGAGACCAAATCACTGAGTGTCTTTAAGACAGAGATAGATAGGTTCTTGATTAATAAGGAGATCGGGGGGGGGGGGGGGGGTGGCGGCATGTGGCGCAGTGGATAGCACTGGGGCTGCGGCGCTGAGGACCTGGGTTCGAATCCCGGCACTGGGTCATTCTTGCCATGTCTGCGTGGGTTTCACCCCCACAACCCAAAGAGATGCAGGTTAGGTGGATTGGCCACACTAAATTGTCCCTTAAATGGAAAAAAAAATAATTGGGTACGCTAAATTTATTAAAACAGATAAGGAGATCAGGGGTTATGGGGAGAAGGCAGGAGAATGGGGATGAGAAAAATATCAGCCATGATTGAATGGCGGAGCAGACTTAATGGGCCGAGCGGCCTAATTCTGCTCCTATGTCTTGCAGTCTGTTGTGTTGGGTGCTCTGGATCCGTGGAACACATACAGGCCACCAAAACTTAAAATAGAACAACACTATTTTATTAAGTTAGAAACTGTTGAACATACTTTCACTGTGGGTTAACACGATGTTAGATTAAACTAAAGACCTATGCCTGTCCTAACCAGTCTATGCACTCAGTACATGGTGAGGATCTGTGCTGATGGCTGTAAGCTCTGTCCTTGTAGGAGGCTGCACCCTGAAAAAGCAGGAACTCTGATGCCCCCTGTCTTTATAGTGAGTGTGCTCTAACTGGTGATTGGCTGCGGTGTTGTGTGTGTTGGTTGGTCTTGCTGTGTGTCCATCAGTGTGTGTGTCTGCACCATGATATACTGGTGTATATTATGGTGTATATTCAAAAAATGCATGTTTGTGGCAATAAATAATGTGTGGTGAGAATGTTCCGAACTACGTGTGGGGTGCGAAGACATATTTACAGGACTACGTACATGAGAACTAAGCTATTTACATGGGAAGGTGCCTGGTGCAGAGAAGCAGTATGCAACAAGAGTAACAAAATCAACACTGTATACAAACCAGGGAAACGATCAAACAAAGCAACGAAACAATTCAGAGAGTCCATAAGTTCACAAAGTTCATAAATTTAGTCTCTGAGGTGGGCGACGAATTCTGGTTGACCGCCTCAAGGGTGGGTCGAGAGCCGCCGGTTCAGGAGCGGGCTGGACTGCGTCAAAGTCAGGGGGATGCAGAGTGACAGGGAGCTCTGCATAGTCCGTGGCAGGGTCAGCAGGGGGGCGAGGCAACATTGGAGGATCACGTGGCGAGCGTGGAACGAGACAAAGGGCGCGTCGATTGCGGCACAGAATAGAGCCATCCGGTAGACAAACCAGGAACGAGCCGGGGGCCACCTGCCGAAGGACAACAGCGGTTGCAGACCAGCCACCATCCGGAAGATGGACGCGGACATTGTCATCTGGAGCCAAAGCAGGGAGATCAGCCACACGGGAGTCATGAGCCGCCTTGTGCTGTGCACGAGACAGCTGCATCCGGCGAAGGACTGGAACGTGGTCGAGGTCTGGGACATGGATGGACGGCACCGTCGTCCTCATGGTGCGACCCATGAGTAACTGGACTGGCGACAGGCCAGTGGACAGTGGGGTGGAGCGACAGGCCAGCAAGGCAAGGTAGAAATCGGACCCAGCATCGGCAGCCTTGCATAGGAGCCGTTTGACTATATGTACTCCCTTCTCCGCTTTACCGTTGGATTGGGGGTACAGGGGACTGGATGTCACATGGGCAAAATTGTACCGCCTGGCAAAGTTTGGACCATTATTGGCTGGCGAAGTAGGGGCCATTGTCCGACATAACCGTGAGCGGGATGTCGTGTCGAGCAAAGGTTTCTTTACATGCACGAATGACTGCAGACGAGGTGAGGTCGTGCAACCGTATCACCTCCGGGTAATTTGAAAAGTAGCCCACGATCAGGACATAGTCTCTACCCAGCGCGTGGAACAGGTCGATGCCCACCATGGTCCATGGTGAGGTGACCAACTCATGGGGCTGCAGGGTCTCACGTGGTTGGGCCGGCTGGAAGCGCTGACAAGTGGGGCAGTTGAGCACTGTGTTGGCTATGTCCTCATTAATGCCGGGCCAGTACACTGCCTCTCGGGCCCGTCGGCGGCACTTTTCCACGCCAAGGTGGCCCTCGTGTAGTTGTTCCAGGACAAGCTGGCGCATGCTATGCGGGATGACAATGCGGTCCGGTTTTAGAAGAACCCCGTCTACTACCGCCAGATCATCTCTGATGTTATAGAACTGAGGGCATTGGCCCTTGAGCCACCCGTCCGTTAGGTGGCGCATGACACGCTGTAGCAAGGGGTCAGCCGCCATCACGCGGCAAATTTGGATGAGGCGTTCATCCGAGGCAGGTAGATTGGAGGCCGCGAATGCCACATGGGTGTCAACCTGGCAGACAAATCCCGCTGGGTCACATGGAGTGTTGACTGCCCTGGAGAGAGCATCAGCAATGATGAGGTCTTTGCCTGGGGTGTATACCAGCTGGAAGTTGTATCGCCGGAGCTTAAGAAGAATACGCTGGAGGTGAGGCGTCATGTCGTTCAAGTCTTTCTGTATTGTATTGACCAGCGGGCGATGGTCGGTCTCGACGGTGAATTGAGGAAGTCCGTAGACATAATCGTGAAACTTAACCACACCGGTCAGAAGGCCCAGGCACTCCTTTTCTATCTGCGCGTAGCGCTGCTCCGTGGGGGTCATCGCACGTGACGCATATGCAACGGGGGCCCATGATCAGGCCTCATCACGTTGAAGGAGCACCGCCCCAATGCCGGATTGACTGGCATCGGTCAAAATTTTGGTCTCCTTTTCTGGATCAAGGAAAGATAAGACCGGGGCCATGGTCAGTTTTGTTTTGAGTTCTCTCCATTCGCGCTCGTGGGCAGGGAGCCATTGGAAGTCTGTCGTCATCCTGACCAGGTTTCTGAGGGCCGTGGTATGAGAGGCGAGTTTAGGGATGAATTTCCCTCAAAAAGTGACCACGCCCAGAAATCGGAGGACCGCCTTCTTGTCCTCTGGTGTTTTTAGCACTGTGATGGCAGCTACCTTGTCTGCACCCGGCTGCACACCCAATTGGGAGATGTGGTCCCCAAGGAATTGAGTTCCGTCTGGCCGAAAGAGCGTTTGGCCCTGTTGAAGCGGAGGCCATGCTCATGTATACGTTTGAACACGCGCTGGAGGTGACTAACATGCTCCTGCGGGGTGGTGGACCAAATGATTATGTCGTCGACATAGATGCAAACACCCTCAATGCCTTCCATCATTTGTTCCATAATCCTATGGAACACCTCTGATGCAGATATGATCCCAAACGGCATCCTGTTGTAACAATATCTGCCAAAGGGGGTGTTAAATGTTCAAAGTTTCCTGCTGGATTTATCGAGCTGGATTTGCCAGAATCCTTTTGAGGCGTTGAGTTTGGTGAGGAGCTTGGCGCGAGCCATCTCACATGTGAGCTCTTCGCACTTGGGAATCGGATAGTGCTCCCTCATGATATTGCGATTTAGATCCTTGGGATCAATGCAAATTCTCAATTCGCCGGAAGGCTTTTTTACACATACCATGGAGCTGACCCAGTCGGTCGGTTCCGTGACTTTGGAAATCACTCCTTGGTCCTGGAGGTCCTGCAGCTGCTGCTTGAGGCGGTCCTTAAGGGGTGCTGGGATCCTGCGAGGTGCATGCACCACAGGCGTGGCATTCGGTTTTAATAAAATCTTGTAGGTGTACGGGAGCGTGCCCATGCCCTCGAAGACGTCGTGGTACTGGTTGATAATGGCGTTGAGCTGCGCCCTGAAGTCAGTGTCCTGAAAGGCAGACGCGTTAGCAGGCGAGAGAGAGTGAACTCTCTGAACTAGGTTCAACAACTTGCATGCCTGCGCGCCAAGCAGGGAGGCTTTCGAGGAGTCCACAATTTCAAAGGGAAGGATGGCTTTGCGTGACCTGTGCATTACTTCAAGTTGGCACGAGCCGCTGGCAGCAATGGCATTGCCATTATAATCTAATAGCTGTCAGGCTGATGGGAGGATGGCTGGTTTGACACAAAGGCTTGAGATTGGCGGAGACACCAGTGTCCAGGCGGAATCGTATTTGGGACCGGTTGACCGTAAGGGTGGCACACCACTCATCGTCTGGATCGATGCTGTATACCGATAGAGGCTGGATTCTTTGCTTCGGGGACACCCTGTTTTTTGTGACGACACCGACTCGAAAAGACGCCTTCGGGTCCTCGGTGTCAATATCGGGTAGCAGGTCCGAATCAGACTCAGTGACCGTGGGTTGAATGGCCCGGGCATTCCTGCGGGGCTGGCTGGAGCGAGAAGAGTTGGCAGGCTGAGCTGATCTGCATAAAGCAGCAGAGTGGCCAAGTTTGCCACATCTCAGGCATCTTCGGGATTTGGCAGGGCATTGCCGCTTTAAGTGGGCGGAGCCACAGTTGCCGCACGTTGTAGCGTCAGTACGTTCGCTGCACCACCGCGCATGCACGGTGCGGTCATACGTGGTGGGCGCCTGTGCAGTACGTTCGTCGACATCACTGTCCCCTCGTTCGGTGCGCACAAGCGCGGGAGTGCGCAAAAAGCGTGCAAAATGGCCACCCTCATCCAGGCTGAGGCCCTGGAGTTGCTCGATTGCTTGGACCTGTTCTGCCACGTGAGGTCCTTGCCGCGTCGTTTCAGCTGCTGGGATGTGGGAATACCGACTAGTGGCATGTTCGTGTAGCACGCAGGTCTCGATGGCAGTCACTAGGGTGAGCTGCTTTACCTTGAGGAGCTGCTGGCGTAGGGGGTCCGACTGAACACTGAAAATGATCTGGTCGCGTATCATGGAGTCGGAGGTGGGCTCGTAATTACAGGACTGCGCAAGGATGCGGAGGAGGGTGAGAAAGGACTGGAAAGGTTCATCATCCTTACCCTGCAAACGCTGTTGGAAAACATAGCGCTCAAAACTTTCATTCACCTCGATGTTGCAGTGACTGTCAAACTTGAGGAGAACCGTCTTGAATTTTGATTTATCTTCACCATCAGCAAAGGTGAGAGAATTGAAAATGTGGATGGCATGTTCCCCGGCCGTGGATAGGAAGAGAGCGATCTCCCTGGTATCTGAGGCAGCTTCCCGGTCTGTGGCTTCCAGGTAGAGCTGGAAGCGTTGTTTGAATATCTTCCAGTTGGCCCCTAGGTTACCGGTGATGCGGAGCGGCGGCGGCGGGCGGACGCTGTCCATTTTGAAGGATGGCTGCATGCTGGTGGAAGGCAGATGTTAGCAGGTAGGTCTAAGAAGTTCGAACATCCCTCAACTCCTGGTATCATGTTGTGTTGGGTGCTCTGGATCCGTGGAACACATACAGGCCACCAACGCTTAAAATAGAACAACACTATTTTATTAAGTTAGAAACTGTTGAACATACTTTCACTGTGGGTTAACACGATGTTAAATTAAACTAAAGACCCATGCCTGTCCTAACCAGTCTATGCACTCAGCACATGGTGAGGATCTGTGCTGTAAGCTGTAAGCTCTGTCCTTCTAAGAGGCTGCATCCCGAATGAGCGGGAAAACTGATATACCTGTCTTTATAGTGAGTGTGGTCTAACTGGTGATTGGCTGCGGTGTTGTGTGTGTTGGTTGGTCTTGCTGTGTGTCCATCAGTGTGTGTGTCTGCACCATGATATACTGGTGTATATTATGACATGGTCTTATGGTTATTACAGCATGTGTTCGAGATAGGGAGTAAGGGGAAGCTAGTCAACCATACGAGGGAGACGGGAATAGATGGTTACAGGGACGGATTCAGAAGAAAGATTTTGCCTCTCGAGAAATGGCTCACGTGGAGTGTAAACACTGGCATGGACTGGTTGGTGTAAAGGACTCGTTTCTGTGCTGTGCATCCTACCTAAGATATATATATATATAGTTTTATTTAATTTAGAGTGCCCAATTCATTTTTTCCAATTAAGGGGCAATTTAGCGTGGCCAATCCACCTACCCTGCACATCTTTGGGTTGTGGGGGTGAGACCCACGCAAACACGGGGAGAATGTGCAAACTCCACAAATCCTACCTAAGATAGCGAATAGATTGATGGACATGGGGAAGAAACGCAAGAAATAGAAGCAGGGGTGGGCCACCAGGCCCTTCAAGCCTACCCCGCCATTCAATACGATCGTGGCTGATGTTCACAATCATCACTGGAGTGGCTGCACAAACATTCATCACCCCGCTGCCAAGTTCCCACTGCTGTTTTAAAATAAAAACAAACACCTCCGATGTCGAGAGAAACATTGAACAGTAATATTGCAGACTGAAATTTATCCTCACAATCTCACAACTGCCATTCGTATAGCACCATTAATTTTTTTTTTTAAATTTGGAGTACCCAATTCATTTTTTCCAATTAAGGGGCAATTTAGCGTGGCCAATCCACCTACCCTGCACATCTTTGGGTTGTGGGGGTGAGACCCACGCAAACACGGGGAGAATGTGCAAACTCCCCACGGACAGTGACCCAGAGCCGGGATCGAACCTGGGACCTCGGCGCCGTGAGGCAGCAGTGCTAACCCACTGCGCCAGTATGCCGCCCCGTATAGCACCATTAATGTAGCGACATCTCAGGCAGCACGGTGGCGCGGTGGGTTAGCCCTGCTGCCTCACGGCGCCGAGGTCCCTGGTTCGATCCCGGCTCTGAGTCACTGTCTGTGTGGAGTTTGCACATTCTCCCCGTGTTTGTGTGGGTTTCGTCCTCACAACCCAAATATGTGCAGAGTGGGTGGATTGGCCTTGCTAAATTGCCCCTAAATTGGAAAAATTAATTGGGTACACAAAATTTATTTAAAAAAACAAAAAAATGTAGCAACATCTTCAAGGACAGATCGCAGGAGTGTGAATCAGGCAGGATTGGACATTAAGTCACGTCGGAAGATGATGTTGTTTCACTCGGTCCTGTCACCAATGAGGTAAATTTTGCATCTTCAATATAGAAAAATAGAAACATAGAAAATAGGAGCAGGAGGAGTCCATTCGGCCCTTCGAGCCTGCTCTGCCATTCATTATGATCATGGCTGATCACCCAATTCAGTGACCTGTTCTCGAATTCCCCCCCATGTCATTTACCCTGCTTGAAAACATACAGGGCAAAATCCTCCATTTGGGAGACTATGGACTGGATTCTCCGATCTTGAGGCTGTGCCCGGAGGAAGTCTTCCGATGAAAAAGTTGACGGCACCCCCGCACTGATGCTCTGCCCGTTGGGGGGCCAGTAGCCGGTGAATTGCCAGTTCCGTGTCCCCGCATGCGCACGCCGATGACCGGCAGCGCGGCCGCACGCAGACCCAGCCTGCCAGATATTGTCCCCCCCCCCGTAATCCCTCTCACCACTCCCGGATCAACCCCCACCAGTCCCCCCAGCCCTTGCCGAAGCCCCTCCCAGCCAGCGGAACGGCTCCTCCCCCCTCCGCCCCCGACTGTGTCGGCGCTGGACACGGTCCGCATCCACCACGTGAGCTTGACGAAAACTCGGGCAATCGGGGGCGGAGCATCGGAGGAGGGCCTTCAGGTGACTTCCTGTGTCCGGCCCAACGGCATGCGGCGTGCTCACCCTTCCCGCCGTTTTGGAGGGGGCAGAGCATCCGAAAACAAGCACCTCCCGCGATTTCGGCATCAAAAGGGACTCTCCGCCCGATCACTGAATGCGATTTCGCCAGCGGCAAGCGGAGAATCCCGCCCAATGTTCTCCCGCCGGAGCTGAATTGCACTTGATCTGCGGTCCCAGGTGCGATTCCAAAATCTTCACTGTCCAAGGTTAAGCATGATGAAGATTGCAGGAGCAAGGTCCCGTACAGGCCACCCTCCCCATTCTCTCCCCCCATCCTGCAGCGCAATGTAGCCCTCCCCTCACAGTGTAAATCAGCCCCACCCCCCCAGGTTTTCTGGGACGCCCCCTCTCCCCCAATACAGGGTGACCCACCCTCCCAGGCCCCCTAAATATGGATGCCCCCAGAGAATCCCTAAATAAGGATACATCCATGTGCAGCACGGTGTAACAGTGGTTAGCATTGCAGCCTCACGGCGCCGAGGTCCCGGGTTAAATCTCAGCCCCAGGTCATTGTCCATGTGGAGTTTGCACATTCTCCCCATGCCTGCATGGCTCTCATCCCCACAACCCAAAAAGGCCTGCAGGGTAGGTGCATTGACTATGCTAAATTGCCCCTTAATTGGAAAAAAATAATTGGGTACTCTAAATTTATTTTAAAAATAAAGTACCCCATAAATAAAGTGGTCAACAGCAATATTTATAAACATCAAGCTTTGATTGGCAGCTCCTGGACCACATCAAACAGAGTTAAATGCTGCAAACTCCTCACGGACAGTGACCCGGGGCTAGGATCGAACCCGGGTTCTCAGCATCATAAGGCAGCAGTGCTAACCACTGCGCCACCATGCCGCCCTTACCAATGTTATAACTCTGCAATGAGGGACCATGAAGAGTCTGTCTCAGCCTCCCTAGCCAGGCTTCACCCGCTTGCTGAGCACTGTGAGTTTGGGACCGTGCTTAGTGATATGTCGCGCGACCGACTGGTTTGTGGGATCCATAACCTCAATATCCAGAAGAAGCATCTGGCGGAGACCACAATTACATTGGGAAAAGAGATTGAGACAGCTCAGGCGATGGAGTGCAGCGAAAAGGAGCCATTGAGCTTCAAAGCGTGGCTGAAGAGGAAGTTAACCAAGTGTGGGGTGGTATAGCTGCGAGATCTGCGGCAGGATCAACAGGCACAGCTCAGAGCCAGACATGGTCCTCGGGACCGGTCTGGAGCCCAAGGAGTGGGAGGGATCGGGGAGTCAAACCCAATCCGAGGTGGAATGCTATCGTTGTCGGGCCACTATCCCCAGTGTGTGTCTCGAGCCACCATGGCCAATATATCCAAAAATGATTCACAACCAGTCAGGTCCTTTTGAAGAATACTTATTGTTATAACATGTAGACAAATGAGATTAAATAGATTGCTGATTTTGCAAATCCCACGAACAAAGGGAAAAGAAAATTGATGTTCTTTTCCCAACAATGTTCAGATGATTATGTTACTGGACTAGTCAGTGACCTGGATTAATGAGTTGGAGGAAAGAGTTTGAATCCTATTCTGGCAGATGGAGAGTTTAAATTCAATTAATTAAGTAAATTTGGCATAAAAAGCTGGTATCAGTAATAGGATCATGAAGCTACTGGATTGTTAGAAAACCCAATTGGTTCATTAGTGTCCTTTCGGAAAGCAAACCTGCCGTGTTTCCCTTAAAGTTTTGCTCGAAAGTTTTCCTTTTGGTTTAGAGTTTTGTTGTGTGCAGCTGTTTTTCCGATGTCCCTTTAGATTTTTCCAAACCAATGCCTGTGTGGCATCTTCCAGGCTGGCTGGCTGTTTAGCGGGACTATTGGTCTATACCTGGTCAACTCCAGACACACAGCAATATGATTGACTCGAGAGCGACCTCTGTAATAGCCTCACAAGACACTTGGGGGTGAATTTTCCGCCTCGCCAGCTGTGGGTTTCCAGTTTCGTAGAATGGACTCTCAGCGCTGGGATGACACAGTCTCTGATCGAGATGGTCGGAGTGATCCCTGCGATATAGAAAGGAATTTGCAATGGAGCTGTGGGGGTACTGATGCAGAGTGGTGGCGGCGGGAATATCCAGCCTCCCCAACTGACGCTGCCAATGGGAATCTCCATTCCAGCGGCTGGTCAATGGGATTTCCGATTGTAGGCACCCCACGCCGTCGGGAAACCCGGTGGAGAATTCACCCCATGGTTTTCATTTAAGAAGGCGACTCACCACCACCTTCTCAGGGGCAATTAGAGACGGACAACAAACGGCCGAACCAGTGACGCTCACATTCTGTGAATAAATAAATTAACCCATTTCTTGAAATTTCTAAAGCAAGTAATTATGGCTGTGTATTACGCAAGCGGCATTATCAGCCAGAGGGCGTACTCCTGGGCAGATACCGCACAGGGTGAACCATTTTATCTTCTGCTACTGAAGAATGGTGTAACTTTACCTCCATCTCACTCTCTCATTCTTTGAAGAGTGAATCAGGACTTATTTTTACTCAGTTTGCTCAGGGCTCTGTCTTGTACTGAGACATATCACAGACAGGAGGAAAGAGCTTCTGTGGGATTCCCTGTCGACGGGATCCTCCGCTTCGCCGCAGCTTTCCCGATGGCGTGGGGTGGCCACGGTGGGAAACCCCTTGGCCGGCTTGGGAACGGAGGAACCCGCTGCCGGTGGGGACACGGGGCGCTGGAAAGCGGGGCTGGCGGGAGGGAGAATCCCGCCCCTTTTATTTATACAGTGCCTTTCGTGATATCAGGACATTCCAAAGCACTTTACAGCCAGTTGAGTGCTTTAGCAGAGCGCTAACCATAAGATTAATGCAGCAGGCAATTTGCACAAAGCAAGGCCCCAAGGCAGCACCATGGTAATGAGCAGGAACAATGTTGGTTGAGGGATGAATGTTGGCCAGTATTCCAGGGAGAACTCTGTTTCTCAGACTTATTCAAAAAGTGCAATTGGTACCTTTACACTCAATTGGGAGCACATTTAGGGCCTTGGTTTCATGCCTCACCAGAAAGGTGACACCTCGAACAGTGCAGCACATCCCCCGGGCTGTTTCAGGAGTATCAGCTGAGATTTATGTGGGTAATTCTCTGGAGTGGGTATTGATGACACGTGCCCATAAATCCCTCAGGTGCTCACCATTATATCAAGAAGGTGACTGGTGCTACATAACTCATATTGTGGAAAAATGGCCAACGGCCTGAACTTTAGGCCCGACAGAGAATTGAACACTTTACATTAAACCAGAGTCAACAGCACAGACTGGGCCAGTCTGGACATGTCCTGTAAACGGGGGATTGGAGATAATCGGCCCCATTCAGACAGATCGATTGTTGTGGATTGCTCAGATTCAGCCAGACTTTCTGGTACATCGATTGCCCGCCGTTACCTTATCTGCGATAAGGTTATGTGCGGACAATGCACCTCAGGATGGACCCCTGGGGGGAGATCTTGGTATCCTGTAGAGTTGGAATCGGCACTCCACTGGATGTTGCGACCCCCGCTCAGCCACCTCATTGGCTGTGGGCCCGAGAAACTTCTGGAAGGGCGCAAAGAGGAGGATAAGAGAGACACTCCCCAGTGAAGACTCGACACGGATACGATGGAGAAGACTCGACGAGCAGCCAAAGGCGGAGGGAAGAGGCGCGTGAGACCTAACTTCACAGGCGAGAGCCCCTGAGATGACTCAGCCTCAGAGAATTGGACCCGCAGCTGGGTCACTGTCCGTGTGGAGTTTGCACATTCTCCCTGTGTTTGCGTGGGTTTCACCCCCACAAACCAGAAGCGATGTGCAGGGTAGGTCAATTAGCCACACTAAACTGCCCCTTAATTGGGAAAAAAGAATTGGGTACTCTAAATTTATTTTAAAATATGAGTTCCGAGGTGACGGAGTCTAATGCGCGAGTGACTGTCTGTGTCGCATGGGGGCAGATGGTGCTTGGAGGAGCGGGTGGGTGGGCTCTCGGGTTGCGACCCGTTCCTTTCGCTGTTGACGGTTCGCTTCAGCTTGTTTTGTCCAAAACCTGAGCTGTTCAGTTCCTTCACCGATGCTTTCCCTCCACGTTGGGCAGTTGTGAAGATGCACTTTCACAGACTCCATTAGTGAAGACAAAGAGGATTTATCAACAAGAAATGTTAACGTGGCACTGCCAAGGTGCCAAACTGGCAGTGACAAGGTTCCCGGGTGCCAGGTGGTTTGCCAGGGTGCCACCTGAGAGAGACCCCCCCCCCCGGTGCCATTATGACTGGAAATCAGTAATAAACGGCGCCCTGGCGAGATCTCCCAGGCGCGGCCGTTAAGTCCCGGACGCCAGGAGCATCCCAGAAACGCATATTTAAATGAGCCTATTATGTTGGTCTGCTGGTCCAGTGAGGGTGAGATCCAGATCACGACAACTCGTGAGACTCCTTTAAGTCTCACAAGACGTTTCGAGCATCGCAGATCTCGCCAGACGCCTCTCGTAGATTCAACGGCATTACCCCCGACACCAAGTTAGGAGCGACGTGGCCATTCAATCACGCCCACTAATTACGGGGATCCAACTTGGTTCACTACCAAATTTTCTCATGTATACGGCTTCATTTACAATAAAAGATCATGCCTTACTGTGTGAATCATGGATTGCTTTCTGATCAGTTTGGCTGATGTGGTGATATGCAAATTCATAGTAATGTATAGTTAGATAGACGATCTCCAACCAGCAGGTGGGGACAGAGATCCACCATGTGACTCCACAGGTCGAGCAGTTGATAGTAAGTCGTACTAGAGGCCAGTCGCATTAATCGTTGCTCCAGGTGAATCCACGTATATGATAGCGTTTTTATTATAGTTTGTGAGTTATGTTTCCACATGTTCATTCTGTTAATAAACTATCTGACTAGTTAAAGAACTAGATGTTCTGTGTGCACCCTTACAACAGCCACAACACAGAACATAACAGCTGGCTTCTACCCTCCTTGGTAATTTGGAAGCACGAGGCTTAGTCTAGTTGTGAGACATCCCATCAGCAGTTCTGTTGGTAGAACTCTGGTTGTTCCATGTGGAGTGGTACGGTAGCTAAGAAGGAATCGTGAGATTTTGGTCTCCAAAGTTCCCCCAGACAGTTTCTTCAGGCGTGAAAGTTTGGGCGGCTCGCTTGGCTAGTCCATTTGATGCTGGGTCATAAGGCGCAGTTCTAATGTGTTTATTACCATTGAGAGCGGTGGATTTTTGAAACTCAGCACTTGTGAATGTGGTTCTATTGTCTGTTACCCTGACTTCAGGCAATCTCTGAGTTGAAGATCATTGGTGGTAATATTTTGATGGTAACATGTGATGTCGGTGATTTCAGCTGCCTGGACCATGAGCCCAGGAATTCCGTCCCGAAACTCTACGCCTCTCTCCCCTCCTGTAAGACATTCCTGCAAATCTATTTCTCCAATCAAACATTTGGTCACCAGTTGTTACATCTCCTTAGGTGGCCCAATGTCAAATTTCGGGTGATAACATTCCTGTGAAATGCCTTGGGATTGTTTCGCTATGTTAGATGCTTTTCTGAATCTTCCTTCAACCAAGAGGGTGGCTGAATGGGCTACGTGCTCTTCGGGTGACATAGCTGCTTTCCCCACTCGGTCTGCCTCTGACTCCCCCTGGCAATCTAAACAGGGCACTTGTAGTTAACGCAACTTTCAGGTCAACATCTAGCCTGACGTCCAATCGAAGCACGATGAAGTGACTCCGAACGAGGTGGGCCGCTGTGTGCTTGTTTGCATTCACAAGAAGATAGCAGGGTTCGGAATGACAGACTGTTTGTGGTATCACGTCACATTATCTAGACAGCACCTGTATTAACTGCCCCAGCTTGATACACAGACTGCTGCTTTTCCACTGCAAGATTGACAGGGTCAGGATCAGTTGGTACGATTAGAAAGGTTTGTCGTGGAGCCATTTATTTTTCTGCAATTATTGTGACTGTAGCTTTCAAATTCTCCCTCTGTCATCAGAGCTTCTTTCTCAACACTCATATTTGGTCTCCCATTTGGGAAAATCTTTCAGCTTACACAGACTGATCCATCAAAAATCCATTCCTGTTGCCCTCATGATATTTCTATGTGGAGACTGCGTTTGTGCACTGTAAGCTGTGATCTGGAACACACTGATTTAAAGGGCAGTGGGAGGAGATTCAATCGTAGCTTTTAAAAGAGAATGGATTAAATATTTGAAAAGGAAAATTGCAAGGCTATGGGGGGTGCGATTAATTGGATCGCCTCTTTGAGCCAGCAGTGCCTGAGGGGCCAAGTGGTCTTGTTCTGCACTGTGACGTTCTGTGGTCCTTGCAAGGGTTCTGCAGGAATCACATTCGGACAATTAATCGGTTTATAGTTATTCAGCAAACTGTCTCTGAAAGCTGGCAGAAGCAACGTCGGATTAGTACTGATATTTTGGGGTTTGGATCATGACACACGGCCCCAAGTTTCCAGTGGGAATCAGGCAATCCAGGTCGCAACCATGTGGCTTCATCGCGAACCCAGTGACTCTTAGCAGCCGGATTTTGAGTTCAGGAAATTTGACTTCATATTCCGTGATCGTCTCCATTTTCCTCTTGTGATACTGAAATTTACGAAAGTGGAATAATTGTTTCAAAACTTGAATTCAGCTACGATTTAACACATTTTATCAACAGAATTACATAGCGAAATAGACTACAGCATAGGAAGCTGTTCATGTACCTTCTCCCATCCTCTTTTATCTCATCTTATAAACAGATCCTTGGGGTGGCATGTGGCACAATGGTTAGCACTGGGACTGCAGTGCTGAGAACCCGGGTTCGAATCCTGTCCCTGGGTCACTGCCCATGTGGAGTTTGCACATTCTCCCCGTGTCTGTGTGGGTTTCACCCCCACAACCCCAAAGGTGTGCAGGTTAAGTGGATTGGTACACTAAATTTATATTTAAAAAAAATAAACAGATTCTTATTTTCCTTTCTCCCTATTATGTTTATCTAATTGTCCAACAATGATACATCTGAAAGGTCATGTAGGCGGCACGGTAGCACAATGGTTAGCACTGTTGCTTCACAGAGCCAGGGTCCCAGATTCGATTCCCTACTTGGGTCACTGTTGGATTGGATTGGATTGGATTGGGTTTGTTTATTGCCACGTGTACCGAGGTACAGTGAAAAGTATTTTTCTGCGAGCAGCTCAACAGATCATTAAGTACATGAGAAGAAAAGGGAATAAAAGAAAATACATAATAGGGCAACACAACATATACAATGTAACTGCATAAGCACCGGCATCGGATGAAGCAGACAGGGTGTAGTGTTAATGAAATCAGTCCATAAGAGGGTCATTTAGGAGTCTGGTGACAGTGGGGAAGAAGCTGTTTTTGAGTCTGTTCGTGCGTGTTCTCAGACTTCTGTATCTCCTGCCCGATGGAAGAAGTTGGGAGAGTGCGTAAGCCGGGTGGGAATGATCTTTGATTATACTGCCCGCTTTCCCCAGGTAGCGGGAGGTGTAGATGGAGTCAATGGATGGGAGGCAGGTTTGTGTGATGGACTGGGCGGTGTTCACGACTCTCTGAAGTTTCTTGCGGTCCTGGGCCGAGCAGTTGCCATACCAGGCTGTGATGCAGCCTGATAGGATGCTTTCTATGGTGCATCTGTAAAAGTTGGTAAGAGTCAATGTGGACATGCCAAATTTCCTTAGTTTCCTGAGGAAGTATAGGTGCTGTTGTGCTTTCTTGGTGGTAGCGTCGACGTGGGTGGACCAGGACAGATTTTTGGAGATGTGCACCCCTAGGAGTTTGAAACTGCTAACCATCTCCACCTCGGCCCCGCTGATGCTGACAGGGGGGTGTACAATACTTTGCTTCCCGACCTCAACCGGGGCCTGGGATTCATGTTGCATTACATTCATCCCCCACCATCTGGCCTGCAAAATCCTACCAACTGTCCTGGCTTGATACAATTCACACCTCTTTAACCTGGGGTTACCCCATCTCTGGATCTGTAAAGATTTAATCACCTGCTAATGGTCGCATTCCAAGCATTGTTTGGCATCTTTGAATTTGTCTATATATCTGTTTCTGGAACATACCTCTTCAATCACCTGAGGAAGGAGCAGCGCTCTGAAAGCTAGTGACATTGAAACAAACCTGTTGGACTTTAACCTGGTGTTGTAAGACTTCGTACTGTGCTCACCCCAGTCCAACGCCGGCATCTCCACATCATTGCTTCCTGAAGTCAATTACCAGCTCTTTAGTTTTGCTGGCATTGAGGGAGAGATTGTTGTCGCTACACCACTCCACTAGGTTCTCTATCTCCCTCCTGTATTCGAACTCACTGTTTGTGCGGAGTCTGCACGTTCTCCCCGTGTCTGCGCAGGCCAGCATTCAGGACGCGCGACAACGCAGAATCGCCGAGCAGAAACTTATAGCCAAGTTCCGCACACATGAGTGCGGCCTGAACCGGGACCTGGGATTCATGTCGCATTACATTCATCCCCACCATCTGGCCTGCAAAATCCTACCAACAGTCCTGGCTTGACACAATTCACACCTCTTTAACCTGGGGTTACCCCATCTCTGGATCTGTAAAGATTTAATCACCTGCTAATGGTCGCATTCCAAGCATTGTCTGGCATCTTTGAATTTGTCTATATATATGTTTCTGGAACCTACCTCTTCAATCACCTGAGGAAGGAGCAGCGCTCCGAAAGCTAGTGACATCGAAACAAACCTGTTGGACTTTAACCTGGTGTTGTAAGACTTCGTACTATATATTACAAGTTCAGTTTGATGCATTAAAAGCTGACTTTACATTTGTCAAGTAAAGCATGGTGCAGAATGTAAGGGTCCTGGCCCCAGCCCAAGGGTCAATTGCACCCTTTCTCCAAGGACATTGTCATCTGTGGGTAATTAGCCATAGTCAGGGCAGCACGGTGGTGCAGTGGGTTAGCACTGCGGCGTCACGGCACTGAGTTCCCAGGTTCGATTCTGGGTCACTGTCTGTGTGGAGTTTGCACATTCTCCCCGTGTTTGCGTGGGTTTCGCCCCCACAACCCAAAAATATGCAAGCTAGGTGGATTGGCCACGCTAAATTGCCCCTTAATTGGAAAAAATGAATTGAGTATTTTAATTTTTTTTAAAATTAGCCATAGTCCACAAGGGGTCATTGGTCTCTCTCTCTATTAAAGATGGATAATTGCTTGAGGGGCAGCATTTCACATAAAGAATGGGGCAGGCAAAGAGGCAAGTTCCAAGTCTATCTCAGCTGCCATGGAAATTGAGCCCACACTGTTGGTGTTATTTGAAACCCCATGCCATCTAGCCTACTGAGCTAGCCAGCCTCTGTACATCACCATAACATGGTCATAAATCTTGCGCAATCTTCAACAGCAACTCAGTAGATTGGAACAGTCAAGTTTAGCTGCACCAAAAACTGAATCGAGCTTTCAGCAACAGATGAACTGAGGCAGCTCCTGAGAGCTTTACTAGTCCAATTCTAACTCCTGGTTGCTCCAAACCTCGACCAATTGAAAAGTAAGCAACTAACTAAAGGACAAGCCACCAGCTGGGTGGGACATCTCATTCATATCCCTGACACCAAACTCATTAAGCAACTGCTTTACTCACAACTCAGTCCTGGCAGGAGATTCCCAGGAGGAAACACTTTCGTTATTTGTTGCAGCCAATCTTGACTTTTGGGGTGTCCTCAAAGCATTCGTGAATAGGTTAAACATTCCCCATCCAGCCTGCCACTGACCAAAATAGTGACGGTTCGTCCGGGAAAGCACCAAACCCATCAAGAGGTGTGGGAGCATGAGCCTAGGTAGGGTGCTCTTTTGGAGGGCGGAGACTCGATGGGCCAAATGTCCTCCTTCTGCACAGTAGCAATTCTATGATTCAATGGTTCTAAGTAAATCTACAATTGAGAGCTCGTGTCATGAGTAGATGGATATGATTGCAGGGTGGATAATGGGACAAGTTTAGATAAGGGGTGAAGGTGTGGGGTGGGTGAGAAGGTAAGATAGATAAGGGGTGAGGGTGTTGGGTGGATGAGGACATAGGGTGGGTGAAGGTGTGGGGTGGGTGAGGAGGTAGGGTGGGTAAGGGGGTGAGGGTGTTGGGTGGATGAGGACGTAGGGTGGGTGAAGGTGTGGGGTGGGTGAGGAAGTAGGGTGGGTGAAGGTGTGGGGTGGGTGAGGAGGTAGGGTGGGTAAGGGGGTGAGGGTGTTGGGTGGATGAGGGTGTAGGGTGGATGTAGGGTAAGTGAGGAGGTAGGGTGGGTATGAGTGTAGGGGAGGTGAGGGAGGTGTCAGCATGTCAGGGGTCAGTCAGAGGGTCGAGGGCGGTTGCAAGGAGGGGTCAATGAGGAGTCAACAGATTTAGTTCTGCAGTTACCCAGGTGTTAGGCATGATTATTTTCTGTCTAACATTTCCTGGTGAGTCAGTCAGGATCCCCCCCAAAGTCTCCCACTAATTCAGGGGTGCAAACATTTTCGGAGGTTCCCGGAGAACAAGGAAATTGTCCATCAGAAGTTAAAACTTGCTAGGTAATTCCCACAGAGTCAGCATGTCAAGCCCTCTGAGGGGCCCCTAACATATCTTCTGGAGATGTCCAGTCTCCGACTATCTGTGGACAGGAAGATCTGCCAATGTTTCAGGTCGGTGACCTTCATTCAGAATTGGACCAAGTTAACGATGCAACACGTTTCCAACAAGGACAGAGGCAGGGAATAGAGGGGGAATTCTATTCCAGCCCCTTTAAGATGCCCTGAGATTGTGACAAGCAATATAGAAATTTCTTCTTCTCGCTTTTTAGAGAAGAATGTCCCGCTGCAAACCTTAAAATAAAAATCACTCTCTAATTTTGTTGACTTTGAGTCAGTACAGGATCTTTTGTAAAAATAGAAATTGTATTTATATCACACTATGCGATGTAGAACAGGGGGTCAGTTGGATTAGTTGTCCTGGTGGTTAGCGTGAGGTTCAGAATAACACCAACAGCATGGGTTCAATCCTTGTTCCAGCTGAGAATGATCATAGATCATGGAATTTACAGTGCAGAAGGAGGCCATTCAGCCCATCGAGTCTGCACCGGCTCTTGGAAAGAGCACCGTACCCAAGGTCATCACCTCCACCCTAGCCCCAGAACCCCACCCAAAATTAAGGGCAATTTTGGACACTAAGGGCAATTTATCATGGCCAACCCACCTATTCTGCATCTCTTCTGACTATGGGAGGAAACCGGAGCACCCGGAAAAAAAACCACACACACACGGGGAGGATGTGCAGACTCCGCACAGATAGTGACCCAAGCTGGAATCGAACCTGGGACCCTGGAGCTGTGAAGCAATTATGCTATCCACAATGCTACCGTGCTGTCCACGTGTAAGACCTTCCTCTTCCCCTTCCCTATGCCTGGTATGTTGTTGCTATATAACCAATTGTCTCTCTCTAATTGAGAGAGATGTCTACAGTTCTTTCCGTACTAGGACTAATTACCTACCATGCAGAACACATTGCTATCTTATGCATGACATTTAGGAAGGACAGGAAGCTAGGAAGGGTGGAGCGGTAGTTCTGTTAATTAAGGATGACTTTGGCACAATGTAAGGCCATGACCTTAATTCTGGAGATCACGGTGTAGGTAGCATCTGCTTGGGTACAGGTGAGAAATGGTTCAGGCTAGAAGTCATTCGTAGGAATAGTTTATGGGCCTCCTAACAGTAACCGCACTGTAAGAGTGGGTATACAGGAAAAAATACTGGAGGTTTGTGAGAAAGGTACGGCAGTAATCATGAGTGATTTTATTATACATATAAATTGAATTAATCAGATTGACAAAGCTAGCCTGGATGACGAGTTCACAAGAGGGTTTTTTAGGACAGTTTCTTAGAACAGCTCCTTCTAGGGTCAGAGAGCAGGCAATACTACATCTGGTAATGTGCAATGAGACAGAATTAGTCAATGACCTCAATGTAAAGGCATCCTGAAGTAACATTGAGAATAATATGATTGAATATTGAGGAAGGGAAGAATGGGTCTAAGACTAGTGTTTTAAATTAAATAAGTACAATTATTTATTTTCCTTTTTCTTTAACTTAGAGTACCCAATTCGTTTTTTCCAATTAAGGGGCAATTAGTGTGGCCAATCCACCTACCCTGCACATATTTGGGTTGTGGGGGCGAAACCCAAAGCCAATATCGAACCTGGGACCTCTGTACCGTGAGGCCGCAGTGCTGACCCACTGTGCCACCATGCTGCCCTTATAAGTTCATTTCATTTCATTTCATGTGGGCAGCACGGTGGCGCAGTGGGTTAGCACTGCAACCTCACGGCGCCACGATTCCAGGTTCGATCCCGGCTCTGGGTCACTGTCCGTGTGGAGTTTGCACATTCTCCCCGTGTTTGCGTGGGTTTTGCCCCCACAACCCAAAAATATGCAGGCTAGGTGGATTGGTCACGCTAAACTGCCCCTTAATTGTACACTAAAAAAAAAATTAAAATTTTGAAAATAAGTACAATTATAAGGACATGAAGACAGAGCTGGCTAAAATAAACTGGGAATTTAGGTTAAGGGATAAGTCAGTCGAGGTTTAGTGACAGACATTTCAGGAGGTGTTTCAGAATAAGATACAGTCCAACAAGAAAGACTCAAAGGGAAAGACACATCATTGATGAACAAACCATATCGTATCAAATTGGAAGAAAAAAGGTACAATTCTGCAAAGATAAGTAGCAGATCAGAAGATTGGACAGGATTTTTCAAAAACAAAGAGTAACTCAAAGATTGATAAGGAGGGAGAAATTAGAGTTCGAAAGATAGGTAACTAGAAATATAAAAACAGGTAGCAAGAGTTTTGATAAATCTTCAAAAAGGAAAAGAGTAACAAGGGACTCAAAATGGTTTGAAGAGAATGTGGAGTTGAGCTCACAATCAGATCAGCCATGATCTTATGGAATGGCATAGCAGATTCGATGGGCCAAATGGCCTACTCTTGTTCCCAATTCGTATGTCTGTTTCGTGGTGGGTCCTGATTCACCGTGTTCCTTCAAGAGAGAGCTTGTCTCGTTCTTGGTTGGGTGCAGATTGCGAGGGATTCATACCCAACTCACTTTATGTCATGGCCGGTCTCTTGAATTGGCTTTGACCACCTGGAGGGGTTTGACGTGAGTTTTAAAGATTTTTTCTCCCCAATCGGTTTTGGTTTTTCACCTTCAGGAGGCTACATGATACAGAGAGACTCAGATCTCCTTTAATGTCATAACTGTTCAGGACAGGCTAAATATACCAGCTAATCTGTTCCTGTCTGATATTTCCATACATTCGTAAGGCAATTAAATTGCTTCACGTACAATCAATGAGTATTAAAGTATAGACACGTTTGCTTTGTTGGCAAACACAACAGTCATTTTGCGCTTGTCAAGGGTCCACAAAGAGCAAATTATTTGAATTACTTTTTGGGGAAATATGTTGGCAAGGACACCAGTAGGACTTCCTACTCTTTTTTAAAGCCTGATCTTTTCCAACCTCTTGAATCAAAGAACCAACTTACAATATATATGCTTTGTAAGTAGTGGGGCTGTATTGGTTTATTGGGATAAATTGCTCAGAAATAATTAATCATTCTTCAAAAGTCTCATTTTGGTGCCTGAATGTCACCAAATGCCAAATCTAATCTGTTCATTTGGTGTCATGCTGTGGGCAGCGATAATGTGATACGCTGAAACACAAAAGGTTCCTCTTTCCTTTAAGCCAATGTGTCAACAGTGGGTTATCTATGAATCTCAGCGATTGCACCATTCCTTCAGGCAGTTGTATCATGATAGCAAAAGACTGCTCTCGTCACCAGTCCTAAGGGGTGTGCAAATATGATTAATTATAGAGATGAGTCTGTGAGAAGTTAGAATGATACAACACAGAAAGAGGCCATTCAGCCCGTCACACTTAGTGTCAGCTCTTTGAAGGAGCTATCCAATTCGTGCCATCCCCTTTATTCCCCACAAACCAACAAAACATCTTCCTTTTCAATTATTTTACACAACTCCCTTTTCGAAGTGACTATTGAACCAGTTTCCACCAACCTATTAGGTTGTGCATTTCAGTTTATGATGACACGCTTTGTAAATCAAATCCTCCCCTCCTCCTCCCCCCCCTCCCCCCACCTCAACCCCCCTCCCCCAAACCCGGATCTTTGTTGTAAATTGTTGCAGTCCTGTGGCCTCTAGTTGCTGACTCAAGGGCGCCAATCAAGCTGGCCATTTCGTTCTGGATGGTGTCTCGATTCTGGAGCGCTTTTGGAGCTGCACTCATCCAGGGAAGTGGGGAACGTACTATCACATTCCTGACTTATGCCTTGTAGGTGGTGGACAAGCTATGGAGAGTCACGCGGGAAGTTAATTTGCGGTAAAAATAGAAAATGATGGATAAACTCAGCAAGTCTGGCAGCATCTGTGGAGAGAAACAGAGCTATTGGCTGTCATTCTCCCGACCGGAAGTTAAATTGTTCCCCCCAGGGGGCAGCACGGTGGCGCAGTGGGTTAGCCCTGCTGTCTCATCGCGCCGAGGATCCAGGTTCGATCCTGGCTCTGGGTCACTGTCCATGTGGAGTTTGCACATTCTCCCCGTGTTTGCGTGGGTTTCGCCCCCACAACCCAAAAATGTGCAGGGTAGATGAATTGGCCACGCTAAATTGCCCCTTAATTGGAAAAACTGGATCGAGTACTCTAAAAAAAAATTCTAATTGATCCCGCCAGCGGGAAAACCGGTGTGATTCCCGCTGGCACTAGCAGCGAACCTGATAAGTCATTTACTGGCATTTAGAAAGTGTTTTTTACCCAGGATCGGGTTTTCAGTGACACTGTGTGGCAGACCGGGATTCTCACAGGACCTAAGAGGGATGGGACCGAACCTCTCTGACAGGTCACACTCCTCAGAGATTGGAATCCCACTTCTAAAGGGTGCCCTGATCTGAGAATGCTGCTACATCCCTCCCTCCGCCCCATTCCCCCACCTCCCTGGTTCACTGGCAAGACCCCTCCAACCCTACCTTCTAGTAAGGTTCCCGCCTTCCGTCAGTGCCCTCCTTCAGCTCCCTTCAGGCTCCCCTGGAAGTGTGCTCCAAATGGTGGCAAGGAGGTGAGTATCCTCCTAAAACTGCCCCCAGGTTGACGAAGGGCACCCTCATGGGATGTGGGAGTCGGGGGTCAGGGGGGGGAGCTTGTGCTGGGCTGGAGGAGCACATGTCTGGGGTCTTTCTTGGAATGCAGGTTGTTTGGCTGCTCTTCCCATCTGCAGCCTTTAAACTCTTTAAAAATTCAGTCAGAATCACAAAAATAAAGTTCTCTTATAATAAAGTGAAAATGTTCCCTGGCAAGTTCTAACATCTGTGAGATGAAGGTAAAAGTATTCCCCTTAATGTGATGGAAACCTTTGAAGTGTTTTTTTTTCACAGTCAGTTCCATTGCCCCTTTACCCTTTTCTAACCTGGTTATATGCCTAGAAGCCTCAAAGCTTTGAACTGCATTTTTTATATTCAATTTCACAGACCATTGCCTTTTACAATCCATTTGATAGGCAGGTCCAGGCAGTTTCAAAGGGAGGTTTAAGGTTGTTTATTTATATAACCCTCCAGGAGTTCCATTAACTAAGAGGGGCAGCTGTTTTTCCCAACCGCAAATTTTTAAGAGGCTGTCTTTTTGTCCTCAGCACCTTGAAGCTCTTGAGGGTGGGCCTCAAGGAAGGAAGGTTTGGTGAGGAAATTGGGATGTGGGTGGTGAGTGATAAGAGGAAGCCATCAGAGATGGTGTTCAGTGTGATTGATACAATAGGTGAAGAGAGAACAAACTCATGACATGGCAAGGAAAAAATGGTGGCTGTGAATATGGGCAGGGTGTTTGTATTGAGGGAGAGATTTAAGGAGAAGAGGAGCGCAATTAGAGGAGGGAGAGAGAGGATGATGAGTTGAGGTAGAGGTTGAAATCACTGAGGTTGAGAAGCTGCTCAATGTGGAGGTTAAAGGAGAAAATCAGTGAGGATATCTCAGTATCAAACTTGGTGTGGTGTGAGGGTGTGAAAAATGAGGATTTTAAATAGGAAGAAGAAAGGGTGGAACTAGTCGAGATGCCCAAAGAATGATAAGTGCCAGAGGAGTAAGAGGACAGAGCAAAGAGTGATTTGTGAGTGAGAGCCATAAACCCACCGTGATAGTCTGGCAAAGGTATAGACAGGCTGGGACGATTGAGTTTGGGTGGAAGTACCACCTCTCCCTCAGCCAGTTTTCCATGCAGACCTTGATGTAGATACAATCGTCAACGTTAAGTGAATGGATTTCAAGGGCCTTGCTCAGGAGTGACAGACATTCTGCAGAGAGATGGAGAGAGAGAGTTCTCCCTTTCGTCAAGACACACAAGCTGAAGGAGCAGATAAAGTTGGGGTGGAACTTTTTGCGGATCGAGTGGGCGTGGGTGGATGATGAGTGAGGCGGGCCTTTGCGACAGAGAACGGATCTCTGGGGGGGGTTCCACAGTTGTTTAAAGAACGAAACGAGGATGACTCATCAGTATTCTCAAAAGATGCCTTTTGTTCATCTTTTTTTTTGCGCACAAGAGTAATAATCTCCAGCTATAAATCCATGGCTGCCTCGCGTTTGACTTATTCTTTTGTATGCCTGTTATTCGCAAACACTGACCTCTGACGCAATGCTGTTTGTTTTAAAAGGCAACCTGTTCATTCATCATACAGAGCTCTATCTGTTGATGTCATTTGTTTTTTTCTGGCCAGCACTATCTCTTGGAAAGCAACCTAAAAAAAAAAGGTGGATTTGATTTACAGCCTCGTTAAATGGGATCAATTCATGCATTGATTTGGCTCCTGCTTACAAACAGTTGCGAACCGGAATCATTGATACAAGAAAGACATCAGTACAGCAGAATCTAACTCCAAAATAAACCCAAATTTGTGTCTGACTTAAAAGCAGAGTTTTGATCCGACTCTGTTTGCAGGATCAGAAGGAGGGAGACCAGCTTCCCCAACTCAGACCTCATTCCCCCACTTGCAAAAAGAACAACTCCAGATTTAACATCTCAGGGGTCACCCCTGAGGAAACAGTCATGCTGCAGCCTGCGTCAGACAAATCACGTTAGGACAGGCTCGGCTCACCTTCGGCCCGCAGACCACAAACTGGCCCATCGTGCCTCTCTATCCGGCAGAAGAAAAGATTCCGCAAGGAACTGCTCCTCCAATTACTCACCATCTCTCTCCCGCGTTTGAGGAGCTGTCCGTGATTGGAGGAGCAGTGAACAGTGTGATAGAGGGCTGGCTTCATTCAGTCTGAGACCTAAACATGGGCAGAGTGAGTCTGCTGGAGAGGATGTTATGGGCTAGGGTTTCGAAAACTCCAAAGTATATCATGGAGTTCACCTGACCCGTGACGTTTAATAGATTTTGGTTATGGGGAGCACAAGAGTCCACTTTACAGGTGTTATACAACAGAGACCTTAAGCATTTTTAAAACAAAACAATGTTTATTCTATGAACCCAGTTAATATTTTATAAACACATCTTATCAACTACCAACACACATAACCCCACAGATACAATACTCTATAGGTAACCCTTAATACCTTTCCTCGCAACATCCATAAGTTAAACCCTTTTTACAAAGACAGCAGGTTTAAATTCTCGACAGAAACAGGTATTCCTTTGAAATCGTCAAGTGAACTGAAGACATTCTTTAGCTTGTACAGAGAGATCTTTACAGATCTGCTTGCTTTGAATACAGCTCTCCAACTCTGAAAACGAAACCAGAAACAGAGCCACAAAGCAGCTTTACAGCTCGAAACGAAAGTAAAAGACACACAGACAGACAGCCCAGCTCCACCCACACACTGACATTACTGCAGATATTTGATAAACACCCATTTCTTAAAGGTACATCCACCTGACAAGGAAGTGAGGTTTTCGGGGGGGAGGGAGCTGCTGGGTTAAGAGATTGAGAAACTGCCTGCCCAGGGGGGGTGGCGGGTGCTGTTGGCAATTGTGGGCGGACTGCCTACACCAAGGATGGGGGTGCCAAAGCCCTCTACCTGGGTGTAGATGACTCAGCGGTGTGTGTGTGTGTGTAACAGAGAGTGGGAAAGTGTGTGTGAACCCCCACCCCCGCACATCAACACACACAGACATGCTCTCACACAGTGGGTGTGGGTGAGGGTAAATGAGTGAACACCCTGAGGCTGAGAGTAAGCTCGACACACGCCGTCTCACCCTCTCATGGTCACCTCTTTTAATTTCTCTTTCTTTAAATTATCAATTTATTTTGTTGATCTTGTTTTTTTTGCTCAGCACGTTCTTTACTTCAAACCTTCGCTTTTATTCTAAATTCGCGGTTAATGCTGTGCCAAATCTTACATTTCTGAAATTTGCTCATCGGCCCACTGAGTGGGGGAAAAAAATTAAAATGTGGTTCCTCACGCAAAAAGATTGGATAAACCTAATTTACAACGAAGTTGCAACAAGAATATGCTATTTGGCCCCTCACTACCTGTTCCACCATTTAATTGGATCATTGCTGATCTGTATCTCAGCTTCATCTATCCACCTTGGCTCCATTATCCTTAAACCTCTCTGTCCCAGTTTCAAAGTTTTCAATTGACCTCAAAAGCTTTTCGGGGAAGGCAGCTCCTGATTTGCTGTGATGGGGTGCTTCCTGACATTTTTATAAATTTAGAGTACCCAATTCATTTTTTCCAATTAAGGGGCAATTTAGTGTGTTCAATCCACCTACTTTGCACATCTTTGGGTTGTGGGGGCGAAACCCACGCAAATACGGGGAGAATGTGCAAACTCCACATGGACAGTGACCCAGAGCCGGGATCGAACCTGGGACCTCAGCGTTGTAAGATTGCAG
The DNA here is from genome assembly GCF_047496885.1 of Scyliorhinus torazame. Classification (NCBI taxonomy): domain Eukaryota; kingdom Metazoa; phylum Chordata; class Chondrichthyes; order Carcharhiniformes; family Scyliorhinidae; genus Scyliorhinus; species Scyliorhinus torazame. Next base: position 317,793,274 of record NC_092711.1, read on the forward strand.
TGCTAACCACTGCGCCACCGTGCTGCCCGGGTGCTTCCTGACATAACCAGAGCTGGTGCGACCACCAGGTAGTCTCCAGGATTGTCAATATTTGCAGGGTCAGCGAATAACTGAATAAATTTCCAAGAAACTCCATAATTAAACAAACAGTCTTCAGCAGTGGGAATGAAAGATCGAGATCTACTGATACTCATCCACATATACTGACAAACGCATACATGATATCCTAAAAGAGTTCCATGCAGCCTTTCCCAATAATATATCACTCACTCTGTTTATGAGATTCGTACATCTACATTGGGGTTCCGAAACTGCAAACCAGTAAATAATATCAAAGAACGTTATTTGATCTAGCCCACTCGATTGTAATGATTATTGATTGTGTAAATTGTGCTTGAAACCACCTAGTCACTGTTGCAGGAATACATAATATTACATCATGTGGGTCACCACAATAATTTCTTGCAGTACGTATCCTGTGTAATGTGTAGGACAATGAAAATACACAATCAGTAACATGATGTTCTCCATTTTCATGTAAAATCAAATCTGTAATAATTAAAGCAGAATTTTTATTCATACATTATATTCCTTTTGAAAATGTAATTGTGGTGGTTGGGGGTGGGGGGAATGCAAGTCTGAAGGTTCAGCTAGAGCACCGGCTCCCTGGGCTTCACCCCTGAATGGCCCAGCTTCAATTTTAAGGCTATGCTCCCTTGTGCTTGACTCTCCTTCTTGGTTCATAGAATCCCTGCAGTGCAGGGTGGCCACTTGGCCTATCGAGTCGGCACCGACGCTCTATCTTGGCCCACGCCCCCACCCCTTCCCAGTAGCCCCACCTAACCTTTTGGACAAGCAGGGACAATTTAGCACGGCCAATCCACCTAACTTGTACATCTATGGACATGTGGGGGGAAACCAAAGCACCCGGAGGAAACCCACGCAGACACGGGGAGAACGTCCAAACTCCACACAGACACCCGAGGTCGGAATTGAAACCCAGGTCCCTGCCGCTGGAGAGGCAGCAGTGCTAACCACTGTCCCACCGTGTGTGTAGTAAGAAACTGAAGCTATTGGGTTGAGGTGGACAAGTGTGAAATATTCAAGTTTATACATTGCCCTGGAATTGCTGTTGGAGATTTGAGGCACAGACATTTAGCATGTATGGCGTTATCTGTATGGTGTTGTCTGTATGGTGTTGTCTGTATGGCGTTGTCTGTATGGTGTTGTCTGTATGGTGTTGTCTGTATGGTGTTGTCTGTATGGTGTCTGTATGGCGTTGTCTGTATGGTGTCTGTATGGTGTTGTCTGTATGGCGTTGTCTGTATGGTGTTGTCTGTATGGTGTTGTCTGTATGGTGTTGTCTGTATGGTGTCTGTATGGCGTTGTCTGTATGGTGTTGTCTGTATGGTGTCTGTATGGTGTTGTCTGTATGGTGTTGTCTGTATGGTGTTATCTGTATGGTGTTGTCTGTATGGTGTTGTCTGTATGGTGTTGTCTGTATGGTGTTGTCTGTATGATGTTGTCTGTATGGTGTTGTCTGTATGGTGTTGTCTGTATGATGTTGTCTGTATGGTGTTGTCTGTATGGTGTCTGTATGGTGTTGTCTGTATGGTGTTGTCTGTATGGTGTTGTCTGTATGGTGTCTGTATGGTGTTGTCTGTATGGTGTTGTCTGTATGGTGTTATCTGTATGGTGTTGTCTGTATGGTGTTGTCTGTATGGTGTTGTCTGTATGGTGTTGTCTGTATGGTGTTGTCTGTATGGTGTTGTCTGTATAGTGTCTGTATGGTGTTGTCTGTATGGTGTTGTCTGTATGGTGTTATCTGTATGGTGTTGTCTGTATGGCGTTGTCTGTATAGTGTTGTCTGTATGGTGTCTGTATGATGTTGTCTGTATGATGTTGTCTGTATGGTGTTGTCTGTATAGTGTTGTCTGTATGGTGTTGTCTGTATGATGTTGTCTGTATGGTGTTGTCTGTATGGTGTTGTCTGTATGATGTTGTCTGTATGGTGTTGTCTGTATGGTGTCTGTATGGTGTTGTCTGTATGGTGTTGTCTGTATGGTGTTATCTGTATGGTGTTGTCTGTATGGTGTTGTCTGTATGGTGTTGTCTGTATGGTGTTGTCTGTATGGTGTTATCTGTATGGTGTTGTCTGTATGGTGTTGTCTGTATGGTGTTGTCTGTATGGGGTTGTCTGTATGATGTTGTCTGTATGGTGTTGTCTGTATGGTGTTGTCTGTATGATGTTGTCTGTATGGTGTTGTCTGTATGGTGTCTGTATGGTGTTGTCTGTATGGTGTTGTCTGTATGGTGTTATCTGTATGGTGTTGTCTGTATGGCGTTGTCTGTATAGTGTTGTCTGTATGGTGTCTGTATGATGTTGTCTGTATGGTGTTGTCTGTATGGTGTTGTCTGTATGATGTTGTCTGTATGGTGTTATCTGTATGGTGTTGTCTGTATGGTGTTGTCTGTATGGTGTTGTCTGTATGGTGTTGTCTGTATGATGTTGTCTGTATGGTGTTGTCTGTATGGTGTTATCTGTATGGTGTTGTCTGTATGGTGTTGTCTGTATGGTGTTGTCTGTATGGTATTATCTGTATGGCGTTGTCTGTATGGTGTTGTCTGTATGGTGTTGTCTGTATGGTGTTGTCTGTATGGTGTTGTCTGTATGGTGTTGTCTGTATGGTGTTGTCTGTATGGTGTTGTCTGTATGGTATTATCTGTATGGCGTTGTCTGTATGGTGTTGTCTGTATGGTGTTGTCTGTATGGTGTTGTCTGTATGGTGTTGTCTGTATGGTGTTGGCTGTATGGTGTTGTCTGTATGGTGTTGTCTGTATGGTGTTGTCTGTATGGCGTTGTCTGTATGGTGTTGTCTGTATGGTGTTGTCTGTATGGCGTTGTCTGTATGGTGTTGTCTGTATGGTGTTGTCTGTATGGTGTTGGCTGTATGGTGTTGTCTGTATGGTATTGTCTGAATGGTGTCTGTATGGTGTTGTCTGAATGGTGTCTGTATGGTGTTGTCTGTATGGTGTTGTCTGTATGGTGTCTGTATGGTGTTGTCTGTATGGTATTGTCTGCATTGTGTCTGTATGGTGTTGTCTGAATGGTGTCTGTATGGTGTTGTCTGTATGGTGTCTGTATGGTGTTGTCTGTATGGTATTGTCTGCATGGTGTCTGTATGGTGTTGTCTGTATGGTGTTGTCTGTATGGTGTTGTCTGAATGGTGTCTGTATGGTGTTGTCTGTATGGCGTTGTCTGTATGGTGTCTGTATGGTGTTGTCTGTATGGTGTTGTCTGTATGGTGTCTGTATGGTGTCTGTATGGCGTTGTCTGTATGGTGTTGTCTGTATGGTGTCTGTATGGTGTTGTCTGTATGGCGTTGTCTGTATGGTGTCTGTATGGCATTGTCTGTATGGTGTTGTCTGTATGGTGTTGTCTGTATGGTGTCTGTATGGCGTTGTCTGTATGGTGTTGTCTGTATGGTGTTGTCTGTATGGTGTTGTCTGTATGGTGTTGTCTGTATGGTGTTGTCTGTATGGTGTTGTCTGTATGGCGTTGTCTGTATGGTGTTGTCTGTATGGTGTTGTCTGTATGGTGTTGTCTGTATGGTGTTGTCTGTATGGTGTTGTCTGTATGGTGTTGTCTGTATGGTGTTGTCTGTATGGCGTTGTCTGTATGGTGTTGTCTGTATGGTGTTGTCTGTATGGTGTTGGCTGTATGGTGTTGTCTGTATGGTGTCTGTATGGTGTTGTCTGTATGGTATTGTCTGCATGGTGTCTGTATGGCGTTGTCTGTATGGTGTTGTCTGTATGGTGTTGTCTGTATGGTGTTGTCTGTATGGTGTTGTCTGTATGGTGTCTGTATGGTGTTGTCTGTATGGTGTCTGTATGGCGTTGTCTGTATGGTGTTGTCTGTATGGTGTTGTCTGTATGGTGTCTGTATGGTGTTGTCTGTATGGTGTCTGTATGGCGTTGTCTGTATGGTGTTGTCTGTATGGTGTTGTCTGTATGGTGTTGTCCGTATGGTGTTGTCTGTATGGTGTTGTCTGTATGGTGTTGTCTGTATGGCGTTGTCCGTATGGTGTTGTCTGTATGGTGTCTGTATGGCGTTGTCTGTATGGTGTTGTCTGTATAGTGTTGTCTGTATGGTGTTGTCTGAATGGTGTCTGTATGGCGTTGTCTGTATGGTGTTGTCTGTATGGTGTCTGTATGGTGTTGTCTGTATGGTGTCTGTATGGTGTTGGCTGTATGGTGTTGTCTGTATGGTGTTGTCTGTATGGTGTTGTCTGTATAGTGTTGTCTGTATGGTCTTGTCTGTATGGTGTTGTCTGTATGATGTTGTCTGTATGGTGTTGGCTGTATGGTGTTGTCTGTATGGTGTTGTCTGTATGGTGTTGTCTGTATGGTGTTGCCTGTATGGCGTTGTCTGTGTGGTGTTGTCTGTATGGTATTGTCTGTATGATGTTGTCTGTATGGTGTTGGCTGTATGGTGTTGTCTGTATGGTGTTGTCTGTATGGTGTTGTCTGTATGGTATTGGCTGTATGGTGTTGGCTGTATGGTGTTGTCTGTATGGTGTTGTCTGTATGGTGTTGTCTGTATGGTATTGGCTGTATGGTGTTGTCTGTATGGTATTGTCTGTATGGTGTTGTCTGTATGGTGTCTGTATGGTGTCTGTATGGCGTTGTCTGTATGGTGTTGTCTGTATGGTGTCTGTATGGTGTTGTCTGTATGGTGTTGTCTGTATGGTGTTGTCTGTATGGTGTTATCTGTATGGTGTTGTCTGTATGGCGTTGTCTGTATAGTGTTGTCTGTATGGTGTCTGTATGATGTTGTCTGTATGATGTTGTCTGTATGGTGTTGTCTGTATAGTGTTGTCTGTATGGTGTTGTCTGTATGATGTTGTCTGTATGGTGTTGTCTGTATGGTGTTGTCTGTATGATGTTGTCTGTATGGTGTTGTCTGTATGGTGTCTGTATGGTGTTGTCTGTATGGTGTTGTCTGTATGGTGTTATCTGTATGGTGTTGTCTGTATGGTGTTGTCTGTATGGCGTTGTCTGTATGGTGTCTGTATGGTGTTGTCTGTATGGTGTTGTCTGTATGGTGTCTGTATGGTGTCTGTATGGCGTTGTCTGTATGGTGTTGTCTGTATGGTGTCTGTATGGTGTTGTCTGTATGGCGTTGTCTGTATGGTGTCTGTATGGCGTTGTCTGTATGGTGTTGTCTGTATGGTGTTGTCTGTATGGTGTCTGTATGGCGTTGTCTGTATGGTGTTGTCTGTATGGTGTTGTCTGTATGGTGTTGTCTGTATGGTGTTGTCTGTATGGTGTTGTCTGTATGGTGTTGTCTGTATGGCGTTGTCTGTATGGTGTTGTCTGTATGGTGTTGTCTGTATGGTGTTGTCTGTATGGTGTTGTCTGTATGGTGTTGTCTGTATGGTGTTGTCTGTATGGTGTTGTCTGTATGGCGTTGTCTGTATGGTGTTGTCTGTATGGTGTTGTCTGTATGGTGTTGGCTGTATGGTGTTGTCTGTATGGTGTCTGTATGGTGTTGTCTGTATGGTATTGTCTGCATGGTGTCTGTATGGCGTTGTCTGTATGGTGTTGTCTGTATGGTGTTGTCTGTATGGTGTTGTCTGTATGGTGTTGTCTGTATGGTGTCTGTATGGTGTTGTCTGTATGGTGTCTGTATGGCGTTGTCTGTATGGTGTTGTCTGTATGGTGTTGTCTGTATGGTGTCTGTATGGTGTTGTCTGTATGGTGTCTGTATGGCGTTGTCTGTATGGTGTTGTCTGTATGGTGTTGTCTGTATGGTGTTGTCCGTATGGTGTTGTCTGTATGGTGTTGTCTGTATGGTGTTGTCTGTATGGCGTTGTCCGTATGGTGTTGTCTGTATGGTGTCTGTATGGCGTTGTCTGTATGGTGTTGTCTGTATAGTGTTGTCTGTATGGTGTTGTCTGAATGGTGTCTGTATGGCGTTGTCTGTATGGTGTTGTCTGTATGGTGTCTGTATGGTGTTGTCTGTATGGTGTCTGTATGGTGTTGGCTCTATGGTGTTGTCTGTATGGTGTTGTCTGTATGGTGTTGTCTGTATAGTGTTGTCTGTATGGTCTTGTCTGTATGGTGTTGTCTGTATGATGTTGTCTGTATGGTGTTGGCTGTATGGTGTTGTCTGTATGGTGTTGTCTGTATGGTGTTGTCTGTATGGTGTTGCCTGTATGGCGTTGTCTGTGTGGTGTTGTCTGTATGGTATTGTCTGTATGATGTTGTCTGTATGGTGTTGGCTGTATGGTGTTGTCTGTATGGTGTTGTCTGTATGGTGTTGTCTGTATGGTATTGGCTGTATGGTGTTGGCTGTATGGTGTTGTCTGTATGGTGTTGTCTGTATGGTGTTGTCTGTATGGTATTGGCTGTATGGTGTTGTCTGTATGGTATTGTCTGTATGGTGTTGTCTGTATGGTGTTGTCTGTATGGTGTTGCCTGTATGGCGTTGTCTGTGTGGTGTTGTCTGTATGGTATTGTCTGTATGGTGTTGTCTGTATGGCGTTGTCTGTATGGTGTCTGTATGGTGTTGGCTGTATGGTGTTGTCTGTATGGTATTGTCTGTATGGTGTTGTCTGTATGGTATTGTCTGTATGGTGTTGTCTGTATGGTGTTGGCTGTATGGTGTTCTCTGTATGGTGTTGGCTGTATGGTGTTGTCTGTATGGTGTTGGCTGTATGGTGTTCTCTGTATGGTGTTGGCTGTATGGTGTTCTCTGTATGGTGTTGGCTGTATGGTGTTGTATCTGTCCTTTCAGATACTTTCACCTTGTTCACTTGCTCAAAGTTTTTACCTGCGTGTATTTTAATAATGAGGAGAACAAACCACAAGCACAAGTTCAAGTTCAACATATTCATTTAATACACAATTAACCCATAAATTACCCACAGAGTATTTCGAGAGGTACCCAAGATCAGGTTATACTGCCCACAAAGTTGGCTTGGTCGGGCTATGAATTCGATCACTGAGTTCCTCTGGTTCATCGTCATGAAGGTGGTTCTCACTGGCAGTTTCTTCCTTTCTTTTTTTTAAATAAATTTAGTGTACCCAATTCATTTTTTCCAATTAAGGGGCAATTTAGCGTGGCCAATCCACCTGCCCTGCACATCTTTGGGTTGTGGGGGTGAGACCCACGCAGACACGGGGAGAATATGCAAACTCCACACGGACAGTGACCCAGAGCCGGGATCGAACCTGGGACCTCGCAACAGGGCTAACCCACTGTGCCACCGTGCTGCCCACTTCCTTCCTTTCTTCTTTCATTCCTTTTGGACTGGTCTTCGTTTCTCTGGTATGGTCAAGGTCACCTCCCACGCTGGGTCTTGTCTTCTAAGGGATCCGGAGTGGCTACTTTTATTCCCCTCTGGCTTTGCGCCCTTTGCGGCCTTGATGTGGCCTTTTGCCAATGGGGTAGCGAGTGGGGCTTTTAGTATCCAATGATCAGATTGATGCCCGATAGACAGGTCACCTGACCCTGCCCCAGGTGTCCATCTCCAGTGGCGTTATTCGATGTGCACCTTTACCAAATAAGGTGACCGCGGGAACTCTAGGAGCCCAAGAGTCTGGCCCGGCCTGGGTTTGAACAATAGGTCGGTGCAGTTCAATCTGATCGATTACCTCTTGATGGCCGATTGACAGGGCAGGTCTGGACAGGTCTTGGCAACTTGTCTGACCTTTTGTGGATCCGAACTTGGCCAGCCCGGATTCCCATAGGGCTGTGTTCTGGAGTGACTGTGGCTTGTTTTAAAGTGCCCAAGTGGAAATCCCCTCGTCGCCACATTCCGGCGCCTGTTCTGGTACACAGAGGGAGAATTCAGAATGTCCAAATTACCTAACAGAACATTTTTCGGGACTTATGGGAGGAAACTGAAACACCCGGAGGAAACCCACGCAGACACGGGACAAACATGCAGACTCCACACAGATAATGACCCAGCTGGGAATCAAACCTGGGATCTTGGAGCTGTTCTGATTGACTGGCAGAACAGAGTCAATGGGCCGAACAGCCTACTTCTGCTCCTAAGTCTTATGGTCCTATGCACAGTGCTGGCACAGGGATGTCAACCTTATTTTTTGTGCTCAACTACATGCAGTCTTGAACTCACAACCATCTGACTCCAATTGCCAAGTGCCACCCACTGAGTCACAACTGGAACAAAGAGATACAGAGAGAAGGGAGAACAGAGGTGGTCAGTGAAAATGTGACATTTGAAAAGTCAGATAGATTTGGTGTGGTGCACGCTTCAGAAGGGAGCATGATTGTTCTTTCAACCGTTCTGCACAGCTCTCGAGTAGATGCTTCTAACCTTTGAAACATTGTTGCTGTTAGGTTACGAATGAAGATGTTCTTGAAGTTTGACGGTGTGTTCAGAATAGTGACCACCTCTCTCCTTCCCACGTTGGTTAGTAAGGGTGTCAAGGGAGATGGAGCAAAGATGGGTAAATGTAGATGAGCTGCAGATTTGCCACAATCTAATTGAATGGTGGACCAGGTCCGAGGGGCCGAATGGCTTACTATGTTCCTATGGATCTTTATGAATGGATAACAAATATTAGGAATCAGCCAATTATTTCCAGGGGCTGATCCCACCACTGGATGTTTCCTCACTGGGGCTTCAGGCCAGATTCTCGATTGTATACCTTGCTAACTGCTCATTCAGATTAATCAGAAACATGATACGGTCACGTTGACTCCCCGGAAACGATTCTCCGACCTCCCCTCTCATTGAGCAAGACTTGGCAACAGGCACAAAACCTCTGTAATTGCTGCAATCCCCATCAAGGTGGAAGGTTCGGGGAGGCAGAAACTCTGGGATCAGTAAAGACCAAGTTAGGTGCGGTGATTAGAGCGATAGGTCAGTGTCGGAAGCCAAAAGTTAGTCCAATCTGTGCTTTCCTTTGCAATCTCATTGACAAAGTGATTTGAGGAATTAAGGCCATGAATATTTCCATAAAATTAGCAAGGGTTTAGTTTGGAACAATGAAGGTTGAGTGTCATTAATTATTCATCTATTGGCAAGCATTATCAAAATACTAAAATGATCGTTCCCAGGGTCCAAGACTGATTTGGAAAATAATCACTCCCAGTGCTTCATTTGTAATTTATTTAGAGGGGCAATCGACAACTCAAAAATAAATTTTAATGATGGCGCAGTGGTTAGCACTGCTGCCTCACGGCTCCAAGGACCCGGGTTCGATCGCGGCCCCGGTTCACTGTCCTTGTGGAGTTTGCACATTCTCCCCGTGTCTGCATGGATCTCACCCCCACAAACCCAAAGATGTTCAGGGTAGGTAGATTGGCCACGCTAAATTGCCCTTTCATTGAAAAAAAAGAATTGGGAACTCTAAATTTACAAAAACAAATAAATACACTTCAATAAAACTTATTCTGGAGACAGAAAATAAATCTAACCCTATGGTAGCATAACCCACCCTATGTTTCTCAATTTATAATTTGAAATTGCGTCCAATACTTTGGTTCCTCTCTTCCGTTTAACAATATTTTCCAAAATGTCTTATTCTTCAATGAAATGAATTGTTACTGATATCTGCCTAATTCAATCTCATTTATGTTCTCTGCTCTGTCATTCTCTTAAGTGTTTAAATTAATTGAATATTTAATATAACTATCAATCAAATCCTTTCTTAATCATTTTGGACTGCTAACCTGGGGCTTCCCGCTTTCTCATCCTCAAGGTTATGTTTCAAGATAAAGGGCAGCACGGTGGCGCAGTGGGTTAGCCCTGCACCCTCACGGCGCCGAGGTCCCAGGTTCAATCCTGGCTCTGGGTCGCTGTCCGTGTGGAGTTTGCACATTTTCCCCGTGTTTGCGTGAGTTTTGCCCCCTCAACCCAAAGATGTGCAGGGTAGGTGGATTGGCCACGCTAAATTGCCCCTTAATTGAAAAAATGAATTGGGTACTCTAAATTTATTTTTAAAATAAAAAATAAAAAAAATTGTTTCAAGATAAAGACTTTTCTGTGGAATAAAGGTCAACAACTTTTTAAAGTTCACAAAGCAATGTGAAGTGGTGTTAGGGTTTTAGAGGTGGCACATTGTTAGAGACTTTAAGTTGTTAAACGTATCCGGTTGGAATGCACTGCTTGAAAGAATGGTGGAGATCGATTCACTGATAACTTTCAAAAGGGATAGGGCGGCACGGTGGCACAGTGGTTAGCACTGCTGCCTCACGGCACTGAGGGCCCAGGTTCGATCCCGGCTCTGGGTCACTGTCCGTGTGGAGTTTGCACATTCACCCCGTGTCTGCGTGGGTTTTGCCCCCACAACCCAAACATGTGCTGACGAGGTGGATTGCCCTTTAATTGGAAAAAAATAATTGGGTACTCTTAATTTTTTTAAAAACCTTTGAAAAGGGATTTGGACACATAATTGAAGGCGAGAAAATTGCTGGGCTGTAGGGAAGGAATGGATGTGATGGGACTCATTAAAAAATTTTTTTTAAGAGTACACAATTCTTTTGTTTTCAGATTAAGGGGCAATTTAGCATGGCCAATCCACCTACCCTGCACATCTTTTGGGTTGTGGGGGGGAAACCCACACAGACACGGTGAGAATGTGCAAAATCCACACGGACAGTGACCTGGGGCCGGGATCGAACCCAGGTCCTCGGCGCCGTGAGGCAGCAGTGCTAACCACTGTGCCGTCTGTGATGAGACTCATTTGATCGTGATTTCAAAGAACCAGCATAGACGCGTGTGACCTGCTTGTGTGCTCTAAGATTCGATGATCATTTGATTCTACCACCATAGTGAGGCGAGACAGAACACTGGCGTAGTCACAAGGAGTATTGTGCCCCACCTTGGTCTCCGTACATACACCGAGATACTGGAGAAGGTGCTTATTGATAGAAACCTCAACACAAGAAGTCTAGGAAATAAGGCATTTGAGCCGAGAGCACGGATTCACATGTAGAAATGGTATTGTATCTATCACTGAGACATAACTGGAAGAAAGACAGAAATAGCAGCTCGCTAGTGCTGGTTCTGCAGTTTTCAGCAGAAATAAAGAGAGGGATTAAAAAGGAAATGAAATGAAATTAAATTAAAATCGCTTATTGTCACAAGTAGGCTTCAAATGAAGTCACTGCGAAAAGTCCCTAGTTGCCGCATTCCGGCGCCTGTTCAGGGAGGCTGGTACGGGAATTGAACCTGCGCTGCTGGTCTGCCTTGGTCTACTTTACAAGCCAGCTATTTAGCTTGCTGTGCTAACCCAGCGAGTGGCTCTAACATATATTAAACTATTTTAGCTGTGACCAGGGAAATTTCAAGAAGGAATTAGATATAGCTCTTGGGGCTAAAGGGATATGGGGGGAAGGCGGGATCAGGGTATTGAACTTGATGATCAGCCATGAGCAGAATGAATGGCGGAGCAGGCTCGAAGGGCTGAATGGCCTCCTCCTGCTTCTATTTTCTATGTTTTTATGTTTCTATGATATGGGGATATGTGGAGAAATGGTGCTGATGCAGAAAATCAGCCAACAATGGGGCGGCGCAATGACTCGGTGGTTAGCACTGCTGCCTCACAGCACCAGCGACCCCTGTTCAATTCCAGCCTCAGGTGACACTCTGCGTGGAATTTGCACGTTCTCCCCGTGTTTGCATGAGTTTCCTCCGGGTATTCCGGTTTCCTCCCACAGTCCCCAGATATGCAGGTTAGGTGGATTGGACATGCTAAATTGCCCCATAGTATCCAACAGTTAACTGGCGTTGCAGGGTTATGAGGAGTGAGCCTGGGTTGGGTGTAGAGTCGATGATTCAAATGGTTGGTTCTGAACTTCATTTTAGGGAGTGAACCTGGGCGGGCAGAAGGGGTATCAGTTGGAAAAATGAAAAATGAAAATCGCTTATTGTCACAAGTAGGCTTCAAATTAAGTTACTGTGAAAAGCCCCGAGTCGCCACATTCCGGCACCTGTTCGGGGAGGCTGGTACGGGAATTGAGCCGTGCTGCTGGCCTGCCTTGGTCTGCTTTAAAAGCCAACGATTTAGCCCACTGTGCTAAACCAGCCCCTTTGGTGGAACACTTTGGTGGAAATTAGCATTTTTTTAAAAGTTAGAATACCCAATTCATTTTTTTTTCCAATTAAGGGATAATTTAGTGTGGCCAATCCACTCCCCAGCACATCTTTAGGGTTGTGGGGGCGAAACCCACGCAAACACAGGGAGAATGTGCAAACTCCACACGGACGTTGACCCAGAGCCAGGATCGAACCTGGGACCTCAGCGCCGTGAGGCAGCAGTGCTAACCATTGCGCCACCGTGCTGCCTGGAAATTATCTTCATTCCGTTAGATTTCTGGTAGTTATGGAAAAGGGCAAAGATAGGCCAGGAATGTAAGTTTTCAATTGGCGAAGATCTAATTTTACAAAGCTGGGATGTGATTTAGCTAAAGTGAACTGCCGACAGCTCATTGAAGGTAAATCCTTGCTAGGTCATGGGGAGATATTCCAGGAAGAGCTCCCGAGGGTTCAGAACAAGTGTGTCATCGTCTAGAAAAAGGGTGAGACTGACATAACCAGAACCATTTGGAAATCTTCGGGTTAATGGGAAGGAAAAAGAAAGAATGGGAAGGTTATGACAAAGACTGAGGGCTCCGTATTGCAGGGAAACTGGAGGAATTTAGAAAGCACAGGGGGAAAATTAAAAAAGAAATTAGGAAAGCAAAGAGTGGGCATGAACAAGCATTAGAAACATAGGCCCTTCAAGCCTGCTCTGACATTCAATAGGATCATGGCGGATCCTCTATCTCCTTTTTTATTTTCCCAATTAAGGGGCAATTTAGCCTGGCCAAATTCTGCGCATTTTTGGGTTGTGGGGATGAAACCCACGCAAACACGGGGAGAATGTGTAAACTCCACACGGACATAGACCCAGAGCCTGGATCGAACCTGAGACTTCGGCGCCGTGAGGCAGCGGTGCTAACCACTGTGCCACCACGCCGCCCCTGTGATCCTCTATCTCAACTCCATAATCCCGCTCTCTCCCCATATCCCTTGACACATTTAGGGCCTAGAAATCTATCCACCTATTTCTTAAATACATTCAATGATTTGGCCTCCACAGCTTTCTGTGGTAGAGAATTTCACCACCCTCTGAGTGAAAAGGTTTTTCCTCATCTCAGTCCTAAATGGCCCACCCCATTTCCTAAGACTGTGACTCCCTTGTTCTAGATCCAGCACCCCCCCCCCCCCCACCCCTACCACACACCAGAGGAAACAACTTCACTGCATCCAGTCTGTCCGCCCCTGACAGAATTTTATACGTGTTAATTAGATTCCCTTTCGGGCAGCACGATGGCGTCGAGGTCCCAGGTTCGATCCCGGCTCTGGGTCACTGTCCGTGTGGAGTTTGCACATTCTCCCCGTGTCTTCGTGCATTCCGCCCCCACAACCCAAAGATGTGCAGGTTAGGTGGATTGGCCACGCTAAATTGCCCGTAAATTGGGAAATAAATAATTGGGTACTCTGAATTTATTTATTTTTAAATTTGATACCCGCTCATTCATCTAAGTTCCAGTGATTATAGATCCAGTCGACCCAAAAGAGAAAATGCTGGAAAATCTCAGCAGGCCTGGCAGCATCTGGAGGGAGAGAAAAGGGCCAACGTTTCGAGTCCAATGACTCTTTGTCCAGTCAAACCACTCTCTTCTCACGAGATAATCCTTCATCCAAGAAATGTGAACCTTCTCTGCCCTCCATCTGTGTTAGTTGTATCGTTTTTTAGGTAAGGAGACCAAAACTGCCCACAATACCACAGGCGTGGTCCCACCAATGCCCTGTACAGCTGCAGCAAGACATCCCTGCTCCTGTCCTTAACTCCTCTTGCAATGAAGGTCAACGTACCACTTACCTTTCTAACTGCTTGCTGCACCTGCAGCCTTGCTTTCAGTGACTGGTGAACAAGGACATCCAAGTCCCTCTGTATGTCAACAGTGCCCAATCCATCACTATCTAAATAATACTCATGATGTAGAGATGCCGGCGTTGGACTGGGGTGAGCACAGTACGAAGTCTTACAACACCAGGTTAAAGTCCAACAGGTTTGTTTCGATGTCACTAGCTTTCGGAGCGCTGCTCCTTCCTCGGGTGAAGAGATCTCTTCATTCACCTGAGGAAGGAGCAGCGCTCCGAAAGCTAGTGACATCGAAACAAACCTGTTGGACTTTAACCTGGTGTTGTAAGACTTCGTACTGTAAATAATACTCATCATTCTGTTTCTCCATCAAAGTGGATAACTTCACATTTAATTACATCCCAAAGTACTAAAGGAAGTGTCCCTGGAAATATTGGATGTATCTTCCAAAATTCTATAGATTCTGGAGCAGTTCCTACCGATTGGCAGGCTGCAAATATAACCCCACTATTTAAAAAGGCAGGGAGAGTACAAAAAGGGAGAATCACAGACCTGTTACCCTGACACCAGTAGTGAGGAAGATGCGAGAGTGTGTTATAAATGACGTGATAATGGAGCATTTGGAAAGCATTAACAGGAACAGACAAAGCCAGCATGGTTTATGGAAGGCAAATCATGATTAGTAAATCTACTGGTGTTTTCTGAGGATGTAACGCGTGGAATAGATAAGGAGAACAAGTGATTGGGGTAGATTTGGACTTTCAGAAACCTTTTGAGAAGGTCCCTCATAAGAGGTTAGAGGGCATAATTAAAGCACATGGGTTCAGGCGTGATATATTGGCACAGATTAAGAATTTGTTTGCAGACAGGACACAGAGAATGGGAATAAATGGATTTTTTTTCCAGTGGCAGTCAGTGACTAGTGACGTACCACAGTGATCAGATTTTTGGGCCCCAGTTTTTCACAATATTTATAAATGACCCTGGATAAGGAAGCCAAATGTTACATTTCCAAGTTTGCTGATGACACAAAACTGGGCGGAATTGTGTGTTGTGAGGGGGATGCAAGGAGGCTTCAAGGTGATGTAGGCAAGTTGAGTGAGTGGGCAAACACTTGGCAGACCAATAGAATCCATAGAATCCCAACAGTGCAGAAGAAGGCCATTCGGCCCATTAGGTCTGCACCACCTTCCACAAGAGAACCCTATCTCGACTCACTCCCCCACCCTATCTCCGTTACCCCGGCCAATCCACCCAACCTGAACTTCTTTGGACTGTGGGAGAAAACCGGAGCACGTGGAGGAAACCCACGCACACACGGGGAGAAAGTGCAAACTCCATTCGGTCACCCTTGGCCGGAATCGAACCCAAGTCCCTGGAGCTGTGGGACAGAGGTGCTAATCACTGTATCACCTCATCAGGTGTCATGGGTTTAAAATTGTTCAACAGTGAGCCCTGTAAGCAAGGAATGGCTCAATTGGGCAAATGCCCTCCCCTGCACTGTTGTGATTCTACGATTCCATACAGAAAGTCACTCAAGGTCAGAATCGAACCCGGATCCCTGGCGCTGTGAGGCAGCAGTGCTAACCACTGTGCCTTCCATTAAAAATGACAAACAGTTAGGGCAGCACGGTGGTGCAGTGGGTTAGCCCTGCTGCGTCACGGCGCCAAGGTCCCAGGTTCGATCCCAGCTCTGGGTCACTGTCCGTGTGGGGTTTGCCCATTCTCCCCGTGTTTGCGTGGGTTTCGTCCCCGCAACCCAAAGATGTGCAGGGTAGGTGGATTGGCCACGCTAAATTGCCCCTTAATTGGAAAAATGAATTGGGTACTCTAAATTTATTTATTTTGAAAAAATGACAAACAGTTAAATGATGTCGACAGTGAACCAGATACAGTAACAATGTGGCTAAATGTGAAGTTACACACGGGTGTAAAACAGAAAGGAAAAGTATTATTTAAATGGTGATATATTGGGAAGTGTAGATGTACAAAGGGATCTGGGTGTCCTTGTCCACCAGTCAGTGAAGATGGAGAGGGAAGTGGAGCGACTAATTAGGAAGGCACATGGTATGTCGGCCTTCATTGCAAGAAGATTTGAGTTCAGAAGTAAGGATGTCTTACTGCAGTTATACAGGGCCTTGGTGAGACCACGCCTGGAATATTGCGTACATATTTCATCTCCCTACCTAAGAACGGGTACTCTTGTCATAGAGGGAGTACAGCGGAACAAGTCTGATAGCGGGATTGGCGGGACTGTCCTACGAGGAGAATTTGGTTCAACTGGGTACGTGTTCACTGGAGTTCAGAAGGATGAGAGGAGATCTGATTGAAATGTATAAAAGTCCGACAGGGCTGGACAGACTAGATGTAGGGAGGATGTTTCCCTGGTTGATAATCTAGAACCAGGGGTCACCGTCTCAGGATACGGAGTAGACCATTTAGGACTGAGATGAGGAAACATTTCTTCCCTCAAAGGGTGGTGAACCTATAAAATTCACTCCCACAGAAGGCTGAATGTATTCCAGAAGTAGACAGATTTTTTTTGGATCTT
This sequence comes from Scyliorhinus torazame, assembly GCF_047496885.1. NCBI lineage: Eukaryota > Metazoa > Chordata > Chondrichthyes > Carcharhiniformes > Scyliorhinidae > Scyliorhinus > Scyliorhinus torazame. The sequence goes on from NC_092711.1 coordinate 317,809,736, forward strand.
AATGGCATCAAGAGGTATGGGGAGAAAGCGGGAATGTGGCATTGAGATCAAGGATCGGCCACAATTGTATTGAATAGCAGAGCTGGCTGGAAGTGCCGAATGGCCTCTCCCTGCTCCTAGTTTCTATGTTTCTATACTACATTTGCCATGTATTTACCCACTCACTCAACTTGTCCGAATCACATTGAAGCCTGTTAACATGCTCCACAACACTCACATTCCCACCAAGTTTCATGTCAAATGCAAACTTGGAAATGTTACTTTTGGTTCCCTCATCTAAATCATTGATGCATGTTGTGGATAGCTGGAGCTCAAACACTGATCACTGTCGGACCCCACTGGTCATCGACCACCTGCCATTTAAAAAAATACCTGTCTATCCATACCTTCTGTTTCCTGTCGGTTCACCAATTCTCAATCCATGCCAAAAACATTACCCCCAATCCCATGTGCTGTAATTTTCCACACTAGCCTTGTATACGAACATAAGAACTAGGAGCAGGAGTCGGCCATCTGGCCCCTCGAGCCTGCTCCACCATTCAATGAGATCATGGCTGATCTTTTGTGGACTCAGCTCCACTCTCCGGCCCGTACACCATAACCCTTAATCCATTTATTCTTCAAAAAACTATCTATCTTTATCTTGAAAACATTTAATGAAGGAGCCTCTACTGCTTCACTGGGCAGGAATTCCATAGATTCACAACCCTTTGGGTGAAGACGTTCCTCCTAAGTATGTGGAACTCCATCAAAAGCTTTCCGAAAATCCAAGTCCACCGCATCCACTGGTTCACTCTTATCAATTTTCCTAGATATGCCCACAAAAAACTCAAGGAGGTTTGTCAAGCAAGGTTTTTCTTTCATGAATCCATGTTGACTTTGTATAATTCCGCTGATACTTTCGAAGTATCCTGTTATCACACCCTTTGTAATAGCCTCTGGCATTTTCCCTACTATTGATGTTATGCTAACTGGTCTGTAATTCCCTATTTTCTCCCTCCCTCCTTTTTAATTAAAAAAAATAAATTTAGTGTACCCAATTATTTTTTACGCAATTAAGGGGCAATTTCACGAGGCCAATCCACCTACCCTATACATGTTTTTGGGTTGTGGGGGTGAAACCCACGCAGACACGGGGTGAATATGCAAACTCCACATGGGCTGGGATCGAACCCGGGTCCTCGGCGCCGTGAGGCAGCAGTGCTAACCACTGAGCCAATGTGCCACCCTGTTTCGGACAGTAACGCTCTTACATTTGTCTTCACTACTCTTTTTTCTTGTTATATACTTCTCGAAATGTTTACAGTCCACTTTTATGTTGCTTGCAAGTTTACTCTCATCCTCTATTTCCCCTCTTAATAAATCTCTTGGTCCTCCGTTGCTGAATTCTGAACTACTCCCGATCCTCAGGTTTGCTCCTTTAGAACCTCTTGACCTAATTCTAGCCTTGATTTCTCATGTCAGCGATGGTTGGCCTGCTTTCTTCGTTATGTTTTGACGACTGCCTAACCATTGCAATGTACACATTTGTTCCTTAAATTGGCAAGTGAAATGAAGAGAAACCCAAAGATTAGTTTTAAGTACATAAAGTGGAAGATGGTAAGTACAGAAAGAAGAAGTCTTTTAGAGGATAGCTTGTGTGAGGAGACGGAGGACGCTGGTGTGGTATTTCAATGAATACTTTGTGTGCTGGCTTGAGACGTACAATGGAGGCTTCCAGTATAAAGAAAGGGGTTTATTAATGAAAAGCAAACGCAGTCAGATAACAGGCACAGAACACTATACAGCAGATCCTTACTCTTCAGCTCCCTGGTCCTCACTGCCCAGGGTCCTGCTCCCTGGGTCCTGCGCAAACTCCCCATTGGCTGGGGTTAGCGGGTTCCCTTGTGATTAGCCACTAGCTAGCCACATGGCCCGTGGAGCCCGTCCCCTTAAAGAGGCCAAGCTATCACACTTTGCATTTGCTTTTACAAAAGAAAAATTACAATCAAGAAGGATGAGTGTGAAATATGACATGAAATTAAGAGAATGAGGAGGGAATTACTATGGAGTCTTTGAAAGTGAATAAGTGGGTGGCACGGTAGCACAGTGGTTAGCACAGTTGCTTCACAGCTCCAGGGTCCCAGGTTCGATTCCCGGCTTGCATCACTGTCTGTGTGGAGTCTGCACATCCTCCCTGTGTCTGCGTGGGTTTCCTCCGGGTGCTCCGGTTTTCTCCCGCAGTCCAAAGATGTGCAGGTTAGGTGAATTGACCATGCTAAATTGCCCCTTAGTGTCCAAAAAGGTTAGATGGGGTTACTGGGTTGCGTGGATAGGGTGGAGATGTGGGCTAAGATAGGGTGATCTTTCCATGGGCCGGTACAGACTCGATGGGTCAAATAGCCTCCTTCTGCTCTGTAAATTCGATGATCTAAGACCCAAGACACAGATGAAATCTATTCCAGGTTAGAGTCATAGAGTCATAGAGGTTTACAGCATGAAAAGTTCTTATGGAAATCAAGAGAATAAATGCCGTCATCTTCCAATCCTCTGCCTACAGGTGCAGTGCCAGAGGATTGCAGGACAGCTAACATTCAGCCACTATTTCAAAAAAGAGAAATATAGACTGAGTAACTACAGGTCAGTGTTGCGTTCTGGCACTTCGCCAGCAGGATTCAGGCACAATCGAATGTCTAGTTCTGGACTCGTTAAATGTTTATTATTAAATAAATGTGTGGAATACATAACTATGAGAAATATATCAAAAAACTACTAACTGGAATAAAATATCCTACAGCTGCTGCAAGTATGGCTATCCACGATCACGACTATCTCCAGACTCCTCGAAGTACAGAGTCACGTCGTGATTTAACACTGCCACCTGTTGGTTGGAGGTTGGATGCATTGCTATTTGCATGATTGCTTATGCATATCATCAGTCAGGTGGCGTGAAAATTATTGGAAAAGTTCTGAGGGACAGGATGGAGCTTCATTTCGAAAGACTTGTATTAATCAAAGACCCAAAACGGCGCAAATCAGTCGGGCATCGCGCCGCCCCAAAGGTGCGGAATGCTCTGCATCTTTGAGGGCCGAGCCCCAACCTTAAGGGGCTAGGTCGGCGCTGGACGAATTTCCGCCCCGCCAGCTGGCGGAAAAGGCCTTTGGTGCCCCGCCAGCTGGCGCGGAAATTACATCTCCGGGCGGCACATGCGCGGGAGCGTTAGCGGCCACTGACGGCATTCCCGCGCATGCGCAGTGGAGGGAGTCTCTTCCGCCTCCGCCATGGTGGAGACCGTGGCGAAGGCGGAAGGGAAAGAGTGCCCACACAGCACAGGCCCGCCCACGGATGGTGGGCCCCGATCGCGGGCCAGGCCACCGTGGGGGCACCCCCCGGGGCCAGATAGCCCCGCGCCCCCCCCAGGACCCCGGAGCCCGCCCGCGCCGCCTTGTCCCGCCGGTAAGGTAGGTGGTTTAATCTACGCCGGCGGGACAGACATTTTAGCGGCGAGACTCGCAGGGGGGGAGGGCCCGCCAACCGGCGCGGCGCGATTCCCGCCCCCGCCGAATATCCGGTGCCGGAGAATTCGGCAACCGGCGGGGGTGGGATTCACGCCAGCCCCCGGCGATTCTCCGACCCGGCGGGGGGTCGGAGAATCTCGCCCCATGTGGAGATGCCGGCGTTGGACTGGGGTGAGCACAGTAAGAAGTCTTACAACACCAGGTTAAAGTCCAACAGGTTTGTTTCGATGTCACTAGCTTTCGGAGCACTGCTCCTTCCTCAGGTGAATGAAGAGGTATTTTCCAGAAACATATATATGGACAGATTCAAAGATGCCAGACAATGTTTGGAATGTGAGCATCAGCAGATGGTTAAATCTCCGGTGTAAAGATTTAATCACCTGCAATGCTCGCATTCCAAGCATTGTCTGGCATCTTTGAATCTGTCTATATATATGTTTCTGGAACATACCTCTTCATTCACCTGAGGAAGGAGCAGTGCTCCCAAAGCTAGTGACATCGAAACAAACCTGTTGGACTTTAACCTGGTGTTGTAAGACTTCTTATTGTAATCAAAGACAGTCAGCACAATTTGTTAAGAGAGAGTCATGCCTGACAGACATGATTGCTTTTTTTTTAAGAGATAAGAAGGGCAGTTGATGAGGGTAATACATTTGATATATCGATTGGGGTTCTGCTATGTCTTTCTATAATGTCTTGCATGGCAGACTGGTCAAGAAAGTAAAAACCATGGGATCTAATGAAAAGGAGAAAATTGGATCCAAATTACCTCAGCGATAGGAAGCAAAGCGTAATGGTAAATGGGTGTTTTAGTGACTGAGTAACTGTTCCCAGTGAGGTTCTGAAGGGTTCAATACTCGATCTCTTGCTTTTTGCAGTATACAACAATGATTTGATTTGATTTGACTTGAATATAGGGGTACGTTTGCAAACTATATAGAAGAGTGCCTGTGTGATTCTTTTTAAAATAAATTTAGAGTGCCCAATTATTGTTTTTTCCAATTAAGGGACAATTTAGCGTGACCAATCCACCTAACCTGCACATCATTTTGGGCTGTGGGGGTGAGACCCACGCAGACACGGGGAGAATGTGCAAACTCCACACGGACAGGGCCGGGATTCGAACCCGGGTCCTCAGCGCCGCAGTCCCAGTGCTAACCACTGCGCCACCGTGCTGCCCCGATTGCCTGTGTGATTGAGAGCTGGATGCTACAGATGGTGTTGGGATGGTTACACAAAGATCCACAGGGGAACCCCTCTCAGAACCTCACAGGTCTGCATTTGCACGGCAATTTCCCAGAAGCGCAAACTTCCTCCGGACAATTGCCCTGCACTGGGAACTATTCGATAATGCAATGTAACTCACAGATTCCGGATTCTTCCAATTGGGCTGCACCAATAGGTACTCAGGAAATGTGAGCAAAAATGTAGCCTTTTCTAATTTCTGGGTAACTATTGTAAAGACGCAGACCGACCAACGCCACAGGACCCCTCCCACATCCAAGACCCCCCCCCCTCCCCGCCCCCCACCTGCAGGGGATCCCAAGCATTCCCTATGTTATTTCCCACCCTTCTAATCCCCCATTGACTCCTTCCCTACACCACCGCCCCCTCCATGAACCCAGCCCTCACCCCCACACCCGCCCAAGATCTGACCTCGCCCCGACCTGACCTGACCCGACCCTATGCCCACCCAACCTGCCGCCGCCCCCCGCTGATCTTCCCCTCCTCCACCCACAGACCCAGCCCAACACCCACACTCAACTCAAAGCCTGACCCCTCTCTCCCGCCCGCGACCTCTGATTCATCCCCACCCCCCAAATCCTTCCTTCCCCGAGACCTTCTCCCTGGCCTGTCATTTTCAATGTGCATTTAAATGTACCTGGTTTACGGCAGCTCATGCCGCATAAACGAGGACGTGTCCACCTTTACTTCAACGGCGATGGCCTGGGCCTCAGGATGGGCTACGCTGCCTGGATCGAGCACAACCTGAGTCGGAAGGTCGGGTGAGACAGGCTGGACAGAAATTGGACATCAGTAATTGGGCACCGAGTGTGTGATTGCCACTCTGAGGTGGTTACGGCTGGGGGAGGAGGACTATGTTAGTGAACAATGGATAGTGGAATACTGAGATGTGTAGAGGAATAGAGGAACCTTGGAGTGCATGTCCACAAATACCTGAAGAGAGCAGGACAGGTAGGTAAGTTGGTCACAAAGGCTTATAGGATAGATAATTGCCTTTATTAGACGAGGCATCCAACATGAGAGCTCGGAGGCTATGTTGGAACTTTATAAAACACTAGTTAGCTGGAGTACTGCGTGCAGCTGTGGTCACCGTATGACAGGAAAGATGTGATTGCGCCAGAGAGGATGTAAGGGAGATCTATGAAGATGTTGCCTGGACTGGAGAATTTTAATTAAGAATAAAGATTGGATAGACTGGTTGTTTTCTTTGGAGGCGAGAAGTTTGAGAAGAAATTTAATTGAAATGTATAAAATTTTAAAGGGTGTAGATAGAATGTATAAGAAAGAGCTACTCCATAATGCTTTTGGGATAAGATAATAGAAAAGTGGCACGGTGGCACAGTGGTTAGCACTGCTGCCTCACAGCTCCAGGGACCCGGTTCAATTCCGGCGTTGGATGACCATCGGTGTAGAGTTTGCACTTTCTCCCCTTGTATGTGTGAACAAAGAACAATACAGCACAGGAACAGGCCCTTCGGCCCTCCAAGCCTGGACCGGTCATGATACCACCCTTGGCCAAAACCCTCAGTACTTCCAAGTGCCTCTATACCCATCCTATCCATGTATTAGTTGAGTGTAGGTTTCCTTCAGATGCTCTGGTTTCCTCCCGCAGTCCAAAGATGTGCAGGTTAGGTGGATTGGCCGTGATAAATTGTCTCTTACTGTACAAAGATGTGCAAGTTAGTTGGGTTTGTTGGATAGGGCAGGATGGTGAAGTGGACTTAGGTAGGGTGCTCTTTCAGAGAGTCGGTGCAAACTCGATGGGCCGAATGGCCTCATTCTGCACTGTAGGGATTCTATGGATCCAAGATGAAATGCTTTCACCCAGGGTGGTGGTGTGGATCTGGAACTCACTACATAAAAGGTCAGTAAAGCCAGAAACCCGCATAATATTTTTGAAGTATTTGCTGACACATTTGTAGTCCTGTAACCGACAAGGCTACATACAGCCCAATGTCTGAATATAGGATTGGACGGGATGGCTACTTGGCGGCTGCCGTAGAATGATGGGCAGAGTGGCCTCAATCTGTATTCCCAATTTCTACCATTTCTATTACTTTATCATTTTATCAAAGGAAGGCTCACATAATGTCCTGGAACACAGCAGAGCCTCCAAGATTCAGAGCTATTTACATGAGGAAATGCTTGTTCGGAAGGCCCCTAATTGATGCTTTTAAAAGATGAAGCATTTGGATTCAGTCCATGTGGACGGTTGGTTTGGAATGCAAAGGACTGTTGGAGCAGAGAGCAGAGACAGACAATCGTGACTCAAAGAGAGTAGATGCTAGGAAATATTTATTTTTACAGAGGGACGTTCACCCGGAACAGACTGCCTCAACATGCAATGGCAATTCATTCCCGACAGCTCCTTTAACAAATGGGACATGGCAAGTCGCTGGAAGAAACAGACATGTTCAGTTACAGAAGGTGAACTGTTTCGTTAGCTGAGGAGATGATCAGTTATAAGTTACCACGGTATTGTGGGGCCATCGAGAATTGGAGATGAGTTACCCAGGTGTTTTCCAAAATGGGCTGCTGGTAGTTTTGAATCAGCCCTGCCCAGCGGCCCAGCTGTTCGCACCTCAGTGTCGCTCAGTGTCGTATTCGACCCTGAGATGGGCTTCCACACCCATCCCATCACCAAGACTGCGCACTTAGAATTTACAGTGCAGAGGGAGGCCATTCAGCCCATCGAGTCTGCACCAGCTATTGGAAAGAGCCCCCTACTTAAGACCACGCCTCGACCTTAACCCCGGAACCCAGTAACCCCACCTAACCTCTTTTTGGACACTGAGGGCAATTTATCATGGCCAATCCACCTAACCTGCACATCTTTGGACTGTGGGAGGAAGCCGGAGCACGCAGAGGAAACCCACGCACACACGGAGAGGACGTGCAGACTCCGCACAGACAGTGAGTCAAGCCGGGAATCGAACCTGGGACCCTGGAGCTGTGAAGCAACTGTGCTAACCACTGTGCTGCCATGCTGTCCAGTGACATTGATGGACTCTGGCTCTGCCTCAATTTGCCTACTGCGGAAACTCCCACCTGTGCCTTTTACCTCTAAGACTTGACCATTGTCATGCTTCCCTGGCTGATGTGCTCATTCAAAACACTGCTGCCCATAACCTAATTTGCACCAAGTTCATTGATCACATCGTGCTTGCTGATCTGCTCTGGTTCTCAGTCCGACAGCATCTCCATTTTCAGATCCCCAAAATGTTTTCAACTTCTTCCATGCTCTCCGCACAACGCGCCCCCACCCCAACCCCCCATCGCCACCACCAACCTTCCCTATCTTCAAAATCTCTGCAATTCTTCAATTCTAGCATCTTGAAGCCTCCGTGCCTCAACATTTTATTCCCTCCATCGCTGATATAAATGCTTTCAGTTGCCTGAACCATATATTTTGGAATTCCCTCCATAACCCCCTCTCTCTCGCTCGCTCTCCCTCTCCCTCCATCCTTTGTATGACACTCCTTAAAGCCAACCCCCCTGACAGAGCTTTCGGTGTCAATTTTGTCTGATTGACTAAAGCTGCAGCTAAGTACATTTTGCTATTTTAGCGGTGCTATATAAACGCAAGTGTTGTTGGTGCCCTGGAGCAATATATTTCCTTCAATCAACATCACCGAAAACTGATTGCGTGATCATTTATTTGCCATTTGTGAGATTTTACTATATTAAGTTAGTTGCATTCGTGTTTACGGGTGTTAGGATCAAGATATAGCTTTAAGTTTAATTTATATTATTTATTTGTGGGTTAAAAAGGTGAAACTTGCAGCGGCATGGTGGCACAGTGGTTAGCACTGCTGCCTCACAGCTCCAAAGATGTGGGTTCGGCCCCGGGTCACTGTCCATGTGGACTTTGCACATTCTCCTCGTGTCTGCATGCGTTTCACCCCCACCACCCAAAGATGTGCTTGGTAAGTGGATTGGCCACGCTAAATTGCCCCTCTTGGGGAAAAAAACATTTTTTTTTAAACTGTGAAACCTGTGACTAGTTTCATTTCGAGATTTCACTGTGAGAGTGAAGCGGCAAGTCTCGGCCTTATTTGTACACCTGCATTTTAATTAATTTTTTATGACCCTTGAAGTGGAGAGCTGTGTTATCAAGAGGGGAAGTTGTTTCAGGAAGTTAAAACAAATTAGAAATAAATTGGTTGTTGTTTAACAACAAGTGACCTTTGGAGATACAGAAGGCAGTTTTAGTTTTGTTGGATGCAGGTGTCTTGAGGAGCTGGGCGGGAGAGTGAATTGCAGAGAGCAGATTTCCGAAAAGAACAGGAGGCAGTTCCGGGGGGGGGTTCTCCGTCCGGTGCGGCGCGCCCCTGGGATTCTCCGTCTCAGCAGCCAGCCAATGGGGTTTCCCATTGTGGGCAGCCCCACGCCGTCGGGAAACCCCCACGGGGACTGCCGGCACAACGGGGGATCGCGACAGCGGAGAATTCAACCCCAGGGAGTTGCACATAAACAAAAAGCCCACGAGGGCACTGACGTTAAAGAACAAGAATAGGGAACTGAACAAGGTCCTGTTCAGTGAATCACGGAGACAGGCCATTCGGTCCAAACTGGTCCATGACAACCAAAAACCCATCTCCGCTAACCCCGTTTGCCTGCATTTGCCCCATATCCCTCTAAACCTTTCCTGTCCATGTATCTGATCAAATGCCTTTGAAATGTTGTCGATGTCCCTGCCTCAACCACTTCCTCCGGCAGCTCATTCCACATACGTATCACCCTGTGTGTAAAAAAGTTGCTCCTCAGGTTCCCATTAATTCTTTCCCCTCTTAACTTAAACCTGTGCCCTCTAATTCTCGATTCCCCAACACTGGAAAATAGACCAAGTGCATTCACCCTATCTGTGCCTCTCATGGTCTTATACACCTCTCGAAGATCACCCCTCAGTCTCCTACACTCCAAAGAAAAAAGTCCCAGCCTGTCCAATCTCTCCCTGAAACTCAGTCCCTCGAGTCCTGGCAACATCCTTGTAAATTTCTTCTGCTCTCTCCCCAGTTTAATAACATCTTTCCTCGAGCAAGACGACCAAAACTGAACACAATACTCCAGGTGCGGCCTCACCAGCGTCCTGTGCAACTGCAGCATAACTTCCCAACTTCTATACTCAATGCCCGGACTGATGAAGGCCAGCATGCCAAAAGCCTTCTCCACTGCCCTATCTACCTGTGACTCCGCTTCAGAGAACCGTGCACCTGAACTCCAAGGTTAAGTAAGTTAAAGTGGGGCAGCACAGTGGCGCAGTGGTTAGCACTGTTGCCTCACGGCGCCGAGGTCCCAGATTCGATCCCGATTCTGAGTCACTGTCCGTGTGAACATAAAACATAGAACACAGAAAATACAGCACAGAACAGGCCCTTCGGCCCACGATGTTGTGCCGAACCTTTGTCCTAGATTAATCATAGATTATCATTGAATTTACAGTGCAGAAGGAGGCCATTAAAGTTTGCACATTCTCCCCGTCTTTGCGTGGGTTTCGCCCCCGCAATCCAAAAGATGTGCAGGTTAGGTGGATTAGCCACGCTAAATTGTCCCTTCATTGGAAAAAATGAATTTGGTACTCTAAATTTGTTTTTTTTAAAGTTCATCAGCTGCATCCTGTGACTCTGTTCAGTAGTCCCCCTCCACATTTCTAACCAAAAAATCAAAGTGATGATCTATCAGGCCAGGTTGCACCTTGGAATCTGACTTGTCCAGTAGTAACACCAGTTGGGATCAAAACAATGTGTAAAGAGTCTGCAGTGGTTAGCTCTGTGGCAACAGTCAAGAGCAATTTGTTACTTGTTGGGAATTTTGTGATGAGCTGAATACATACAATCCAGTTCTTTCTTTTTGTTCATGTATACATCACACTCTTTGTGCTCATGATCAATGTTGTTGCACTCCTCTGTATTCTTCCCACTGCTTGTATTCTGTAGCATGTCGGACAAAGCTGTGAGCTTTCATAATTACTGCTGAGAACCTGTTTGGCTGCTGGAACATCACAGCCAAACTTGCTCAGAGCCTTCCAAACTTTCCCGAGAGTAACCAGAAATGGAAAGACTTGAATTGCGATAGCAGCCTGCACTATCCCAGCACAGCTCAAAGCAGTTCACAGCCACTGAAGAGCAGTCACTGTTGCATTGAAGGAAACATGGCAATAATCATTTGTTTAGTGATCCTGGCTAAATACCACAACTCTCTTGTTCATCTTTGAGACGATGCCATGGAATCATTTACATCCAACTGAGCAACCAGGCAGGGCCTCATGTTAAACAACTCACTGGAAGGGCAGCACAGTGGCACGGTACATAGAACATAGAACATAGAACATTACAGCGCAGTACAGGCCCTTCGGCCCTCGATGTTGCGCCGACCTGTGAAACCACTCTAAAGCCCATCTACACTATTCCCTTATCGTCCATATGTCTATCAAATGACTATTTGAATGCCCTTAGTGTTGGCGAGTCCACTACTGTTGCAGGCAGGGCATTCTACGCCCTTACTACTCTCTAAGTAAAGAACCTACCTCTGACATCTGTCCTATGTCTATCTCCCCTCAATTTAAAGCTCGTGCTAGACATCACCATCCGAGGAAAAAGGTTCTCACTGCCCACCCTATCTAACCCTCTGATCATCTTGTATGCCTCAATTAAGTCACCTCTTAACCTTCTTCTCTCTAACAAAAACAGCCTCAAGTCCCTCAGCCTTTCCTCATAAGATCTTCCCTCCATACCAGGCAACATTCTGGTAAATCTCCTCTGCACCCTTTCCAATGCTTCCACATCCTTCCTATAATGCGGCGACCAGAATTGCACGCAATACTCCAAATGCCGCCGCACCAGACATTTGTACAGCTGCAACATGATCTCATGGCTCCAAAACTCAATCCCTCTACCAATAAAAGCTAACACACCGTACGTGGTTAATATTAATGATTTTTATTATTATGGTCACAGGTAGGCTTACATTAACATGGCAATGAAGTTACTGTGTAAAGCCCCGAGTCGCTACATTCCGTTGCCTGTTCGGGTACACGGAGGGAGAATTCACCTAACAAGCACGGTTTTCAGGACTTGTGGGAGGAAACCGGAGCACCCGGAGGAAACTCACGCAGACAAGGGGAGAACCTGCAGACTCCGCACAGCCAATGACCCAAGGCGGGAATTGAACCTGGGACCCTGGCGCTGTGACTAACCGTGCTAACCACTGTGCTACCACTGCTGCCTCACGGCTGAGGACCCAGGTTGAATCCCGGCTCCGGGAGTCCGCGTGGAGTTTGCACATTCTCTCCATGTCTGTGTGGGTCTCACCCCCACAACCCAAAATGATGTTCAGGGTAGGTGAATTGGTCATGTAAATTGACATTGATTGGAAAAAAAGAATTGGGTACTCTTAATTTATATTAAAAATCTATATCTCATTTGAATGGTGGCACTTTCTTCATGCTATGTCGATATACATATAAAATATACATGTGTGTGTACATATATATATACCTATATATAGCGAGAGAGAGAATTGAGAGAGAAATCAGCCATGATTTAATTAAATACTGGAACAGGCTTGAGGTGTTGAATGACACACTTCTAGTCCTATGTTCCACCTATAATGGGAGTGATAAATTATACAATTATTTTTAAAATGAGTACTAACAAACAGCGCACATTATTGTTTACAGTCCAGGAAAAGTCTATTCGACTCTAATCATGAACCTTATTACCAGATGAAGTGCAGCACCATATTAATAAGATAAATGGGGCTGATGTATAAACATCCTTAGAGATCAGGTAATTTAGTGCAATTTTCTCTAATTCAATGCACACTTGCTCATCGAATGCAACTGCACTCTTGTCTTTTCACAAGGTACTAAACTATACTTAGGAGTCAGGGTTTTGAGGGCTTTCGATGGTTGCCTCTAATTCCAGTCATAAAGCAGGGTTTCAATAATAATTGTTGGGTTCGGAAGCTATGTAGGGAAGAGACAGCAATGGTGAATTGTGAACTGGCGTTTGTAAAATAGCAGAGCCTCGCAGATATCCTCTTGGGTTTTTATTCTGAATGTATGGTGAAGCACAAGTTATTCTTTTTTAGTTGCAGTGCATTTACAAATACATCTGAAATCGAATCTAAAATGATTTTCCCTTTGAAATTTTCAATGGATGATTATTATAAATCTTCCATTTTATCACAGATTAAATTGCTGAAGAATGTTCTGGGAAGGGACGGCATTTTTTAAAAATCCATCAGATGTACAGAATAACTATGGGGTAGTGTAGCACGGTGGTTTAGAAATTACTGGTAACATCTTGGTTGATTTAAAGTGTTTCCCTGTCATTTTGGGAGAGACATTAACTGAACTGAATGAGGTAGGAACAAGGCGGGGCGGGGGGTTGCTGATAAAATTTGGGGGAGCCATGGTCCATTGGCTTCCAGCCATGTCCCACTGTCAGCGAAATTTATTGATGGAAAAAATGGGATCAGGCGGGGTCCCATCCATAAAGATGTGGGAAGCCAATTTGAATGTGCAATGGCCCTATTTACCAGGCTGAGACAGTGGATTGACCCCTCCTGCATCGGGTGGCAGCCAACAGGAGAGCAACCCCTGTTGCCTAATTATCTGCCAGCCATAAAATTAGGGGAAGACACCAGTGTACGTTGCCAACATGGTTTTCTGGCCAAAGTTATTGGGACCGCAACTGATCTTGTAAACTCCGGCCATTAATTCACTTAAAATAAACAGGTTAAGCCAACGTTAATTAGGAGGGCACATCGGGTGAGAAATTCAGATTGTTATCACCTGTTTTATACGTCTTGACATGGTAGCTGCAGGAAGGGTGATTCCCCTGGCTGGGGGGCATCTATAACTGGGGGATGCAGACTCAGAACAACAGGCAGGTCATTGAGTGCCTTAAGGGATCCAACAAGGCAGTCGTGGCCAACAGACAATTTGTGGGGTGAGTTATGCTAGATGCCATGTTGGTGAGCACATCAGGGCACACAGAGTGAATGATGGCTGGGAGTATGCAAAAGACGCAGGTCAGAATGCCAATCAATGTGCCATGCTGATTTTTTGCCAACTGTGCCACTTTGGTACTCAACATTCCAGCATGGTGGCGCAGTGGGTTAGCCCTGTTGCCTCACGGCGCCGAGGTCCCAGGTTCGATCCCGGCTCTGGGTCACTGTCCGTGTGGAGTTTGCACATTCTCCCCGTGTTTGCGTGGGTTTCATCCCCACAACCCAAAGATGTGCAAGCTAGGTGGATTGGCCACGCTAAATTGCCCCTTAATTGAAAAACATTGAACGGGTACTCTAAATTTATATTAAAAAAAAGAAAAAAAAGCACTCCAGCAAATGTCCTTTGTTAACCTCACACAGATGAAGAGTGTTGAGCAGCAGGAGAGAACAACCCAATGTGTGCAGCATGTGAGGGCAGCCTCACTGAAATCTGTCACCAGCTGCAGCCTCGGGACTAGACACGAACGGCATTGCCAGTGACTGTAAATGTAAGAGGATAGGAACATGCGAAATTGGAACAGGAGGAGGCCATTCAGCCCTCGAACTCCGCCATTCAGTGAGATCATGGTTGATCTTCCTCGGTGCCATTTTCACTGCACTATCCACATATCCCTTGATACTTTTAATATCTAGAAATCTATCGACATCTGACTTGAATACGCACAATGTCTGAGGCTCCACAGACCTCTGAGGTAGCGAATTTCAAAGAATCATCACCCTCTGAGTGAAGACATTTCACCTCATCTCAGTCCTCAATGGCCTGCCTCTTATTCTGAGACTGCGTCCCCCGGTTATAGATCCCCCCAGCCAGGGGAATCACCCTTCCTGCAGCCACCATGTCAAGCCGTGTAAGAATTCTGAATGCTTCAATGAGATTGTTATCATTCTTCTAAACTCTAAAGAACACAGACTCATTACTATCAATCTCGCCTCATAGGATAATCTCGCCATCCCAGGAATCAGTGTGACCAACCTTTGTTGCGCTCTCTCTGCGCCAAGTATATAGAACATAGAACATAGAACAATACAGCGCAGTACAGGCCCTTCGGCCCACAATGTTGCACCAAAACAAAAGCCATCTAACCTACACTATGCCATTATCATCCATATGTTTATCCAATAAACTTTTAAATGCCCTCAATGTTGGCGAGTTCACTACTGTAGCAGGTAGGGCATTCCACGGCCTCACCACTCTTTGCGTAAAGAACCTACCTCTGACCTCTGTCCTATATCTATTACCCCTCAATTTAAAGCTATGTCCCCTCGTGCCAGCCATTTCCATCCGCGGGAGAAGGCTCTCACTGTCCACCCTATCTAACCCCCTGATCATTTTGTATGCCTCTATTAAGTCTCCTCTTAACCTTCTTCTCTCCAACGAAAACAACCTCAAGTCCATCAGCCTTTCCTCATAAGATTTTCCCTCCATACCAGGCAACATCCTGGTAAATCTCCTCTGCACCCGCTCCAAAGCCTCCACGTCCTTCCTATAATGCGGTGACCAGAACTGTACGCAATACTCCAAATGCGGCCGTACCAGAGTTCTGTACAGCTGCAACATGACCTCCTGACTCCGGAACTCAATCCCTCTACCAATAAAGGCCAACACTCCATAGGCCTTCTTCACAACCCTATCAACCTGGGTGGCAACTTTCAGGGATCTATGTACATGGACACCTAGATCCCTCTGCTCATCCACACTTCCAAGAACTTTACCATTAGCCAAATATTCCGCATTCCTGTTACTCCTTCCAAAGTGAATCACCTCACACTTCTCTACATTAAACTCCATTTGCCACCTCTCAGCCCACCTCTGCAGCTTATCTATGTCCCCCTGTAACCTGCTACATTCTTCCTCACTATCGACAACACCACCGACTTTAGTGTCGTCTGCAAATTTACTCACCCACCCTTCTGCGCCCTCCTCTAGGTCATTGATAAAAATGACAAACAGCAACGGCCCCAGAACAGATCCTTGTGGTACGCCAACGTATATCTTTCTTCAGGTAAGGAGTACAAAACTGTTTTCAATACTGAATAGGTAACCTTGAGAATGAACTTTAATGTACCTGGCTGCTTTCAGGCTGTGGCTGCACATATTTGTTTTTTTAATAAATTCAGTGTACCCAACTCATTTTTTCCAATTAAGAGTCAATTAAGCGTTGTCAGTCCACCTACCCTGCACATCTTTGGGTTGTGGGGGCGAAACCCACGCAAA
The DNA here is from genome assembly GCF_047496885.1 of Scyliorhinus torazame. Lineage (NCBI taxonomy): Eukaryota > Metazoa > Chordata > Chondrichthyes > Carcharhiniformes > Scyliorhinidae > Scyliorhinus > Scyliorhinus torazame. The sequence continues at coordinate 317,825,709 of NC_092711.1, forward strand.
CACTGGGAGATTGTGCAAACTCCACACGGACAGTGACCCAGAGCCAGGATCGAACCTGGGACCTCGGTGCCATGAGGCAGCAGTGCTAACCACTGTGCCACCGTGCTGCCCTGGCTGGACATATTTGTCATGTCGCACAATTTGTCATCCAGTTAAGTGTAAGACAGGTTCCTGAGCCTGTCTGTACAATAACTGCTAATTAAACTTTGCAATGTCTGCCAGATGACAGTTCTTGCAGCGAGCACGTGGCTATGCGAGGTTTGCAAGTTTCCCCGGGGTACAGGATAGCATGGGCTGCAAGTGTGTTGTTTTGTGGATACCATGGGCCGATTGAACAGCATCGTTGCACCTGGCTCGGGACACAACAAAGCCATTGAATATCACAAGAGGCCTCTCACATGATTTGCGATGCTCGGGACGCCTCGCGGGATCTCACGAGACGTCACGATCTAGATCTCGCCCTCACTGGGTGAGGTCCAGATTTTCATATTAAAGTGAGGCTCATTGAAATCTGTCAGCGCCAGAGTCTCTCAAGGCCAGGTTTCGAACGCCCACGGCTGGGACACTGTGTCACTTCGCACTGGTCCATACAAACATGGACCAAGCGTAACTGCACCTCGGGGCGGGGGGGGGGGGGTTCTCCCAGGCCATCGGCGGCTCCGTGGTGGTTAGGCCCTGGATAAGGTGGTACTCTGGCTCTCCCGCTGCCACCCTGGCACCTTGACACTGCCATCGGGAATCCTGGCAGTGCCCCCCCCAACAGGTAATCTCAGGGGGCCTGAGATCGGGGAGATCAGGGTGACATTTAAAAATGGCACCCCGATCGCTTGCTGTGCTGATGAGCTGAGCCTGTCGGTGCAGGAAATGAAGGTAAGAGTGGCCTCGATGTGGGGCCTTCCTCACCGAGGCCTTAAAAAAAGTCCCATTTGATAGCGGCATCGTTCTCCACACTGCTGCCGTTGAGAAACATTCCGCTAAACACAATAAAACGGAATTCTGTTTCTTTCCCTAGCACTGTTGCGTCACAGTGTCAGGGTACCTGGTTCGATTCCCAGCTTTGGTCACTGTCTGTGCGGAGTCTGCACGTTCTCCCCGTGTCTGCGTGTGTTTCCTCCGGGTGCTCCGGTTTCCTCCCACAAGTCCCGAAAGACGTGCTTGTTAGGTGAGTTGGACATTCTGAATTCTCCCTCAGTGTACCCGAACAGGTGCCGGAATGTGGCGATGAGGGGATTTACACAGTAACTTTATTGTGGTGTTAATGTAAGCCTACTTGTGACAATAAAGATTATTATTTTTATTATTAATTAACTTTTATTTCATACTGAGGGCACTTGTCCAGTATTTACGTCCCACCTGTAATTCACTTTGCCAACTCATCTGACATGAAAACCAAGTTTAAAGATGAGGCAGATGGATAGCAAGCTACTGCCATCAGCTGCTGATACCCAGCTTACAACTGTGAGTGCAAGTTAAAACTAGATAGGGGAGGTTTCAATTGCAAACCAAAATACAGTGGACACTGGAAATCTGAAATACAAACAGAAAATGCCGGAAAACTCAGCAGTCCCTGTGGACAGAGAAACAGAGTTAATGTTTCGGGTCCGTATGACTCTTCTTAGCTCTGACAAAGACTAAAATTGGACCCAAAACCCTACCTCTGTGTCTCTGTCCGCAGATGCTGCCAGACCTGCTGAGTTTTTCTGGCACTTTCTGTTTCTACTTCAGGTTTCAATTATAATTGACAAAATGGCCGGCTTTTAGTGTCGATTAATTGGAATTGTTCTGCGCTTCTGAAAAGAAAAATAAATTAGAGTAAGATTCTCGATTTCTATTTAATGTTGCTCAGGGTCAGATTGTGATCACCACTGTCTCCATTTTCATTCACGAGCTGCTCTGAGTGAGGTTAAAATCACTTTATGTTTAATTTCCTTTCTCACAGGTTGGCTTCAGTGAAAACTCATTTGAGAGAATGAGGTCTCCATTGAGTCCCAGAAACCTCCCACCGCATTGTCTCCCTTCCACACTCCATCTCTCACTCCACTCATCTTGCCCTACCCCCTCTCTCCTCGCTCTTTTTTTCCTCCTTCCTGCCCACTTCCTAGAAGTGATTGTTTCTGTGTGCATTCTGGGGAACATCAGAGAAGGAGCCCATTCGGCCCATTTTGTCCATGCCAGCCAGGGGACACCTTTTCCAATCCCACCTTCCTGCACCCGGCCCGTAGCCCTGCAGTTTACAGCACTTTCGGTACAGATCCAGGTACTTTTGAAAAGAGTTCAGGGTCTCTGCCTCCACCACCACCTGGGGCAGCGACTTCCAGACACCCGCTACCCTTCGCGTAAAAAGGTTCTTCCTCATGTTCCCTCTACACTATCTCCCACTATGTTTGATGCTGATATAAACAAGAGCACTTGGGGCCGAATTTAACGTTTCCTCCAATGTGGGATCGGAAGCAGGATGGGGGAGCATAAAATTCAATGGCAAGTGAGGGGAGGGGGTACTCAATCTGGAGGCCCCCTCAGTGTTGAGCACATTCCGCTCTGTGACCTTTGAGATCTGGGCCAACCTCCACAATCTCCCCAACATCTCTGCCCACCACCCACCCCCCAACCCCAGGGCCATGATTGTGCCATCCCGCCCCACCGGGATGCCTCCTATACACCCGACCCCAATAGAATTGGTCCACAGCTCTCACAGTGGACTTCCTTTTGAGGATGGACAGAAGCCCCGCCCACTGCCAATCAATGCTCAGGTGAGTGTTAAGTGACAGTGGGATTTTAAGAGTTGGCAATATCAATTTCCATGCCAACTTGAGGGATGGCGAGCTGTCCTGAAAATCCTACCCTGCATTTATACAGCGCCATTCATATTTAGTACCTTTGCTAGTTCTCTGTTTGAGCTACTCTATCAGTCCAACTCCTCCACACTTCCCCCATATCCCTGCAATGTTTCTTCCTTCAGGAGTTTATCCAATTCTCTTTTGAAAAGCCTGATTGCATCCATCTCCACCACACTCTCCCTTTCCACATCCCAGATTGGATTTGTCTCCACCACACTCTCCCGTTCCACATCCCAGATTGGATCTGTCTCCAGCACACTCTCCCGTTCCACATCCCAGATTGCATCTGTCTCCACCACACTCTCCCGTTCCACATTCCAGATTGGATCCATCTCCACCACACTCTCCCGTTCCACATCCCAGATTGGATCTGTCTCCACCACACTCTCCCGTTCCACATCCCAGATTGGATCCGTCTCCACCACACTCTCCCGTTCCACATCCCAGATTGGATCTGTCTCCACCACACTCTCCCGTTCCACATCCCAGATTGGATCCGTCTCCACCACACTCTCCCGTTCCACATCCCAGATTGGATCTGTCTCCACCACACTCTCCCGTTCCACATCCCAGATTAGATCTGTCTCCACCACACTCTCCCGTTCCACATCGCAGATTAGATCTGTCTCCACCACACTCTCCCATTCCACATCCCAGATTGGATCTGTCTCCACCACACTCTCCCCTTCCACATCGCAGATTAGATCTGTCTCCACCACACTCTCCCGTTCCACATCCCAGATTGGGTGTGTCTCCACCACACTCTCCCTTTCCACATCCCAGATTGAATCCGTCTCCACCACACTCTCCCGTTCCACATCGCAGATTGGATCTGTCTCCACCACACTCTCCCGTTCCACATCCCAGATTGGATCCGTCTCCACCACACTCTCCCGTTCCACATCGCAGATTGGATCTGTCTCCACCACACTCTCCCGTTCCACATCCCAGATTGGATCCGTCTCCACCAAACTCTCCTGTTCCACATCCCAATCACTCACTGCATCAGGTGCTGGTTTAGCACAGGGCTAAATCGCTGGCTTTGAAAGCAGACCAAGGCAGGCTGGCAGCACCGTTCAATTCCCGTACCAGCCTCCCCGAGCAGGTGCCGGAATGTAGCGACTAGGGGCTTTTCACAGGAACTTCATTTGAAGCCTACTTGTGACAATAAGCAATTTTCAATTCATTTCATTTTCATATATTTCTCCTCATCTTCGTACTGGTTTCCAGCCATTGCTTTTAAATACATCATTATTTTGAATAACCCCCTCTCCTTTCACACTTCTCTCAGGTGGACAATCTCAGTGCGTCCAATCTATCCAGTGACCGAAGTCCTGTAACCCTGAGATCATTCCCACCTATCTTTCCTCCACCCAATCTAAAGCTTTGACATAATTTCTGAAGCGTGGTGCTCAGAACTGGCCTCCATTCACCATTTAAGGCTGACCAGAATGAAATAAAGGTTTAATCAGTACTTCCTCGGAGGGCTGGAAGGGGGGTAAAGAGATCTGAAAGTGTAAGGCCATTGGAGGGGTTTCAACGCAAGGATAAGTGTACAGGAGATTGGGTTAAACTGTAGAACATGTTTTTTATAAGTAAATATATTGACTTGTCCCTGGTGTGAGCCCGTTTTAGGAAAGATAAATAAATATATTCAATGATATTTCATGATGTCGCTTAATATTAGACCTTATTCCACTTACAGTGAGCGTTAGTTGAAATAAATCAGGTTCAATAAACACATTGGAATTCCAGTGCGCCATAATGCCCAGCTTTAAATCTCCCCCATCACTGAGCCCTCTGGATTTGAATCCCAGAGGCGGGATGTAATGACGGAGACGCCGGCAGTCTGTTTGGCTGGCCCCGTGGTCTTATTTATGGAATTATTATTGAGCATAAACGTAAAACATTAATCTGTCTTTGAACAAAATGTCCATTCCTCCCCCTCCCCCATCGACATTAGCCCCCAATAAACTCTCAGCCTTTTGGTTATCGGGGCTATTGATTGTGAAGGAAATGCTGTAATTCTCGGACATTTATTCATCGAGAAATTTAGACCGCTTTGCCAATTTGAGATATCGATCTTTCCACGTTGTATCTTTCCAATCTGCCCATCCTAATTGGGAACGAAATTTCAAACTGTCCTTTCCCCGAAAGCAGTGTTTCTTTAATTTAAAAAGAAAACTCCCGCCTCAGAGTTTGAACCATCTTCACTTTCTGTAAGCCTGTCTCACCCAGAGTTTGATCCTGAATGTGCTGGGGGTTTGAAGCTGGGGGGGGGGGGGGGGGGGTTCGGATGCTCAATGGGGCGGCTGGAAAGATGATTCAGCGCTCTTTTAAACTCCCCAACATTATTTGGCAAGGGGAAAGGATGTGGTTATTGATTGAGGGATGAAATTCTACACGAGGATGGTTCACTGAACGATGGCCACAATCTGCCCGTTATATGGGGCACTATTTTGAAGAATATTACCCATACACATTTAAGTGGCCTTTGGTGAATTAGACCCGAAATTGTTTTCGTAAATTGTTCGACTGAATTGGGAAGAAGGTTGGCCAGTTATGGGGGAGGATATATTTTGCCAGCGTCCCTTGCATCCCCAAAAAGGAAGTGGAGTTAGGGGGAGCATGAGAAAGGAACCTTGTGGTGTATTCTCCCATTCCCCTAATAAAATTAACAGCTGTAATTGAAAAACTGGAGGGAGATTAACAAAGGTGCTGTTAAGAGCGTTTTTTCCCACTTTCTTCTGATCGTAAGCTATTGCATGAGGTGGAGCTGATTCATTTCTGATCAAAAGGATCCACTGCCGGTTGAAAGAGGAGTAATGACTATTCATTTACAGCCCCCACCCCCCTTCCCTCCCCAAACCTGTGCCTTCTCCCGAAGGAAGCCTTCTTCACACTGCTACCTGGACTCATTCTTTACAATAAACGATCATTTCATCTCGGAAGGGGGCGGAGATGAATTCGCACCAACAGTCCTGTCAATTAATCTGGCCTCTATTTTAATTATTTATCTCAAACGAAAGACACATTGCAACATAATTACGCCGGCCCGCGTGTTTTGCCTCCAGTTTCTTCTTGTTTTTTTTTGTGCACTGGGGTTGCTTTTAATAACACTTGCAGAAGAATGTCCTCCCGCTAATGATACCCCTTTTCATTCGAGAATAGCGCATGTTTCATTTTAATTTGGCCGTAATGAATAGTTTATTTGCACCTAATTAGTCTTGTGGATTACTGCAATTATGGATCCCAGTTTTACAAAAGAATAATGGTGGAAGGTTTGTTGTAATGGCTGAGAGCTGTATTAAGTCTTGTTATCGGAGTGCAGTGCAGTTAATTCGCGGTTAGACTGTGAGTCGACAGCCTCCTCTGTAACCTGGCTGAACCCAAGTTAATGAATACAAGGCAAAAAGCTTATTACTCAGCACTCTCGCTGCAACAGGACATTACGGCGAAAAAAAGGTGCACTCTAAAGGTGTCCACGGACATAAGAAATGGCATATCTAATTAAAATATATCCATTATAACACAGGCCAGTAAGTGATACATTAATACTACGTGTGATCGCCAGCGAATATTACAAACCGCAGAGGGGGGGGGGGGGGGTTCCTCTCTCTCTCTCTCTCTCTCTTGCTCCACTCAATTCTACTGGACACCTGAGAATGAGATTGGTTCACAGTTCCGCTGTACATCAACCCCATTTGGGTCCCCGCGCTGGCTGGGTGGGTGCATTGCGCCAAACAAAACAGGTAACATTAAAACTGAGGATGGGTTCTCTTTTTTTTTGTTTAAAATAAAAACCCAGATTCGTGGCAAGGAAAACTGCAAATCCCCAGTTTCAAAATCACCATCTGTCCATCCTACCAAGTGTAAGGGGGATTGTTTTATTTATTTATTACGGACCCATCCAGGCCGCTAATGTTGTAAATTCAGTAACGAGGGTTTGTTGCTGCGTTTCAGGGTGAGAGTTTGCAATCCCATTTTGACTGCCGCCGCCTCAATCAGCTGTTGAATGTTTCTTTATTCCAGTCTCGCTTCTGGAGTTGTCCCAATCCAATACCAACAGGTCCACGATCCCCCAATCACCCCCCCCCCCCTCCCCCCACCCCCATTAGGCAGGATTTGAACCAGTGGAGTTGTCAAACATTTCAGTGAAGTTGCCATGGGATGATGTTGCAGAATAAGAAACATTGGGATAGTACATTTGGGCTGAGTGGCTGTTTGCCACCTTTTTAAAAAATGATGCAAAATATTTAGTTTGACAGTTTTTGACAGCTTCGGCTTGGCTTGGTGGGAACTTTTAGAAATATCCGCTTATTCCGTCTCCCACATGAGCCACGTTTACACATGGTCGGGGGATTGAGGCGGATTTATTTAATTGGAACCCAGATGCACGAGGTGATGTGCTGTGGATTTTCCACCTGTCTGTTGTTTACTGTCCTTCTGAACCCAGTGGCTTTTGCAAACGGCGGTAATCGAATGAAACGCTGGCGCAAAGACCAGAACGTTTTTCCTCCCCTGGCCCCCACTAACGAATTTAACTGTGCAGAGCCACTGTTTTGGAAGGTTTCAAACGTTTGTCGAGATTTGCATTAACATCCTCAAAACATGGTTATGGATACGAAAACGGGTTTTAAAGAAATCCCAAATAAATGTCAACGTCCTTGTCAATTAGTAAAACAGTCGATTAATTCTATCACAGGTTGAAGCCCACATTCTAGGTTTAGCAGACGGGAAATTAAAGATTCGGCAGTGCAGCTAAATGTTTGAATTTCATTTCGCTAGTTGATGTGGTTGGAACGAGCTCCCTTCTGTCGAAATTCGGTCTATTCGTTGTGTTTAGGTGGTGAAGGAGATCCCAGACTGGGGAACATGTTTGAGTTAAAGAATTAAAGGAAGTGCTTGATTATTCGGGTTTCCCGCAGTGTAGAATGGATGAATTTAAATCTTCCTATTCGATTTCTGACCAAGCTTTCAATTTGACTTCAATTCGAAGTCAGCACTGGTTCCCACTTCTTAATAGCAGTGCGGTTGCTCGCTTCCGTGCGGGGCAGGTGATATTAAACTGCATTATCTAAGAGGAAGGGTAGCTTCATACTCGAGTAAGATGGCTGAGGTGGAGTTTTGTTTGTAACATGACGGCCAGAGTGCGGTGAAAAACCTTCACTGTCACTAGTGAGACGAATTTTAAAAGTATAAAACTCAAAAGCATCCAATGTATTCCCTGTACCAGGACACGGCGGTTGGAGTATTCGTTTCAATTTTAAAAAGCGAGTTTAAATCGCTTCTGGTCAGCGTGTCCTTGTAGAGAGCTGCGTCTGGCTATTATTTTCTACTGATTTACAAGGTGTTGCCTTCTGATCGGGTATCGACCCTTCAGGATTTGTGATTAGAGGAACAGTTGGGACGGGTGGGGGTGCTTCACAAGACTGGGTAACACCTGGCCACAGAGGTTGTTACATGAGGTGTACCTCACTGCGGTTGGAGGGGTAGCCACGAGGTGCTGGAGACGGGAACGGTCAGAACATGTAGGATGGTCAGAAATGAACATTTTAATTTTGACCGATGTAAATGATGAGAAGGTTTAACCCAGGCCGTGTTGGGTGTGTGTGGGTGGGTGGAAGGGAAGGGGAGGTATTACAGCGGGCAATTGCGGGATATACATGTTTGGGAGAATCTCCAATCTTCAATCCGACGTTGGTGGTCGCTTGTCCCCTCGCTGCTAATTAGCAGGGTGAAGGAAATCTTCAATGGCTGCGAGGCTCTGCGCAGCTCCCATTCATTTTCAGAAGCAGATTACCAGGCGATCACTTTACCAAGATCGGAATCCCAAGATGGGGAAAAATGGCCCAATCTGGGTGGTTCCAGCTGGCGGCGAATGACCGGCCGAGAGCCGCTCTCTGCGGTGCTGGAAGAACCTATCTGACATTCTGATTAAATAACACACCGAGGGGTCCGCCTCTCGCCCGGGTTTCCTTTCAGACACCAAATGAGGGTGGGCTTTTTTTTTGACACTAAATTAAACTCACGTTATTATCCCCTCTACTCGAACTTGGGGAGGGCTGACCAAGAGAACAGGACAACTCGGCGTGTTTAAGTCTCGTGAGCATTTTAGAAATGCTTTGGGGAGTGTGTGTGTGTGTGGGGGGGGGGGGGGTATGTGTCCTCCCCATCCCCCCCCCCCCCAACCCCCCTCCCCCCCCCCCCACACACACACACACAAACCACCGCCACTATCAGTTAGACAGGGTCAGTTCCTTAAAATTCCTAATCACGTTCAGACCAGCAGCCTGACAGTTACAGAGCCCCAGTTACATAACCCCTGTAACCACCACGCCGATTTTAGTTGATGTTACAGAAGGCTGCAGTGTGGCCCCCATTGCTTCAAACGCTGTGGGCGACATTTGGAACGTCTCCATCGAACCCCACCGGAGGCTGAATTTTCCAAACCGCGTTTCTTGGAAATTGAATATTGGACAGAGAGAAATGACAAATTCGGTAGAGCGAGCGGCTCCAATTCACATCTGCTCTTCTCGCAAGCCCGGTGAAATTAAAGGATTTTTGGTAACGTTTCACAAAGGGGTTCAGCTGTAATATTATTGCTCCATCGCCGCTGACTTGCCGGGCGGGAGTGACCACTGTTAACAGGGTTGACAGGACACTCAGGTCCCACGCCCTGAATTTCACTGATCGGAAACGAGCCAGTATTGCAGTCACATAAAAGAAACCTTTGTGCCCCGTTCAAGGGGCAGAAACCTCTTTTTATGTGTATTTCCACAACTTGAAACGCGCGCACATCACTCCCATTTAAATTATCCCTGTCCAAAAATGTATTGATCGATTATATTGCTCTCTCTCTGCGAAACCTTTGGCAAGACTTGAGAACAACTACAAATCGTTGAAACCAGCTTCACCGTGTGTTGGGGATGTATTAACAATTTTTAATATCAAACACAGACGCGGGGGGGGGGGGGGGGGGGAGCTGGGAGGGGAGCTCATTGTTTTAATTAATCAGATCCTGATTGTTAATAGAACTCAATAATCAATGGTTGATCTGAGAATTATAAAGTTTGGATCTAAGTCATTAAAGCTGGCGTGTGAACATAGACATAAATCTGAAGTATATGTTGCTGTTTTCTTGGACACCTTCTCCAGTTCGAATGTTAGACTGAAGCAGCTATCCGCTTTTGCCCAGTTCAACAGTAGAATCACAGATTCTGGGTAAAAGCTCCCCCCCCCCCCCCCCCCCCCCCCCCACCCCCCCTCTCTCTCTCTCTCTCCCTCTCTCTCTGTCAGCCTTCAGTGGGGACGTGAGTCGTCTGCATCTCGAACGGTGTGTGATATCCACAGTTTATTTGCTGTGAATGTAACCCAAACGAATGTCTCTGCGATTTGAGTGCATCTGTCTCTTGCCTCCAAAAATGTGAAAATGTTTCTGATATCTTCTCAAAAGTCATTTCGCAACTTCGGCAAGACCGTGTCGCTTCGTGGCTGTGTCGCCCGCATCGAAATAATCTGACTTCACTTTCAGTAACCTGGAAGCAATGAGAAAATGTAATATTACTGATAACATTATCGAGCAACAGAATCTATATTGAGAGCCTCGGGTCGGAGGTGAACAGATTCGTTAGCACCGGCTGCTTTGGGGTGACTTCGAATGGGACGATTTTGAAATGGTGCTTCAAACGTTGCAACAAATAAAACCCATGATTATCATGTTTTTGTTTGATTTAGATGCGAGGGTCAGAGCGGGACCCTGCTTTGTGACGGCTGTGTAGCAACAGCGGAGGGGAAATAAACCCTCCTTTCTCAGTCACTGTGAGCTCTGAGTGCGGTGTATCTGCAACAGTACATCACTTCCCACAGGTTATTTGTAGTGTATGTACAGTAAATGAAACGAGAATGTCTCCGTGCCTAAGTGCATCTGTCAATCTGACTTGCCTTCCGCAAATGTGTGGCAATGTTTTCGATGCTATCTTTTCAAGTCATTTTTTTTTCTCCAAAAGAGTAGTGGGGGGGGGGGGGGGGGGGCGGGGGGGAAGAAAGAGTTCAGTTAATTATGATGACGAGCATCGGGCTGTAAAGGTGTCACACACTGTGCTGCACAGAACTGGGGGCTCTGTTATGTTACGGATGCGTCCTTTTAAATGTTTATCTCTGGTTCAGCTGGACGCCGCGCCAGCACTTTCCTGTCACCAGGGGGCGATAGAGCTGCGCCTAGCCACCTTCAGAATGGCCCCAGCAAATTCTGCTGGAGGAGGTTTAAGACACTCGTCTCCCGTCCCTCCCTCTCACCGTACCCACTTGGACTTTGGCTGTTTAAATCCACACAGGGGCATCACTCTTGAGGGATTAGTCCAGCCACTTGAACATTTACAACAGCAAAAATATAAAGATTTCTGAATCAGAGCGAATCGCGCCAATGTAATTTGTACACACACACTGAGATCTGAAATAAAATGCTGCGGCAGAACAACAGCCATCGTGGGGACACAGACACACAGAGACAGAGCTCTGTCACTCTGCGACCTTCCATCAGACCTGGCCACTGATGTTCCCTGATCTGCTCACCATTTCCAGCATTTTCTGTTTCCATATATAATTAATTATCCAGTGAAGTTCAATAACAGATTTTTTTTTTTTAAATCCCATCCTTAAAGTTTACAAAGCCAATGCGCAGATTGGGCAGGGCAAACCCTACATCCATCTCATCGCTTGCTGCAAAAATAAATTCAATTCAAATTGAAGGCAACTCCTTTCATAGAATTCACAGTGCAGAAGGAGGCCATTCGGCCCATCGAGTCTGCACCACCTCTTGGAAAGAGCGCCCTAACCCAACCGCACACCTCCACGCTATCCCCATTACGCAGTAACCCCACCCAACACTAAGGGCAACTTTGGACACTAAGGGCAATTTATCATGGCCAATCCACCTAACCTGCACATCTTTGGACTGTGGGAGGAAACCGGAGCACCCGGAGGAAACCCACGCACACACGGGGAGGATGTGCAGACTCCGCACAGACAGTGATCCAAGCCGGGAATCGAACCTGGGACCCTGGAGCTGTGAAGCAATTGTGCTATCCACAATGCTACCGTGCTGCTCCTGGTCTCCACAAGGGAGACGACATACAAGATCCAAGCTGGCAAGAAAATCCAAGCTGGCACCTCACCATGGGCGAGACCTGATCTGAGGCGAAGCCGGAGACCGAGGTTTCAATCCCAACATGGCAGCTGGGGAATTTTAACTCTATTACAGATGCTTGGAATACAAAACTGGCGCCAGCAACACTCTAATGTGACTATGATGTGGAGATGTCGGCGTTGGACTGGGGTGAGCACAGTAAGAAGTTTTACAACACCAGGTTAAAGT